>NW_028301615.1:23490000-24115000 GCF_987345545.1 Pholcus phalangioides | reverse complement strand
TCCTTATACAGTCTCCCTGTCTTTTAACTTTCAATCAGAAAGTTGTTGCCCTGTATCTCCTGAGGGCAACAGACTAACTCCATGTTTCTAAGTGCAATATTTGCAAAGATATTTGAATTAAAAATTGGAGAAAGTTGAGAAAAAACTAATGGACAATGCTCCTTCCCATGGCCCCCACATAAGGGGGGGGGGGCTGACAGGGCTTTAGCTCTGGGACGGTTATCATCTTTTTGCTTTTACACGCTATAAATTAACTGCAGAAGGATCCCGTTAAAAGTCTGACTGAGGGGCCCACAAAAGATCCCAGCCTAGGGGCCCCGCTACAGGATGTGGAGGCCATGCTCCTTCCCCAACTTTTCTACGATTTTCGACTTTGAATATTGCTTAGAAACTTAGAATTTTCTTTATGGCTTCAGGAGAAACAGCGCAACAATTTCCTAATTAGAAGTTAGCGAATGGAGGGCTGTATAAAAATTTGGATTTCTTATTATGTGACACACTGTATTTTCACTCTCAAAACTGGTACAGGGTAATTTTTGAACGACATTTAAGCATTTTTCAAGTTTAACCGTCCGTCGTAGAGGGACAGTTTAATGAGATAAAGGCAGCATCAGTACTTGAAGGACACCCTGTGTAAAAAAAGAGCATCAAAACTCGCCTCACATCATATTAAGAAAGAGCTTCTTCAGGATGCTATGACAATACAAAAGTTTGGAAAGTTGTACTTCTTGTGTATTGGTTGGCGTACTTGCGCAGTGTACCAGTTCAATTCTTGGATGACACCACTTCTATTACAAGGTGGTTATAATTAAACTGACCCTACTCAGACCTTTGTAGCACCCGTTCTGCTGGACGTATTCAGTTGAAACTTGGTTTATATGTTATATGGATCACAGGGAAAAAAAGAACTACAATAAAAAGCTCACAATTTTTTTCCTATTTCTTTCTATCAAACTGAGCACAACTCCAGTCCAATCCCCATGGGCAATTTACTACTTACTGAGTAAGATATGTCTGAAATATGAGTGTGTGTACCCAACAGTCTGAGTGCATATCTAGTGCTGTGCCTGATTTTTCAATGCTGCCATATATATTTCAAATTGTGAGTGAAGTGTAATGATTGAATATCTGCATTGTTGTAGGCCTGTTGCTCTCTGTGGTGAGACTTTCTAACAGGGATGTCGGCTTGCATTCAAGCTTGGAAGTTGGGAAATTCAGCCAACCACCACTGTGGTTCGAATCGCGATTTGAGTCTGCCACTGTGATCACTTGACCACAATAGCAGCTGCCATTTTTTCACCTGCCTGGGGTAGAAAATTGATTCATTTTTTATTATAGTTTTGTTTTCTCCAAATGGTCCATATAACCTATATACCAAGTTTCAACAAAATATGTATACCAGAATAAGCGCTACATATGTATGAGTAGTGTACATTTATTTATAACCATCCTGTAATTGACCATTCATGCACATTTTACACATTCCTTTCCGGAATTTCTAACGAAACAGGTAAATGCAGGACTGTGTGTGTGGCCTGACATACAACTGGACTCTGATTTAACAAATTCCTCGATTTAACAAATTTTTGTAGAAGTTTCTGTATATATAATAATGTTAATCTTAATCTGATTTTCCTCGATCTAACGAATAAAAATCCTGGTTTCTCAGCTGTTTCGTTAAAAAAAGGGGAGGGGGGGGGGTTGTCAGAGTTATGTTTGTTATTGTTATCATCCATGCTCTTCCTTGTGCTGCCATCTGTATTCCACATTTTGAAGTGAAGCTGGTAAACGCCTGAATTCACCCTGTTATGTTAAAGATCTGCCTGTTTGTTCCGGATGATGCAACTAACTTTTCTTTCTAAAAGTTAATATTGGTATAACATCCAGAAAAACCTCTTTCCTAACATATTGCGGGCTGAAAAAACATTTTTCTTTACCTCACAGCATTATACATGAACAGATTGCTAACACCTGCAGCATAACCAGTTTCTGCAACATGAAGATACATGGAGTTCCCCAAGATCTATCGTGAATTAAAAAAAAATGCACATTACTATACAAGTTGTCTTTTTACATAAATCAACATCTAATCACACACGCCATTCATGACTATGAAGCCACATTTTGATAAAATAGTACAAAACAAACCTCTTCATTCACAATTAAGCCCCTGATAAGGTCATCAAACGTCTGGTAGTCAAAATTATCCGAATACAAAGGAGGTAATGAAGGCGAGCAAATACTTAAGTGACAGTCAAGAAGATCGTAATGAAGAGTGACATCGCTGCTTTCTTGGAAAACTTCCTGACAACAAGAAAGTGAAGTATATGTATTAATAGCGAATTAATATAACCAAATTATAGTTAAATGAAGTATAAGACTTAAATTTGCAGAATTTCATCAGGGCAGCAAATTTTGAGTAATTGGTCAATTAGTGAAATAGGAAAAAGGCAGCAAAATTTGCTTTGTCCCCAGAAGGTAAAGCCATAAATCTGCCTCTGCATAGAGAGTGAGGGACTACGTCAGTGAACAGCCAAATGAGTGAAAGACCAGGTCAGTGAGTTACTAATAGAGTGACCTATAGACCAAGGGATTGAGTGATCAAGTGTTTGCAAGCATGTGAGTGATCAAGAGTGTTTGCATGCTTTGATAAAAAGACAGAGCAAGGGGCAATGTCTGTGAATGACCAAAAGAGCAACCTAGAGAATGAGTGACCTAAAAAGTGACCCAGAGTTTGCCAGCATGTGAGTGATGAAAAGTGTTTGCAAGCATGTGAGTGATCAAGAGTGACCTACAAAAGTCAGGGGGCCTTGTCGGTGAATGACTAGAAGAGAAACCTAGAGATGTTGCAAATGTGTGAGTGACCTAGAGAACCAGGGATCAGGTCAGTGAAAGTCAGCCAAAAGAGCATGTTGAAGCATGTGAGTGGTCAAAAAAGTATGCAAGCATGAGTATAACCAAAAGATTGACCTGAAGAGTGACGCAGAAAATGTGCAAGCATGTGAGTGATAAAAGAGTAACTTAGAGGCAAAGGTGTATTAACCCTCTGGCTGCTCATCCCGCGATTTCCACAGGCAACTCAAATGTAGCAAAATCTGCTCATCCCGCGATTTCAGCCGGGCATGTGTTTTTCTTCCTTTATTGAGAAGCGCATCCCGTTTTTTCCCCGTTTAACCACTGAAATAAATTATATACAGTAATAAATTATATATTAGACGTTTCATTTACATTTTGGCCAACAGATGTCGTTAGTTGTCCACTAAATTGCGGCATTTGAAGGCACGTGGTATTACCGCTCAAACTTCACTTTTTGAGTGAAAAAAATTACACAATTTTTGAAGCAATTTCGGTCCACAAATTGAGCAGTCAGAGGGTTAATGGGGGTGGGGGAGTCAGAAACGAGCTTTTGAGAAATAAGCAGTCTAAAAAATTAGAAGGGCGACAAAATTTATGTGGCCCATAGGTGGCAAAACCTTAAACCCGTCAGCATACTACTACTACAAATGAAAAAGACAACTGATAAAATTAGAACATGAAACACATATGATACGAAACATTCACCTCTTTAGAGAAAAAAAAAGTATCTTGTATGGTTTAATTTTAACGCTCCAGAACTTACTAGTGGGATGTACAAAGACTTTTTATTATGTGTCTTCTGATAAAATCTTATTTTGTTCGTTTTACTGTCTACAGCGAGAAGTACATCATCCTCTTTACACCGGCTTTCATGTCCCGGTAACGCTTTCCTATATAGAAGTGTAAGAGCACAGCCTTTGTCTGACTTTCGACGATTCCTAGAAAACACACACACACAGAGAATCAGGAAAAGCCATGTAAAAAAAAAACATGTTTGAAAAGGTATTGATTTAATACAATTCAATGCAGGAAATTTCTTCCCTTAGATACACAGATTATAAAGATAGAAGTTTCACTCATCATTTTTCTTTATGATATCACTTATGTGACATCATAGACAAAATTTTCACAGGGATAGAAACAGACTTGTCACGTAATGTCTGTTTCATAGTTATCATTATGGGGTTAAATGATAATTGAGTTACTCACTTATGCTTATCAAGTATCTCGGTCAAAGGCAACGTAGATACAACATTTCCATTGATGAGCACGAAATCGGAACGTATCAATGCTTTGGAATCCAATTCTCTGATGGCATCCCCTATGGACATGAAACTTTCAGAGCTCACAACTGTGACCACCATTCGAGAGCCTTCAGAAGACCAATATGTGCTGTGAATGAAAAATGATAAAATTAAGTACAGAAAACACACTCTATGTATATTGAGGCTACTGAATACAATTTTTTTTCATTGTTTGCCAAAAAATTTATACGCCAAGTCGTTCATTACCACTGAGGTATACTGTATCTCATCTAAATACATCCTACAGTAGTGAACTTGTGAATAATTCATGCTCAGTTATACCTTATATTGCAGTATAATTCTATTTTTCGTTTCATGTTTTCCGTACGCTATAAATTCAATCTAACATAACCTTTTTCACATAAAAGTATATATATACCACACAATAAAATACAATCAGTAAATTTTTAATTTAAGCGAAAAATTCCAATTCAATACGATTTTTTAAAATTAGTTTGATGTTCATAGATATTCTGTAAAAGAGCTGAATACTGAATAGTATCCAAATACAGTCAAACCTCGTTAGTGCGTCACCCGGTCAACACGTCACTCCGCTTAACGGATCACTTTTTGGAAGTCCCAATTGTCCTCAGGCAGGAATTGGCACAGTTATGGCTTACTCCATTTAACGAGTCACTCCGCTTACTAAGTCATATTTTTGGTCTCCCAAGAGTGACTCATTAACGAGGTTTTACTGTATTTGTCCCATCTTTAATTATGACTTATAAATATGAATATTTATCTCCCATAATTGTTATGTCAAACGTTTTTTTAGTGCAATTCATTTCAATCCACTGTGATTTGCACCTCATTTCCCTGGATCTGGCAATTTTTTTTGAGGATTTTGGCAATAATTGGCAACTTTTGCTTACTTTTGACATCATATAAAGTGACAACTGGTAATTTGCCATATTTGGAATCACAATTTCCAGTCCCCCCCCCCCCCCCAAGGAAACACGGTCAGCCTAGGAATGAAAGGACAGAGGGATTTTTTCTTTGAAGGGAGGAAGGGGGGGGGGTCATATTCTTGTGAAGAGTTTTAGAGATTTTTAAAAAAATATACGAAAAATCAGAAGAATCTGGCTTCCGACCAAATGATTTCAATAAGTTTAGAAACTCAGAAGGCCTCTGGGTATATCACATTGCCATCTATGCACAGTGGGATTTCCTCTTCAATAAGGAGTTCAACCACAACACAGTGACGAAAAAAAACATCCTTGCCCAAAATTTACCCACCATTAATGGTGTCACAATGCGCCAATGAAGAATTCTTTAGGATAAGATGCAATATTTGTTAGTCTTACATCAATATTCAAATTTGCAAGCAAATTTCGCTTGCTCATCACTCGATATGAGTATGTTCCATACCTACATAATTCCAGTTGCATCACTGACTTACTTGACATGATTTCTGATTTGCTGAGTGTGAGCTGAACAAAACACGAACGTCTCTTGTATCCCATTGTTGCTGAGGGCCTCCAGAGAGAAGTCGAGCAATGTTTTGTTGACGAGAGGAAACAACACCTGCACACAAAGAAAAAGAAAAAAGATCAGCATAATGATAAAAATGGTTCACCTAAATTTCACCCTAAACAATTCTTTGCCATGTGATTCAAAGACGAGTAATTCATGAAAAGAAAAATGAAGCAAGAGTGATCATGGTTGGGTTTTTGAAGGTTGGATCAGTGCATGGGTTCTCAAATAAGTGGCCAAGAGAATGGCCCAAGATGAAGGTCCTCATTCATTCCATCTTGTTACATCTACTTGCTTAATTTCAGCCAGCTATTCATTGTCTTGGTCGCACACCCAAGAACACACATGGTAATGAAGTGTTGTTGGTTAATTTTGCGGTCAATGAATTTTTTTGTCTACGAATTTCTGACACAGACCAGTGCAACAAATAATAAAATAAAATTTACGAGGGAGAATTCTTAGTGAAAAAAACCACAAGTGAATAATAATACGTATAACCCTAAGGATTTTTCAGATTTCTATCAAGGATTATTGCTGTGCTGTGGATGGAGGATGGGGGAAAAAAAACAAAAACAGGTGTGAGCAGGTAAAAAAACTATTTCTCTACGTTATGCCTTGGGATGCACTAGGGTTGCAACCAGAGGTCTTGGTGCCAACTTGTTCACTGTGCTGTTCCAGAACATTTAAGTGGCCCGCAACACATTTTCAAACCATGTCTGTCCTAACGGTTCAGTATTCGATCTACAAGGCTATTGGTGAGCTACCGTCTATCAATTGGTGATTGCCAACTTATAATAAGATGAACTATGTTGGCAATAAAATAGATGTTTAGGAGTGACTGCTAAATTGGCGGCAAATGGTTTTCTGTGTTCTGGGAAATGGCCCTCAGCTTGTGGGTAAACGAAATTTTAAATTAAAATAAGGGTTCAATGTACCATATAATGCTATTTGGTGACAATCTTTTATTATCATACCTGATTTGTCACTATGCACTATGGTTAGCAGCAGAACGATGGAAACATCAGATAAAGTTTGAAAACACATCAGGGGTAGAGGATGACGTTGGCGACACATTTGAGAATTAACCATTTGTATTTGTGTAAATTTCCAAAATAGTGTTATATGTTGGTCTTGCAAGGTTTTTGACTAAGCCAAAATATCGATATGTCGCCAAAATCATCCTCTACTCCTAGTGCTTTTTGAAAAATCACTGAATGTTCCCATGATCCTGCTGGTAACCATAGTAAATAACATGCTAATTCCTTGTCATCAAGTTTCTGATCACGCCAAAACAGCGATGTCTCACCAAAATCATTCTCACTAGCGCTAAAACATAAATGTTTTTGGCTCTTTCCTTCGTTTCCCTGTAACCCTAGCAAATGCGCCAATCCGAGTCTGGAGATAAAAAAGAAGTTGTTAAACAGCATTTAGGTCGTTCACTGACCTATCTTGTAAGCGTTCGAGATACTTCAACAGAAACGCGTCCCGAGCACATCTCAATCATGCCAGTAAGATAACATGCGATCAGTTTCGGGTTTGCGCGTCCTCAAATATATCCACAAAGGCATGATGCAATATTTTATCATAGCATAAAAAAAAAAATCTACAGACCGGAGGCTTTTCCATGTCCAAAGGCGAGAATCTGTTGCTGAAACTGTCCGCGATGAGCACAGCCTGTAAGACATCTTGCTGCTGTAATAAATCATCTTTTTTACCGTCTGCTTTCTTTTTATTTCCCGACGTTTGTTTTGACGCCATGATGATGTAAATAGTAAACAAACAATTCCGTTGCCAACTTACAAGTCTAATATAAAAATGATTTTTCGATAACGTCTGCAGCGACATCTAGTAATTTATTGAAATATCTTTCTTAAGGTGGTGAATAGAAATTATCAAATGATGATAACAGTTTTTAAAATATGACATGAAGTTTTTAAAATATTTTGTAGATGACAGCACAAGCTCCAGTGTGACAATGTCGTACGGTATTTACATATGCAGTACTATGGTGACCATATTACCTATATTTAACGGTGAGTTTTTTTTTATTTTGTAGATGGAAGCACAATTTCCACCGTGAAAATGTATTTATAATTTCCGTTTATAATCCCGTTTTAATGAATACCGTTATAGCGAAAATCTCGTGTTAACGAACACTTTTCTAATGCCCCAGATAAGTTTACACAGGAATAATGCAGAGATTTGGAATTCCTAAATAACGAAATTTCTTTATAATGAAGTGATTTATCCGGTCTCTTGGAGTTCGTTATAACGGGATTCGATTGTATTTCACGGGACATAAAAGTACGTACTGCAAAGTTTTCCCTGTCCCGGTTTTCTATTTCATAAAAAAAATGCGCCCTGATGTTTGTTATATTTTTAATGAGGCTTTCGCGGAATTTTATTTCTTTCTGAAATTAGAGGAAATTAAATATTTTCACGACTAATAAATTACAATGGAAGTTCATTACAGATCATAGAGATGGCAACGCGGCAAAGATCAAATGATTCCGGTTTGCCTTTTCCTGGCATTTATCGCGTTTTCCATTCGCAACAAGTGCCCAATGCTTTTCTATGAGAATTTTCTGAACTTCGGAGGGCGTCTCTTAAATTTCGAGGTGATTTCAAACGCCGGATAATGTTGCAGATAGTTACACTATATTTCCAAAAAGAGATGTCATTTGAAAATTTTTAGTTTCTAATCATGGGCGGAGATACGGGAGGGGGGGGGGGGAGGCGTGGCCCACCCCACGCCCAGCGTCAAAGGTGTAGTCGACTGATCTAATGTACAGGGTGATTATAAAAAAACTATCCTGACATATGGGCCCCTAACTATCATACCATTCACAGAAACTGAATGAAATTTTGGCATTAGGTATTTTGATGTATGCGCTCAAGAATGATATGGAAAACAACAGTGTCACTCTAACAGTTACGGTTACAGTGAGAAAATTTCGAAAATATCAAATGCCAACACCAAGTTTTTTGTATTGGAATGTGATCTCCATTGTGAAAAACCCTAAATAGCGTTCGAACGGCAACTGTAGCATGAAAATCACCGGCGGTAGATAGGCTAAAAGTGAGGACAACCAATAAGGACAGAGAAGCAGCATAAAATAAAGCATTTTATTGTGTTTCACAAATTTTCCACATGACCTTGTGGAGGACCAATCAGGCTGGGATCTCAGCCGAAGAAACGGTGTGACGAATGAAACGAACATTAATGCTCTGGTGCACGGCAAAGTCCTTTTTACTTTTTCCTTGCCTAGCTCCGGGGATTTTCGTGCTACAGGTGCCATTCTATTTAGTGTTTTTCAGTATGGAGATCGCATTCCAATACAAAAAACTTGGTGTTGCCATTTGATATTTTCGAAATTTTCTCACTGTAACCGTAACTGTTGGAGTGACACTGTTCTTTTCCATATCATTCTTGAGCGCATACATCAAAATACCTTATGCCAAAATTTCATTCAGTTTCTGTGAATGGTATGATAGTTAGGGGCCCATATGTCGGGGTAGTTTTTTTATAATCACCCCGTATATATGTATATATGAATTGACATCATCATCATCTTGCCCCCCCCCCGCAATAATGACCGTGCCCTCCCCCAGACTTCCAAGTCTATCTCCGCCTATGTATCTAATGCAATTTAGCGAGGAAAAAAGATTTCCTCCAAGCACTGTATATAAGAATGGATAATGTTGTAGAGTTTCTTCTCTACGCATCATGACCGTATGCACAGCATTATGCGTCCCCCGCAAAGGGATGTTCTGAGGTCAAGGCCTGACTCTGATATGCCCCCCCCCCGGGGAAAAGCAAAATTTTTGAACCCCCTGTGATCAAGGTCTAATATGTTTCGTTATTTAATGAATGAATGCTTTTCATATTTTGAGGTCGAAAAAATCATGGGGTGGGGGGGGGGCGCCCACAATGGTGGGGCTGGCAAAGCTGCAGCCCTGGCGCCCTGGACGAGATTCTCATATTTTTTGTTTCACGCTATAAATTCACTATTAAGAGGGGGGGGGGCGTACCAAAGGTCCCAGCCTGGGGGTCCTGCTCCGGGATGTGGGAGGCCATGGGGCCCCCACACCCGAGTGGAAGTACCAGCCCTTACCAATTTACATTCTTCTGAAAATCACAGTAAATCACATAGATCTTATTGGGCCGTCTTATTAACAACTATTAACAGCATCTCGTGGGGGGCCCATCCACGCAAAGTGATTTTTCTGGAGACTCATCTGGCTGCTGAAAGTATCTTCATTCAAATTTATTATTTTACTTGCAATCGAAAAATACAACCAAATCTCATTATCATATGAGGCCTTCTTTGCACTCGAGGTCCCGAGCAATGTCCGAGTAGTCCCATGCTTTAAAATGGTTCATTGGCTTTCAATTCCTGCAGCAGGGGGCCCTTAGGCTAGGGTCTTTGGTGGGCCCCAGGGCAAACTTTTCACGGGCTCTTTCACTTTCATGCTATCACCACTATAGCGTGAAAAAATGATAATAATCGTTCCGGGACCCTGGGCTGGAGCCCTTCAGCCTTACCCTCCAGGGGGGGGGGGGCCAAGACCCTCATTCCTGTACATCCGTGGTCGTACGCAAGGCCAAAACGGAGGGGAAATATGATGCCCCGGGCACCGGACCAGATGGGATGCAAATTTCCCTTTTAACCTCTCCTTCAACGTTACCAGGGGTTGTGCTAAAATGCTTCCTTGCCTTGACTGACCAAGCATCTAGTTGCGGCCCCGGCCATAGGCATTGCCTTGGCGGGCGTATTCGTAAAAGAAAAAAAGCCCTAACTACATGCATAGTCCTTACATGGGGAGGCCGATATTGTCACAGCCCTGGGGTGGGCATAATTTTTTAAACATTTTTTTCATTATTATGAATTACCATTATTTTCATCATTTATGAATATAATTCATTAATTTTATAAATCAGTTATTCATAAATGATGAAAATTTATTTTAATGAAGACTTTTTTGCTGAAACAAATTGATCAGAACTGAAAGAAGTAAAATATAAAAGAAATATAAGCAATAAAAAAATGTAAGCAAAAAGTAAATAAATAAAAAATAAAATTAAAAAAATCCAGAATAATTAAAAATTTTCAATTAGTTTTGGCTCCTGTTAAACCCGGTCCCTGGTGGCCATTGAACATTGAACATTGAATTAAGCTGTTGGGAATCTGGATTCAGAGTTGGCCCGTGGGCTTTGTGGGAAGTTTTTCTCTTTTCCCGAAATGTTTGATAGGTTGAAGACCCTCTGGATTATACCTATTATTAAAGGAATCAAGGCGAATCTCAAACTGAAACGGCAAATCACTCTGTTGAAATAAATTTTAATTTTTTTTATATGGAAAGAAATTTCAACCCGCGTATAATGCCGTTGATATAACCAATCAACTGATACCGCATTAATAGCCGACCTAAAAATTGATGAAAAGTGAAGTACGCGACTCGAATATCATTTAGATCGTGAAATTCACTGCGTATCTCTGCATTCGAAGGTTCGACGCTGGTTTCGATTCATTTATTAATCGTCAAGAAATGCGGTTCATCAACCTTTGCCATGTAATGAAACTGACACGCGCAGATAGTAGAGATTGTGATGAATCTTTTCGCTGCAAAGTTGTGGATACTTTCGCGAGTCTTCTCGGTTATGCGCATTCTTTCCCACGCCCATAAAATTTACCCCCCAGTGTCTGAGCTCTATTCTTACATTACTTAACCTCGTGCATATTTTGGCAGCTTTTGGCCGAAGTTCGTTAGTTTCTTTGTGGGAAAAACCCTTTCTCTCTCCTAGAACGAACACCCCCCCCCCCCCAAATAACTTGGAAAAGAAATTCCTTTTCACCTTTGCCTTGGAAAAGCTCTAAAACACCAGTTTTGAGCTTTCTCCTTTAGCGCTTGCGGTTCACGGCTCCGTGCCGCAATTAACGGGCTTTCAGTGATGAATGGAGAAACTAATTTTGACTAAAACAATTCAAAAATTAGTTTCCTTGCGCCGACCCAACTTCGGGAAGCGTTTCGCTAAGAATAATAATAACTTAGCGGCTGTTTTCAATACAGACTCCATTCTTCGTTACAGGGTTGTTAATTGGTTGGACTGTTGATAATTTTTACAATGAATTAACGAGAAAGAAATTTAATTTATTACTAAACAGAAAAATTTTCTGATTTTGTTGATTAAATATATTATCATTCATGTACAGAGTGGTTCATAAATTCGTAAATACTTTAAAAATTCATAAATATGGGAGAAATCGGTATATTTGAATGCGATTTGCAAAAAAGTTATTCTCATGAAGGTTTTTTTTTTTTTGTAAAACAGGAAAAAGGTAATTAAAATTTTTGTCGATAGAGGATGCTTCATGAAAGAAAATCTAAGAATTTTGGACTTGAACCTTTCTTCAATATCTTCTGCGTCTAAAATGTGCGTATAGGTTCGATCGGCGATTTGTGGCTGAGGGAAACGAGATTTACAATAGTGCTTTACCCACCAATGTCAACATCACAATGAAACTTATGCAAGTGCCAGTAAAACAGAAATATTCAGAAAGTATTTCAAGTATTCAATACAATTATACTTGGAATTCCTCAAGCACAGAAAAACCATTAACTCCGATGTGTACTGTGAGACACTCCAACGCCTACGCAGGTCCATCAAGAACAAAAGACCGGGGCTGCTCACGAAGGGTGTGGTTCTGCTCCATGATAACGCGCGTCCACACGTCTCCAAATGTCACACACATGGAACTGCCCAAGTTCAAGTGGGAGCCGTTGGACCATCCGCCCTACAGTCCGGACATGTCACCCTGCGATTTCCATGTGTTTGGTCCACTGAAGAAACACCTGAAAGGGAAGCGCTTCAACTCGGACGACGTACTCAAGGACGCTGTGAAGGACTGGGTCTCGTCACGGCCACAGGAATTCTGGGAACAAGGAATCCTGCGGCTTGTTTATCAGTGGGATCGTTGTGCTCAGGCCTATGGTGTATATTTTGAATAAAGTCTACATTTGTACCCACCGTGTCGTTTCGTACCTTTTCATTTGATCACCCCTTATACGATCAAGAAAGTCATTCAAGTATTACGTCAGCATCGAGAAGGGAGGGGTTTTGGATTTGCTGACTTTTGCTGACGGGGGGGGGGGGTCAAAAATGACTAAAAATCTGCTGCTGTAATACTTGAATGGCCCCAAATGAGCTGTTAATCGTATACCCTGCACTTTATAGAACTCTGATTTGCATATTTAGCGTGATTTGTTTTCGTGCAGCGCTCTCTTTCGGAAAGAATTTGAAATTTTTTTTTCTGTTTCTATATATATAACACACACACACACACACACACACACACACACAAAATCCACCTTGCGTGAGCATAACGTTTTCTCAAACTACATTCAAATATACCGGCCTATTCTTTGGATTTCCGTGAATTTTTAAACTATTTACGAATTGATAGGACACCATGTATATTCATGCGTTTTTCTAGAAATACATAGATTATCTGTGTGTGCACTGCTGTTGAAATTTTAGGGATCAAATCAAGGATTCAGAAAGAAAAGTAAACCACTGATCAAATTCATTTCTTATAATGAAGTCACATTCGGTTATAACGATATCTAAGATTAGTTGAAATTTTATCATTATGGCCAAGGTATCTCTACAATTCAGAATGATGCTCTTAAGACTTTTTAATTATGACAAATATAACCAGATGCAATTATACACTATGCATAAACTCAAAATTTTATTACGATTATGTACTAACCGGAACGGCGACCCAGTCCATATGCCGAGCAATTTCTAATCGATAAGTAACCGATTATGATGACCATATTTTATCGATTAAAATGCGGGGAATAAGGATCATAAACTCGGGACATTTTCAGTCAATTCTCGCTGAAAATGTTGAACACAATTGAAACACAAATCAATTATTTTTCATAGTTTTCGCTCATGTGCGAAGGGGCAATCAGGCGGGCCAAATAATTACTGACATTATAACCGAGCTGTCGGTACGACAGAGGTCTTCATAATCGAGTTTTATTATATTCCGGATATGTATCGGAACCTGAAAATTTCGAATTGCGGGTATAAACAACACCTTCTATAGCAGAAAGCCTCCACGCGAATCTCGTGACGTCACTGAAGTCGTTCATATCACCAGGATATACTGCAAAAAAGAAAAAAAAAAGTGAAGATACCGCATGCGTCGGCCTGCTATATCCAATGGCTATAGGTGAAATGGACGAACTTTAGTGACGTCACAGCATTGCGCGGAGGCTTTCCGCTATAGGTTTTGGCATAAATCGATTATAATTCAAATTATTTGACAAATACAGTCAAATCCCGTTATAACGAACTACAAGAGACCGGAGAAATCTCTTCGTTATATCGAAATTTCATTATAAAGGAAGTCCAGGTTTTTGCATTGCTCTTATGCAAAACTTATCTGGAAAATTAGAAAAGTGTTCGTTAAAACGAGATTTTCGCTATAATGCTGTTCGTTAAAACGGGATTCGACTGTAATAAAAAACTTGGTAATAATTAATTTTCATATATTATTTAAGAGAAGTAGAGCATAAATTTAGTTTTCATGGGGGGAAAGACCGTAATTTCCTGCTTATAGTCGCACATGCAATTTTCTCTATCCTGAGGAAAAAAATATCATCCTTATAATCCACATATGCAAATGGTTATACATATAATACCATTGGTTATACATATATATCACACATGGACCATTCATGGTGTTATTTTTGTTACCAATACCAGAATGTTAAAGAATGGAATAGGGGTGTGAGAATTTATGCACCCTGTTACCAATAAAAAAAAACTATTTTTATTACGATCACTCTCAAGAGTGGAGTGAAAGCTGCACGCAATAACGCTCAGCGGTCTGAAAAATTTGGATATTTTCTTACGTATAAAAATCCACGGGTTTTATGCAGGAAATAACGATATTATATATGTGGGGGGGGGGGAAATCAGCGGCAGCGATTTCTGCTGCCATCTTATAATTGAAAACTGTAACCAAAACCAAGATGTGAAACATTACACCAATCGATGGCAGCAGTGGCCTGTTAAATCCGATCGAGTCAGTCAGTCGCAATTAGATCGCGGGAGTGGGACTTTTAAAATTGTAAAAACGGATAACCACACAGACTTTCTTCTATTTAGATCATAAAGGACTAAAAACGAGGTCGATGGAGGTCCACTTGATCGATATTCATCATAAAATACGTATTAACTATTCCGACTTTCAGGAAAAATAAAAAAAAATACCACAAATTCATCCTAATCCGTATTCAAAAATTGGAACTATAAGAAACATAAAACTTTCCAGATATCGAACTTAATTCAGAGAAGAAGACTTAGACTAATTTCTCGTTAAAGGCTCAGAGCTCTAATGCGTTTCTAATTACAGAGGCGTCTGATTGTGTCTCTGAAAATTGTTCCGATGCCCGATAAATCCACACATATATATCGGAAAAGTAATTCCAGGGACTTCGGATATCCTCGTATCCTTGTAGAGACGGACAAGGAAAAGTTGGAACACTCACTCACTCGCTCTCTAACGGAAAGTCACTTCGTGAATAACAAACGAGTTTCAGATTGGAGTCTAATTAGGTAAAAAAAAATTGATTGAATTCTTAGGTATATACGAAAGTGCTCGAACGCTCATACTGTAACAGAAAGGGTGTCCAAAAACGGTCTACGTAATAATATCGAAATCCCGACGAGTCAAAGACACGATAAGACAAAATCCCGGAATGACAAAAACTGAGTTTGGAAATTTATTAACATAGTGTTGCTAATAACAAATTAAGGGGGGGTCAAATTTTTTGCAAATTTAAACTTTCTTCGATTTATGTAATTGCACTCTTTTCACACTTATCCCCCCCCCCAATATCCAATTAATAAATTTTTTAGAATAGTTAGTTAACATTATACATTTATTTTGCAAAAAAAGCTTATTATTAAGGGATTTTCACTTGTCTGGAATTTCAGTTATAATCGGGATTTTTTTCCTTGGAGATTTCAATATTATCGGTATATTTTGACTTAGGGGAGTCATTCAAGTTACGTCAGCATGGATAGGGGTTTGGAATTTGATGATGGGGGTGTGTGGGGGGGGGAAGACCGGGGGTTTCAGTCAGTGATGCTTACGTCATCAACCACCATTTATAAAAATATTAAATATTCTTAGTGACATCTTTACCGAGTGTGTGCCGAAACTTTAATTTATTTAAAATATTTTTTTTTTTGCGTAATTTTTTTTTTAATGCAAATCGTCTGGGCGGAGGGGAGGGGAGTGGCTCGTGCCCTTCCCGTACGTCTGTGATTCTAATGTGCGCTAGAAGGCAGGGGGGGGGGCAGAGCTGACAAGGGGGCAGGGGGATCAGAGTTTTGCTGAAAAAAAAGGGAGGTGGTGGGTCGAAAATGGCAAAAATCTGCTGATGGAATACTTGAATGGTTCCTTATCGAGAAAATGCATCGCATCTCTTCTGTTGAGAGAGGGCGCTGCACGAAATCAAATCACCGGAAATATGCAAATCAGAGTACTGTAAAGTGCACGGTGCGAGGGACGCGACTAGGGGGGGGGGCAGGGGGAAGCCTCTAGCACTGGAGTAGAAGAGGGGAACAAATTCACCCTTTAACTTCTTTTACATTACACGAGGGTGCCAAAATGCGTGCTGGTCCCTGCTAACAAAGCATCTAGTTGCGGTCCTGGCAAGGTGTATGATTAACAGCTAATTTCTGAATTTTCCTGCTACTGGCAATTACACTAGGTTTTCATTGTGATGTTGACCATTGGTGGACAAAGCAGTATTAGTGAAATTGTTTAACCTGAGCCACGAATCGTCAGCTGACGCTTTACGAACGTTTCGGATACAAAAGGGATTGAAGAATCAATTTTCCCCTAAACATTCTATGACATACTTTCATCCAGCGTCTTCTATTAACAAAAATTAGAACTAAATTTAGTTTTCTGGGGAAAAAAAAAACCCTTCGTGGGAATAACTTTTCCGCAGGCCGCAATCGAACGTACCAATCCTTAATTCTTTTTATGAATTTCTAAACCATTTACGAATTTATGGAACACCCTGTATTTAGACTTACGAGTATTCCCGTACTGTCGAGATTTTGACTTATCCAGGATTTCAGTATCGTCGGTATTTCGACTTGATATTTTGGTGGAATTTTGACTTGTCGGGGTGTCGGAATGTTGACCTGTCAGAATTTTGACTGCCGGGATTTTGACATGGCGAGAAATATTTTGACTCGTGGAAATGTCAGTACTGTCAATATTTTGACTTTTCGGGATTTCAGTATTGCCGGGGTTCTGGCTATCGAGATTTTGACTTTTCAAAGATCTCAGTATCGTTGGGATTTTGACTTGCCGTAGCCTTATTCTTGGCGGAATTTTGTCTTGACGGGATTCATGTATGCCAGTATTTTTTGTCATATCGGAATTTCAACTATCGGAATTTTCACTAGTCAAAATTAGGGCTGTAGCGAAACCGAAACCAACTCAGGTGACATGTTCCGCACGTTCTACGATGTAAATAATCTCAACATTCACAACGAGGTATTCTTTCACAATCATGTCCCACAAGTAGTACTTTCATCATAGGTCGTGAAACAACTCTTACTCAAGTCTTGTTACATTTTCATGAAGATGGACTAAATAATGATGCTGTCGAAATGCAAATTTTTTGAGAGAAAAATAAAGTAGTTACATTCTTCTCATCTTTGTTTCAGGAAAATTTCCCCGAATTTATTTCTTTCGTAACAAGCAGACGAAAACGAAGCTTCAAATTTACGTTCGATGATTTAACTTGGAGAGAAACTTAAGACTAACTGCTTGGGAACTTGAGATAGAAAGTTTTTTTTCCCCCCGAACTTCTAAAAGAATTTCAAGCTCTAAAATTATGGGTTTTTGAAGATCTCAGGTGATTTGATATGATGGTTACTCCACCATTCTCGACTGTTTTGGAAATTCTTCTTGGGTCTTTTTTTAGGCGATTAGTCAGTCGCTTGAAAATTAGGAGTCAGAGGTTTGCGACGGTCCGTCCTAACTCTAACACATAATTTACTCGAATTCGACGTTGAAGTTTTACTTTTTTGAATATTTAAGAGAAATTTTAGTAAGAGTTTTTCGGAGTGTGTGATTATATTAGATAACTTCTAGCTGAGCTAAATTTTCCCTTTCCATTGCAAAAACTTTGAATTTGTTGTTAAGCTGAAAGAATGGAATTTTGCAAAGTTTTCATCGTGTTTTTCCAGTTATAAGTACTTTAACACTTTTGAATTTAAATTTTGAAGTTTATTGAAAAAATGTCACTTTTTTTTACATAAATTTAAATATTATTTTTAGAATGTTTTCACTAATTTTTCCTCCCGTTTTTTAGAATATGACTATTTGAGATTTAATTTTAGTTTCTTTGTTTGAACTGAAAATAGTATTAATATGGTAAGGCAATGATTTTTAGGATACCGATGAGAGTTAATTAAAAAAATATATTTTAGGACAT
The DNA here is from genome assembly GCF_987345545.1 of Pholcus phalangioides. Lineage (NCBI taxonomy): Eukaryota > Metazoa > Arthropoda > Arachnida > Araneae > Pholcidae > Pholcus > Pholcus phalangioides. The sequence goes on along the minus strand of NW_028301615.1, from coordinate 24,096,821 downwards.
ACATCTGAAACATAAATTTAAGAGGTCTCATACAGTTTTTAACATTATGGAAAACTATATTCTTTAATAGAAATACCATTAAAAATAATATTTAACCGTTGATTTTTTTTTCAAACTTTTTGCACATGTTCTTGATTGTATGTGCTACCCTATGCCAGTATGCCATATCTATGATACTTAATTTTTTTGAAAATTTTCGAAAAATGCATTAAAACAGCTTTCGCGCATGAAAAAATACCACGACATCAACGCAATCAAATAAAAATTATTCAAAATATAAAGGAAACTATTCAGCTCATGAAATGAAGCAGAAGTTTGAGATTTCCGTTCAATCTTATTTAAAATATAATTTAAAAATTTAGGTTTTAAATTTAAAATTTAATTTTAAATAAGATTGTTTCATTGAAATCTCAAACCTTTTCATCATTTCATGCGCTGAATAGTTTCCTTTATATTTTGAATCAATTTTTATTCAATTACATTGATGTCATGGTATTTCATGCGCACATGCTATTTTTATTGCATTTTTCTGAAAATTTACAAAAAAAAATATATAGTACCATAGATACGTGAAACTTCATACTGGCATAGGATAAGGCCGGGATTACACTATAAAAGTTTTGTAAAAGCTCTTTCATAAATCTTGAAAAATTCAACCAATAAGCGTCTCGGTTATGTTTGCTCAAATGTAACCGAGACGCTTATTGGTTGTTGCATTTTTTAAATTTTATAAAAGAAATTTTATCAAAATTTGATGTTGTAATCTCAGCTTAACACATACAATCAAGAACGTGTGTAAAAGTTTGAAAAAAATCAGTGGTTAAATAGAATTTTTAATGGTATTTCTGTATTAGAGCATAGTTTTTCCCCATTTTAAAAGGTGTAAGACCCCCTAAAGACATAAAATGATTTGAAACACTGTGTGCGATATGAGGTATTAATCTGAACCACGATATGAGAGATGTGACAGATTCTGAGACACTTTATGAGATATCAATAGATAGAAAAATCAATAGATAGAAAAATCAATATAAGAGACATGAAACATAAATATGAAAAATGTATATTCGAAACTCTAATATGAAACATCGACTTTTGAAAATACCAATATGAGAAATCAATTCAAAATACATATATGAGAAATCAATTCAAAATACATATATGAGAAATCAATTCAAAATACATATATGAGAAATCAATTCAAAATACATATATGAGAAATCAATTCAAAATACATATATGAGAAATCAATTCAAAATACATATATGAGAAACAGACTTGAAACATGGATTCTAGAAATTGATTCGAAGTTCGAGTCACCAATTTGATTCATTGATTTGGAATACTATAACATTGAGACATTTGGAAAATCACTTTCAGACATAGGCCTAGATTAAACAATAAAAGTATTTTAAAAGTTCTTTTATAAAAGTTGAAAAATTCAACCAGTAAGATTATCGGTTGCTTGAATGTAACCTATGAGCTTTATTGGCTGAATCAAACTTTAATAGTATACCCGGCCTATGGCCGGGATTATACTATCAAACTTTGATTAAATCCTTTTTATAAAACTCGAAAAATTCAGCCAATAAAGCTCATAAGTTACATTCAAGCAACCGGGATTACAATATAAAAGTTTGATAAAAGTTATTTTATAAAACTTGAAAAATGCAACCATTAAGATCATAGGTTTCATTTTCTCGAATGTAATCGATATGCTTATTGAATGTATTTCTCAAGTTTTATAAACGAGTTTTTATCAGACTTTTATAGTGTAATCCCGGCCTTAGAGACATTCGAAAGATCCCTTTTAGACATTGAGACATTGATGGGAAACTTCACTATCAGACATTGGAGCATTGATTTGAAAATTCAATTCTAGACATGGATTTAAAAATACAATTCGAGACATTGATTCAACTTGAGAGAGAGAGAGAGAAGTGGATTTTTTTTTGAAAAACTAATTTCTCAGACGCCATTTTTTTTTAAAAAGGAATTTGAGACATTGAATAGTTTTTTCAATACAAATTTGAGACATCGTATTGAAATGAAAATTTGAAATAGGGCTTTGAAAGTTTATTGACTTCAAATCGTGACCTAAGTTTGAAACATCAGTTTCAGACATGAATTTCAAAGTTGAAAACACAAAGTTTAGAATGTTATCAGTCTGAAAATTTTGAAAATCCTACATTTTCATATTTATCATTACATCCAGGCAATAACATTGACCAACTTTTTATTTATATCTTTTCAAGCATGAAAAGAAATTAATGTTTCCGTATTCTCTTTTAATATTCAACTGCATAAATTCATATAGTTTAGGTTGTTTCAAAATTAATTACGGGCCCGTAAAGTACATCGGAGAAATTCCACAGCTTTAACTAAGCATTTTTGGAAGCTGAAACAGACAGATGGATAACTTGAAGTTCAGGGGGGGGGGAGAAATAAAAATACCTAGCTCCCCTTAAAAAAGAAAAAAAACTATTCATTTCTGCGTTTCTTTCGAGAGTCCCACAGAAGTCACCATATTGGTTAATTTGGACACAGTTTGTATGTCCCTCAAAGAGAGTGGGAGATATCACGTGATCCAAAAAGCCTCATTGAAAAAAACCTGGGCAGCGCCGGGTATTATAGCTAGTTTATTATAATTTTCATTTATTTGTATTTTCCATATTTTAATTACAAATTTATGTGCGAACAATCAAAATTTATAAAAAAAATTTAGAGAATGTTCAAATACTACAGCGGAGACGTCAAAAATTGCAAATTTTTACGGACTTTTGAAAACAATTTACTACGTTTCGAAACTTTCCGGAAGAAATTTACAAGTATCCCACTTTAAAATTCTCAGTATTAGCTTGTGTGATAGCCAAAGTGCTTTTCCCGGTATTGGGCGAACATCCGTCGCAAGCTCCATTATTGCCATCATCAACATCATCTCGTATGAGAAAATTCCTTTGGTGATTTTCACAAACTTGGCTGACAGCAGCTGGGTTTGAGTTGAGACATCATGAATAATGTAAGTGAAGGAAAATACTTTTGACAAAAAAATGGCACATTCTCCTCTTCGTAAAAAAAAAGAAGAAGATTCTTCTGTATCCATACATAAGAAACATACTGTACAGAATTTTCTAGAAATATATATAAAGGGGTAAAAAAAATGGCTGTTGATTACTAAAGAGCTTTTTCTTGTTCATTCGGAATCTATTTTTTGTCGATAGGGGAAAAAAGTTTAGACAATATATTTTTGTCACCGTTCTATACTTTTGATAACTAAACAAGATATCGAAACTTTTTGCAAATAAAATCCAATTTTTTCGTCAAAACTAAAACTTCAGTTTCGAAAGACGTTTTTTGAAATTTCGTTTTATATTGGATTTTTTTTTTCAAGCCAAAATGGCTGATGGAGACTATCTTACAGTCCTGGACAATGGGATAATGTACGCCCATTTGTACTCTGGATTAATCGAAACAAGCCTATTGTTCATGGTTTCAGTTTCGGTTACGAAAAGATACTTTAGCTCAGCGGTTTCCAATTTTCAAGCTTCAAGTACCTGCCGGAAAATGTGTAAAGGGTTTACTTACTTCTAGGTAATTTTTGGAAGCATTCATATATATTGCTTGAAATACATGAGGCTTGCTAACGCAGATATGCACAGTTGCACACTTCGTACCGATTGAATTGTGCAGGATTATTTCTTACTCCCTAAGCGTGTGTTCCCCCCCCCCCCTTGCGATGTTTAAGGGGCTTCCATATTCCGAGAAATGCGTACAGTGTCGCGGTGCCTTGACAAAACATTTGAAACTCGCCGATCACCAGAATCGCATGGGAGACGCGCGTATTTCCCCGGCCCCCCGTCAAACACGTAATCAGGCTTTCTTGTCCTTTCTTAAAACTGCGTAGAAGGCGTTCTGTGATCACCCTTGAAATACGTAACATGCTTCTTGTTCTCCCAGAACTACGTAGCAAGATGGCTGACCAACTCAGGGCCGCAACTAGATATTTTGTCACCAGGGGCAAGCCGACATTTTGGCGCCCCTTGTAATGTAGAAAAAGCAGTTAAAGGGTGAATTCGGGGGGCCCCCTTCTGGTTCAGTGCCCGTGGCACCAAACCCACCTGCCCTACCCCCTAGTTGCGGCCCTATAAATACTTAGAAAAGCTTGCTGATTTTCCAGAAAATACGCAGCCGACTTCATCTCACAGAAATACGTAGCAGGCTTGTTGATCTCACAGAAATTCGTAGCAGGACAGATTTGTTGATCTCTCAGCAATACGTAGCAAGCTTGCTGATTCCCCAAAAATACGACGCAGGTTTGCTGATCCCCTCAGAAATACGTAGCAAGCTTATTGATCCCCTACAAATACATGACAATTTGCGTAGTATATACCTTCTCCTATATTTTGCAATAAAAATTTTTTTGCATTTTTTTTCCCGCTGTTACTGATTTTTTTTGAGTGCTCATGTTTGTACTCTTGGATTGCTACGTACCTCCAGGGGTACTAGAACCATGTTCCGAATCCCTGAGCTAGCTTCAATGTTTCTGTACCTCCCCTATTTTTAGTCTAACACCTTGAACTGTTCAAAAAACATTCACGCTATTGAATAAAAAACAAAGAAAAGGCTTTTAGTATACTTGGAATGGATAAGATTGATGATCCAAACCGATTACCCATTAGTGTGAAATTTTTCATACATTTTCACCTTCAAGACATTATTCATTAGCAGGTATATGTAAAACCTTACACATTACCAGAAGCATTACCAAATAGAAATTCGGAAAGAAATTCTTAAAGGAAAAACCATTAATCATTCAGAGTTAACGAAGTAGCATCAGATAGGGATTAATGTTGTTCCTAAAGACAAAGAAACCGAAACTAATACTGATGAATTGGATAATCGAGGGGATCAAGCTCCGAAATTGAAGAAATGACTGATTATTTTCATTGTAAAAATCTCGTACTTTGCTAAACATACGCAGAATGTCCCAAATTGTCTGTATAGTAGATATCTCTGCAACCGTTGACTTGAACACATACTGTTGAAAAACATACATTTAATTAGAACATTTTTTTCAAATATATGGCATGCAGTTACTTAAAATCTCAAAAATTGTTTGTGGGGGGGGGGGCGTAAATATAAAAAAATATATAAAATATAAAGAAATTAAGTTTCTATATAAATTTTCTCCGAGTGCTCAAACTTCCGATTACTGAAATGTAGATCCCGCTCTGGAAAAGTAATTTGCAAAAAAATTAATTCTTTTCTAAACGTGATGAAATATTTATGGAGGAAAAAATATTTAAAGATCAATATTTTCTGGTAACTCCTCACTGTGTTGGCAAGTTTTCATTCACTCAAAAGTTGCTATTTTTAGGGGAATGTACTCAAATGAAATGAACTCATCATTTCATTCTTTATCCACAAATGGATAAAAATTTCATTTTTTGGCAATTATTGTGAAAGTTACAGCATTTTATACAGCTTCGAATTTAACTTACGTTTCGCAATTTGTGAACCACATTCCCAATCATTGACGATAAATGCTGAAAACTTCAAACATCTCAGTCAATATTGCATTTAAAAAAATACATAAATTTTTGCAGATGACTTCCCAGAGCCGCGTTTAAACTTCACAAATTGGATGTTTAAACACACAGGGTCTGCATAAAAAGTTTAATTTTTCTATTTCTCTTCTATATGTGACCCATGTAGGTCAACGTCTGTAAAGATATCCGCTGTACAAACAATTTGGGATAGCCTGTTGAAATGAAGCACCGATGATGCTGTTGGTGACCGAAAAATAATTTTCACCAAAAAGCAAAATTTTGTGCTCGGTAATCAAAATACTTAAGAGATTCGCTTTTATCAAAGTACGATTTCAATGGCTCAAACCGTATTGTTGTTGATGGTTCGGTAAGTCGATCTTAGTTCGGTATTCATAGCGTAGAGGCCACAACATGGGAACATTTCGCTGACGTGGGAACAATTTTCTCGGATTTGGCGAGAGAACTTTCCATTGCCATCTAATATACTTTTTTCCCCCGTCATTCTGGAATTCCGTGGTGAGAAAAAGTCTGTGGACACCTGCTTGTTTCGTATAGCAAAATACGAAAGTCAACGCCGTTCCATTGGCTTCTGAAGTAATTCATGGCGTGGAAACAGAGAGGATGTACACTGAATGACCAAAAAAATGTCACACACTTAAACACTTTTTTGAATTAATTTGAAGAAAAATTTTACACGCATTCGCCGACGCCACGCATGGTCGTGCAATATCTCAACACTTATTTTCAATCTAATATGCGCCAACGTTTCACCAATATCCTTAGTGGATCGGTCGAATTAATCTAAGTCAAGTTCCATAGGATCTTGATTGGAGGGGATTTGGTGGATGGTGCAGTTCAACTGCCCAAATTTTTCACAGTTTCCGACAAACGTATTTTGCCTTCGTCATTCTCAGACATGCCATCGTCCATTATCTTTAGAGAATAAAATGCTCACTGAAGGAGCAATTATGACTTTTTAGGTATGTTAAAATACTCAGCAGACTTCGTTTTATAGCTGACCGTCTTGTTAAAAATAACAGAAACAACTGTAGATAAGTTAACATACAATAAAACCCTCTCTTTTGTGGACACCGGCGGGGGAAAAAAATCGTCCTTGAAAGAAGGGTGACCGTAAATCAGGTGGGGGGGGGCAAAGGGTTCTCATCGAAGCGTTTAAAATAAAAAAATTATTACTTATTATTAATTATTTCATAAAAACTATTTCGCCGTAGAAACTATGGATTACCGTATCTGCGAGGTGGCCATCGAGAGGGGGTTATACTGTACTTCATTCTAAGGCTTGCACAGTAGTACTGCATTTGTACAGAGTGTCTCAAATTTGGACAGATTTTGAGACATCGTAAAAAGTAACAAATCGACGTACCGGGGAGCGGTTTGCGCCGCTGGACTTCAAAGAGATTGAAGTAATTTTTTTCCTACTTAAAATTTTCGCTTATAGGTAACGCTGCAGTCTTCTTTCTGAAAATAAGCAAATTTAGTCTCTTTAAAAGACGACAGGAATCAACACATATCTTCCTAGATAAATAGTAAATGCGAATTGTGTGAATTACGGCTTTGTTGCATTATTATGCCTCTTTGAAAGACTACAATGTTGATACTGGTAGAAAAGGCAAGTTTGATGAATATTCTTAAGTGAAAACAAATTCCTGCTGAATAATCTAGATGCTTTTCATTCATTTTGCTATCGTTGTGCCGAACAGAGCCACCTAGCGATTCTTCAACATGTCTATAAGAGCTCAAACCGCAACCAGATACTTTTTATAACATTTTTTTTTTAAAATCCTGCTAAATTTATGAGACACAATGTACATATATATATATTTCAAAATAAATCGAAACCCCAAATTTTTAACCCAAAATTTTTTTCACCACTGAAGCTAACCTAAGAATCAAATTTAAGCTGGAAACTGTATTTCCGGAAATTATCTGAAATTCTCTGATGAAAGAATTACTTCGAAAAAAAAAAAGTTATTCCTCTCTATTCTTTCAATATATAAATTGCATTCTTTAAAATAAATTTTTCTGATCATTAAGAATATGATTTATAAGGAGTCTTGAAATTAATTTAAATTTCGGATGAAAAGTTTGGAAATTTCGTACGGGGGCGAAGAAATATTTCTTATTAGATATTTATATATATATGTATAAAATATATCAATTTCCAGCATCTGTTTCTGAGCAGTTCTCTTTCCCGTCATCAATTCACTTTTTTCCTTCACAAAAAAATATTTAAACTTTTACTACGTGGATTGCTAAAGGGATTTTTCAAAATGGACGCTATGTTGAGAGAGCGAAGCATTAATATATATATATTTTTTCAGTTAAACTTTCGGTAACGGACAAGCTTAGATAATTTCGATTTTGAGGCTTAAATCCGTACGAAAAAGAATCAGCGAGGTTATGTGAATTAAAGTTATTACTACGAATCGAAGTCATTCACCAGACCACATCCGAAAATGTTCTAAAAGAAAGTCTTTAACACTGTGACCCTCAGAGTTATTTCATCGTGCCCCGCTGACCATTTTCAGAAAATAGCTGAAAAGCATTGGTAGACAATTAAATAAAAATGAATCATTTCTGGGGGAACAACAGTCGGCATATACACAAAATTGCGCAATTTACAGAAACGCTTGGAAACTATTTTATGAAAAAAAATTCAGAATTGGTGAAAGAATTATTTTCAGAATTAGTGACAGAGTAACATTTTCAGAATTAGACAGAAATAATTTCAGAATTAGTAAACGAAATAAAAAATAACTTCAGAAGGCGGAAATAATTTCAGAATTAGTGGCAGAAATAATTTCAGAATTAGTAAATGAAATCAAAAAATAATTTCAGAATTAGTAAATGAAATCAAAAAATAATTTCAGAATTAGTAAATGAAATCAAAAAATAATTTCAGAATTAGTAAATGAAATCAAAAAATAATTTCAGAATTAGTGACAGAAATCAAAAAAATAATTTCAGAATTAGTGACAGAAATCAAAAAAATAATTTCAGAATTAGTGACAGAAATAATTTCAGAATTAGTGATGGAAATAATTTCAGAATTAGTGATGGAAATAATTTCAGAATTAGTGATAGAAATAATTTCAGATTTAGTGATAGAAATAATTTCAGATTTAGTGATAGAAATAATTTCAGAATTAGTAAACGAAATAAAAAAATAATTTCAGAATTAGTAAACGAAATAAAAAAATAATTTCAGAATTAGTAAACGAAATAAAAAAATAATTTCAGAATTAGTAAACGAAATAAAAAAATAATTTCAGAATTAGTAAACGAAATAAAAAAATAATTTCAGAATTAGTGATGGAAATAATTTCAGAATTAGTGATAGAAATAATTTCAGATTTAGTGATAGAAATAATTTCAGATTTAGTGATAGAAATAATTTCAGAATTAGTAAACGAAATAAAAAAATAATTTCAGAATTAGTAAACGAAATAAAAAAATAATTTCAGAATTAGTAAACGAAATAAAAAAATAATTTCAGAATTAGTAAACGAAATAAAAAAATAATTTCAGAATTAGTAAACGAAATAAAAAAATAATTTCAGAATTAGTAAACGAAATAAAAAAATAATTTCAGAATTAGTAAACGAAATATTAGTGACAGAATTAGTGACAGAAATCATTTTAGAATTAGTGACACAAATAATTTCAGAATTAGTGACACAAATAATTTCAGTATTAGTGACAGAAATCATTTTAGAATTAGTGACACAAATAATTTCAGAATTAGTGACACAAATAATTTCAGAACTTGTGACACAAATAATTTCAGAACTTGTGACACAAATAATTTCAGAACTTGTGACACAAATAATTTCAGAATTAGTGACACAAATAATTTCAGAACTTGTGACACAAATAATTTCGTATATAGTAAACGAAATCAAAAATTAATTTCAGAAAAAATAAAAATCTTCAATTATTTTGGACCAGTATTCTTACTCGAGGACGTGTTCTACCAATCCCCGTGAAGACATCACTGCACATTACATCATTCAGTCCTTACGAATCTGGATTATTCTCACAATTATAAAATGCCACTGCGTGACTTGGCGTGGTGGCTCGCGGTCTTCATGGGAAGTTCGAATTCGGCCCGCAATGTTTGAAAGGTTGAAAACCCTTGTTCTAAATCACAATAGTTGTGAATCTATTTAAATCTCTATGCCAGCTTTTCTCAACCTATGGTCCGCGACGATGATACAGACGCTCCGCAGACAGACTTGATAATTTATTTCTAATTCAATGAAAAATTATCCAATTGTTAAACCGATATTAGTAGTATCTTTTTGTGTTCAAATAAAGAAAAAAGCTAGACCCTCACACTATCAGTGACCATACGTCATCGAAAAAAATACGGGAAATTGCCATCCTACGTGAAGGATGTCGCTAATTGCGGAACATGCAATTTCAACTTAAAATTGCCAATTATTGATAAAATTACTGAAATTAACGGCTAATGCAAATCGCTGTAAAAAAAGTACGTATTTCTCGAAAAAATATTTAAAAATTTGTGATCACATTTTAATAAGGGAACAATACGGAAAATTGGGATCTCTTCTCCTTCGAATACGGATAAATTTAGGACAACGCCAGTTGTGTCACCAGGAAACATTGCCACAGCCGGTAAAATCACCAACTTCTGCTAAAATTGTTGATAAATCACCAATGCGAGGCAAATGACGGGCACATGTGAAATGTTAAATGAAATGGAAATTCTGAAGTTGAAATGTAGTTCCCGGGGGAAAAAGGGTTGAATTTAAGAGAAATATGTGAGAGATGGATATTTAGATGAAAAGCCATTTTTCATAACATAGTTTATGAGTTGCGAATATTATGTGCATTTAAAATATTAGTAAAGAATTATTAAAACCAGCTTCATTGGGGAAAAAACGGGACAATGGTATAAAAAAAACTGGGGTAGGCTGTGTATTAGACATAGCCTACCCCACATTTTTCTTTTTAATTCACGCAAGTTTTGACGTGAATACGTTTTGTGAGACGAATCGCGTGGTAGGTACAGACATAATGAAATTTTGTCAGTACCATTATTATCATCAGTACCAGTTATTATCATCGGCTTTGTCTTTGGAATAGCTAACAAGCGATAAAAATGTCGTCTATTTTCGTTGTGAACTACTCCAGATATAGCGGAAAACAATTTGTCAAGTGTTAGGGCAGCGGGCCTGGTCAACATCGTCTATAGTAGAAGGCATCGTCTATAGCGAAGCTCGTGACGTCACTGGAGAATGTCATCTCACCTATAGGCATTGGATATAGCAGGCCGAACCTCGCATGCGCCATCTTTACCCGTTTTTGTAGTATATCCAATGGTAATAGGTGAAATGATCTTCAGTGGTGGTCGAGCGGTCAGTGTCGGACTCGCATTGCTCGAGGTCCCGAGCAATGTGTATCCGACGATACCATTACTTTTGACTTGCGTTGAGCACTTCCTGAGATACGAGTGTTTACAGAATTTTGTCACGAAACTTTTTGCGAATGTTCCCAGTATCCTCGAAAATTTTTATGACTTAATAACTTATGACTCCGTATGACTTAAAAGACGTATTCACGTCGAATAGTCACACAATTCATAGTGCATCCCCGCCCCCACGGGGACACGAAACCCGTGGGGGCAGTGATGAATTTTCTTCCTTGTAATATTCACACATCTCCACAATTAACCAGTCTTTCAATGAATCTTGTATTGACAAGTGGGGAAGACATTTCTATATGCAATTCATAGCAGTCCGTCGAAATATTTCACACATTTTACTGGTCCTCCGATATAAAAAAAGTTGAGAAACGCTGCTCTATACTAATGACATCATCAAAGTAAAGATTATAAGAACAATTCAACCTAAAGATTCAGCTAAAGCAAGTAACTTATTATATATTTCTCAGGCACTTCTAATTTTATAAGGCGAAATTTTTCGCCCGAATTTTGTAGAAATTTTCCCACTCAAAAAGAAAACTTGAAGTAATGTAATTGGATGGTCTAGATCTTGAAAATATACGGCTCGGCAACCTTCTATCTCATTTCATTAGATCCTTGCCAAGGAAAAATAATGAAGATGAACTCGCAATACCAGCAATTCGTTCTCGGTTTTTCGCGTTCACGAGTTAACGCTTGATTTATATGATGAGATCGTTCATGGCTTCCTCCCCCATCGGATGGTTCGCAATTAAATGGTCCTGCGAAGCAAAAACAATTAAGTAAGATTTGTATCGTCTCGCATGAAGCTTTCCCACTATCTTGCCTCAATCTCGGCATAAGTGAAGTAAATATATCGCGACATTAATTACTTGCTGAAGATCGTTCGAGCGAATGTTATAAAATGTCTTAAAGATCTGATACTTCACTCTACCCCCTTATTTTTTCTTTTGCAAAACAGATTATTGTAATGGATATATACTTCTAGTTCATTTGTAACCCTGAATTTTACGTATTTTGTATAAAATAAAAATAATAGTACAGCGTGTCTTGTAACAAACTGGTGACATGCATTTGAATATTAGGTTTCGCAGATAAATGAATGAAATGAATTTTCGATAATTAGTACTTGTTCGTTTCGCCAAATAAGTTCATCCGTTTCATTGTCTTCAACGTGAGTATAAACGTCTGTGATCTACTAAAAGTAAGTGCTCTGGGCCAACTATATAATGAAATTTAATTCAATAGCTAAAATACAAGGACCACGTCTCGTCACTTGAGACGTTAAAGCCACACAGATATTGGAGACTTTCAACAGGATGAGTAAAACTAGCAACCAGAAACTGTAGTTGCTTTGACAGGATGTCATTAATCCAGAAAAATCAAACTGTCTCAGTCGCAATGCGATTCAAGCATTCACTTTGATATGGAAATACTTTCAATATTGATTCAAACATTTTGCCTAAAAAAAATGTATTGCAAGATGTCGGAACATACATATAAGCTTCTCTTATGACTCAAACTTGGATGAATTTTTATATATATTATAAGTAACGCGATCCGAAAGATAACATCGAAAAAGAAATACCGCTGATTTCCAATAATGACACTTAACTTTAGTGTAATCAAATATTTTCTTTTCGCATTCTACAAACATATATTTATCAGTAAATGCTTGCTAATGTTCAGAACTAATTTTGAACAGTTAACATTTTGTTGATATTTGAATGCCATTCAATTTATTTATACTTGAAACGATATTTAATTGATTCATATTTGAATCTATTTTAACCTACACAAACAATTCACCCTCACACATACATAACTTTTCAGGCAATCAAAGTTACTTCCTCTGCAATATTTGTATGTGTATTAAATGTTTAAAAATATTTAATAAAAGAAGTGGTCATTTCGATCCACCGAAAGTTAGATCAGTCTGAAGTATAATTTACACATCATTTTTTATTATACAGGTAAAAAACCAAGCAAAACTTGTCTTCAAAGATTTTTTTCTGTATTTAGCTCGTATAAAATAAATATCTAATTTACTTATCACAATTTATAATTGTAAAATCTCTTCATGCACATCTTTCCTTGTAAATTTAAAATCATGGTCATTAACGAAACAAAATTTAATGTATTTGTTTCATATTGTGAGGTAATTATTATTATTCATTTATTATTATTGCATTATGTTTCTTGCATGAGCCACTAAAATCCAATTTGTATGATTTATTTTCAATTCCACAAACATGGCATTCATTTTTTAAACTATACATCATATGTGGATTTCTTTTTTCTCTATAATCTATACTCAAATACTTATAAGATGATAATTATTGTGTTCAAGTTAGCTTAGCCCTAAATTTTTTTAAATTTAATTAGATGGGTATCTTACTATCGTTATTAATTTTTATAGTCAGTTTCTTATAAATTGTGTTTTTTCGAACGATAAACTACCGTAGGTGCCGCATCAGTGTAAGCACAGTGCACCTTCAAAACGTAAGTGCCGAAATGAATAGACCCAGAGAAGTAGGGTAAATTCATTGTGTTTTCCGAAAAAATCCAATTAAATGATTCATTAATTAATCTCAGCTCTTAAAAAGAAAATCGACGTCACAATTCATTGATTTTGATGCATATCATCTGCTGAACATATCTGCAGCTTGTATAGCTCGAAAACGCTATGTTATCTGATTCACAAAATCATAACTAAGGTGGCAGAAAAAAGTTTAAGGGCAACCAAAAAGCCGCCATGTCTCAAACACCAGTGGATGTAAACAAATGAAAAGTTTAGAGTGATAATTACAAGTAGGACTTAACATTTACTAGTGAAAAAAATTTGTGAGTGCTGCACTGTCCTAAAGAAGAAAATATTGTAAGGGTCAAAACCTGGAAAAAAGTAAAATGATATTATAAAATTATGCACAAAATCATTTTAATATTACCAAGGAAAAAGGAAAAAAAATCATCCTTTTTCCTCAATAATCTTTACTGTTCTGGATGCCATCGATTGAGATAGATCAAAGATAACTTGCTGTGGGATCTCCGGAACCTGTTTCATTACTGCCGTAATGAATGGTCATGTGTTTATTTTCTTACTGCTATACACTTCTCGAGTCAAAATACCCCGCAAGTTCTCTGCAGTATTTAGATCTGGACTTCTGGTTGGCTAGTCAACAAGTTCTTGGAATTCTCCGAATTGGCTTCAAACCAAGACTTAGTGGACCTAAAAACACGTACGAAAGCATTGCCCTGCTGAAACAAAGTCTTTCCAGAAATTATACGAGATGACTCAGGAAGTATATTTATTTTTCCAGAATTTCACGATGCACCTATGAGTTGATTTTGCAGCTTAAGAACGTGATTGGAGAGGTTTTGCACCCTTCGTATGCGAAACCATCGCCATCGCATTCCCTTGTATAGGCCTCGGCCAAACAATATTGAAAAAATAATAAATAAATAAATAAACCTCTTCAAACCATCACTGATCCACCTCCACATTGGCGTTTCGAAAATTTGGCTCCCTCACGGCGTAGGTCATGCCAGTAATATTTGAAACCATCTCAGGCCTATCTAAATCGAACTTCCCTTCATCAGGAGAAGACAACATCTTTCCAATTGGTACCAAAAGATACACGCTTCTTGGCGAATTGAATTGTTTTTGTCTATGCTGTCTTGCAAGGGAAGATTTGCATTTCATTTTTGTATCCGACGTTCGGATATTGTTCTTTAAAACATTATTCACAGTTATATTTGCGCAAAGCAAGTTGTATTCCTTCTGAATTATACCCGAGTATTTTTGTTTTCCACGATAGCACTGTGGGCAAGTGGAGAATCGACCTTTTTTGACGGATAGAAAGAGAAGGTCTACCTGTGCGAGCTTTCAGTCCTTAATTCCGGAAATCCTTTATGAAAAATGGTAAACAGCAGTTCCACTCTTAATTCTTCTCGAAGTTTGGTGTCAGACATCCCATTTTCTCTAAGAGATTAAGGATTTTCCCCTTTTCTATTTCTGATAAATTTATTGCCTTTCGCATCTTTAAACTTTAGAGGCAAACCCGATTTCACAACGCAAGACTGATCAAAACAATCTAATCTATTTTAAGCCAATATAACAAACATGCAATTTTTTCCCTGACGTCACAAAAAAACACGTTTGTTCTTGTACTTTTTTTTCCAGGTTTTGATATTTATACTTACAAATTTAATTTTTTTTCCCGAAAGACAGTGTAGAAGTCATCAATTTATTTTTCACTGAAAATTGTTTAGTTCTATATGAAAACTCTAAAATTTAGATGTATTTGCACATCAACGGTTTTCAAGATATGGTAATTTTTCGGTTGTTCTTAAACTTTATGCCTCCACCTTAGATACAAAAATTCTACGTTGTATCGTGATTCAATGGGAGACAAAGAAAAAGCTCTATATAGTGAAAGTGCGATGTAAACTAGACCTAATGCGTTTATTTTAAACAGCAGGCACTTACTGTATTAAAAAAATATTTTCAAGAAATTAAAAGGTTACCTTCGAAAAACCTCATTACAGCAAACCCCCAAACTCACAAATAATTTTAAATGCATTTTCCAGCACTCTGTGATTAAATTTTTTTAAATTTCAACTAAAAGCTTTAATTTCTCAAAACTACATAACAACATCTCATCAGATGGAATCAGTTTGAATAATTTTTCCAAGGCGTGAAACGGATTTATATTTGAGTTCCCATCGCACACTTACGTTTTAACGAGAAATTACGAATGCTGCTGTGATCTAAACATCAAAAGAGAACACTTTGATGCATTATATACTGCGGTGTTTTTTTCTCTCATGAAGCACAACATAGTTTTATATACCATCACGCATTCAAATAAATATCCCCAAGATTCGAGAAACAAACCACGAACTAATTAGATTTCTGGGATATGAGATTGAATTTGAAGAATATCAAGAAAGATACGGAGACGTTAATTTCACAAAGGGTTCTCCCTTCGAACAATTTTACGTTTCTCTGTGGTGTCTCACATAAGCAAATATTAACATTATCATGTAGAAAGGATCGCTGCGCATTTCTTCGTCGTTTATTAGAAGAATCGCTTTCCGTGTTTGTTCGAGGTAAAGGATCGAGAGTTTGATCAATAAAAAAAAAAAAGAGCATCACCTTCTCTTTGACTTACGGGAACAACTCCGCTATCTCTTGCTATAACAAGTTTATTAATTACTGCCGGGTAATTACCATATGTTTTTGATGATATTTGCGTATGCGCTGCATGATAAATACTTCGCTTCGACAACATCTTCAATTAGGACGTCGAAACGACGAGAGAGAGAGAGAGAGAGAGGATCGTGAAGAAGTATTTATTAGTATAAATATGTATAATATAATATCTCTCGTACATAGTTAGTCGGTTACATTTGTTGAGTGAAGAATTAAAATACGAATAATTTTTGAAAGATGTTTCCGCAAATCTTTCCCGTTCGTAATGATTAATTTTAAAAGTTATGGAATAAAAATATATTTTCCATCATTCAGAATTATCTGAATATTAGATACTCAGAATCTTTCCATATCGACGGAATTTTTGAAAATATAATGGGTTAATTTCCAGCTCATTATTAAATTTTCAAATGTGAAACCAACCAAAAATATCTTGATAAGTGATTTATTCTTTAAATGAATGTCTTATTCTTAACGGCCGTATTCACCAACACAGTTTAAACTGCAATCGTAGGTTAAAGGATTAGCGATCAACACGGATTGGCTAAAATCCTCAATTTAATCAATCCATTTCGATCTTCAATCCTTTCACCTGCGAGTTTAAACTCTGTTGGTGAATACGGCCGTAAGTGAATCTTAGTATCCATCGATTTGATTTGCTATACAGGGTGGTTAAAAATAAACTGACACTACTCAGCACCCATTCTGATGGAGATATTTTGATGAAACGTGGTATAGGATATATGGACCATGTGGGAAAAGAAAGGTTCAATAAAAAAATAGTTCGCTTTTTTGACCACCAGGTGAAAGGTGTCACTTTTCCATCGCGGTTGTCTTCTTCCCATGGTCTAAATCAGTGGTTCTCAACCGGGGGCCATATGGCCTCAGGGGGGCCCTAGGATATTCCAGGAGGACCACGGATGAAAATCTGGCGAAAGGAGAGCCACGGCTACTGATATGGGGGCCCACGAAGAAGTATGTGGAATTAAATTTTTTTAGTCACTCTGACTAAGAAAAATTTAATTTCAAACAAAAAATGCATAGAATATATTTTTCGCAATTTTTCTGCTATTCAAGTAACATTAACATGAGGAAGGAAATAAAAAAAGCGTTGCATGTAAGCGTTGCGGTGGGTTTACGCCTTGGGGGTGACAGTAGGCCCTGACACAAACTATAGAAGAGGTTTAAAGCAAAATGGAGTAACTGTAAAGACAGAAAGTGTTGTGTGTGTTCGCAGACTTTTCATTCAAAGAGGGCTGCCATAAAGAAAGCAGACAAAGATTTGTTGACCATTCATTGACATTCTTTTGAGTGCTGGTAGTAAACGCAATCCAAGTAGATGGGTGAAAAATGAAAGCTTGTGTGTAAAAAAAACCCCATCGTTTTCATGCAATTACAGACGGATAGCCATCTAGTTTAGCTCAAAGCTATCTTCAACCGGCACTGAGTGGTCTGATCATTGATCATTTTTGTCGCACCACGGTCATTTTCTGCACACGAGGGCTAATTAGACCCCGAGACCTACAATTTATTGCCGATTCCGAACGGCAGGCTTGTTTCTTATACTCATCGAGAGGTTGGTGCGCTAACCCCCTCGATGGGAGACTCCCTGCAGTAGCAATTTTCCGCTGCGGTCAAGTCGCCATTTTTTGTTGTACCCCCTATGTCAGGAAAGTTTTCTGACAAGGACGAACCGGGTATCGAACTCGCGACACTTCTAAACCTGAGTGGTCTGATGGGGAATATATTTATAAAAATCGAATAAAGAATGATTGCTCTCTCTGGGGTATTTTTTTATGAATTTTTGGGGAGAAGTGTGCAAACCCATTGTCTCCACTGAAAAGAAATAAAGTCGAATTCAGTTATAACGAACTCCATCCAAGAGACCACATCGTACATGAGGAAAAATACCCGCGAAATTAAATTTTTTAAAACTACATTGCTGTATAATTTAAGAAACTGTAATTGCATAAATTTGCTGTTGTTTCAAAATCGCAAGTGTTCATATGCCATTCATTTCAATTTAACAGGAAAAACGTGATTTTAAACATATTTAAGACGATCTTAACGTCATTTGGTTTGCTGATTAGTTTCTATATGCAATCCAAGCAGATAATGTATTGGGACTTAGTAGGACTAAGATTGACATTACATCTTTAAAGTTTTTTAATCTATACTGTAATGCTTCCAATTAACTGCCCTACTACCTAAGCCTACTACTGGCCTGCAACATCCCAAATAATTTCAATACAATTTTCCTATCCTGCAAGAACAATGTTGTGGGCATTAGAAAAAAAAAATCTAAAATGGCGTATGACCACATTTAAAGCTATTTAAATCCGTTTATTTGAGACTCACTGTGTCTGTTGATTTCTCAGAAAAGTGCAATAAATTCTCACGCAAGTCTTCAGTTTGAAATGTCCATAACCCGCTCAATGCGTATCTTTGTATCTGTCAACCTAAAATTTATGGTTTTTAGTGTTGATAATACGCATGCAAAACAAATTCAGCGACTCATTTTTCACAATCTTCAAAAACCTCGTGGATTTGATAGTTTTAAATGATGTCTAAATACCAAAGATTTGGAGTTCGAGTCAAAATGAAAATGTCAAAGAATTGAAATTGTGCTTTGCATAAATGAAATATTTTAATATTGAAAGAGCTATATATAGAGGTCAATATAGCTAATAGAGCTATATATAGAGGCGCACAAGTGGAATTTCAAGGCATTTACGCACAACCGAGCCCCCTTGGCCATTTTTCTTTTTTTCTCCCCACCCTTTCTTTCTTTTGTTTCCTTCTTAAATTTATAAAAGTAAAAAAGACATAATCATTATAAAAAGGACTGCTTTCACATCAAACTGCAGATTTTTTTGGTGGGGATACAGTCAACCCCATTATAAAGAACTCCAAGAGACCGGAGTAATAAAGAAATTTCGTTAAATTTCAGATTTTTATATTGTTCCTATGTAAACTTATCCGGGGGGGATTAGAAAAGTTTTCGTTAAAACGATATTTTTTCCGTTATAACGGTATTCGTTAAAACGGGAGTCAGCTGTATTTTTTTACGTGTATATGCAGACTGCATGGGTAACAGGGCGTATGACACTACTTGCGAACCATTAGCCTTAAAGACATACCCAACTAGAAAAAGTATCCAAATTACGTGTCCAACTCAGATATGTCATTCATGTTGTAAGGGGTTGTATAGTTATAAAATTAAAAAAACAACTTTTTATACCATCCCCGTGTGCCAAAGAACACAATTAAGAAGTTGTTGCTCTGTCTTTTCCGATGGCAACTAAAATAATTTCACGTTTCTAAATGCAATATTCACCGAGGTATGCGAATTCGAAAAATTGAGGAAATCCGGGGAAAAAAACAGCATTAAATGCGGGTAAAATGGTTTCCTCGCATTTAATGATGTTTTTTTCCAAACTTCTTCGAATATCTCAGTGAATATTGCGCTTAGAAACGATGAATTTTTTTGTTGGAGACCGGGAAACAACTTTCCAATTGGGTTTTGGGGCACAGGGTGTCCACATAAAAAGTTAATATTTTTATTTTAATAACTATGTAACCCCTGGCAACATGAATAAAATATCTGAGTACTACACATTATTCGGGTACTTTTTCCAACTGCGAGTACGCCTCTAGGACCAATGGTTCGCCATTAAAATGCCATATGCCCCGTTACCTATGCGCCTTGTATATTGTTGGTGCTGCTACCTACTTTCAAAATCAGAAGTGCCTTATGTGGTGATGACGAGAAGCTCAGGTATAAAAAACGAAATTCTTCATTCAGCTACGCTCCTTATAAACAAAGCTTATAAACTTACCTGAAAGATCGAAATTCCGGTTCAGTAATTTTTTGAATACCCAAGGAGACATCGAAAACATTGGACCTCCACACAAGCAGACGACAGGTAAGATCGTAAAAAGTGAATTTTTCCACACTGCACTTTATAGTAATGTGCTGCCATCTAATGTCAAATTTAAAATTGACTCATGTGGTGATGATGAAGTTCAAAGTGAAAAAAACTATATTCTTTATCCCGCTCAGTTCCTTATAAGCAAAGCTTGTGAACTGAACTGGAAATTTAAACTATAAGTTCGGTTATTTTATTTGAGCATAAGGAGACGTCCAAAACTAAGAGCCTCTTAATGAGCAGACGACAGAGAAGAAGTCGGTTCCCTACAAGCTAAGCTCACAAACAGAACTGGAAGTTTGAACTGCCAGTGCAGTTAATTTTTCAGGATACATGGAGACGCCCAAAACAAGTAACTTGGAGAGAAGCAGACGACAGAGATTATATATTACAGGAGGGAGCATCCAGCCACCGCGACTGCAGCGACATCAAACGCAAGGAAATGACGTGACCCGGTCAAAACAAACTTCTCGCCTGGCAATTTTTCCAAAGAAATGAACAGTTCGGTCTCTAAATATTGGGTTTTAAAGATTTAAAAAAAGGATAAAGAACTCATCTAAAGGTGAAAAAATATAAAATTATTTTCATTTAATACCGGAATAATTTCTTTCATAATTTCTTGAATTTTCCTTCATTATTTTTTGAATATTCTTTCATTAATTCTGGAATTTTATTTCCTTTATTAATTATTATTTCTTTCATTACTTCTGAAATAATTGCTTTCATCAATTCTGGATTTGTTTTTCATTGATGCTGAAATTATTTCTTTCATTGATTCTGAAATTATATCTCATGAATTCTGGAATTGTCTCTTTCACTAATTTTGGAATTATTTCTTTTTCATTAATTTTGGAATTATTTCTTTTTCATTAATTTTGGAATTATTTCTTTTTCATTTATTTTGGAATTATTTCTTTTTCACTAATTTTGGAATTATCACTTTTAGCAATGCTGTAATTATCTCTTACATTAATTCCAGAATATTTTCTTCCATTAACGCTGAAATTATCTTTCTTTAATGCTGAAATTATTTCTTTTTCACTAATTTTGGAATTATCTCTTTCCTTCATTCTGGAATTATCTTTCATTAATTTTATTATTATCGCTTTCATTAATTCTTTCACTAATTTTGGAATTATCACTTTTATCAATGCTGTAATTATCTCTTACATTAATTCTAGAATATTTTCTTCCATTAATGCTGACATAATCTTTCTTTAATGCTGAAATTATAACTTTCATTAATTTTGTAATTATCTCGTCCAAGCTGAAATTATTTTTTCATTTATTGTTTTAAACTACTATTTATGATATAAGAAAATAACAGTAGGGGGGTGGGGGGTCGTGTTTGTTTTCACCGAGTCACGTGATGTTCCGACGAAAGATATTGGGGGACACAGTTGTCAGCACTGCGAAGGCGGAGACCGCTGACGTCCTACTCTCTGCAGAGGCTTGATTTATATACTGTTGGTGCTGCCATTTAATCTCGAAATTTCAGGCAACTCATGAGATGATGAAGAGAGTTCTTTGTCATTTTTTGGCATGAAATTTTTTTATGAGACGAAAATTTCGGTAACAAAATTCGTGCATTTGCAAGAATCGATGTTATGTAGATAAAATAATTATTTCTTTCCACAAAAACATTCGGACAATATGGATGATCGAACAAATAAGTGAAAACACGGATTATGTGGTCTTAGATAGGGTTACCAGATTCACAACTTAAAAAGAAGGACGCCTGGTGCGAACCTTAGGCAGTGCCGTCTTAACGCATGCCTCCCCCCACCCCGGGCCGTGCCCGAAGAGCCTCAACAGAAGGAGTGCCTCAGAAAAACGAGACGTAGGTGAATTTTTCGAGAATTTTCCATGTAGGGCCTCCAAAAAATACCTTGGCTCGGGGGGGGGGGGATGGGGCTATGATGCTATTACGACGATCCTGCCTGTCAGCCCTACTCTTGTGGAAGTCATGGAATTCCAGTGCTTGGTTCCTTTACTTCTATTAATTTACACTAATTACACAAAAATAGCAATAAAAAATTGCGAAAAATGATCAAAGTTATCGAATTGCAACGTATATTTGATAAAGACATGAAGGGGAGCTTTAAAAGTATGACAAAACTTTATGTCTGTTCAATATGGTTCGAGCCACGATGAAGTGTCAGCAGGTGGACCATGTGCTAATTATTATTAATAATTTATGAATTTTGTGAATTTAATTCAAATGCCATTGCCTCTCAATGGATCGTCTTTGATTACGATCCAGACAATCAACGCGTTCCTGAAATAATGAAAAAAAAAATGAGTGTGACAGAATCAGTTCTTTTCGTGAAAACAAAATTTTCCCTTCAAGATTTATGTTCGTAACTCGAAAAGTTTGTAAGTCGGGGAGCAACTACATAAAATGTTTTTAGAGGGAGCCGCAAATTTTTTTTTCTGCATTGGGCCGCGAAATTCTCCTTATGCCGGACCTGTTTCCGATTTTGAATTTAAATATCTCAGGGAATAATGCAGTTAAAAACATGTGATTTGTTTGTTGGACTCAGAAGAGAAAGAGCAACAACTGTCTGATTAGAAATTAGAGGGGGGAGGGATCGTACAAAAATTTACATTTTTTATTTTGCGTACACTGTATTTTCATCCTCAAAACTCGTACAGGGTGATTTTTGGTCATATTTTGAGAATTTTTAAAATTAGAACCATACCGCTACGACGAACGGTTGACGAATAAAGGCTGTACCAACACTCCAAGGAGAAACCATTGAATCTTATAATGGCCATAATATTACCAATAGGCAGGGACGCAACTAGTGGGGGGGGGGGGGGGAGCAGGCGAATCTGGTGCCCCAGGAGCATTACAAAAAGGGGCGCAAATTCAACCATTCAACCTATCCTTCAGCATTACGGGGGGGGGGTGCCTAAATGAGTGGTTGCCCCGGCTAACCAAGTGTCTAGTTGCGGCCCTGCCAATAGGTATCTTATTTCTGACGATTCACCGGGTTCATTCATTTATTCATTCATTATATATGTATTGGGTATTTTTTCTTTTTAGATAAAATTGTCAAGTTTGTAATTTACACCTGGTAGCATTTCTTTTACTTCTATGGATCAAACTACACACTTGATCCACTAATGACCCACAAAAATCATGTCCTTATTCTGCAGAACTTGGTTTGCTGCATGGGGCCCATCTGGTCACTTCTGGCAACCAAGTGACAATTAGATCTGGTTCCGATTTTTAAGAGTAAATATGCAAATAGGTAGGTAGGAATTTTCAGCAAGGTAGTAGTGCCTCTTTCGGAAAAGTCGCTTTGTATGTGGGCGTATGATGATGTTAAGACAGCCGTGGGCGTACTTTATGAAAATTCGAAAAGCTAATCGAAAAACTTGGCAATAATGTGAAGTCTAGTTTGCAACATTATTAGATTCTCATCTTTCGTGCCATTCTTGTGATAATGACCTCCAACAATACAATCAAGTGTTCTTACAATTTTAGGATCTTCTATCGGATGATGGATGATCATCCGATAGATCATTTTCATTGATTGAAAATAATTTTTTCTATTTTTTTTTGTTACTGTATTCTATTACCGTTTATTTTGCTTTATCGTTATTTTCATAAATTAAAAATTTATAAATATGTTTGAATTTAATTTAATTTACTTCAGACAATTTTTGGATAACTATCTTCTAATGGAAAAACGGACGGACGGACGGAGGGGGGGGGGGTGTGTAAGAAAATTATTCATGTTCGCAAGAGGGGGCCCACAGGAATGAGAAATGGTTGAAAGGGAGCCATGGACAAAAAAAGGTTGAGAACCACTGGTCTAAATAATGTATATACCAAGTTTCAATGAAATACGTCCTCCACAACGGGCGCTACATTGGTCTGAGTAGTGCCAGTATAGTAAACTGACACTACTGAGCTTAATTATACTGACATTACTCCGACCTATGTAGCGCTCGTTGTGGTGGACGCATTTCATTGAAACTTGGTGTACCACGAGGAAAAAGGTAACTGCAATACTGCAATAAAAAAATCACTACAAAATTCCCCATGGTCCATATATTCTATATACCAAGTTTCGTCAAAATATCTTCACAAGAATGGGCGCTACATACGCCTGAGTAATGTCAGTTTATTTTTAACCACCCTGTATATGAATATATAATTTTTAAGAACAATATGAAATGGAACAACGTAAGCTTTCACGGCATGCATTTTATTTATGTGTTTTGAAACATTTCGTCTACATCTATGAATGGGTATACAGTACATGGTAGTAGATGATGTCTTCCATCTATGGTAGGCATTTACGAGTGTGCAATGGTAACAAAGATCTTCTCGGTTGTCCCGGGGAGACTGATATATATATATACCAGAGCTACGCTGGCAACCCGCAAGTCCTAGAAATACAAATGTAGCTTTGGACCAGCCGTTTGTGGATGGTCAAAGTCGGATTAGTACCAAAGTCGTTTGTGGATAGTCGATTATATAACACTATAAAGGTTGAAGATGCTCATACGGTGGAAGTGGACGAAACGTTTTTTAGAAAAAATTTCGTCTGGACCATGGCGCTATACCGGAAGCTTCTACAGACAATATGCGACGAACATACGTATCACTTGAAATATACAGGAGGCTTGCTTATATATATATACTCATTGAAATATATAGGATTACTGCTTTCTCCCTTAGTGTGCATACGAGATATGCGTATAACTTCGACGCGTTGGAGATGCGAGTACCCCCCTTGCAATGTGTGAGAGGCTTCCATATATCTCCAGAAATTCGTACGAGTTTTGTCGTGCGTTAACAAAACTCGCTGCAGAAGTAAGACTCCGAGACCACTGGAAATGCGTAGGAGGTGTGCGTTCCCCAAAAAATGTGTAAATGGATTTGCTGATCCCCATGAAATGCTGATCTCTTAGAAATGCTCTGGACTCAGTCGTTTTGTGGATAGCCACTGATATAACTCCATCCACTATTGAAGATGTCTACCGTAGATAAAGATGAAACGTTGGGATACATTTAATCCCATCGATAAGATACTCACCTCTGTCAGAAACTTTGTTAGAAACTTTCCCGACACAGGGGTGCAACAGAAACAGTGACATCACCAAAGAAAAAGATTGCTATCGCAGGGAGTCCCCACATCGAGGGGTTCGCGCACCAACCTCTCGATGAGTATAAAAAAGGCTACCGTTCGGAATCGGCAATAAATTTTATGTCTCGGTCTAATTAGCCCTCGCGTGCAGAAAATGACCGTGGTGCGACCAAAATGATCAAATTAATCTGGACTTCGGCTCAACCTGGAAGCTTCTATGACCAACATATGATGAACTTTGAAGTGTTTTGATCTGGGAATTTGTGAGAAAGTAAACATTCAATCATTAATTCTTGTTGAAAAATTCCCATAAGGGATATAATTTATACCCGACATAACTCAACCATGTTATGAGAGAGACGCTAAGTCCAAGGCAACACTATTTGTTACAACAGTGCGCGTGTGCGCACTCTGGTGACCAAAAACTACCGGTTCACATACATGCAGCGCCATCTATACACATATATGTATAACATAATCTTCCTAACAAAACATTAAAATAGAAAATGCAATCAAAAATGATTATCACTCAAAATACAGAAGACTAAAGCACCAAACAGCTGTTTCAAGACTAATACTGCCTCTGCTCCAGTGGAAACTGGCTTGATATGGCGCAGACCGCTCTCCAGAATACGATCGCAAATTTCGTCGGATTTTAATCTCGCGAGTGAGTGTTATGCGCTATATCAGACCATTTTCCACTGACGACGAAAGGGTTACATTACATTTGAAACGGTTGTTTGGTGTTTCAATTTTTTTGGATTTTGAGTGATATTCACAGGATTACCTACACTGTGCACAAAATGCATTAAATATATATTCCAAACTATAAAATATGTTCATACAAATATATTACTCATTCAAATATATTACATATTCAGCCTTGTTTTCCCAATACTCGAAATTCTTTGCTATAAAAATTTTGATATTGCATTTATTCTTTGAACCTTCATATATTCTATGTTAATTATTTCGCAAAGAATGTTACGGTATTAGGCAAATTAAATTTGCAGAGAGAGACGATTATCACCTTAACGCTTCATTCGTAGCAATTTCAGATTCTTAGGGAACACGCAATAAATGTTACAAGAAACAATTACATGAGGAATTTCAGAGTATTTCCTTCGGAAAAAAAATGATCAACGGTTATTAATGGAAGTTTTCTCTCATCCCTAACCCCGATGTTAATTACTCGAGTTGCTGCTCTTCAATCTGATGTTTCCAAAGTTAATTCATTCGAGATTGAGAACTGGAAAATTCCCATCGAGCAGCTGACCTTATAAGTAAGATTTGAGTTTTTTAGACTGATTCCAGAAACAGAATATTCGTGATGCAAAATGAAATTGTGAAAATAAAGTAATTTATGGAAAAGTAATATTATTTTTTTAAGCTACATTTTTGATCTTAATAAGAACGTACAAAAAGTCAAGAATGTTGTTCCACTTCTATCCATTGTGGTCTATTAGAACACTTCAGACACTCCTCGTTTTGAACTCATGTCTTGGAGTTTTTCATCATCATTTGCTTAAATCTGTTTAGATAAAATTCGAATTGACAACTTACATATGCATATTCCGCTAATGCAGTACGTATCTACATTCCCAACTTTGAGGCGCCAATGCGAACCGATATCCCCTTTGAAAAGTCTCGACACAGGAAGCAACAGGCCTACAACGGCACACTATTCAGTCATTGCACTTCACTAATAAGTTAGAAAATAGTGGCAGATGGCAGCACTGCACATAACAAGCATTACACAGTAACAAACTTCACGTTAGATTCACAACACGTACACACACATTCCAACATGTACCAATTCATTAGAAGTTCCACACAGGAATGTGGACGAGGTGCATGTGTGGTTTAGTAGTAGTACGTAATTACATATGTATCTATGGATTTTTCGAATATAATGGCTATTAAAGAAACGAATATTTTTTGGTCATCTGTTCTCCGCCCGGACTCGAACTTAGGCTCCTCTTGTACACCGGCCAACTATGCTACCATCTACACTACTGGAGACACGATCCTGCCTTCCGTATTTCACGCACTGTGGCGTGAGGCACTGAAGCAGAGGCAGTAGTAACCTCTCTTAACTTCAGTAAATAACTCCAGGTGGGACGGTCAAGAGAGATAGACGGCTTTTTTCTCAGCCCAATATATCAAGGAAATATATATTTTCTGGACATTATGACGACTTGAACTGGAAAGAAAAGTCATCTGGTCTCCGCCAGGACTAATTGGTTAAATTCAGGTTTTTTTTTTTCAGGATTCTCGAATTTCGTGTCGATCTCCTGTATAAAAATTGTGACTATAGTTTAAACTATGTCATTGAACACCACACTTAGTTGCGTAACTGGATACAAGATCCCAAGATTTGCTTCCAGCCGGTCTAAGACCTTCGAACCGCAGACGAACAATGATCAGCGCTATAATTGGTCGATCAGATGTTGAAAAGCCTTGGACTTTGTATACATATATAAAATATCATGTCCTTAATTGACTGATTAATTATCACCAATCCGAAGCCACTGAAGCTATAAAAATGAAATTTGGTCAGTAGTTTCATTTCATGATGGAAAGACTCACTAAGAAGGTTTTTTTTCCTTCAAACTTCGAACTCTAGGGGGGGGGGCGTCATGAGGGGTTTCATTCAAAGGATATATAGTGTAATCACGCCGAGCCGAAACCGCTGAAGCTATAAATATGAAACATGGTAGTAGTATATTTTGCAATGTAGAGATTCACTAAGAAGGAACTCTTAAAAATTAAACATCTAAGGAGGGGGGTGTTCAAATCTTATATGGGACAATCATCACTGAGTCTAAACCACTAAAGCTATAAATATGAAATTTTGTCAGTATTGTATTTTATAATATAGAGACTCGCTAAGACGGGATTTCTGGAAATTCACCCGGAAGGCGAGTTTCAGATGTTATACAAAGGAAATCATCATCGAGCGATTTTCAAATTACCAAATCCAATCGAGCGAAGCCCCTAGTAACAGCTAGTAAAAAATATTCGAATTTAAAATCCAGTTATGCAAAATCTGTCTTGAGACAGACTAGTTAGACTAGTTTATAATATAATTGAATAAGTACGGAAGAAAACAACACGTGAACACGTTAAACTACTTTCCACGCATGCGGAAATAACAAAATAATACAGAGGGTTTCCCTTTAGGGTCAGGTCCAAGCAGAGAAATTTTCGAGCGTGAAATTCCTACGTCTGTTGTTTCAAGAGCGAAATTTCATACTCGACGTTATAATGAACCAAACAGCGAGTGTTTATAGCGTGTGTTCAATGGAGGAGAAATCTAAACATCGTTACTACGTCTGTTTCAACTAGTCAAAGAGTTGCTTCATTGCTTAGTTACGTAAAAGTCATCATCTTAGAGCGACAGATCATCTCATCAGCGAAACTATTCCTTTCATGTCGGAGAAACAGCGAAGATCTTACTTGAATATAATTCAGTTGCATTTGTAGAGAGCGAGGGAGAAAATTTTCGAGAACGGCTATTGTTTTGAAAAGACCCCCCAAAGCCCTTTTGCCGACACTTTCCATTCTGCTGCACATTCAAAGCAGCTTCACATCTATTTTATACGGGATGAATCGCAGCCGAATATAAGACAGTAGATTCGGAGTTTTAGTGACAAAAGTATCGTTACTTGGAGAAAGATTGTAGCTGTTAAAGGACTTACAGGTTTCTGTTTTGCATATTATATGCAATGCATAAACCACAATACTTGTGAAATGCTGGCTTAACATATGAAAAAAAATACAGAATGGAGGTGAAACACATAAATGTTATTTCCCACAGCACTATTTCTTGCCAGATATTTGAGTATTTTTTGACAGTTGGCCCGAGAGTGAGAAGTGGGCATGAATAATGTAATAGGTTACATTACTTGGAAATATAGCATTTTCCATCTCTCTCCACAGGGGAAAAAGATTATTACTCTCCCCTACGCTCTAACCTTTCTTTCAGGGCTGATATTCTTGCCAAGCTTAAACATGATAAACATGTTTTTAGATTCGCTCTATACATTATACTAGTAGTAGTAGCAGCATAACTTTCGGAGTTACTCATGAACAAATAAAGAAAATGGCTTTTATCTAATGCATTTTATTTCTAAGGATCAATTCATCGTTCACTCGTAGTGTTCTGAGGATCACCTTTGTATCGTTCATCGTTGTAAATAGCAGCGATGATTTATCTGTTGTCCGAGTGATTCGATGTACAGGGTGTCCCATAAATTTGTGATTGTTTGAAAATTCATGAAAATTGAAGGAACTGCTAAATTTGAATGCGTTTAGCGAAAAAGTTATTATCACGAAAGAGGATTTTTCTTTGGTACGGAAAAAAGTTTTAGTTCAAATTTTCGTTGACAGAGGCCACTGAAAGAAAGAATATCACTGGAAATATGCAAATCAGCGTTTTATAAAACGCAGGGTGTACGATTAACAGCTCGTGTCTGAATTTTCCCATTACTGGCACTTACGTAAGGTTTTCATTTTGATGTTGACCATTGATGGGCAAACCCCTATTGGTGAAGTTGTGTTATCTGATCCACGAATCTCCGGCTAAAACTTTACAAACGTTTAGGACACAGAATAGTTTAATTTTCGGGTCCAGAATTCTTTGATTGACTTTGGTGCAGCGTCCTCTATTGTCAAAATTGGAACTGATTTTTTTTCTGCATCAACTTTCCTTACCCTCGTGAGAATAACGTTTTCGTAAAAGTATTCAAATTTAACAATCCCTCAAACTTCTACAGATTTTTGAACTGTTTACGAATTTTTAACATATCTTTTTTGTTCAGAGTACAAAATTTTATATTTTACCTGAAATTTTGAATAGCCACCAAGGGCAGTCTGCAAGTCAGCAGGCACTTCCCTCGGGCTGGGCAGCGACGAGAAAAATTAAATTCGGTCAGTAATATTTAATAGTAATTTATAAACTGGTAAGATAAGTTGAAGGATAGATATTAGACTTCAACTTTCATCAAAAGAAGGGCACCCTTACGGCAAGTTTGACTTAACTATGCATTAAATTGGGATTATTTTAATACTTGGATTGCGATTTGCACACGTTATTATGACGTTGACAAAGTGCTCGCGAGCAGGAAATCGACACGAGCATCGAGCACTCTGGGTGCTCCCTGATGCTCACGAGTAACAGATTGAAAGTGCCTGTTCTAGACTAATGGAATTTTAATCTATTCTAATACAGGGTGGGCAAAAAGTTTGTAGAAACTTTAAAAATTCATAAAAACCGGAAAAATAACCGAAACAAAAAACGGTTCGCAGGATTAGCATCGCTAGGTCACGGGAATTTTTTTAAGACGGAAAAAAAACCGCTGATAGGTGGCGCTGACGTTCACAAGTCAAAGAAAAGATACGCAAATAACGGACAGAACGCCTCCAAATCGTTTATTACAGCAGTATGTATTCCACCACAGGCGATAACACATTGCAGGCGAGTCACAAATCCAGCAACGGCAGAGTGCAGCAGGTCTGCATACACGGTTTGCAACGGTGAACTGATTGTGGATTAGGAACGCAAGTTCTTATAACCGTCTCATTTGCATATTTCCGACGATGTCGGTCCTACCAGTGCCACCTATCGACTGTTTTTTGATTTTTTTTTCCCCGTCAAAAAAATTCCCGTGACCTAGCGATGTTCATCCTGCAAACCGTTTTCATTTCGGTTTTCTTTTCCACTTTTTATTAATTTTTTACGTGTCTACAGACTTTTTGCCCACCCAACATATTCCAATGTTTGCTAATATAAGTGAAACGAACTTAAGTATAAATATAATTAATTTTATATATATTTCGCATCTTTCTCGTAGATCGAGCTTTCATTTAAGCATGCTGAATCTCGGTTGTTGTTAGACCAGCTTACAGAGGTTCAGCACAGGGTGTTTCACCAAGAGAGTATGTTAAAAATGATAATTTGGTTATGATTCTTAAGCCTCTGAAAAAGAAAAAATTAATTTGGCGAAATAAAGATAATAAAATATTTTTATATGCCATTGATGAAAAAAACATTTGGATTGGCAAAACTGTTTCATGTCTTTGATGTGTCGAAAACATTTTCGCCGTAACCAGTATTGCCGACAGTCAAAAAATTTCCATCTAGATTTATCATCTGAAACAGTGATTCCCAACGTGGGCGTTAACGTTCCCTGGGGGGCGGTAGAAGCTACGGGTATAACATAGAATTCTATGGGTTCGATTGCGTTGGCGGGGGCGATGGGACAAAAAAAAAAAAGAATGGGAAATTATGATCTAAAACAACTAGAAACGTGGCTTAAAAGTAACAGGATAAATTTTAGCCATTATTTTGATGATCATATTTCTCGTTTTCCCGGAAAAAGTTTTTTGCAAAAAAATTGAAGTTTTTTTTGATTGGGGTCCGTATAAAAATTTTATTTTTTTGTATTTTCCCTAATTATCGCTTTCAGAGAAATTCTATAATCACAGAACAGTTTTATTTGAACAACATACTCTCTTTGCTGATAATTGTTTATATCATATTTGAACTTTTACATCAACCGCGAAATTTAAATTTCTTTTTGAACTTTGAAGAAAAACCATGTTTGGAGTATATATGCAATATATCATTTATAATATATATACATATTGAAGACACCATTAAATAATGCGACACCATTCTGCAAAGAAAATATTTGAAGTTTCCTCATAGTTCGACTTCAAAGAAAGTTTAATTTTTCGAGCAGGTATCGTGCTGGGCTCTCATCGTGAGGATCCAGGTTCGAATCCCGTTGTCAGTACAGTGATGATACGCTGAAGCATGTTTTCTGTGATTTTCCAACTTCAAGGCACAAATGCGAGCCGGTCTCCCATTCGAAAATGTCTTCCCTCAGAGAGCTGGCAGACATTTAACACGATATATTAAATGATATTAAATTATAATATATCGTGCAATAATAATACACATTTACGAAGTAATAATACATAATACCCCAAGTCTTCCTTATTTTCCCTGTAAAATAAAGACATATAGCAACAACATATAACACGAAACAAAAAAGCGTAACTCTAATAATAAATACGTCAGGACCACACGTACAAACACAACACATTCCTGCATGTACCAATTCGTTAGATATTCCTCAAAGGAATGCTTGCGAGGTGCATGCTTAATTAATTAATTAATAATACTAAAAATACCCCCCCCCCCATCATTTTTGCATGTTTTAGAATTGACAGGTGTTTGACTATGAAGAAAGTTCAATTTACGTATAAGAAAATTATTATTATTACTTTTGCAACCAAGAAAAGCCATCCGGTCAAAAGCAGTCAGGCCGACAACTAAAATTCAGCATAAATTCATTAGAAATTTCTCTAAGGAACGTTTATGACAGAATATAATTATGATGTTCATATGAACTTCACTAATATAGTTTACTGAAAGCCAAATTATTGGACTCTCCAATTCTTAAGATATGCTGTATTTTTTAAAATTTCTTTTATAATTGATTTATCAGACGAAGCTAAATTGAGTTTCATCGCACTCGAGATAATTTGTCCAAACGAAACGAAATTTAATAAATGAACGGATGAAATAAGTTCTTAAAGAGAGAAACGAACTATTGATTTTAAACGTTTAAAAACGGCGAAAAACATTTTAATCACCTGATAAGTCTCATAATTAGTTACTAAATTTCAACGGAAGCGTAGAGTTTATTTTATTTCACATACTTATACAATTTTTTTTTAGGTTAAGAAAATCTCTTTAAACAAGAAATTAAAACATCGAGATTGAACCAGAAAATTAATTTGAGTTCTGTAAAATGATGAACGGTTGAAAGAACGGTTATTAATTAACCGTCTCTTAATACACGAAGATTTCCCGTTTCGCTCTCCTTGTTTTCTTTTTATTCCCCATTTACTTACCATCCCTCCTAATTAAACTACTCGTACATGAAATATCAATTAATGTGAATAACGAGGATAAATTTGATTTCTATTAACGGGTGAAATATTGAAGAAAAAAATTGTTTCTCTCTCGAAAAAAGTGGAATAACGACAAGATTTCTCTGATGTGTATGATCTTGACGCTGGTATTCGATTTTATTCATTTAAATAGCTTTGCAACGTGAGAGAAATGGGTAAAAGATTTGCCGTTTCAAAAATTGTTTCGATTTTTTTTTAAATAGTGGAATTTAAATTTTGTTTTTGGGGAGGAAAATTATTTTTGACGATAAGTATTTACTTATTGTTATTCATAATTAAATTTCTGAAAAGGTTCTTTAGAAAATTTCTTAATTGTCTAAAAAAAATTCTGATTTTTTTTTTGAATCTTTAACAGTTTTTCACCCTCAAGAAAAAAAAATACAAAAATCGGGGAGAAAAGTTAAAGATGACTTTTTTTAGATTTGTTTTTTACAGCCAAAGAATATCGTCCAAAAATGTTCTCTTGAATATATCTGTTTATTTGCTTATTTGAGTGTACACAAATACAGGGAACTCAATTGCAGTTGTGGAAAAAACTAAAAGTATAAAAACATAATTGTATGTGTAGCTACTTCTCATATACAATCACTCAGAGTTTAAAATAATAGAAAGCAAGAATAAAGACAAAAAATCATCAATCATTATAAAACATTGAAATCAATCATTAAAAATAAAAATAATTGAAAATCAATAAAAATAAAAATAATTGAAAATCAATAAAAATAAAAATAATTAAAATCAATAAAAATAAAAATAATTGAAAATCAATAAAAATAAAAATAATTAAAATCAATAAAAATAAAAATAATTAAAATCAATAAAAATAATTGAAAATCATTAAAAACAACGTACAAACAAACCGAACATAGTAAATATAAAAATTATAATTGTAACATCAGATCTCTAATATTCTTTATAGAAGTACAAAAAGGATCAATGGATTCCGATAACTTATTGCAAAAATTACTGAATCTTCCACTAGCGCACAAGAATGAATGACCTATATTGGTAGAAAAAAATACCTCAACGCAAAAATACTTGATGACAAGTGTTCTATATTGAGTAACAGGAAAATTGATTTTGGATGGCAACAACGTATAGCCGATTCTATTGATCAATAATTTATGAAAAAATGTCGTGAGAAAGAAATCACACCTTTGCTTTAAGCTATTGAGCTTAAAGAGATTTCTAAGGTGTTTGTGGCTGACATGTGTCTACAATAAATACCTGAGTACCTATAAAATAAATGTAGCATTATTATTAATATTATTATATATTATTATTTACTAGCTACAGTACCCAGCGCTGCCCGGGTTTCCTTCAATGAGACCTTTTGGATCACGTGATATCTCCCTCTTTCTTTGAGGGACATACAAACCGTATCCAAGTTAACCAATATGGCGACTTCCTGCACGACTCATGAAATAAACAAATCTAGATTTAAAGAAACATAGAAATGAAAATATATATTTTTTCCTTCTTCAAGGGGCACTAGGTATTTCGACCCCCCCCCCCCCTGATCTTCAAGTTATCCATCTGCCTAATTCAGCTCACAGAAATGCTTAGTTGAAGCTGTGGAATTTCTTCGATGTACTTTATGGGCCCATAATTAATTTTAAAACAACCTAAACTATATGAATTTATGCAGTTGAATATTAAAAGACAATATAGACACATTTTTATTTTCGAGCTTGAGAAGATGTAAATAAAACGTCGAAACCAATGTTATTGCATGTATAGCCAACTCAAAAGTAGGTCCGGCTAATTACTTCATATTTAATTTTCTGGGCTTCGTATCTCTAAGCGAACTCATATTTCAAAAATCAAGAATTCAATACAGTTTTTAAAATTATTGATGTGGTGGAAAATCCCATTAAATTTCCGCATTTCTACAGAAAAATCGGCAATTTTAACACTAATTTCTATGGGGATCATCCTATGCCTGACGCTCAAAGTTATGCTGAGGATGATTATGGTGTCTATTCAAAAAGCTTCATTAGAGGGAGGATTGAAAAAGTGACAAACCATTACAAACGCATAAACTAGTTATACATATACTAACAGGATTAGTATATGTATACGGAAACGTATTACTAAGAGAACCACGGTAACTAAAGTAAATATTCAGAAAGTGATTGTTGAGGCTCCAAAACCATTGTTGCCCGACAGTTTTTCACCCATTTCGGGCATTTGCCCAGATCTGCCAAAGTTTTAAAGTAGCCTATCGTTCAAGTCGGGTCCCATTTGGTACATACGTAAAATTTCACGACGATCGATCTAAAATTGTAGATTTTTATAGACAACACACACACACACACACGGAAAATCAATTTTATATACATAGATTTTAATTTTTATATCAATCATTATTTATTTATTACTTTTATTCTACACCCTGTACAATAAAAGGACTTTTGGCGGTAACTTCGAAAACATTCGGTACTGAAATAATGCATGCAGATTATTTTTTCATAAGTTCGGTTTCGTAAGCGCCATCTGCTGCAGGTGAGTGTAATAACTTGCACAGCAGATCTTAATTAATCTATTTTTGTATTACATCAATACGTATTGTAAGTAGCAATTATCTGTACATGAAAATAAAATTCCACACACAACTCTTGGTTTAAACAAGTTTTGTTACATTTATATCGAGATATGAGATTACGGAATCAATGAGAAACAGCAATATACAAAAACCACAACACATAAATATTAGAGAGCCTCTCATTCCAATATATTCAAATGAACTTTTTCACCCTACTCAAACCAATTTTGTTTTTTAAACTTTTTATCTACATAGTAATCAGCTATGCAAAAACATGACACCAAAAAAAACCAAGATTTGCACGATTTTTAGTACTTCCGATTTCTTCATGGAGAATTTTTTTCCATCAAACTACTATTTAGATGCAATTAAATACGCACAGAAACACATAACCTTACACGAACTAAGGCAACTACGCCCGAAAAAAAAGAAAACGTATAACGCAATTAATATACAGATCAAATTAAAAGATGCAGTTGAACTGAAAATGAAACTAAATATTCATTTATCCATTAACAGATGTATTATACATAAGGAAAGGAAAAAAAATAATAATTATCCTTAATTACTAGCACATTCATTTGTGGATTTTTATCCTCTAAAAAAGGAAATCTTATTTTTTCCATTTTCAGCCTTTAATTAATTACATTTCACTCGATTCACGAGCACGAATTGAGTTTTTGCTTTATGTTATGTTCTCATCAGCACGTTTCCATTATAATCATCAAGTAAATTTCTTAATAATGATGCGATAAGTGAGACACGCGTTGTTTTAAAAGGTATTTCGACGCCGTATTTTTTATTTTGTTTTTTTTATCAATATCATGATAAAGAAATTGTAATGAGAAAAATTTTCAGAAACATTTCTTCATTAGTATTTAATGGATAATTTTCGATAATTAATATTTAAATCATAAGGTTAAAGAAATAGAAAACACGCGGAGAAGGCATTAATGCGATATGAATTTTACGTATTCGGAATAAACGAGTTGAAAAAAATGACTAATTGAAAAATAGCTGAAATTTCTGATTCCTTTTAAGGTATCCGGCGAGTTATCCTTCTAAGCACTTTCCTATAAAATGGCACTGGAGTGAACTTTAATAACATTTTCGATATAAAGTGGGATTAAAAAATAAAATTTCTACTACTTACGTTATTCTCTACGAAAAAGTAATTTGTGTGTGTGTGTGTGGTGATTTTTGAGTAAAATTCATGTAATATTCAGATCACGATTGCAAAAAATTCTATGTATGAAAAATGTTTTGTTATTTTCACAATACATTCAACTAGTGACGTTGCAAGTTATGAACCAAAATTCAAAGGATTGTATGGTATGCTCATAAGTTATACCCGAATCTATTGACAGTGTATTTAACATATATGAATTATATGTCAGTGTATTTATGGTCATTACTGACAGTGTATATTCAACATATTGTGTATAATACACTGTAATTAGACAATACAATGTGATAGACCTTACCATTTAGTTCATAACGCGAATGGCAGAATATCGTATCAAAATTTCGTAATGATACAATCAATAAGTTTTTGGAAATCATATTTCAAACTCGAGTAAAACGTCAAAAATAATGTTTTATTCACGGATTACTCTCGTATGTAAAAACGAAAAACTGAAGTAGACTTATTAAAGTTATCTTCGGTAACTTGAGTGCCACATGAACAAAACAAGGTCTGTTTTGAACCCACAAAATAAAAAATGGGCTTTTATATAACAAAAACAAAAAACGTTTCAAATGACGTTAAGGCAGGGGTCTTCAACGCACGGCTCGTTGGCCACATTTGTCCCTCGGAGCTTTTTGTTGTGGTCCATCGGTAATTTTCAGAAAATAGTTGAAGACATTGAAAAATGATTAGTTCAAGAATCAATGAAAGAAACAATTTCAGAATTGATGAAAGTAATTATTTCAGAATTGATGAAAGTAATTATTTCAGAATTGATGAAAGTAATTATTTCAGAATTGATGAAAGTAATTATTTCAGAATTGATGAAAGTAATTATTTCAGAATTGATGAAAGTAATTATTTCAGAATTGATGAAAGTAATTATTTCAGAAATGATGAAAGTAATTATTTCAGAATTGACGGAAGAATAGATTTCAGAATTGATGAAAGTGTTGTTATTAAATCACGCTTATATATATATAACGCTTCTAAACACTGATTTTATTGTCGAAGATATTTTAGTGATTTTTAGGGTGAATTTGGGGCACTGAATTAGAATCTGGCATTGGGTTTGTCTTATTGGCTCCAGTTTTGAGATGAAGTGAACGTTAAATTTCAATAGTAATACATAAGCAGCATACAAATCACATGGAAACCGTACGAAATGTAAATCAATAATAAACTTAAGATCAATGCATGTACATCACTTAGGTCTGATGATGATACAAATGTTATAATATAGTCATTATAATATAGTTATAATGACTATAGTCAATATAATATAAATGCTATAATATAGTTATTAAAATAAGAAAAGAAATAAAAAAATTAAAAGTAAAAATTCGACACAAAAATTAGTGGCTGCAGATTACTTTGAAATGTTTAGAGCCAAAACTAAAGCCAATTCTACAAAACCCACACGAGTCAACAGCCCCAATATACACCAAAATCGGTAAAATTCCTTTGGCAACTTCAATCGTTTTTGCCAAAGGCATGACACCATGCAAAAAAAAGGGGATAAAATTTGTAATTTCTTTTATATTTACTCCTAACTGAAATTTCTTGGAAAATCTATGATGAAAGTTTCTGGAAACAACTTTACTAATTTCTCAGCACGATATTTTATCTACGCCCAGAGGCTAAATCAGACCTGGATCTAAAATCCCAATTCGATTTGAGAACAAAGACTGACTGTACACTGCCTCTCTGATTCTAATCTCGACC
Source organism: Pholcus phalangioides (assembly GCF_987345545.1). NCBI lineage: Eukaryota > Metazoa > Arthropoda > Arachnida > Araneae > Pholcidae > Pholcus > Pholcus phalangioides. The sequence goes on along the minus strand of NW_028301615.1, from coordinate 24,058,114 downwards.
TATCGAACCATAGAATCACTTGATCGCGGCACTCAGACTGTCAGGCAGCTTTTCCTAAAATGAACATCCCCAATTTTCACTTTCTTCGAAACTGTTGTAGGAATTATAACTTCGACGGAACAGTCACGTCAGAAAGAAACAAAAATAAACAGATAAATAAGAATTTTATTAAAGAAAGCTCGGTAAGTATGTATCGAAGAAATGCGAGATGAAACTTAAAAGAAAGGCGAAATATTCTCCAGAAAGAAATGTAGTGGAGAAATCGCACCATTTACTCGCTTCAAATTTCCAATATCTAAATTCATAGTATGGAAAGAAAAAATTTATTATTATTTCTTCTATTTCTTATTCCAAAAAAGAAGTGATTGGAAGAGTGCGATGGGAAATTCGAAAATTATGCTAATGTACCGAAAGAGAGAGAGAGAGACGCTGTTTCATCCCATATACTACTATATGAGGAGTAAAAAAAAAAATTGATTTGTTTGGCTTTTACGGTATTTGCTGCGATTTTCTTCACTTTCTCGAATATGGCAACTTCAGTCAACCTCCCCACTCTCCGAATCACCTCATATATATATCCGTATATGAAATACTTTCCAAGAAAAAAATATCATTTTTCTCCGTCGTGAAGATATTTGGAATTCTTCATGAGTCTCCCTCCGTGAAGGAGTTTCATGGAAATGAGAGAGAGAGAGAAGTGTATCCTTATATTTATATGCATTGGAAAGCATAAATTTCTCCTTCCAAAACTCATTGAAAATATTCTCCGACATAGGAACGTATCTATTAATACTATATAATCGTTATATAGATACTCAGCAGTTATTGAGCTAGTTTTTGAAGAGAGTGGATTATTATTATTTATATTCTCAGTTGCTGTGCGGGTATTAATCGGTCACCATGGAATTCGATATTATTCGGTATTCGATAATTCGGTAATTTTTTCGGCACGCGGTTTGAAAAATTATACCTTGTTGTAAAAAGATAATTTAAGATCTCTCTCAACATTAAATATGATTTTTATTTTATCCGAAGCGTCTATATTTTTGCCGGATTAGTTGTGCCAAGGCTAATCTGGTGGTTATGCAGGACGATTATTCAATTCCTCTTGCCGCATTTTACAGATGAACCGTTGATCGTAGAGATATACTTCCAGTTGGCAAAAGTATCCAAATAACGTGTAGTACTCAGATATGTCATTCATGTTACAAGGGATTGCATAGTTATTGAAATAAGAAAAAAATTAACTTTTTATACTGAAGCTCTGTTCTCTAAAACCCAATTAAGAAGCTGTTGCCCTGTCTCTCTTGAGCCCAACAGAAAAGTTTCACGTTACCTAAATGAGAAATATTTGACTACTCACTGAGATATTCGACTTACAAAATTGGAGAAAAGTTGGGAAAGAACAGCATAAACGAGGAAACAGAGCGTGTTCCTTTAGTTAATGATGCCTTTTTTTCAACAAATTTTTCTACGTTTTTGTAAACTAAATATCTCGGCGAATATTAACTCAGAAACGTAAACTTTTTTGTTTCGCTCAGTAGACATAGGGCAGCAACTTCTTAATTAGGTTTTTGAGGATGGACAAAAAGTCAATTTTTTTTTATTTTGGTAACTATACAACCAATCCCTTGTAATATGAATGACGTATCTGAGGTCAACACATCATTTAGATACTTTTTCTAATTGGAAGTATTCCTCTAGGATCAACGGTTCGCCAGTAAAATGTTTCAAAAGGAATTCTGGAATCTCTGTGTATATTTATTGGAGTTCTTAATTCCAACAAATCAACAGACATTCTAACGAGACATTTTAGATGAGAAAAGTTGATGAGAAAAACTTAGAAAGTTAGATGAGATGAGAAAATTTTTTTTCAAGGCGCAAATGCGAGCCGATCTCCCCGTTAAAAAGTCTCGCCACAGAGAGCAACAGTCCTACAACGATAAATCATTCAATCATAACACTTCACTCTTAGTTAGAAAAACTGGTGGTAGATGGCAGCACTACACATAACAAGCATTACAGAGAAACCAAAAACCTCACGTCAGGTTTCACTACACGTACACGCACATTTCCGCATGTGCCGATTCGTTGGGGGTTCCGCGGGGGGCATGTGTGGTGTAGCAGTAGTAGGTAGGGCCTCCAAAAATGGCTCGGGGATCCATGATGTTCTTAAGTCAGCCACCTCGTTGGGCAATTTGCCTGTTGTGGCGTTATATTTGTATTTGTATAAAAAATATTGAACTGAGATTTATATTTTTGGAAAAACAGTTCAAAATGTGGGGGGGGGGGTGGGAGTGTAATTTTGAAATCGATATCTAAGGGGTGAAACACAAAATTGAAAGATTTTGGGAGGGGGGGGGGGGTGGGAAGTAATAAATGAATGAAATTGAAAAAATAAAGAAATAAAATAAAAATAATAAACAAACCAAAATAAAAACAGTAAATAAATATAAAAAAATACTGGGAATAAATGAAATTTGATTTGTGTGATACGAATATGAATAGGAAAGGGGAAGATTATAGTCATTTCATGACCATTCGGTATTTGGTGGGGGGGGGGGCGATATTGGAACTCGCGCATGCGTAATAAATATAGACAGCCCAACTTCACACAAAGGGAACCAACGAGTCAATAATCATCAACGCATTCCGAAAAAACCTCCCAACACATGGCAGGTCGAATTTTATAACGAGCCGAATTACGATTATCGAAGCCAAAAAAATTCCAAACACCCGCATCTGCGACGAATGAAAATAAAGGAATTTTTGAACTTAAATATATCATAAAATCGCGGCATAATATGTAAAATCACTGACGCTGAAAAGATATATATATATTGGAAAAATGGAAAAATTCACGGTAAAGAAAATAACTTAAAAGACATCGAACCAGTCATTCAATAAATTCTTTGCATCAACCAGATCAGATTCATATTAGTTATTTGTCGTTAAACCAAGGCGTTAAAAAAAAACCAAGTAATTTTTCTGCGATCGTTAACAAAGAATGACCTTCAACAATACTTTGCCATACATTTTTTTTCAGGTTTTTTTTTGACTAATTTTTTTTTCTGTCTTTATTTTTCGTTAGGCGTGGATTCAAAGGGAGCGCGCGATTGGAACGATCTCCATTCCCAAGAGCCGAATAATATGGGGAAATTCACCCGTTTCGTAAAATAATTGTTGAATTTACACAATGAAAGTCATATTAAAGATGGCTGCCTCCTCTTCATTCGCAGCTGGATATGCCAGGTTCCACTTCATCCGCAGGTGAAAATGTATTCCCTTGGGGGGGGGGGGCTCTATTCGTAGCTGAAAATGTACTGCCTTGGGGTGGGGGCTCTATTCGTAGATGCAAATGTCTCTGCCTCCTTTTCATTCGCATCTGAAGATGTCTGCTGCATCTTCATTCACAGCTGGAGATGTCCGCCTCTGCTCCATTCGCCTACTAAACATATCTGATAACAAATCCAGAGGGGGCTGATTAGTACCTCCTAGAGATAGGGCTATCTTTAGGAGGTGCTGCGCTGATCGCCTCTCACAAGAGCCACCACCAGACCAACCGTGACCACTGCTCTGTCCCCGTAGGGAATATAAGCTGGTCCGTCTCAGGAGACGTGGGCAACGGTGGAAAAATTCAACGACATCCAAGACCAGCAAACCACCCACACAAAGCCACAAGCCAACCACAGCAGCAGGACACCCCCCCCCCCCACAACTTCAACCCCACACTTCCCCACTCGTTGTACATGAAATGATATATCAATACAAAGATATGGGGGGACATGGGCAGGTGCACAGACGCACATCGCCCCGAATAATAGGGGAAAATTTTTCTGTGCCGTAAAATACGGGATGATCCAACGAACCTGTACAACAAGTCGTCCCTCCCGCATCACCCTGAATCCGCGCCTGTTTTTTTTGTTTTGTTTTTGTTTAAATGTACTCATCATTACATATTTTATTAGTTTTTAAAACACTTCTCTATATATCGATTTACTATTTGGGCTCGAGATGGAACCACGTCTTGAGAAAGGATTCACCAAGACTTGTCTTATCAAGTATTTCACAGTGAGGATTAGTGAAAGGATATTAGGATTATCTTTGAAATAATTGCTCTGTTTTGCGTGAAATATTCGGGAGCGAAAATAACACGAGATACATCTCTGTGCTACATCGAAGGCTCTTACTGCAAGGGCCTTTTCGGTGAAACAACAAGGCTTTAACGGGAGTGTTATGTAATCTGCAAACACTAGGAAGAGTACTTTACTTCCCACTGAGCTCTTCAGTGAAGATTCACATCTCTCCCCGCTAAATCCGAATAGGATATATAGCTTGTGTATTAAATCCAGAATAATCTTACGGAGAAATTTCGTTATACATCTATTCACGAAATACGATTCGTGATTATCAAAAACCGAGTTATTCCCCGCGAATATTTTGATCTCTAGTGGTAGTTATTTAAATTTCATTGCGGATTGAAATTTCATATTCAAATAATCAGGGCCTTGCGTGATTATTACTACTTTGATTTACAACTTCTCATTCTGCCAAAAAAAAATTTCATCGTTTTCATATCTTATAAAATTTTATTATGGTAATTTATGAGATTAAATCTATTCGTCGGAGGTAGAGGGCACCATGTGCCAAAATAGATATTTTACAGGAGAGCCGTTTAGAGATTGTTTTAGTATGGCTTTCTATGGAACTCACTTGTTTTATAATATGAATATTTTTGTTATTTATTGAAAAATAACTTAATCTCCTATACCTGTGTGTAGTGTAGCAGTAGCACAGAAAACTAAGTGTTATCCCAATATTGACGAAAATTGGACATTGTGCCATTTATCTCCACATACAGAAATATAAATATTTATCTCACATTCAAGGTACATTCTATAATAACTTAGAGTAAAATCATGACAAATCGAGAAATATAGGTAGAGTAGAACAATAAAATTTATTATTTTTCTAAATATTTTCCCTCAGATGATATGCGATTCTCTCGTGTGTGCCGTTCAATTCGCTTTCCAAAACAAGAAATGTAAAGAAGGCTTTTTGTGCGAAGTTTTGAATCAGTGAACCCTGCACAACTGAAATTTCTCTCGGTTAATGACGCTTTCTCGATATGTGGTGCCACAACTTTTCAAAATTGAATCGTGATATGCAAATGCAAAGTTAAAATCATATCAAAACCACCTTACAGCCCGGATCTTGCACCTTGTGATTTCTGACTGTTGCCGTTGTTGAAGGAGAAGCTCTGAGGGACAATTATTCTTTATTTCAGCTATGTAGGGTTCACTGCATCAGTTTCCAGAGAAAGTCTTCTCTACTCGCTTTGAAAATTTAATTGGATGATGGAACCAATAGCATATCATCAGAGGGAGAATACTTTGAAAAAGAATAAATTATTCTTCACTGCATTTATATGTCTTCATTTTTTATGATTTAACTGTAAGCTCTTATGAAACGCACATTGTATTTATCATGCTCAATATCTTTTTTTGTAAAATACATTTGAATCCACTGCAGCAAGCAGTAATAGCTCTCCCAGCTGTTGGCAATTTTTCAGCCTTTCTAGTTACAATTGGCAAATTTTTCTAACACTTGGCGACATTTATGGTGACAATTTGCACTGTTCCGTATTCCTTAGTCTTCATAATCCCAATCTTCCGTATTTTTTCCCCTATAAAATATGATCATCTCATATGCAGACTATTTATATAGATGGAATGCAGTTGAGCATCGATTATCCGAATACCGATAAACCGAAACATCGGTCAACCGAAAGCGTTCTAGACAGCAGATTCAAATTGGCACTCCATGTAGAAGTTCGAAAGAAAATTTTTGACTTCTTTTCCTAAACTGTAGGCTTACTTTGTTCTCCATTTTGAACGTGCCCAACCAGGCTAGAGTCAGTTCTCTGTGTTATTTGTAAGACATGTGATACAAAATGTATACAGTTTTGTGTTTAATATCAGTGTTTCTTCGTTTTATATTGTTCCTATGGCACTGGTACAATTTTTTCCGTGAATGATCAGTTATCCGAACACCCTCAGTCCCCAATCGTTTCAGATAATCGATGCTCTACGGTCAAAATAACGTAAAATATTTTAGCACCGATTGAAAAATGAATTAATTAAAGAAAATTGTTTTTAAGGCATTAATGCTTTTCGTATACTCACAAAGCAACTCTCTCGATATATCTTCTATGAATAAATATTTAACCTTTATAATCTCTTATGTGAATTTTCTCCATATCGCTTAAAGGCACACAATGTCTGAGAATTATTTCCATAAAAGGAATAAGAATCCTTTTTTCTATTCCTGGCTCTCCCTTCGTGTGAAAAACCTAGAATAAGAGGATCAAATACCCACCAGAGGGTGCTCCTTTCACCTATAACACATAAGAAAAAAACAAAAACCAGAATTACATGATAAACCTAATCGAAATCTTCGAAAATAAGTACTTGTCGAGGGAGAAATTGTTTTCCAATTTTTATGATCCGAAGCTAATCAAGAATTCCAGTTGAGTAACCTTAGGGATAGTGAATAGTTAAAACTCTTCTAATATTAACCTCATCAGATGAAGCAAAAAGAAGAGCCGAATAATAATGAATACGTGAGAGAACTCAGAGGTAAAAGAAGCTACAGGGGATTGAAGATAACATTTACTTTTTCCTACTATTTTCTTTCGAGGGGAATTGAGATGGAGGAAAAATCCCTTAATTATTGATCTCTGAGCATTGAACATGGCAGAACATTTGTTTTTCTCGAATTTTTCCCTCTTTTATTTATGGCATCGCTCCAGGGCTGACATGAGGTATCGGTGAGTTAAATTAAATGGAAAATTAGATTCACGGAATCTAAAGCTTTTTGCAATATTCGAAGAAAATTCTTATAAGTTTTGTGAATTATCGTAACGGTATTAATACAATGAATGAGGATTCAAAACTCCACGTAAAAGCTTCGATGGTAATGTTGTTATATTATTAAATATCGATAACATCAACATAAACCATATCCACAGTGAGAGTATGACCTAAAACGTCACGCAAAGCTCGCAGGAAGTATCATTTGTTAGCGTCCATGTGGAAGGTAGGGGGTTTCCCTTTAAAGAGCCATGGTGCATGAAACGTCAGATGCTTCCAAAACTGATCAAGAATCGCTATCGCCGCTGACAGCAGCAATGCATATGAGATACCAGCGATTCAGTGGCTGCCGGTCATTTTCAAAAACACTCGAAATTTCGCGAACATGAGCAATGGGGATAGCAATTCTTGTTGAACATTAAAGGACCGGATACACCCCGCTATTCTTGTAACAAGATCCGTTTTGAAAGCAACGAATATTTCAAACAACATGGTTATTGAGGTTCTCCACAGAAAGGAAGTCGTAACCAACTCCGGGAAAAACCTCTGTAGAAATAGACAAACACTGAAAGAATCTTTTACGCATTAGAGATATAGACCAACACTAAAAAATCACTACTGAACTAGAAACACAGATCAATTCTGAAAAAAATCTCTTCTGCACCAGAGATATAGACATACCCTAGAGATATAGAACAACACTCAAAAAATCTCACAAGAGATATGGACTAACGCCCAAAAATTTTACAGCACAAGAGATACTGACAACCACTCAAAAAATCTCTACCACACTAGAGATATAAACTAGGAAAATCCTTGGAGATATATAGACCAACATCCGAAAAATCGCTATGACGATAGAGATATAGACTAGCTCTTGAAAAATCTCTGCCACACTAGAGACATAGACGAACACTAGAAGACTCTCTAGAAATGTAGATCAACAGTAGAAAAATCTAGAAATGTAGACCAACAGTAGAAAAATCTGGAAATGTAGACCAACAGTAGAAAAATCTAGAAATGTAGACGAACAGTAGAAAAATCTCTAGAAATGTAGACCAGAGCAGTAGAAAAATCTGTAGATTTTGACCAACGCCAGAAACGTCTCTAGAGATATAGACCAACACTAGAAAAATCTACCCCACTAGAGATACATCTTATCCACTTGAAGTGCTGGCTAAAAGTGCCATCTATCACCTTCGCGTCTGGTCACGCTTTTTCTATAGGGATATGGATCATTTTAACGTTCTATATCTGCATCGAAATTTATTGAATTTCTGAACCACCGCATACATTTAAATATTTTCCATCACTTCATGGAATTACTGGTATCTCTATGATGAGTTTTGCGTCGTATAAATTTGAAGTTTACGCATATAATTCTCAAAAATGAATATCTGTTAAAAGATATTCACGAAAACTTCTTCTTTCTTAAAGAAATCATCAAAGCGCTGATTTCTTATCCCAGTTTGAGAGAGAGATACATCAAAATATGTATTTTTTTATCCCTTAAAGCAAAAAAGTAAAAACAGTAAAAACTCTCAGCGATTCCAAACTAGTCCACACAAGTTCGAGAATAACCTAAAAGTTTTTCCACCTTCTACATACATAAAAACGGCATTTTTTCTTTGACTTTCCTTCAAGATTGTTTTGATACTTTTACCGGTAGCCGGAAGCATGCATAATGAATTACATGCTAACGAAAAAAAAAAAAACACGAATAGGAAATACGTATTGGATAGTAAAAAAAAGAAAATAGAGTCAGGAATACTTCCTTCATGTCAAAATTGAGCTTCTATCGGAAAAGGAAAAGTTGTTTCCATGCAAGTTTACTCCGAAAAGGAGTATGGATGCAATATTTGTTCGGAAGTTTATAGCAACTTTATTTTGATATCCTTGTGGTATAAGAAATTTTGTTTTAGGGATTTTAATTATTCTTAGAAAAGATGAAGGATTTGTTTTTAGAATATATGAGAAATAATATTTTGAGGATTATTAATGCTCACTATATACTAAAGCGATACTGAAGAGACCAATGTCGTGCGACCACTTTCCCACAAATACTTATATTTTCTTATAATCAATCATACTATTGAATATTTCCCTTTTCTTTGCTCTCTACGACGCCTGACATTATTTCTTATCTTCAGCGAAAGCCTTTCGAAGTTCATATATGCCAATGTGTTATATTCTTCAGTTGGTGACTGACGTCCAAATTATAAACACTCCCTCTTCTGTCTCGTTCCCACGTTTGGATTAAATTCCAAAAGTACTACATGGTCCCTATAGAACAATTAGAAAGTAGCATCTCTGTCAGACTGCTAGAAAAATCTGGGTATGCCACACACTTCTTGGCAGGAACTTTTAGAGTAGGAAGGTCTGGCTTTCTTCCGCAGGACCGACCCGATTCTCTTTTTTGAGATTTAGTTTAAAAAATAATATAATGCAATACACATAAGTTTTCCTGACACGGAGTGCTCCGAAAGGCAGAGAATGATGGTGGGTGAGATTTTTTTAGTATTTTGGAGTGGCTTTTGGCAATATCTTTTGGTTATGTGTTCGTCAACTTTCATTATAATTTCCATATAGAGTCGCTTGAGGGTATAATTTCCATTAACACGAAATAAATCGTTCAAAATGATTTGATAGAATAAACTAATATGTCTTTGTGACTTATAGACGTGGTATTAAGGTATTTTATAAGCGAAAATATTAAAAACTTTCTCTTCGTTTTTGTTATATTCCTTTTGTATTTATACTTTGAGACGGACTATATTACTCAGTATATACGTACATGTTAATGTTCCTACCAAAAATATTTAATTAAGAAAAGACAGATAAAAGTATTCATCACAGTTGCAGATGTATCATTGGGAAAAAAAAACCAATTAATCACAAAGTAACGACTAACGCATTCAACTTACTTTTTTCTTCCATCGTAAAAATTTGCAAATGTCGTGAAGAGAAATTTTGAACAAGTCTATCTCATCCGCGCAGGTCGTTAAATTGACGCTAGAAGAGACGAGATGGTGGGGAAAAAAAAACCATTTCTATATAAAAAGAAACGATTTAGTTCTCTCGAAAAATACGCCTTTTCAGAAATATAAACGCGAAAAGGGTTCATTTAGGAGGAAAAATTTACATTTCGAGTCATCGCTGTTGAAGAGAAAGAATTTTCCTTTTTTATTTTTCTTGTTTTCAAAGCTTTTACCTATTTTTATTCTTTCGCTTTGAGAAAAAGGGTAAACTTTATGCCTTGGAGGTGAATTTCAATTGAGACAGCCATTAAAATTATTATTACTATTCCTTTTTGGAGACTTCAACAGTTCACAGAAACGGGTTGAACTCATTTTAAAACTGAAATTGAAGACGAAAATGATCTCTTTTTTTTTTGAAAAATTCGGTAAAGATGACTTTAATTTTCCTTTTTAAGAGTATTATATGGGTTATTTATTATTATTATTTCGTCTTGAGATATTCCTTTCAACGACCGGAAAGAAATTGAGAGGAAACTTTCGTAGGTTTATAAAACGAAAGTAATGCTTAAATTTTTGCCGTATTATGTTCAGCTCGGAGGTAAGTTTTTGCTAGTTGGGATGGCGATTTTATTTCGTACCCTACTATATATAGTACGGTTATTATTTTTAATGCTGATAGAGTAATTAAAATTTAAAGACCTTATTCAAATTTTTCCGGTTTCTTTGAAAGCGAAAACATACGGCTATAAAAATTATTTGTTCGGGTTCGAAGACCGTCATTTCTACGACAATTTTCATCAAATGATAGCCGCGAAAACCTTATCATTGAACATTGAAGGACCGGACACACCCCGCTTCCCATCTCAAGGAGATATAAAAGCGTTCCCGAAAGATGGGTGCATCCGGAATTTTATTAAATATGTATATGTATATATATCTATATAAATTTGTATAACAGAATAGCAAGTCCAATTACAGGAGTATAAATCAACAAAATAATTATGATAAATCATGAACTAAGAATCGAAATCTAAATTGATATTATAGCGTCCTTGGGGCACGTCCAGACTCGATAATCAAATTCCGTTGGTGGCGGTCCGTCCGCGTTCGTTGGATGTCACTAGTCATGTAGGCCGTACAACGACGAATCGATGTCATGTTTGCGTCACATGTCCTGGTCCAAGTGTCCAAGTCAGCCAATGTTCGGACACCCAGATGTTTTAGCTCATTCTAGGAACACATTCCTGTTCCATAAGCATCCTACGTCTTAATTCTCCTGGGCAATTAGGAGATTTCAGAATTAATGGGAAATAATTTCAGAATTAATGGGAAATAATTTCAGAATTAATGGGAAATAATTTCAGAATTAATGGGAAATAATTTCAGAATTAATGGGAAATAATTTCAGAATTAATGGGAAATAATTTCAGAATTAATGGGAAATAATTTCAGAATTAATGAGAAATAATTTCATAAGTATTGAAAGATAATTTCAGAATTTGTAAAAAAAATTGCTTCGCAATTCATTCATTTTTGTCCAGTTTATGGAAAATTCGAAATTATGATTATTTATGAACAATTTGAGAATTATTGATAAAAGTATTTTCATAATTCTGTGCTCAGATGGCAAAATGTAATGTCACTTTTTCTTAATTCCACGAGGACAAATTTGTAAACAATATTTTGTATAAATATGATACTGTGGCTTTTTCTTATTGAAATTCGCTCCCGTTGGTTCCTCATAAACCGAAAGAGATGGACAAAATTTTTTCGAATTCCAAAAATTTTGACGAACGAGACACCAGAATGCAAACAACACTGTTTTTTTGGGAAAAGTGACTAGTGTGACATTTTGCCATCTGACCACGGAAGTAATAACGATTCATATTAAATGCAAAACTATTTCAGATTTTATGAAAACTCATATTTCAAGGGAAGAAGAGTTTAGGAATTAATAAAAATTCATATTCAATTGAAAAAACAGTTTAAAAATAAATAAAAAATCATATTAAACGACAAAGTAATTTCAGAACTAATAAAAAAGTTCATATTTATCGACTAAGTAATTACAGAATTAATTGAAAAATTCATATATAAAATGATTTCTCGGAATTAATGAAAATTCATATTTGATAAAATGAATAATCTCAGAATGAATAAAATTCTGCGATAATACAGAGCCCCTAATTGATTAGGCTCCGTTTGGCCCACTCGTTAAGACACCACTGTATATGAATATAGATACCGCGGTATATGACATATGTTGGCCCTCGGGCTTCATAGAAATTTATTTTTTTGGCAATCGATATCTGAAAGGTTGAACACACCGCTGTTTCAAGATATTCGTGATCGATATTAGCGACTATCGATCGCCTCCACAAAATCCCTCTTTTTGCTACGATTTCGTAATAAACTCACTCGATTCCAATAAAACAGAATATCTACTTTTCGGTGTTTTAATTGAAATCTTTTAAATATAGAAAATCCCGTCGATTCAATGCGTTCCCGACATATTGAAATCGTCCCGTTAAACCAATAATTTATCCGATAGACGTTTTTCAATGGCAGCGAATTGATTAGAAGTGGGGGAGGAGGAGGGATTCATATCTGGTTTTTGATGACTCCATAAAATTCACGGCTTAAAATCCGATAATAGTCGTATTTCTCTCTTTGGTAATTTGCCGTCCGCTGAAATGGGACTAAGTTTTAGGGAATTGAAATAAAATAAGCACCGAATCTCTCTCATTCGTGCTTAGTGAATTGGGAGGGGGGTTCCTTTCTCTCCCCCCATCCCGATATTTGCACATGCACAGGGACAAAATTGGGAATCACCTTCTTATTCAATCGGAATTATCGGGGTGGGTTGGGGAGGTATTTGTATAGATTGTGAAAAATGCGACGTTACTATCTTTAGAAACGTGAAATGCGATTAGAAAATGTTTGGTCATTAATTCTTTTATTGATTGTGGGAAAAGCCATTAATCAGTAGCGAGGGAGAGAGTATGTATTTGAAAATTAAATACTGTTCACATATATCCAAGATGATGTTTTAGGTTCAAATTTATTCTATTTCGAAATACTGGGTGTCCCATAAATTCGTGGGTAGTTTAAAAATCCATAAAAATTTCTAAATTCGAATGCGGTTTGCGAAAGTTATTTTCAAGAAGAATGATTTTTTTTGGCGCATATTATAAAAAAAATAGTTCATATTTTTGACGATAGAGGGTGATGCACAGAAGTAAATCACTCAAAATATGTAAATCAGAGTCCTATGAAATGCAGGGTGTACGATTAACATGTTCATTTCTGAATTTTCCTTTTACTGGCGCTTGCATAGGGTTGACATTGTGATGTTGACATTAGTGGATAATGAATGCACTTTGGTGAAGTTGTTTTACTTGAGGGGCCAATTAAGTACTATGTAAGCAAATTTTTAGCCATTTTTGACCCCCCTCCCCCCTTGTCAGCAAAATTTCGTCATCAGCTCTGCCCCTCTGAATCCAACTCATATTTTCATAAAGGGTGGTTGATGACGTAAGCATTATCTAAACCCCCCCTCCCCCCTTGTCATCAAAAGTCAGCAAATCGGAAACCCCCTCCCCCCCATCGATGATGACGTAATACTTGAACGGCCCCTAAGTCACGAGTCACCGGTTGAAGATCTGCGAATGTTTCGGACACGGAAGAGATTGGAGAAAGGTTCAGGTCCAGAATTCAGTAATTTGCTTCCGTGCATTTATTGGACACCCTGTAAGCTACTCGCATTCCTAACCAATTAGAAACAAGCATTTCATTAAATCTTATTGGTTTTTCGCGGCCGTTGTTTGATGAATGAAACATTTTTTTGAAGCTACAGCCGAGAGTTTGTACTCAAAGTTTTCCCAACAACAGTGTTTGGCATGATCTGGAGGTTTCCAGATTTTAGAGAGTGAGACGTTCGAGATCTCAGTTAGATGGAACTGTTCTATTGTCATTGGTCACTGCTTGCTAAATGTGGCTGGCTGAGAGAGTTTACTGTTAGTTGGGGTGTGCGGAACCTGCACGCTCTCTGTTAGAAAGTCAAAAACACCGTTAATTCCGTCCCAACCGATGAATGGGAACATTCCGATAGGGAACCAAATTCATCGAACAGCGACCAATCACAAGATAGTTCCATCTAAGCCGAGACAGAGCCCGGAACATGAATTTGGGTTGATAGTCTCAAAAGTCTCAGGTTTTGTTAGCTCCAAGGCCTTCTGTGAGCTGCTGATAAGTCTTGAGGATTGCGTTCAGCGTAAAATTTTTCTGATTCCGATTTAAACGTCTAAAAGATTTTTTGTTTTTGGCTTGCAAGGGCCCTCAGTATGCTGATGAAAAGTCCCTAGACTCTGCAATCAGTACAAAATTTGTCTCATTCAGCAAGTGTTAAAAATCTCCCAGACTAGCTGTCTGTAGGATCAAGCTTTGATTCTTTAGCATGGTAAGCCATTTTACGATAACGCCTCATATTACTAGTATAATTGGATTAGAAATAAACCGCTTACATTTGATTTCTAATGGATACAGATTTGGTTTGAACCGATTGATGGCTTACCAATTAAACTTGAATAAATAATTGATTCGCTTAAACCCGATATTTCGATACAACTTTTCCACTTCGTGTGGCCATGTGGATCATACAGCCTCCTCTAATTTCGTTTCTCTCATAAAGACGAATTTTGAACAATATTCATTCAAATTATTAAAAATACATATCTAAGAAAAAAAACATATCCAAACGAAACATTTCTCCTTCTTTTTTAGTTTGAGATAAAATGGGTTTTTCAATCTCTTAGTCAAAAGAATTCGTCCAAAACGGTAAATTTAATGAAATCACATACAAAGAGGGAAAATCTTCGTCATATTTTTTAGTTAGAAAGAAGTATCGAATGTTACGTATAATGTTTACAGAATATATAAATAATATCTTTTTCTTTTCTCTCTAGGACTTTTAAACAAGAAAAAACCAAGCAGCAGTGAAAATTGATGCAAGTCCATTAGCGTCTTGCGAGAAACACCTGCTGTCTCACATCTCATTGGCATTAAAGAAAAGCGAAGATTCTACACAATTTTTTTCTTTGTTTTTTTTTGGTATTTATGGAACGTTGGTGGCATCAAGTCTCGCAGATGTCTTTTCCGAAAGTTTAAGAAGAGAAAATTTCCATTTTTTTTTCTGAGCAACATATATCTTGAAATGTAAAATTTACTCATCTGGAAAGATCAAACTCCCATTCCTCTAAAGACTTCTCCAGTATGAAAAATATACGATGCGTAAACGATTTTTTTTTGCATGTTTGTTCATCACGAATTTGATCTTCACCGGGCATTACATACCCATTAGTTGCTTTTTTTTTTTTTAATGTAAAATTTTCCATTACCTTGCAGTAAACAAAAAAATTTTGAGTTCAATAGTAGGAATTTTACCATTACGGTAGAAAGGGATTAATGCCAACTTGGTTAATTCGAACTTTTTTCTATCTAATTTAATGTTAAGATTTCTTGTTGAATTCGAACTTTTTTCGAGTTTTTTGGATAATTCGAAATTGGAAGGGGGAAAAAAATGAGGATTTTTTTTGTATGAGCAAATTTAGTTCGGAAAAATTGTGCAAGATGTCAGACTTTGCTTTTGTCGTTCTAGTTACTGAACAAAAATTTTTAAAGACTAATAAAATTTCGAAAATTATGAATTTCTCTGCTTTTTTTTTTTGATCATTTAATGCCAATTTAACAATAGAGTGCATCGAGACTAAAAGTCACTTAATGCCCTGATTATGCTTCTCAACGTATAGGATTTAGGTGTAACATTCAAAATCCGAATCATTTGTCGTGATTAAGAGTATGGAAAGTATCGGAAACTTCAGATTTTTTTGTGTATACATTCATACGTTAATATGAAAGTATATTTCATTCATAGCATAAGAATGATGAGCAAAATTTGGGAAACAGTTTCATAACGGACGAACATGGAATGTTTCCGTAAATCAGGCTTTGAACATATTCAAGAAATTCTGCAATGATGCTGATTCCAGAACAGTGGAATAATTTAGCAACTGAGGTCAATTAGCATAATCTAAATCATTAAAATTTGGTTAAACAGTTTCGTAACCGATGTGATAAGGATTTCAACGCTCGGTTTGCTCAGCGGGGAAAAGTACGTCTGTTCACTTCAAACGTTGTGGTCAGAATGAAGTGAACAGACGTACTTGTTTTTTTTAAGCTGAGCAACCGAGCGTTAAGATTTGGTATTCAACCCACGTGGGATATTTGAGGTCAGGGTGACTATAGTCCGTTTCAGGTTAACTTTGCAGTGAAGAGGAAGCTACGAGGGAACCGCATCACTCGTTGCTATGACAACGAAAGCCTCTTAACCTATGTATCGATGCGCGGCCTCGGTAAGGTATGGCTGATTCTCGCCAATCGCGCAGAAAAAAATATTTTTTACGTGTAATGTAATGCTTGTAGAAAAAATTGCAGTCAGTTAGTAACAAAAAATTAGCTAATGAAAAAAAAAAAAAATCATTGTCGATACTTTCAGAAATCAAAGTTGCGGTTTTTGAAATCATTTTTTTTTATTGAAAAGTATCTCAGTAACTCCTATTAACCCGGTTTTCACGTTTGAATTTGGGAATAGCCCCAAATAATAATAATAATAAAAATGATAAGGCAAAATTTAGAATTCTTTTACTCACTTTTCTTGCCGAAATTTCCGCCGCTCATCCACCCGAACGCATATACGTCGATGCCACTTATTATCACTACAGTTTTAGTCATTTTTCACGGATTCCCATTCTATGGAATCCTCACTTGACGTTGTAGATTCTCTGATTCTCACTCGCCTCTTGTAGAAATCTGATTCTCTATTACTTATTAATTGTTGTTGCTCCAACATGTGTTCCATCAGGCCACCTGCAATCCAAAATTCCTCTTCTTTTTCAATAACGTGCTTTATGCATCATTGCCAAAAAGAACGGAGAACGTTTTAGCGTGTCTATCTCTGGTGAAAAGCAAGATACAACTGTCACAGAAGAAAAAAATACACTGCAAGCCTAAACCATTGTGGGTCTCTCTCTCTTGCTTATTTATATTTATCTGGAGAGATACTAAAGGGTCATCTGGAGGAACAGCCTCTGCTGTGGGGGAGGAAGTTGGTGTGGGTGAAAAAGAGACATTACTTATGTCAACACCCTCCGCTATCGGCTATTGGAATTCAGAAACCACCCCTATCCTACGAACACGGCAAGAAATATATATTAAAAAAAGCTGGGGGGGGGGGTCTGGAACCGTAACCTACACCCATAAAGAGAGCCTCTCACAACGGTATCGGCGCTGTCGTGAAAGAGGGACACTTCCTGTAATCTATGAGTGAATATCTGAATTCGTTGGAGGTTATTTTCGCGAGAAAAAAAAACCTGATTGAATATTCGTCTGGGTGTGTAGGCCTATAACTACATGCAAAACTGAATGAAAAATTGTATCGGAAAAAATTCAACAAAATGACGATATAATATATATATATAACTCTCTCTCTCTCTGAGCAATCAAAAAAAAAAAAAAGCACGATAGTAATATTGGCGGGGGAAATTTCTTGGAAATCGCGCCAAAATGTTCTTGAGCTCGCCATGGATTTTTGATAATGGTAACCAATATTTTTCTAATTTAAAAATTTTAAACGAATATACATTGGTTCAAAACGGTATTTTTTCAGTATCTTTTTCAAAATCATAAAAAAATTTGAAATATTCTATATAAATGATCATCAGAAACCTCCGATGTATGGGAACTATGTTTTGCGGCGAAGGAATACACTCTCTACCTTTCTCTCCACTGCAAAGTTAACCTGAAACAAACTATAGTGGTTAAATATTTCTCCTCTGAAGACGACACCCATTGGTGTCGAAATGAATTAGGGTTTCTGTATTTTCGTGTATTTGCCGTATTCGTTGGTATCTTCTTAATGAGAAATAGTTCGCGTGCCGGCAAAAAAAAAAAAGTTAAGTAGGATAAGTAATTTCGAACCAAACAAAATTAATAAATGAGTGAAATAGTTAGCCGACCGGCAAAAAATAAATTAATATTATTTTTTTTGTTTTTGTGTGAGTGGCAAAATGTACATAAATGGGAGAAATAATTAGTGGATCGATAAAAATAAATAAATGAGCGAAATATTTAGCCGACCGGCGGAAAATCAAAGAGATAAAACATTTGCGGACCGGTGAAAAATAGAAAAAATGGAAGAATTTCGCGGGCGGCGAAAAATAAAATGGAGAAATATTTGCAAAATTGACAAAAATTACGAAATGGAGGAAATAATTAGCAGACCTCCACAAACTAATTAAATGATGGAAGTAATTAGTGGACCAGCAAAAATTAAATACATGGGGGAAAATAATTAACCGATCGGCAAAACAAAATAAATACCATAAATAGAATAAATAATTTGCGAACTGGAAAAAAAAAATAAATGCGAGAAATACACTCGTGTGCAAAATTAAGAGAATTTGCACATTGTGTCTATATTCACAGAAAGTACTGAACCAAAGGTACTAATAATGCCACCGAAGAAGTATGCAAATATTCAGTGTGGAATACGTACACGTGCGTGAGGGCGGAGCTGTGACCACGGAGGGTATGATAAGGGCACGAGGCGTTTTCCACGATTCGTGTGCTCATAATCCTCGGCGACACTCGCTGTGTTTCTCGCAAGAGTTTAGTAAATTTTATAAGCTATCAGGTAAAATGAGTAGCCACAAGTGTATATGGGTGACGGAATGAGATTGAGAATCGTCGGTAGATTGGAGACGGAGCAATCACAAGTGCAGGTGGCTACAGAGCTCGATCTAACGCCCAGTGTCGTCAGGAAACCGTTTGAGGACACTGGATCCATATAGAGAAGACCTGGACAAGGTCGTCGAAGAGCCACGATGACCAATGAGGATCGTTATTTGGCACTTTTTAGCGCGGCGCCACAGGACTTCTACAGTATCACAGCTCTCACGTGAGCTGCTTGCTGCCACTGGAACTCGAGTTTCGCGGTTAATTGTTGCCCGAAGGCTTCATGAGAGAGGGCTTTCTGCCAGAAGACCCGCTGTTTGCGTCCCGCTAACTGCAGCACACAAGAGAGCGCGTTTAGCATGTGCAGACAACATCAGCCTTGGACCAGACTTCAGCGGAGCACCGTGCTCTTCACAGATGAGTCGAGATTCAGCCTGGACACTGATTCTCGACATACACTCACTGGAGAGAGCTTGGTACCCCATACCATCACTCCCACATCAGGGAAATGGACCCTTATGGTGGTGGAGGTGTCATGGTTTGGGCAGGCATCATGCTGGACAGCCGTAAACCCCCTCCATGTGTTTGGCAGAGGGTCCGTGACTGCTAGGAGATATAAAGAGGAGATCTTAGAGCCCTATGTTCGACTCTACAGGGGCGCAGTTTGCCCTGGGTTCCTGTTCATGGACGACAACGCTCGTCCACATCGGGCTCACCTGATCAACGATTATCTGAAAAGTGAAGTGAGGGTATTCGGCGTATGGATTGGCCAGCCAGATCTCCTGACCTAAACCTTACAGAACATGCCTGGGACACTCTTGGGAGGGCAATTGCTCCTCGCCATCCCCCTCCGAAAACCATACCGTAACTGAAAACTGTATTGCTGCTGGAGTGGGACCGATTGCCACAGGGACTCCTCAACTGCCTCGTATCCAGTATGCCGTCGCACTGTGCGACCTGTTTGACTGTGAGAGGGGGACCATACCCCATATTAGACTCATTTTCGGTTCGATCTCGCAACGTGGATTTCGGACATTCCTGCAATGATACGCTTTACTGACAATCATGCGTGCGTACTACGACTTTTGCATGATACATCTCTTTCTCTGATATAACTGTGTATTTGTACCAAATTTCATTAAAATCTGTCCACTATTTTTTCAGAAATTCGACATATTGTGCTAATTCTCTTGATTTTGCACACGAGTGCAGCGGACCTGCTGACGGCAAAGACGGAAACAAAACCCAACATAGAAATGATATAATAATTAACACATTTAAAACTAAAACTACAAAGTGGTTATATGAATTGGAGGAAATGTTTCGCAGGACCAGTGGTTGAAGAACATTTCTCTATACTCCTGTTTAGAATATAGAAACGAGTGTCTAAATTTAGTAGGAACACCAAATATTAAAAAAAATTAATTAAAACTTTTGATCAAAAAAATGCCTACATTTGTCACAAAAGGAGTAGTAATGATTCTGAACACTCTCGGACACGATGGACGTAATAATAAAGAAATTCTTATTCCATTATTCCATTTCTCAACGCGTCTCATCCCATCCATAATATGGATTTCTGGAATGTTTCACCTAAAAAAAAACCAACTTCCCAGAAATTGAAAACTCAAAAAAGAAGAGAGAAATAATAATAAAAAAAGTGAATATAAGTAGAAATTCCACTCCATGTGTAGAATTCCCAACTCATACACGTACGGTTCTTATTAGCTCACGAAGCTGTAAGAAACTTTCTTTTCTGTCTTCTCTCTCTCTCCCTTGAGGCTCTATAAGAACGAGTTTCCATAAAAATACATTTTTTACGAGAAAAATAGAAGTTCCGAATCAATGGTCCTTTTTTTTTTTTAAAAAAAAAACATCAACTCAGTAAAAAAAGTCTCAAGATAATCATATAGAGGTTTTAGAAATTTTTCAACTGAATCCCAAGGTATATATATACGAAGAGCTTTATCTATTCATTTTTAATTCATTTCCATTTATAAAGTTCCATTAGCAAAAGCTTGTTTTTTGAGTCATCCTTCATCATTATTAGATTTCATTAGCTTTCAGATGAATATTAGCGAATCGAGATCCCTTGCTGAAGTATGGAAATGTCTCTATGTCTCTCATCACGTGTCCTTATGTGTATTATGAGTTTATTATTATCAACTAACAAGGAAGAGAAACGAAAAATTGTATGCGAATTGGACTTTTTTTCTCTGTAAAATTTGTTTTCCCCACAGAAATCAGCTCATTACGAAGGATTATTTCTGAGCTTAAAATACATTTACTTGAAACAAGCGACGTTCTCGTGATATATATATATGTATATCATAGAGAGGATTAGAATATCATCGATGTTTACGAATAAGTTTAAAATCAGGATTATTATCATGTTTTCGCTTTCATTAAAAATATTCTCAGGGGTTTGTTGAGGATAGATTTTTGCTCAATAATGCTACCCGAATTTCTCTAATTGGATTTATCTGCGAAGTAATCATAAATTTTTGAAGAACGAGCGCGAAAAATAACCGTATTTTATCATATAGGAGGATTATTATTATTTTCTTAAACCGAAATGACGACGCTGTTGTAGAAATTCTTTGCCAGGAAGCCAAGCGATGGCTATACAAAAGAGCGAATAGAATGCTCGGTTTCATTCTTAATTAAAAAGGTCTCTTCGTGTTCTCCTAAAATCATTCCTCCGCTTTTTCTGAGGCTTTAGTTCGTCGTGCACTGAAGTATGCCGTAAGGTTACGGAACAACTCTAGGTTGTTTTGTAGCAGGGAGTTTTTCCCTTATAGGGTTGTGAATAAATGTAATAGTGGGGGTCAGAAATTCTAACACATTCACCCGTTTAAAAAGAAATACGATAAAAATGCTGAGGTAAATCGAGAAGCTGCCCATATTTAGATAAGAAAACCATAATCGTTTATTATTAGTTGTTTCTTTCGTGATATATGCTTTTATATTGGGTTGCTGTATTTTAGCTATATTTGACATCCACATTTCTATAGACATCTTTTTCCATTCTCCCTCGTTGGGTGATTCGCCTATTGTGGCATTTGCATTTATATTTCTATACCAGTCTCAAATAGACTTTCCTCTTGCCACTTCATGCATATGCACAATGACACGAAGACGAGAACAACGGCTGTAAGCAAATGGTACGAAGCTGAATCAATAAAATCAAATCTGAAGTGAGATCACGTTTTCACTTCCATATATGGTAGGCTGATGGCAGCACCAAGATCGAGCACAAGACATGCATAATTCTGATGACATGAATACGTTAGGGCTAGAGTTCTTTTTGAAACCTCAGTCTGACTTATACTCTATCTTTGAGCGAAGTGCGACGTCAGTATTATCGCTATAGTACCAATTTCCGTCCTCATCCTTATTTTTTTAACGATGAGACGTCACTTTGAACAAAGAAAAATATTTTAGAAATTTGGAAGGACCGATGAGTTCCCCACCTCTCTTTGTACCTCAAGTTAGGGCCACATGGATTTCACGGAAATACCAGGTGGACTTATCCGCCATCTGTGAGAAAAGTATGACGTCATTATTATTTCTATTCCCCCCCCCCCACCCCCTGCAGCCTTTTTTTCCCAACGATTTTCGAGACATCACGTGAAGCGGAAAACCCGTTCTTAGTTCAAAAATGGATGACGGATCCGCTCTCGTGTTCGGTGTCTTAAGGCCACACATGCACTCAGAACACACGTTAAGACACCTAGAAATTCGTTTAAAATTCCATAGACGTATGTTTATAAGGCGCACGTGCAGCTGAGTAGTAACAGTAGTAGTACGGTCACGATCTTTTGAAACGCAAGCAGGTGGAGCTGGATAGAAATTGAACGCAAGAGAAGTTGTTCAGCACTACAGCGTAAGCAAGCACTCCAAAAGGCTTACGGGACATCTAGTTTATAAACATTAGTAACCATTTGACTACTGACAATATCATTAAAGTCCAGTAGAGCCTCGATAATCCGAGGTAGATGGAACCGAAACAGCACCTCCTAGAGATAGAAGACTTCTGCAGTCTTACTGTCTTTTGACGTTAGTAAGTAGTCCATTTTCCCTCAGAATATTCAGGGAAAAAAATTCCCTTCTCGCGCCAGTATCATCGTTGTGAGGAAAAGAAATGATCGGGCTCAGAATTGGCAATTTCTATGCCCCCCATCCAACCACTATGCGGTATTTATGAGCAATTCAGGAAGAATCTACGCCAGAATAAGAAGAAACGAAATAAGATGCCGTGTTTATAAATGTGGCAAACTTGCTAGGTAGTCTGAATGATGTTTATGGCAAATACTGCTCTAAGAGGTGCTGACCGAGGCCACTTCGAATTATTCAAAAACTCGAATTATTCGAAAAAGAATAAGAAAAATGGTTTCATTTAAGGAAAAAAGACAAGCAAAAAAGCAGTACTTGCATACTTACTGTATTTTTATACTTGAATAAGATACAGATGCGTTTCAAAAAATGAAGAATGTGGAAAGGGTTCGAAGATGAGCGATGATTGAGAAGATTCGGGGGATGGAATCGATGGTGAATGACGCCGAGACACTGATAGCTTTCAACTGCCTTTCCAATCATTTTACGTAAGCAATTAGGGAACAATGCCATGTCCACCATTATGAAGAAAACGGTCAAGCTTGTCCCTCTTTCTCTGAGACTCCGCCCGAAAGCTAAAATGGACTACGTCCATTCGAGTGGGGGGGGGGGGTTCTAATATTTTATTACACCAATTATATCTATTATAGAGCTAGGAGGAGCTGCCTAGTCCCTTTCGAACTGAAATTACTGTACAATACGTACATACTGCATAGTACTCCTGGAAAAAATTAAATAAATAAAGAAGTTGGGATATTGGAAGGGGAAAAAACCGAGAAAAGAGGGTTTCGAGTTTGAAATAGGAAATTCGAAAAATTTTCCTGTCTCTGATTATCCTTAAACTCGAACTTTTGGAGCTCGGATTTTTTAGGCTCCAGTGTACCACTTTCTTTTTAACCCCCCATAGCATCCCTTACATTACATTGTTGTATTTTGACATTTTGAAGTATAAAGGCTGTGTGTATACCTACTTTATGATTAACTGATGACAGCACTGGTGTGAGACTAGTTTTTTAAATAAGTGAATTAATAAAGTGTTTATTACATTGAACAAAAATATAATGCAGTACAACACTGCTTTTCATAAAATGTGCCTTAACGAATGTATAAAACAAATGATGGGTTTTCTTAGTGGTAAAATAAATACATATTTATGCAACTGTATTTATTCACCATACTGTATTAGAGTTAGTATTTTATATTGTTATTGTAAAAGCGTATAACGTTGACGATAACGCAAAGTGAAAGCCTAATTAATTCGTTGTTTACTAAACAAATTTTTGAAAAAAAAATTACTTTTTTTTTTGTTTTCAGACTTGGATTAGAACTAAAATACCTACCAAAAATTTACATGATAATAAATTTCATTTTTTCATAATGTGGTAGTGAAAGGGTTAAAAAAAGAGACGGTTAAAATGCTCGAAAGCATGCAGAAAACGCTTTGGACGAGATTTGTTCAATCGCTGAAATGGTTAACCATCAACCAATATTCTCAGAATTCACGTCTCTGCGACTTCTACCCTTCGATTAGGTATCGGGATTTTAAAACCCCCCTAAAACTTTAAGCTCCTATGTAAGATGTAGCACCCACTTCGCGAAATTAATTTGTCAAAAGTTGCAGATTTCTTTAGGTACACGTCACTCTGCTCAGAGGCGTCGCATTAAGAAAAGATTTGGTGGGCTGAAAGTTGCTGGTCTTCTCGATTATATGGGATTCAAGCGCGTGCGCAGGAGATGGAGGGTGCATTGTTTTTTTTCATAAATTATTGGAGGGGCTCAGCCCCTTTACACAATTTATCGGGGAAGGGGCTCAGATAGCCTAAATCCCTAGGTTCCGGCGACTATGACCCTGCTCGCCATTCGGCATCATAATTAGGCAGGGACAACAGCATCCGTACATTTCTAGCAACGCAATGATGGAGACTACGTTGAAGGCTTTTTAGAAATTAAAACACACATCTTTATATGTGTCTAATAAATAAAAAATTGCCACTATTTAATAAAAAAACAACTCTCATATCGTTGTTAGATTTGTTATTTCCAGTTTCCAAGTGTGATAAGGAACTACAGGGAACCAATCTTATAATAATAGCAGCTATAATACCCGGCGCTTCCCGGGTTTTCTCCAATGAGACTTTTTGGATCACGTGATATCTCCCTCTTTCTTTGAGGGATATGCAAACCATGTCGAAGTTAACCAATATGGCGACTTCCTGCAAGATCCATAAAAGAAAGAAATCTAGATTTAAAGAAACGTAGAAATGAATGATTATTTTTTCCCTTTTTTAGGGGGAGGGGGCTAGGGATTCCGATTCTCTCCCCCCCCCCCGAACTTCAAGTTATCCATTTGCCTATTTCTGCTTCCAAAAATGCTTATTTAAAGCTGTGAAATTTCTTCGATGTACTTTATCGGCCCATAATTAATTTTAAAACATCCTAAACTATATGAATTTATGCAGTTGAATATTAAAAAACAATATGGAGAGACATTAATTTTCATTCTTGAGAAGATATAAATAAACGGTTGAAATCAATGTTGTTGCATGGATATCCAACTCAAAAGTAGGTCCGGCTAATTACTTCATATTTAATTTTCTGAACTAAGTGAACTCAATATATTTCAAAAATCGAGAATACAATACAATTTTCAAAATTATTGATGTGGTCGAAAACCCCACTGAAAAAAATTTCCGCATTTATACAGTAAAATCGACAATTTTAATACTGATTTCTATGGGGATCATCCTTTGCCTGACCCTCAAAGTGATGCTGATGATGATTTTGAAGACTATTGAAAAACTGGCAAACTATAAAGGCATAAACTATTATACATACACACTGGCAGCATTAAAGAGGGACAAACCATTCTAAAGGCATATACAGTTATACACGTCTGAAACGCATTGATAGGGAACCATGGTAACCAAAGTAAATGTTCCGAAAGTGATTCTTCAGGACCAGAAACCATTGTTGCCCGACAGTTTTTCACCCATTTCGGGCAATTGCCCAGGTTTGACAAACTTTTAAAGTAGCCTATCGTTCAACCGGGTCCCATTTGGTATATATGCAAAATTTGGCGACGATCGATCTAAAATTGTAGATTTGTACAGAGAACACACACAGAAAACCAATTTCATATATATATATATATATATATATATATAGATATTTTACATGCATTTCTTGATCTTGAACTAATTGCCAAATAAATCAATTAATAATCATCGAATTAATATTATAATCAAATCTTGAAAATTGATTTAATTTGCAATTTATACTAAGATATATCCTCATTCGAGGACAGATTTTTCGAAGCACTTTTTAAAAATGTACATTAACACCCCTTTTAACGGGCACCCTTCAGATGCGGTCACCCCCCTTTTTTACGACCAAATAATAATTTCCCCTTGACACACACACAGAGAGAAAATCACAATTTATATATATAGATTATTACAATATCATGATTCAATAGCGCCTAAAACTCTATACACTAAAATGTATATAAGAAAAGCCGTTATAACGACAAAAAAAGCTCTAATCTCAAGAAACCAACTTATTTTCTGATCAACCAACGTTTTTATTTATAAGGCCATTTACTATTTATCTCCATCAAAGTCTGAAGTTAGTGAGAGAGAGAGTTTGGGACTATATTCAATACTGTGTTCAGCCCGTTGATTAATTATCGGAAACTTTCCCCCCCCCCCCGAAAAAAAGAGACATTTGTCTCACTTTGGTAAGAAATGACACGCCATCGGCCAATATCTTCATAAGATCGTCAACGAGCCAGAAACCAATGCGATCACGATATTTGTTCAGTGATAAATTACTTCCACCAAACAAACTATCAGATACACACGCACACACTCACAATTCATCTTCATCATAACATCTTCCGTATCATTTGTGAGGTGGCCGAACAGAATAAAAGTCAGTATTATCCCCAATAGTGTCAGTATGAACTAGAATAATAAACATGATTGCGTGTTCAATATTCGATATTTAATAACATTTTCTTTTGTGTGGTAATTGATGAATTTTCGGCAATCGGAATTGTAGATATGAAAACTCCGCGTGAAATAATTTATTCATTACATGAATTTATTGGAGCGATATCAGGATTTTATAAGCTTATCAGAGAGAAAAATTATACCATGTCCTCAATCTCATCTGATATAGTGGATGAAGGTAATTTTCACAACTTATATGCTGAATTAGGACAATTAGTACTAGATAGAAATGAATATCATCACGTATACAAAGTGTCCAGGGTAAACGTATCTAAAAGTAAATGGATTATAAGTGAGAGAACCTCCCCCGATATTACTTATAGTTACTTACTTAACGTTAAATGTCTCCTTAATTTGGAGTTGCATTAAAGAGGGAAACTCTGCAAATTTATCTGCAGATTGATGAAGCTCGATGCGAGTAACTTCGATGGCTCTGTGGATGTCCATCGATCTGGTGCAAAGTGTTTAAAGGCATTTACGCGGTGTTATTAAATCGATTTCTGTAGAAATAAGGCGTTTCAAATCATGTGTGGGAGGCTTCACATTTCATTAAGTTCGTACACGGCGTTTAACACTCGTCACTAATGTAAATTCAGCTGGCCAAAGCGCGCACTGAATCTTATGTCTCGTGGAGTACACTTCTTAAACATTTTCCGATGTATCTCGTAAACATTCCTCAGAGAAACATCTGACGAATTGGTGCATGTGTGTGTGTATCATCGTCAAGTTTGTTTCTGGAGAATACCTGTGACACATTACAGATGGGCCATAAGCCATCTGTCTTCCGAATTGGGACGCAAATGACTTTATGGTTTATTTGGCCCATATTACTTAGGGGCCATTCAAGTATTACGTAAGCAGATTTTTAGCCATTTTTGACCCCCCCCCCCGTCAGCAAAAGTCAGGAAAACACTGACCCCCTCCCCCCTTGTCAGCAAAATTTCGTCTCAGCAGCTTAGCATATATTTCATATCTTCAAAAAGGGTGGTTGATGACGTCAGCAACCTTCAAACCTCGCCCCCCTCCCCTCTGGTCATCAAAAGTCAGCAAATCCGAACCTCAACCCCCTCGATGCTGACGTAATACTTGAATGGACCCCTTACTTTGCTGGAATCTTAAACGTTGTAAGCCTAATTACTTGGCTCAATATGGGAAGACTGATTTTGAATGAAAGATCGGCTCACATTAACACCTTGAAGTTGAAAAACCACCGAAAACCATTTATGGCCGACCATTGAGTTCACATGCTGGCAGTCAGCGCAACGGCTGCAAAAAAGCGTCTCAAAGCAGCTGTCGACAGTGCGCATGCACGACCGTGTAGAACATTTGTATAAAAAAAACTTGGAGCTACTCCCCCTATCGACGGGGTGTGGTACTCCCATAACTAAGCACGTGTGATTGTTTCGGTATAAGTCATTACTTTCGGATATCTTCAGCGTAGTGCTGTGTTTAACACATGGGCTCAGCCAGGCACTTCCCGTGGGGGGGGGGCCCTCAGAAAATATGGGCCCTACAAAAATGAGATCTGGTTGAAATTTTCTAGAGAATTTACTAGATAGAACCTCAGAAAAATCACTTGGCCGGGGGGGGGGGGGGCTCATGATGCTCTTAAGACGGCCCTGCTTTAGCCTGGACACCCTGCGCAGTGGAACCTTCCGTAACGGACACTCAACGTCATTGGATACCCCCCATTAACGGACACTATTGTGATTACGTCGACGAGCCTCAATGTACAAGTACTTCACTACCTATGAACGGGGGACACACTCCCTTAGCGGGCAAAATTCTCGGTTCCAATGGTGGCATTTATCTAGAGGTTTACTGTACAGGGTAGTTGTACACACACACACACAAACACACACACACACAGAATATATGGACCATGGGGAAGAAAAATGTAATAAAAATAATTTGATTTTTGACCACCAGGTGAAAAAGCGACACTTTTCCATCGCAGATGTTTTCTTCCCATGGTTGAAATAACGTATATACCAAGTTTCACTGAAATACGTCAGCCACATACGTCAGAATAGTGTAAGGATAATTGAACTGACACTATTAGAGAGATGGATGGCTTTTTCTCAGCCCAAGATATCAAGGAAACGTTTATTTTCTGGACATTATGCTGAGGTGAACTCGGAAAAAAAAGTCATATTGTCTCCGCCGGGACTCGAACCCAGGCCCTTTTGCATACCGGGCAAGAGGGCCTGGGTTCGAGTCCCGGCGGAGACAATGTGACTTTTCTTTCGACAATGTGACTTTTCTTTCCGAGTTCACCTCAGCATAATATCCAGAAAATGTTTCTTTGACACTATATTAGCTTAATTATACTCACACTATTCTGACCTATGTAGCGTGCGTTGTGGTGGACGTATTTCATTGAAACTTGGTCTATACGTTATTTGAATCACGGGAAAAGATAACTGTGATAAAAACCGGCGCTTTTTCCCCTGGTGGTCAAAAATTAAACTATTTTTTTTAATTGAATCTTTCTTTTCCACCAGGGTCTCTGAAGTTTCATTAAAATACCTCCATCAGATTTGTCGGCACATACGTCTGAGTATTGCCAGTTTATTTATAACCACCATAAGTTCAAAATGCATTTTACGGAGAAAACATTAATGTACTGTGATTTACACTAACCTTTTATTTCTCGCCAACTAGGCCAATTTACGTGACCTTTCGCCACAACAGACGAATTTTTCTATATTTAGTCCCTCCTTTTTGGCGACGATAGGCACTTTAGAGTATTTTTCCGGAATTTTCTCCATGATCAGCTTACTTGAATTGTGGGGTAAATTTCCCATCTAAAAACTAAGAAACTAATGAAGTATTCAATATTCACGGATTTATACATAAAATATGGCGATAGATTTACCACGAAATGAATGTTCTCTAGGATCTAGGAACACGCTTATGATTGCCATGATAGGTGTTTTTCCTTGTACAACTAATAAGTTTAAATGAGAACGGTTTTTCTCTCGGAGCTGAGTAAATTAAGAATAATTAGTTGTTTAACGATCGGGAAAGAAAAAAAAATCTCTTTGGATAGCGATACCGATAACGATTTCTATCGCAAATGGATTCGTTTTTTTTGTTATTGAAGGATATTGGATTAGGCTTATCGTAATTGAGATCGATGTACATAGGGTTATTAGTGAATAGTGTTCGTGAAAAAGCCAAAGAGGAAAAGTTTAAATAGATTTTTCTCGCGTCTATTAACGTAAATCATAATTAAACAGGATTCCGGGATGGAAGTAGGGAACGTAACTCGGTGTAATCGATAGTCAAAGAATCGATTATTATTGCATTACTAGCAGTAACTCATATATATTTCAGATTTTTTTCCCCCATTACAACTTAATATGTCGTTAGATATATTGTATGTCCTCGACCAATTTTTCTTAATTAACAAATGGGGGGGCTGAGGGTGCGTATGTGGGAGAGATCAAATACATACACTGATTAGGGTGACCATATGAACAATTTTTCTGCGGATATTCCTGTATTTTTCCACGATTTTGGCAGACCCGACATTTTTCAAAATATAAAAAAAATGACCCTTTTTTTGCTCGTATTTTCAATGAGCTGTATTTGAAGTTTTTATTCTTAATTGAGATCAAGGATTAACATTATTTTCCCAACTTATTATGGTAGTTTAATTACGGCAAGTTTAATTATGGTAGTTTAATTATAAATTTGAACATTCATGTCACATATATTTTGCCATGTTTTAGTTTTTTTGAATTCATTTTCCTCTACTGCTTCTAATTTCCCATCAAGGGCGATTTTAGAAATAATTGACTTTAGACAGGAATTATTTTTGCCGACAACTAGTGATTTACCGTATTTAGGATCTTCTACAATTTACAGCAGTCCTTCATTTTCTTTGGCAAAATTTTGGGATTATAAGTTTCAACTTCTTCCACCTTTAGCATTATTTTTTGGCGACAATTGGTTGTTTCCCGTGTTTGCGTGATGTTCTGTGATTTTGAATAATGTTTCATTTTCCTTGGATATTTCAGTAATGACTACTACTTTGCCATACACCAACTCTGGTTATGTCACCATACAGCAGTTTCACTACCGAACGAGTTGGGTTGGGAATGATGGCGCCATCTGTCGATGGTTGCCTTCCTCCAGGATCAAACCCGCGCACTGACGGGAACGTTCATGATGGTTGACGGTCATCTTATCACTTCACCACTCGGCAGATTTTTATTTTTCAGAAATGCCTGGCAACTTATCTTACTTTTGGCATAATTGTTCGCGAAAACTTGGGATTTCACGTATTTGGGATTTTCTGCAATTTCCAGATGCGCAACGTTTCTCATCACTGGCAATATTAGGAATAATTGGCAACAATGGGATATTTTCCGTTTTGGGATCTTTTGCGACTTTTAATATTGCTTTAGTGCTTCATTTCCCACCATTGGCAATTTTTAGGAACAATTGGCAACTTTGATCTCCTTTGGCATTAGTTTTGGTAACAACTGGCAATTTCCCGTGTTCGGGGAAAACCTCATTTCTAGTATTTTGCTCCGGGAAACATGTTCAGCTTAACACTGACAGAAAAAGAAATCCCAATACCAAGAAGAAATTTGACTAGATGAACAAAAATTAGAAAGCGCTGCTTGTAAAGTTCAAAGATACCGAATATTTAAATTACGAAGCGGGGTGTTGAAGAAGTTTGCTTTAAATACACTCGGGAAAACTTCACGTGAGTGTTTTTTGTCTTTCGGACTGCCTTTTTTAGTCATGTGAAAGTTGCGAATGCAAGCCGATCTCCCCATTAGAAAGTCTCGCCGCAGAGAGCAACAGGCCTACAACGGTATAATTAGTCGTTCATGAGTGAGTCGAGAAAAAACCGCATAGTCAAAAAAACTGATTGCAGATGGCAGCATTACACATAACAAGCATTACACAGAAACAAACTTCGCGTCAGGTTTCACCACACATACACATTCCAACATGTATCAGTTCGTTAGAAGTTCCGCAGAGGAATATGTACGAGGTGTATGTCTGGTTTATTAGTAGTAATCATGTGAAAATGAAGAATGCTCTCAAAGAGGAGAAGTCGTTATCAATACACCTGCAATCTTCTATTTTATTATTTTGATTCTTCAAGACATGATTATCGGGTAACACACCGTATAAATATTCTGTTGAGTTATCCAAGGAAAAATTACAGAAATTAATTTTTTAAACTAAGGAACTTCAAAATTGTGTGTTTCTATGGGAACAATTTCGGTTACGGATGGTTTTCTACCAATAAACGAAATGTTTGGTGTTTTCCGATCAAACGGACAACGGTAAAGTGCAACCACGGCACGTAGGATCCGGAAATTTCATCTCGATTCGGTCTATTGAATATCCTAATATTATCGATAACATACACTCTCCTTTCAGTTACCATCCAAGTACAAAATAAGCCTGGAAAAGTGGAGGTACTTTACTTACAGCAGTTTTATGCAATATTAAAAGCTTATGTTCAACAAATTTTTCTACTCAGTAGCTTTTAACAAAACAGTGAAGGAGAAATGATACAGTGAAAAGCAGTAGCAAAACAAGAAATTTATTGCTGAAAATTGGTAAAAATGGGTAGAAGGAGTTGGTATTTCTTCTCAAGGCAATGTCTTCTCAATGCTGTCAGTTACATCAGAATAATTCGAATACATATTTTCCAAGTTTGAGACTTGGCAATGTTATAAATGATGAAGAAAAAAAAATTGCATATGAGTAATGTTCTTTGAAAAAAAACTATACATACAAATAATGTAACTTATTACATTATTCATGTTGACTCCTCACAACTCTCACATCCGCTGTCAGAAATACTCAAAATTCTGGCGAAAAATGGAGCTGTGGGATGCCACTTCGACGGCTTCATCTGGTTTCTACATAAAACATTTTTAATGTTAAGCCAGTATTTGAAGAATTGCAGTTTTAATATAATGTGTGCAAGAGGCGCATGTACGTACGGTTAACCCCCAGGCTGCGGGAATAGCCGGAGAAAACTTCTCAGTGCAGTTGAGTAAACAATTTTTTAAGTTGTCTTTTGTGAAGGATAGATGGTATTGAATCTCTTACGTTACAGGTACAGTTATATCTCGGATAACGAAGATAATTCGTTCCGGAATGACGTTCATTAGGCGAGTCGTTGTGATACAGAGGTGTGATAAACGGAGAATATTGGTTCGAACCCACAATCACCAGCGAAATAGTAACTGAGGGTAGGTAGGCATTTTATCACTACTCAACAATGGACAGTCATCCCATCCTCGTCGAATCGAAATTAACGTTTATTTCACCACACCATCAGTCCTACAACGGTACAATTATCCACTCATTACACTTCACTCATAGTTAGAAAAATTTATGGCAGATGGCAGCACTACGCATAACAAGCATAAAAACCGAAACAAACTTCATGTTAGGTTCACAACACGTACATTCCGGGTTGTACCAATTCGTTAAAAATTCAGTAGAAGAAATTGTACGAGTTGTATTTACGGCTAAGTATTAGTAGTAGTCGTCGTCCCCCAAGCAAGTCTCTTGAAAAATAGAGGGAAATAATTTAAAAAAATACCTAGAATATCTATGTGTACCCCATCTATACGTCATTTCTAGAACTTCACGTTAAAGTATTTCTTGTGGAAAAAAATAACGATCATTCAGGGATGACGAAGCACGCTGTTACGCTCATCATCCCTTTATGATGGGAGCACATGAAAGATATAGTTCCAGAGTATAGAGCTCATTATATTGTTACGAAAATTATATAAATGGTCATCTTTTATTATGCTTTATCATTTAAGTCATTTTTCACCTGTAAATAATTGGCAGCTCATTTTTTTGTAAAACCCTCGAAATTTACGACAAACTTGGCACGTTTGGCGGCGGCTCCGATAGATTAGCAATGCCATGTCCCTAAAAGAACTTTCGAGAAATTTCGAGATTTTTCTCCGAATATACAAAAGCGCGACCAAACTGGAACTAGATTAGATTGTCGAATTTTTATTCTGAAAACCAGATCGCATACAGTTATTTGTAGGTCATTCCGGTTTTTAGCGTTTTTCGTCAAAATCGCTGATTGTGCGCACGCGTAAATAGCCGTTCTGTGGAATAAATCCGTGACGTCCTGCATTTTGTTTCATCGTTGCGCGAGAACGAATTGGTACATGCCGGGGTGTGGGTGTACGTATTGTTAGCCTAACGCGACGACGTTTGTTTCCGTGTAGTGTTTGTTATGCGCAGACATCTGCAGTCAGTTCTTCTAACCATGAGTGAATTGTGAATTGTAGTGATTGATTGATTGCTTATTATATTGCAATGTGCAATGGCTTGAAAAGTCTCTCCGAAGAGATTATGCAGACCTTCAACATGATATCTATATATAACAGGAAAATTCAAGCATTTCCCACCTTTACTTGAAAATAGAAATCAATAGAAATCACATCTGATTCCATTCGTACATCCGCAATTTGATGTCGGGAAATGCTAATTTCAACCAAGAAGCTCTTCAAATACTCTACACATATATAGTATATACACTGCACATCAAATATACTTTATATTCATGTGTTCAATACACTTATATAGAACAAAAATATTGACTTCATTCTCAATTCCGACACGAATTATTAGAATTAAATCATCACACATTTTATAGTCATAAAATCTTGGTTTAATAATGGGGTTTTCATTCATTTTAAAAATGTAATTCTCTATAATTTTTCTTGTTTTCAGCAACTATTTGTTTGTTTATATCAGGCTCTGGTAAGTTACTGAATCTTAAATGTGGGCGGACACTTGATGTGTGAATTAATTTCCTGTTCCAGTAAATTTTCCTGATTTCTATCGCGAGTAAATTATGTAAGCTAGAACAGAAGCTGTAACTCGAGTAATTAACCTAGGCTTCAGATAACGTGAATTTTCTCAGGAGGAAAGAAAAAACCCCCAAAATCCTTCAAGCTATTGTTTCTTTTCGCGTTTATATTATGTTTTCGGAAAATTTTTAGTCGTTTCGAATAAAGCGTTGAGGCGACAATAATTTTTCAGCGAAATTAACGCGCGTATTAACGAAACATTCATTACTATATATATTGAATTTAAAAAAAAAATGTTTCGGAGAATAAGTTTAACCTTAGATGCATGAACTAGGCCATATTTCCCGGAGGAAATACGTCTTTTAGAATAGGAGGGAGTAAAGACAATGCAAGGGTTGGTTAAGATAAGAATTTTGGGTGATCATGATCGAAAAATGTGAGGAAAATAAAGAACATCGCCAATTCTAGCCAAAAAAGTTGCCAAACGTTAGAAAACTGCCAATTATAATTAAAAATTGGAAAATGGGTGGTAAGTGAAGGGTTACTGCAAAACACAGTGACTCAAAATAAATTTCATGCAAAAAAAAAAAAAAATCCCGTGGAAAAATGACAAAGATGCGAGATGAATATTCATATTTTTGTCATAATTATCGTAACGTAATTTTTAAGAAATGAAATAATTTTTATAAGTAAATATATTAAGTGTTCCCTCCAAAATATATATATTTATACAGAATAAATGAAGTTGATTTGTTTTCGAAAATTACCTTTATCCATTATTTCGGTCCAGATCACGAAATATCGAATTTGTTCAAAATACGGAGGAAAAAATGGGATATTTTCATAAAAACGTTGGGATGTTCAAAGCACGGTAAAATACGCGAATGCCCCATGTCGTATGGTCACTTTATATGTATACAAGAAATTATATACAATACTCAATAATATATAGAAGAAAAATATTGAATACATTTGAGTTAGGTCAAGAAAATATTTTTTTTTGCGAAGCTTTTCTTCACACGTTAATGATTGAATGTGAAATGATAATTTATTTTCTTGTGAATGAGGCTGAATGCTGATTCAGACAATTTTATTCTATTCTATATTTCTATATTTCGATTCTATTTCTATATTTTCTAACAAATTACCTGTATAGGACAAGTGTCCATTGTCAAGTGCCTGCCTAAAATAAGTCATTATTTGTGATTGTGGGTTCGAAATCATATTTTCTGTATCACATCTTTTTTTTTTTTCAATTGCATTATACAGTGAAACCTGTACGAAACGGAACGTGAAGGGACTGAAATAATATATATTCCATTTTAGCGAGGTATCCGTTAGATAAAGGGTGCACATGAAATCATTAATCAATGAAGGGTCTATTTTTAGATTCCGTCGAAGACAGGTTTCCACCTCAAGACACTTTCCGTCTAAAGGCCACTACACACTACTCTGTCGACATGGTGAATTCTGATTCGTGGGATTTCTGTGACGTGATAACGCCATTCCAAGAATCAGAGTAGTGTGTAGCAGCAGCTTTTATATAGATAGATTTCACTGTTATTTGCAACGCATGAGTTTGAGTGCCATCTATCTTTTACCAGAGATAACTGAATTCACTGAAATATTTGAATTTGAAAATCAGCGGGGAAAAGAACACCATGTGAAGCGTAGAATGAGCTTCTCTATTAGATTAAGTGGTGCTTTCCTTAATTTCAACAATATTTGAATTTAAATATCTAAGAGGATATTGTACTTGAAAACATCGAATTTGTTTTGTTAGGCCCAGGAGAAACAGGGCAACAACTTTTAATAGGATTTCAAGCACAGGGTGTCCGTATAAAGAATTTTTTTTTAAATTTGAGTAACCATACAAACCCTTGCCACATGAATGACATATCCGAATTCTACAGTAATCGATTATTTGTAAACCTTTTCTTAATTGGAAGTATCCCTCTAGGATCAACGTTTCAGGAGATATTCCATGTTAACGGGACCTTCCTATGCACCCTGTATAGATATCACACTAAATTCATTAATAAATTCAAATTTAACATGATTCAGAAATTTATCCACCTAGTATGGTACTGAGGTCGATTCATTGTAAGACAGATTGCCATTGAATTGATTTGATAAACCATTCGAAATAGAATAGGGGTGATGTTCACATCAACACTTAAAAGAATTTTATATGGTTCCTGCCTTCCCACCCTTCCTGAGAATCATGGGATCCGTGTTCAAAATTGCTTAAGGGATCCTCGGATAAGGGGGGGGGGCGGAACTTCAATTTCTTACGGTGGAAAAATTAATGGAAAAAAGGGCCTCTCATCTTGGAATGCTGGAATCGATTGGAAGATGCTTGGAATCGATTGGGTCATGAATTGCCTGGAACTACTATTTATTATGGTATAGTTGATCGGCTATATTTAATAATAATCCGTGAAACCAAGTGGATATTGTCGGCGTATCTGAATATTATTACACTTGAGATTAAAAGTTACCATTATCCAGGTTTTCTATGAAATTATATATTATCAATTTACCGATAATAAAATTACAATATGTCTGTACAATAGTCTTCACTGCAGTAAAACTCTTAGGAAGGAGAAGCCAATTCCAAAGACTCGATTTCTGCAAATTTCAAATCATAAATTTCGCTCAGATCTTATAATTATTGCCGAATTGCAAAATTATAAGTGTAGAATTTTTCTATCACAATATTGGTAATATAATTTATTTTTTATTTGTTTTGATTCTGAATTCTGAAAAAAACCATAGCACTTAAATATTTGATTCCCATTCAATTTTATTTTGCGTTTACTTGACTAATTTTGCTTTACTCGATTTAATTTGGGTACATCGATTATTTGCTAATAAATTTCATATAAATTCAAATAACGGCTCATGTGAGTTTACGTTGCTGCCTATCTCAAAACTGGCTTCATAGCCAAATCACTAAAAGCATGTATGTATGTAAGTGACAACCCAGGTATTGTCTGGTGTAAATTTCAAATTTTATTTTGTTCAAACATTTTTTGAAACAATTTTGCACATCATCTAAATATGCTAATTCCAATTTTATCTTCAACAAAAAGATGTCTTTCAACAGTTTCATGCACATCATATGCATATGCTAATTTCAAGTCTTACTTTAATCTTCAGAATGCTTCCATCATCCACAGATGATCAGCGTAGTATCAATCGGTTAAATTACCCTGTGATATATATGATCTGAATTTTTTTTCCTTTTCACATGAAGTTCTTAAAATGACGTATAGATGGTATATGGGTACATATTCTAGTACTTTTTATATTCTCTTTCTTTATTTTCTAACAGATTTCCGTGTACTATATAGGATGGGTGTCCATTGTGAAGTAGTTTGATACCAGCTTTTACATAGGCTTCACTATTATTTGCAACGCATGAGTTTGAGTGCCATCTATCTTTTACCAAAACTAACTGAAAAAAGGGATTTTTTTTTAAGCTACCGTTTTGAGAAAAGCATTTCTCCGACGATTCCCGTAGCCTAAGAGCTAAATAAAATTTATCAACATTAATGTACATATGAATGTGCCGATTACAAGTTGAAAAAATATTAGTATCAACTCACATCACAGAAATGTGCTGATTTCTAGTTTTATTTTGGACAATTTCTTTTTCAAATATTAATGCTAACACCTGAATGTGTTAATTTCAAGTCTTTCTTTAATAAAAATTTTTAATCATTGAAGTAGAATATATAAATACAGTATGCCAATTCAAAAGTTCTTTGGATTTCGTTTTCCCCCCTAAAATTTATGAGACGTCAATTCGAAATTCGAGTTTCAAGCAATGCTTGCTACCTAGAACTGAAATTTCCAAATTTCTGTATAATTCTGTTTTCAGACTTACCTCAGGAGCTACCGAAACCATCGTTACGACTGATAAAATTTTGGTCCCACGCAAAACAAATTGTCGTTGCGTGGACCATTCGCCAACAAAACCCCAGAATAACGTGAAAACCCATATTAGATGATAATGGAGAGCTTTGACGTTGTGGAAGAGACGCCACTAATTAAGTTTTCCCACCAAAAACCCGGAAAAGTTCGCACATGTTGGCTTTTTCTCCTACGAAACACTCACCATTTCACCACAAACACACACACACACACACTACACACTCTCTACCAAACTGAAACCATACTTTGATAAAAGCCAATCACTTAATTGGTTTAGTTACCGAGCACAAAATTTTCCTTTTGATGTTATGTAGATAAGTGCGAAATTCGTAGAGACACGAATTTGCTGGAAGCCAAAGAAGAGCTTTTGGGGGGAGGGAGTGGGTTCGGCAGATACTAATAGCATTATCAACGCTTCATTTTAACGTTAAATATGTTAATATGTTAAATATAGAAAAGGCGAGATTTTTCAGCTACAAAGGTTAGAATTTCTCTCCTTTTGAAGCTTGATACTTCGCCCGATGTAATTCATCAGTTAATTTTGTTTCCTCGTGTGTTCATAGACACCATTAATCCCTATCTGATGCCACTTCGTTAAGGCTTTATGATTAATGGCGCTCCTTTGAGACAGTTTTTGAAATGCTTCTAAGGGGTGGTTTTAATGCACCAGGTAATGAGTTATGTTTAAAAGGTGAAAAAATATATACGAAAATATTCAGTAATGGGTAATGGATTTGGATCATCAATCTTGACTGTCCCATGACGTCTAAAAATATTTTTTTCTGTTCGTGTGATGACTACAATACTCTCTGGATAAGATTGGTAAGGCTAGAAAAAAAATATGAAAATATGATCTCACGTTTTACTTAAAAATGCGTAATTTCCTTAAGCCGAAATAACTTTTTTTAAATATTATCATGGGGATTTATAAGATTTAAAAAATATATAGAAATTTAAATTAATCTTTTATGTCAAAAAACAATTTCTATAGAGCTAGGAATGTCTAATATTGTGAGATACATTTTAACTCTGATATGACTTCAATAATCGTACAAGTTTTATGAAAATATTAGTAAAAAGGAATAAAATGCATAAAACTGTACAAGAAATACATTGATAACCACTTTGATTGCTACCTTCTTACTATTTTTTCTATGAAAAATAATTTTTACGCTAAAAACAAGAGTGCTTTCACATACAGGGATCCCGTAATTAAAATATCTTATTTTAAAGTAGGCTGCAGGAAAAACTAGTCATTAGAAAATTGTGAAATTTTGTGGAGGACTTCATGAAGTGATCGGAATTTGTTTCCGAGGGAAAAATATTAGTTGCGCTTGTCGCCACCAGATGACGTTTCACTTTTTGAATACCTGTAGTAAACATGTAAATTTATGTGATGTCACGCAGCAGCTGATATAAAACCCGGAAATATTCGTGGCGATCTTGTTCCGCGTATGTGTTTGCTGCTAACAATGACGATAAGTTTACGAGATCGCGCTTTCTTGGTCAAATTGCTTCACCAAAACAGCAATTCCGCAGTAACTGCTCTACGGAAATATCGGACGTGGAAGAGGATTCGAAAAGGTCCAATGAATGTTAAAAGCGTTCGGAGTATGGTAACAAATTTGAAACCACAGGATTGGTGGCTGTTCCGTACTTGAAGAGCAAAAAAACCCGTTTCTATAGACGCAGTACAGGGGGGGCGGGGGGTAGCACTAGTGACAGGCGTTTGATAGGCCCCGTTCAACTGTCCATGATATGCGGAATATCCTCCGATATTATCCGTACAAACTTTCATTTGTGCAGCAGTTGCTTCCACAGGATTATGACGCTCGACTCCGGTTCTCACTGCAGTTTGTAGCTCGCGTTGAGGTCGATTCAGAATTGCTTTAGAATATCCTCTGGACAGACGAAGCGCATTTTCACTTATATGCTGCAATCAATATTCACAACTGCCGAATTTGGGAACCAGAAAATCCGGACGTTGTCTTAGAGGTCCTGTTGCATTCACCAAAAGTGACGGTATGTTGTGGATTTACTGCATCATTTATTCTCGGCCCCTACTTCTTCCAGGAGTTACGTTCTATAGGTCCAGTGACATGTTCGATCACCGGGAAGCAATATACATTGCTGTGACAGAACGGATTTGTATCGGCTCTGCAAGCACGTCACTGCTTTGCAGATACAATATCATCACATGGAGGCATTTGAAACGTCTGGTGAGTCGTGACAGTAAAAGAACTTTACCTGACCTTAAAGGCAGCATTTCACGCCACGTGCTGAACATTTTCCCGCACACTCTTCGGTCAGTTCTGGAACATTCCATCTTGCGGTTTCACATGGTATCTGAAAACGATGGCGATCACGTGGAACATGTTTTAGTTCAGTAACAATTGTGAAAGTGTTTAACAATTGTTAAAATTGTAAACGTTTGCCTAAATGTGCCATTTCTTAATAAAACGCCCTCCGGTGGCGACTTGTGCAAATAATTTTTTTTCCCTCTGAAACGAATTTCCATCACTTCATGAACTCCTCCACAAAATTTCACAATTTTCTGATGACTGGTTTTGCTTGTAGGATACTTTAAAAATAGGGTTTTTAATTATGAAAGCCTATGTATATTCTTGATCTACGGATGAAAATATACAAGAGAAACATAAAAGTCAACCGTTGCCATCGCACAGGTGGTACCAATCAAAGTTATTTTCGAGCTTGGCTCATGCACTCTGTAGTAAAAAGTGGAATCTAATTATGCCGCAGTTAGGACTGTATTCACCGACATGGTTTAAACTATAGTCACAATTTTTTCATAAGAGATCCACACGGATTGGTTAAATTCAGGTTTTTAACCAATCTATGTTGATCTCTTATCCGAAAATTGTGACTACAGTTTAAACCATGTCGGTGAATACAGTCTTAACTGTAGTCACAATTTTCGGATAAGAGATCAACATAGATTGGTTAAAAACCTGAATTTAACCAATCCGTGTGGATCTCTTATGAAAAAATTTTGACTATAGTTTAAACCATGTCAGTGAATACCACCCTTAGTTGATGACGCCAAGATTGACTTAGAGTCCATCCTGTATATTATTAGACACAAACTAAATCCAAAATTTGAAAGGTATATCGTGGTGGTCGGTAGTCAAAGTCAATCCTGGCATCATCAACTAAGGGTGGTATTCATCGACATGGTTTAAACTATAAGGCCAATCCTGGCGTCATCAACTAAGGGTGGTATTCACCGACATGTGGTTTGAACTATAAGGTCAATCCTGGCGTCATCAATTACGGGTGGTATTCACCGACATGTGGTTTGAACTATAAGGTCAATCCTGGCGTCATCAATTAAGGGTGGTATTCACCGACATGTGGTTTAAACCAGTGATTCCCAACGTGGGCGTTAACGCCCCCTGGGGGCGATGGAATATTCCAGGGGGGCGTTAGAAGCTACGGGTATAACATAGAATCCTATGGGTTAGATTGCGTTTGGGGGCGATGGGAGTAAAAAATTTCTGAAGAAGGGGGTGATGGGACAAAAAAGGTTGGGAACCCATGGTTTAAACTAAAAGTTACAGGCCACCCTGTATATTATTAGACACAAACTAAATCCAAAATTTGAAAAGTATATCGTGGCGGTCGTTAATCAAAGTCCTAATTCAGCCTTAATCTTATCGTCCACGTCTTAAGTTCGCGATAGGAGTAAGGCTCTAGTTTAAAAAAAATGCTCAAAATGTTCTCAGAAATCATTCCGTACTTATATCGAGACTGAAAATACAGTATGTCATAAAATAAAAAAAAATAAAAAATTTTATACGGACCCCCAACCCCCTCGCCCTCTAACTTCCAATTAGAATGTTGTTGCCCTTTCTCTCCTGAGGCCAAAAAAAAAAATTTCTCGTTTCTAAGTGCAATATTCAGTGGAATATTTGAGTTGGGAAAGAACAGCAGCACGGAAAGGGGCGTTGTCCGTTAATTTACGTTGCTCGTTCGCAAACATTTCTCCGTTTTTGCATTCGAGAAAATCTCAGTGAATATTGCACTTAGAAACATGGAAGCTTTTTCCTTGTTCCCAGGAGAGACAGTGCAACACCTTTCTAATTGGAAATTAGGGGCCAGGGGGTGGGGATCGTAAAAAAATTTAATTTTACTTTTTAATTTATTACACACTGTATTTTCACTTTGAAACTGGTACAGAGTGATTCCCGAAAGTATTTTAAGCATTTTTTAAACTAGAACCATGGTATACATACGAGGAACGTTTGATGAGATAAATCGTTTTCAACATGCTAAAAATTATGAGATCTATGCAACGTCGTATTTAGCTATACTTCATACCACGTTTCCGACTTGAGAAAAATTCGACTTACGTTTAGTAGTTACGAAATTATTACATTACATTATGTTTTTATCACACGCGATGATCAAACTCTCTCTCTCACGCACAAAAATATTCTTGCACATTTAGACCAACGTATCACGTAAAGTTCGAGTTACAGTCGATGCTCGTTATAACGAACCCACGTTATAGCGATCAGTCCATCACAACGACCATTAAGATAATCCCAAATGCTTTCATGGAACGACTATTGTACATGTTTTAATTTCGATATAACTACCCTCCGATATAATGTCTGTTTTCAACGGGATGTACGGGGAGGGGGGTCGTTATATCGATCGTCGACTGTATTTTCAGTCATACGAATGAAATTTCTGAGCTAGTGAAAGTCTGAGCTTACATCGAGATTACTGGCATAATGAACGAAAATACACTCGTCATGCATAATTTTTCGTTTATGGCATCCGACGGATTACGTATGAAATAACAAGAGAGGAATGATCAAAAGTCCAGGGATTTAGAATTTCTCCTGCAGCAGGGCAAATTTTTACCCGAAATCAGCTCATTACGAGAGATTATATGAAAGCTCAAAAGTACATTAACGGGAAACAAGCGAAGTTTCTGTTCGTAACATAATTCATTTGACTGTATAGAAATGAGTTTAAAAATGGGGGAAATATATTACTCCGTGTTTTCGTTTCCAAAGAAAAATTAAAAATAATTGAATATACAATTTTATTTAGGATAATTATTCGTTTTATACGAAAAATGCATTTATTTACATGGGAGTAATCGCACAATCCTCAAAGACGAGACTGAAAACTATATTTTCTCCCCGTGAGATGACCAAGCGTGAATTCTGAAAAGTATTTTGTGTTGAATATAAGTTTTTATAGGCCTAATGTACTAAAATACTGTAAATACTGAGATAAGAAACAGCCTTTTTTCATTTGTTTGATTTATAATTTATTTTATATACCCGTTTTCAAAAATAGTTTAATTGGACATTTGAGGACATTCATGTGTCTACTTAGGTAACT
This sequence comes from Pholcus phalangioides, assembly GCF_987345545.1. Taxonomy (NCBI): domain Eukaryota; kingdom Metazoa; phylum Arthropoda; class Arachnida; order Araneae; family Pholcidae; genus Pholcus; species Pholcus phalangioides. The sequence continues at coordinate 24,014,201 of NW_028301615.1, read as the reverse complement.
ATTGACTATATTGGTCGTTATTGTGTGACATCAAATTATTCGAATTTCTAGCGAATTATTAGACAAATGTAATGTTGATGAAAGTTGATAAATGTAATGTTGATGAAAGTTGATAAATGTAATGTTGATGAAAGTTGATAAATGTAATGTTGATGAAAGTTGATAAATGTAATGTTGATGAAAGTTGATAAATGTAATGTTGATGAAAGTTGATAAATTAATGTTGATTGAAATAAATACAATGCTGATGTTAATATACATTTTTATATGATGGTTTTGGGTTCGACGATCATCGTGGTATAGTATTTTGATAAATTTTCATACATACATATATATATGCTACTGCCAAAGCAAGCCCGAAGTTGTCCAATTCGTGACGGCGCCAGCCCAGTTGACCCGGCTAATGTCCGAAATTTGGGCTTTCACCGACCCCTACGTATGGATCACTAAGATATCGATATTCAGATGTTTTTGATCGTTAGGGTTGCCATAACTGACATTGGCGTGGTCAAATGAGCTGGCCCCGCCGCGAATTGGTCAACTTCGGGCTCTTTGGCAGTAACATATTATTTATAGATACATTTTTTGTGGTATCAAATAAGTTTCTTTTAGACTATTTTACTTTATTTCTAGCAATTACTTATTATTCTTTATTACTATTTCCTCTTTTAGGTATTATTTTTGAAACATATAAGGCAATACTGGAGCTTCGACACGCAGCATATCTTTGTTTTATTAACTTAGACCTGAGATTAAACTATGTAAATTACGTCATAGAACTCTAGTCACAACCGCCTGCCGAAAGGCACGTCAAACTGAGAAACAGAGAACATTACTCCATATATAAAATTTAATTTTAACCTTTTTTATTTATTCTTTAATGCAAGAAATACAGAGTGGACCATCAATTCTTAAAAAAATTACAAACTCATAAATACATTAAAGAAATTAGAATATTTGACTGTGTAATATTTGGGAAAAAGTTTTTCTCACGAAAAGGAAGGTTTGTTTTTGGTACAAAGCAAAAAAAGTTAGTTCAAATTAGTGCCGATAGAAAGCGCGGTACGTAGGTAAATCGCTCGAAATATGCCAATCAAAGTCCTACAAAATACAGGGTGTACGATTAAAAGCTCATTTCGAATTTTCCTATTACTTACACTTACACAATCGCTTCAGATTGGTAGATAAAACACTATTAATGGAGATGTTTTACCACAACCATGAATCGCCAGCTGGAGCTGGCGGACGGAGCTTACGGACATTTCGCACAATGAAGAAATTGAAGAAAGTTCGGGTCTAATCACTCCTGATATGATTTCGTGCAGTACTCTATTTAAAATTATTTTCCTGTACGAAAAATAAAAAAAAATCTCTCTTCGTGAGAACAACTTTTTCTGCAAACCTCATTCGTACGTATAAATTCCTTGAATGTTCATGAATTTTTAAACTATGGGACACTCTAAACATCTATAATTATTCAGATTAACGTTTTTTTAATTAACGATTATGACTAAAGTCTGGACATTTCGTGAATTCACTGGTCAAAATTCGATTAGTCTAGCTTTTCGTATACTTTTGGCTTTCTACCAAATGATTTGAGAAGTGCGTGAAGTGGCTGATCAAACATGAATGTTCAGAATGGTACCGCATATAGTTATTATTTTTTTAAATTTTCGGTGTATTCATTTGTTTCATTTTCATCACATAATTTCAAAGAAATACAGATATTTTTTCCTTTTCGCCCGTCGTCTCCAAATATTAAAAATGTATCCAGTTTTTTCACGAGTATCAAGCGATGCACGCGTGGAAAGTAAATAGAAATTCAAATCACACAAACATTAAGTTGAGTTTGAGAGTACATGAAAAAATTTACACACACAAAGCATAAGCTGAATCGCAATCTCGACGCACGCTCGGATAGCGTTGTAGCTTTCTTATGAGATGGGAGAGAACTACCGGGCAGGAGATATTGCATATAGCGATTCAGCTGATCACGTAAGCGGAATGCTATTTGGAACCATTACTACAGAACGTGAGACGGAGTTTCTCGAAGAGAGATTCTTTCCCATAATTTCTTTCCCCGAGGCTTTACTGACTGGTTGACATGACCATATTCCCCAGGAAAAAACTTTCAAAAAAATTCCACATCATCAAGAAAAAAAAAAGTACATTTATACTATATTTTTTGGCGTATTGACCAAACGGTCCTTACGTTTTTAAAAACAATTTTTACATGCCATACGGCAATCTTTGTTTCAAAAAAAAAAAACACAAACTTCGAAAAATTGACTATAACAATCATTATTGTGTAACATTCCGGATATCAATTAATTAAATTTCATTTCAACTATCCAGAAACGCTTCCGAGAATTTAATTACTATTTTTCAAAACATCTTTTAATAGAAAAACCTGTAATTATGTTGAGATTGAATTGATTTTTCCTCTGAAAAGCTTAACTAGAATTTTTAATATTTTCTGAAATCATTTTATTTGACATTTATTCACCATATTTTTTCCCTATAAATTACATAATGCAAATACAATATTCATCTCACACATATAGTTGTTATTCTTTATGATTTTTCGTCAAATACATTTCAACTCGCTGCATTTTGGAGTAGCCCTTTATTTCCCGCCATCAGTGAAAAATGAGTCAGCGATTTCAGCCGTACTTGACATCTTTGCCTGCAGTTGGCTATTTTCTGGTGTCGATTGGCGGTGTCCTATATTTTCTAATATTGTTACGAACGATAAACGATAGATGGCGCAATTCTTTAATCGCAGTCTTCGGTTGGCAACGACAGTTGATACCGGTTTCGGTTTTTCGGAGAAAGATGCGATTGGTGAGAACATTCCAGAAGGTCCCGCCCCTTCTAGACAGTAGTTCCCACACACCTGCATACGGTGGCGAAACTTGGAAACTGTAAAATAGAATTTTGTAGAACATTCTATTTCTCGAAGTTTCTATCAGGGTTATAAATAGTGTGGCACTAACAAAAGATTCAAGGCTCGAATAGGGAGAGACTGGATGAAAAGTCAGTTGTGATTTAGCTTTGCGAGAAAGTTGTTAGCTCTCTGAGTAGCCTGTATATACGTGTAAATTGCTATTCTGTAAATAAATCTGTGTTTGTCCGTCGAACCACTTCTTGATTTGCAATCTCGAAGTCTTGTGGAAAATTATTCGGAACAATATCTAGGAATTCAATCTCTGGTATTTTTCTCGATGATACAGGGAATCCAGACGTTAATGTACCATTTATTTAAATAATTTTATTTCAATTTAATGAAGAAAAAGTAAATGAAATTGATGATATATCCCAACAATAAAATTTTTAGTTCTTGTTTAAGACTTTAAAGGCTCATTCCTCACGAATTTTTAACTGTGAATTTCTAATGAATCAATTTTATTTTCGTGGAAAAAAAAAAATGACGTCTAAAATTTCTGCGACATGGACGATAGTGTTGACTGTTAAAAAAAAAATAATTTTGCCCCACAATACTTATCAAAGTGTCGATATTTTTTTTTGAAAATAAATAATAAAAAAGATTTTACACAGATGGCGCTGCATCACTGAGAAAAACCAGCGTAACATGAAAATGCGACACAAACGGTGCATAATTAATGTCTGCTACGATTTGCATTGCATAAAACTCACATTTCATTATGAGCACTATTATTAGCTCCCGCTACATCTAAACGAGTCGAAGGGTACTTAACATTATTGAAATATGGCAGTTTTATGTCACGCAAAATCATAATAAACATTAATTATGGACTGTTTGTGTCACATTTCCATGTGCTGTATCGAGTGTTTTGCGATGCAGTGCAATCTTTGGTGAAAATTTCGAATTTCTTAATTATTTTATTAAAGAAAACTCGACGCCTTATTAAGTACATATATTGGAGCAAACCGCACCTTTTATTCAATTGCTTGATTTGTTAATAATTTTTAAAATGTTTCCAAGACTTCTCGTCTACTCTGTATTCATGATGCCTGAAAGTAATCTGGAATACGTATATCATCGGGAATGCTTTAATGTTGGACGAGCAATATTTTTCTGGAACATAATTCTTTAGCCTAAAATTATTTTGCCATTAACGTCAGCATTGGAAGAGCCTACAGTTTTCTATATCAAATTCTCTTATTCTTCCCTGTGAATCAGAAAAAAGCCAATAAATAAATACTGTTTTTGATAGTTTAATACAATCATGGTTTAATAATACGACTACGTTCGTTATAATGACCCTGGGATAATAATGAAGTAATTTTCTCATTAATTTAATGCAGCGGTTCTCAACGTTTTTTTGACTCGCGGAGCCCTTTCTGGTATATAATTTCTGTGGAAGAGCCCCGTAGGCCTATTTTTCATTCATTCACCGAAGTTACTGATTTATTATTATTATTCAAAAATACTTATAATTATTTTTTTCGAATTTCGTTTTTTTTGTATTTTTCTCGAGCTGCCACGGAGCCCCAAGGGCTCCGCGGAGCACCGGTTGAGGACCGCTGCGTTAATGAGACGTCACCATATAGGAAAAAAAAAAGTTTCTTTGATTTTAACAATAAAGTATTTGGACGGAATAAATTTTTTTCTTCATTTTGTTATTTACAGGGTGTCCTGTAAGTGCTGATTCGGTCTTTATCTGATTAACAGTTCGTCGTCGTATGACTCTAATTTGAAAAATGCTCAAAATGTGTTGAGGAATCACTGGGCCTCTTTTGAGAGTCAAAACTTCCAATTGGAAAGTTGTTGCCCTATCTCTCTCTTGAGGGCGCGATAAGTATCAAAGGAAGTTTAGCGGTATCGCGAGTTCGATACGCGGTTCACCCTTGTCAGAAACTTTGCTGACACAGGGGTGCAACAGATACGGCGATATGACTATAGAAAAGATTACTTCCACAGAAAGTCTGACACCGAAGGGTTAGCGCACCAATCTCTCGGTGAGTTTAAAAATGTTGCCGTTCGGAATCGGCAATAAATTGTAGTTCTCGGTGTAATTAGCCCTCGTATGCAGAAAATGACCGTGGTGCGACAAAAATGATTAAATGATCTATCTCTCTTGAGGATACAAAAAAAAAAATTCATGCGTTCTCAGAAAACTTCGTTGAGATATTTGAATTCAAAATCAAAGAAAAGTTGGTAAAGAACAGCATAAACTAACACGGACACCGCTTCTTTTCTCTCATTACGCTGTTCTTTCTTAATTTTTTTCCGTTTCGAATTCAAAAAATATGTCGGCGAATATTGCACTCAGAAACATAGAAATTTTTTTTGCTGGCCTCAGGAGAGAGTGGGACAACAACTTTCTATAATTCAAAGTTAAAGAAAACGATAAAAATTTAGATTTTTTTATTTTGTGACACACTGTATTTTCTCTTGAAACTGGTACACAGAGTGGTTCCAGAGCGCAGTTTATCCAGATTGCAACCATAACTCTACGAGAACGGTTGATGAGATAAAGTCCGCATTAGGACTTACAGGAATCCCTGTATGATGTAGGCCTTAGCAGTCGCAGTGAAAATGCATCAGATCAGAAAATAATAGTAAAGTTGCAATAATTAATTACATGCACGCATCTATGCATCGAATTAATCGATATCAAGATCAAACAAATTTTCCAAACGAAAAACATGGATTATGTACATTTATTTGCAAAAAATAAGGCAGAGCAGAGCTGAATTTGGACATTTAACTGAATTAAATGGTCTCTGTATATCACTAGGCCTATATGGGGTGAAAAATAACGTGGGATGAATAGGAAAGAAATTGGGACTTATATCGCTACCACTCGTTATGACGGAATCATCGCAATAACACATAGTAGTTATACCCCATGATTGATTTTACACCATTTTTTTTATGTTTCTTTCAAAGTATTACACAGATACGCAATCGAATACTAAGTTGTCAACTACGAGAACAATAGTATAACGAATATTATAGACTAGAGAAACTTCTCTTGGAAATTTTCTGATGAGAAATTGGAAGAAATATATCAAGTTACGAACTCGGAGAAGTCCCAAATTACACACACACTTGCCAGACCGTGAGAAACTAAATACTGTAATGTGTTGACTTTTTTTGAAGAATGAAAGATGGACAAAGGAACAGTTCAAATATCAAAAAAATATAATATAAGAATATTTCTGTGTGCTTCGGCAAAAATAAACAATTCCTTCCTTTCTTTACTGCTGAGTTTTTTTTTATTATCATAGACCTTCTAAAGAGGTCTCCTCTCTCTCTAATATAATATATTACTAAATCCATTATTATTTTATAAATTTCATCATGTGCGGAAAACGAAAAAAGACTTCAGAGAGGAGAATAATTTTATACGTCATCCTGACGGTGATGTGAAAGAGTTATTCTTATGGTTGTGGATTAGGATTTCCTCTTAACCAAAAATTTTTTCATTTTGTCGATCCTCCTGGTAAAGCAGTCGACGCTCGTTATCAGGAACCCCTTTCGTTCCACGAAAAAACGGACGTTATATTCGGGGATCGTTGTATCGAAAGTTTTAAAATAATTATTAAATCTAGCCTCTCCGGAAAACTGTGTATTTTATTTGATGGGAATCTAAAGAAAATATTCTTTGATTTTGCTACAATATGGCAATGAAAACGTCTAAAAAACACACAATTTAAATACATAATGCAGTATGTGCATTTTCACTTACGAAAATGTTGTACTACGACAAAAACCTATAATAAATTTTTACTACATGCTGCAAAATAAATTTTTTCTTGCCTTCATATTCTATATTAAAACCTCTCTTTTGCGGTCCTCGGAGGGCAAATCAGGGATTTGCACGGATATTTTTCATCTTTTATTATACAAGGAGAAAATATTATTTTTCCGTAAAAGAAGGGGATGACCGCATCCGAGGGGGCTTCCGTTAAGAGGGGTTGTATAATCTCCTATTGAGAAATTAAGTGAAATCATGCGATAAAATTTAGGATAATACAAGGAAATCAACTACGCGAGAAGTGGGAGTGAGCCGAAATATGAGAAAATAAAAAAGAATGGTAAGAGAGAAAAAGTGTTCTAGTGATAGAGAAGTGATGGCGCTTGTCAATTACCGGGTTTTCCGTAGAAGTGGCAACACCTTATCTCTTTAAACCATCTATGTTTCATACCCTTTCTTCTCCAAGCATCTAAGATTAGGGCCGACCTTACCAGAAGCAAGGCCTGGTGCGAAAATAACAGCTGGGCTCTTAGCCCCGATTCTTCTCTTGTGTGAAAGAGGGGAATCTAAAATTCAGAATAAATGCAAGAAATAATTCCAGCATACACGAAAATTCAGAATAAATGAAAGAAATAGTTTTAGAATTGATGAAAATTCAGAATTTATGAAAAAAATTATTGTGACCAGTAAATACTACCCCCAAAAATGTCTGTTGAAGTCTTTTCCAACATCATCAGCACGGAAAATTACAATTAGTGGTTTGAATAGTTTTAGATTTACATTAGTTTTAGATCACCACAATCATTTTAATTTTCTTATTTTTCTTTGAAAATTTCAATTTAAAAAGATATACTCTTCGAAATATTTATATGCAAATAAATCAGTTTGTTTTCAATTTTTTTAAGCTACATACAGTAATAATATTTTTCGGGCATGTAAAATATTTATTTCGGGCCATTTAATTTGCATGCCCGGATTTTTAGAGATATGTCCAGCCATGTTGTGCACCCTGCAATAGAGGAATCACTGTATTAAAATGCGGAAAAAGAAATATCCAGAGATAGTAATTAATTCATGGCTGCTATTTTCCATTACAGTGGAATTTTCCTATCCTCGACGCTCTTTCATTCGTATGAGTCATCGGAATTTCTGGATTTCATCCACGAACAACAAAAGTTTGCAAATTCTTTGAATAATGAATTTTCCTTCCACACAAACCGAAACAGCGCTACGTACATATTCTGTCTCCGCTTGTTTTATATTTTTGGTTCTTCGTATTTCATACCAGGAATGAAATTTTCTCTTGAAAGGAAAAAAAACAACAACGTTTTGGTTCTGTTTCGCGTCGAGAAATTTTATGCAAATGTGGAATGTGTTACATGGCTAGGTTCCATTCTTCTTCGTGTTTTCCCGAGACTGTTTCATGCCTTGCCAAATCCGTCATTTTGTTGTTGTAGATTTTTACGATCTGTCATTTGCCGAAATGATAGATGACACTAAGCCCTTTTCCGCTATTTCATTTATTTATATTTTTTCGCGTTTCTAACAATGAAAATAAGTCTTTTAGCTTCGGCTAGGATGACCGTATGTGTTTGTGTTAGGAAATGTTTTAACTTTTATGGAGAAAAATCTATCAATAAGAATGAATAAAATGAAGTTTTATGCTTCAATATTAAAATTGATAAAGATACTTTAATAAAAATATACTATTTTATGAAACATTCAATAAACTAAACTTTTTGTCAATATTCAACTATTTTATTAGATATTTGAATATTTATAAAATGGTTATTTTTACAGTAATGTATGGTGCACGCAAATTTTCCAAAAAAACACATTTTCTCCAATTTTAAATTTTTAAATACTATGGAATTTTTTTTGTGTCTAACTGTGTTAAAAATTTTGCTCTACCTGTATTAAAAATATTTTGATATAAACTGCTGGCAGGCATTACACATGTAAATGTTTTCAACTAAAATGCTTTTTTCTCAAAACTAAGTTTTTTGTTAGATAAGTAAAATTTTTTCGAACACCACTTACTCACGTCTTGAAACTTTGTGTGTCTTTCAACACTATGGTGTTATATACCTTAATATGTGGCATAAAAATTTTAAAAATAATTTTAATAAAACAAATCATCATGTTAAAGTACGTAACACCATAGTGTTGAGACACACACAAAGTTTCAAGACATTTTTATGAGTGGTGTTCGAAACAAATGTTAATTATCTAACAAAAAACTTAGTTTTAAGAGAAAAACATTAGCATGTGTGTATAATGCCTGCCAGCAGTTTATATTAGAATATTTTAAAAATAATTTTAGTACAGGGGCCATTCAAGTATTACGTATGCAGATTTTCAGCCATTTTTGACCTCCTCCCACACTTGTCGGCAAAAGTCAGCAAAACACTGACCCCCCCCCCCGCCCCTCTTCCCGTCAGCAAAATTTCGTCAGCAGCTTAGAATATTTCTTATTTTCAAAAAGGGGTGGTTGATGACGTAAGCAACCTACAAACCCCCCCCTGTCATCAAAAGTCTGAAAATCCGAACCCCCCCCGATGCTAACGTAATACTTGAATGACCCCCACAGGTAGAACAAAATTTTTGACACAGTTTTATATAGACACAGAAAATTTCATAGAATTCAAAAATTGGAAAATGTGTTTTTTGGAAAATTTGCGTGCACCAACCCCCTTAATGTAAAACATGTGTGGTTTTAATCATAATACAGTGAAATTTCTGAAATAATTCTATGAATGTTTGAGATATTTTGTACTATGCTATCAAAATCAGCTTATTTTCAGCACTTTCGTCAGACAATTTGCATTCACAAGTGCAGCATATATTTGGATAGTGTTAATGCAGTCTGTTGCTATGACTGTTATCTGCGTAATGAACTAAAAGTTTGAACATATATACGCTCTAGCGAAGGAAATCAAGGACAAGATTGACATAATTGCTTTACAGGAGCCAGGAATACCAGGGAAGCCACTGCTTGGATTTCCGAAAAGATGGAAAAGATGGATGTCCAGAGATGGAAAGGCGGCAATCCTGGTACTCAATCCAGACATTCACCCTATGACATATCATACGAGCAACAACATCACATCGATTAGAATCTCACAGCCTCAACATGATCTAATATTAGCTAGTGCGTACTCTTCACCGAAAGATTGTGTTGAGAATGTTCTCAAAGAAATGGACCAACTATTGAAACTGGCCACACAAGCGAACCTATTGTTGTGCGGCGACCTCAATAGTCATCACCCGCTGTGGGGAGACCATAGAACAGATACTAGAGGAAATAAGCTCATTGATTATTCTAATAGGAACAATTTATATTTCCTCAACCATAGTAATTCTCCTCCCACCTTCGAGACGGATTATGGGAAAGGATGGCCGGATGTGACTATTACGAACTCGCATGCAACACTTCTGAATACATCTTGGAAAGTGGACGAGAAAGTGACGCTCAGCGGACATAAATACATTTATATACAAACAAATGCGACTATTTGCCAAAAGCCACAACGACGATATAAAATAACAGTGAGGAAGCTAAAGGTTTTCAACTTGAAAACAAGAAGCGTAATTAAAACAATACAATACAATTTAAGGAAATGTCAAGACAAGACAACCCTCCAACGAATATGTCAGGAACTAATGGCATATATTACTAACATGTGTGAGCAGACATTTCCAAAAGTAAAACCTTCACCAATTCAAAACCTCGCATGGTGGAATGATGAACTAACGATAGAAAGGAAACGTCTGAGAGCACTAAAGAGGAGGTGTGAAAGAGAAAAGGATCCGGACAATCAAATAAGGTTAAAGCAATTATATCGAAAAGAAATTGCATTATACAAAAAGAAAGTCAACAGTGCAAAAAAAGAAGGCTGGATGAAGTTTTGTGAAAAAGCGACGGAGCCTTTTGGGAAAGCGTACAAGACTGTCACAAATACAAGTTCATTTCCTCCACAAACATTCCTCGTAAATCCTGATCATACAACAACATCTTTGCAAGCTGCCCAAAACATTTTAGAAGAAATTTTCCCCCAAAATAATGGGGGAAACGAAAATACTGTATGGCAGTCAAGAAATACACAGAATACTGATACTAGAAAAGATCCACCTTTCTCAATTCAAGAAATTAATAGATCAATTGATAAACTAAATGTGAAAAAAGCTCCCGGTCCTGATGGAATAACAAACGCATTGATTAAAAGTATACATGCTTTCCACAAATTCTTTTTCCTGACTCTATTCAATAAATGCCTCAGCTTCAATATTTTCCCTACAGCATTCAAGAAAGGGCAACTGATACTATTTCTAAAACCAGGAAAAGATCCGAACAATATCAACTCATACCGTCCAATAGTTCTTCTAAACACAGTGGGCAAAATTCTCGAAAAGTTGCTGACACAAAGGATCAACTACTACATCGAGAAAACGAAGTGGATCAGCGATAAACAACATGGATTTAGAAGAGGATTCTCGACTGAGACAGCAATCTCAAAGATTCATGACAGCATACAAACATTTAAGAGCCAAAAACAAGATGTTGCCCTAATATCAGTAGATATTAAGGGAGCCTTCAATAACATTTCACATAAAACAATAGTAAAACAACTTCTCAACATCTCAATGCCGGACAATGTGAGAAGAACAATGATTGATGCAATCAGAGAAAGACATATATCCCTTTTTACAGATGAGGGCGAGGCCACTATAGTTCAAACGAAAGGGTGCCCTCAAGGTTCCTGTAGTGGGCCGATGCTGTGGAACCTTGTCATAAATGACTTACTCACAAAAAACTGGCCTGAAAATATAAAAATTCAAGTGTATGCGGATGATATTGCTATGGTAATTGGTGATTCTACAATCCGCAAGGTCACTGAGCACGCAAAAGCAGCAATGGTATTATTGGATACTTGGCTCATGAAAAATAATTTAGAGATCGAGTTCTCCAAATCAAATTACTTGTGGATTTCTCACAAAAAGGGAAGACCAACCATTAGACTGCGAAACAATCCAATAAGACACAATATGAACATCAGATATTTAGGAATAATGTTTGATAGAAACCTGACATGGTTCAAACATGTGAATTATCTGATCACGAAAACACAGAAATGCTTACAAAATTTTAAAAGAATGGCTGGTCCTGCATGGGGCATTAATACAAGAATTAGAAATACGCTTTATAAAGTTGTCGCCATCCGCATTATAGCATATGGTGCCATCGCATGGTTCGGTGATCCCAAACAACAGTTAAGAACAAAAGTAGACTCTCTTCAAAGAAAATTCCTGCTATTCATCACTGGAGCCTTTTCCACAACACCAAACAGTGCTTTACAAGTATTAACTAACAATCCCCCACTACATGTACTTTTGGACAACGAAGTACAGAAAGCAAATTTAAGGCTAAAGCGTGAGATTAAAATAAAAAATGTAACATATCTTCCTACAGATGTAGAGCATAAACATCCACCATGGACGTATCACCCTGTGAAAGATATTTTGCCGACACAGGTCTTGACCACAGATGCAGAAGAATCAACAAATCGAATTATTTTCACAGATGGTTCAAAGACCGTGGACGGTGTAGGGGCCGCCTACGTCAGTATATACATGGGTGAAGTAACGGACAAATGGAACTGCCGATTGCTCAATAACAACACTGTATTCCAAGCAGAGTTATACGCAATCTGGATGGCGGTTAATTATGCAAAACATTTTGCCGAGAAATCAACTATAAACACAGACAGCATGTCATGTATACAGGCAATACGAGACGTAGAATCCCCTCATAGCCTAGTGCATGACATTAGAAAAATACTGATGGACAACAGGAAGATTACAATACGGTGGGTAAAAGCTCATGTAGGCATTGAAGGGAATGAAATGGCGGATAAATTCGCGAAAGAGGCTACAAAACATCAACTTGAAAACCACCTAATGAAATTGCCGGCATCCTACATTAAAAATCTGCTCTCGAAAGAAGCGTCAGAGAAATGGCAACACCATTGGCAAATATGCACAACTGGAAGAAAGGTCTTCGACGTTATACCTAAAGTGGGTAAAATGAAAGAAGTCATGCCGAGAGAAATAATAATGTTCCTCACAGAACACGGTCCATTCGGTGAATACATGCAAAGGTTCAAAATCAGCCAGACCAGCACGTGTAGATGCGGCCATCCGGGAAGCGTGATACACTATGTGACACAGTGTGAGTACACAAAGGGATACCATTTGGAGGCGCCGCCGAGCGGAAGAGAGATCTTGTGGAAACGGAAAATTATTTTGCAAAGATCTGCAACGAGAAAACTACAACAAGTCTTGGGCTATTTGATGAATAATAAAGAAACTATTTTGATAATAACTGAAAGCAGGGAACAATCCACTAATGATTCGGAAGTAGAATCTGAAACAGATGCAGATTCAACATAGAGGGGCGCACTTATATACGCTGCTAAACTATAATATTTTAGTAATACACCCTGTATAAATTATGAATGTTTTTGTATATACAATTTCATGGTATGATGGTGGTTTAGTAATTGAATATTTGTATGAGCTCATTATGGCGTTTTTCCAATATATGTGTCGTGCATAGTAATGTTTATGTGTATCAACAATTATATAAAAATGGAAATTTATATTATGTAAATAGTGTATATTATATAAATATATTATGTAAATATATGTATGAGAAATTCAAATGTGATCGCTGCCACCCAGCACTGTGAACGGGGGCTGTGTTTGATTGTTCCCGCCGCACTTTTATAGTATGATAGTAATTTTGTAACCTTGAATATATATTTGTATGAGCTCAGGGTGATATTTGTACCCAATACTACCTTCATAGTAATGTTTATGTGCATTCCCAATAGTATAAAAAAGGGAAATTTTTGTAAAGTAAGTAATGTATACATGTAATTCAAATGTGAATGCCCAGCACTGTCAACGGAGGCTCTGTTTGATTGTTCCCGTCGCAGTGTGGGCTATGTGTGTATTCTGTGTGTGTATATATTGCATGTTCTGTAAGGGGAAGAGCGAGCAGAACACACTGTTCAGCGCTGTGGACGGAGGCTTTGTTTCTTCGTTTCCCGTCACAGTCGAGGCGCTGTATATATGTAATTTGTATGCATTGTGTATTTAGACCATTCTCAAATCTCTCCCACTTCAACATTCCAGCTTCTTTTTCTTATTTCTTGTCCACAAGTCTTTTCCACCCTTCTTTTGAAATCCCAGGCTGCGGTCTCCGGCCCTTATGTGCCACTGGGCGCACGTGCAATTTTTCTCCCTAGTCATTGGATTCAGCTATACATTTTAGTCAAATGGCTTGTACGTTGCATCGAGTTGATGGCTGTCTTCATGGGGAGAACGACGCGAGTAATTTGAAACTTGCGAGCACGGGGCAAGGGGAGCCACCACTATAAATCTTTGCTAACTTTTCCGACACAACTCTGCCTCTTTTGAGGTAACGGAAGTAAGGTGCTTTGCATCAGTCCGGGGCTGTGAGCGGTTCTATCTATCTATCTATCTAGCGAAGGAAAATCTCTATCTCCTCTGTAGCTTAGTGGTCAGAGCACTCGTCCGGCAATCGAGGGACCCGGGTTCGACTCCCGGTGGAGGCAGAGATGAGTTTTTTCCTTCCTTAAAAAATTAACATCGCAAATAATAAATATCTTCACAACATCCAGTCTTCTGTATATCTTGTAAAAGTTTGAAGGCATACAAAGTATTCTCTGAGAGATATGGCAGTTTTCGTGAAACAATACGTGAATTTCTACAAAATAATCCAAAATTTTGTATTCAAACAGCTCTAAAATATTACATTCTGAACATTTAGCCCAGATCCTCGTTCATTGCACAGCTATTGTTATCTGGAACGCTGTTGAAAAAATTCATGAGAATATCTTGCATAATTTTTGAGAAATTCAGTTTCGCGTAGAATAAAGTAACGGGAAATTTTCAAAAAACGCATTTGAAAATTGCTTTTTGTCTTTGAAACGATTGTTTTAAATGATTTAAAGCAGCCATAAGTTTGTTTTTGCTTTTCGCATGATTAAGAATAAAACAGTTTTGAATTCTGTGTAGAACATTCTTCCAAATAAGTTATAAACCAATTTTTTCGATAATTTCCAAAAAATTCGTCATTTGAGCGTTGTCAGTTGCCATAAAATACAATAGTTTAATATTTATAATTAAACTATTTTATAAAATATTTTACAAAACAAATCCCAAGAAATTACTTGTTTGATATTGTGTACTTCTTATTATTTATTCAATATTATTGTTTTTGTTTTACTGTTTGTATGCGGCACAAAAAATTCCAAAATTTATTAATCTATTAGTGACAAAGTGAGTGAATGAATGACCGAAAAAGTGGAGGAATGACCGTGTGAGTGAAAATGAGGTGACCGTAAGATTGATGTGTGGCTGAATGACCGAAGACTGATGAGTGGTTGAGTGACCAAGTGAGTGAATGAATGACCGTAAGACTAATCAAGTGAGTGGCTCAGTGACCATATGAGTGACCAAGTGGGTGAGTAACCAAGTGGGTGAGTAACCATGTGAGTGAATGACTGTGAGACTGACCAAGTCGGGGTGAGTGAGTGAGTGCCCGTATTAGTGATCAAGTTAGTGACCGTATTGAGTGGCCGTATTAGTGAAAAAGTTATTGACCGTATTAGTGATCAAGTTAGTGACCATATGAGGGACCAATTGAAGGGTGAGCGACCGTATGAGTGGACAAGGCAGGGGGTGAGTGATCGTATGAATGAACAAGTGAGTGTGATCACTCATTTGGTCACTAACTTGATCACCCATACGGCCAGCACTTGGTCACTCACTCACTCAAACATTCCTTCACTTGGTCCTTCATGTGGTCATTCACTTACCATTCAGTCACTCACACACACACTCATACGGAAACTCACTCGGTTATTCATACAGTCACTAAACCACTTATACGGTCACTCACCAATCACTTGGTTACTCATTCAGTCACTAATACGGTCAGGGCTGGTGAAATGTCAGGGACGAAATGTCACAAACGAAACGTACGGGGCGAAATGTACCGGGAACGAACCATACAAGGGGCGAAATTTCCGGATCACGTTCAAAATAGAGTATGAGGCATATATTTTTGTTTGTTGAAAAATGAATGTGAGGAAAATCTATAAAAAAAAATTGAGGTATTATGGTGTAAAATTGGTGTTTATTGAAACCATTTTTCACAATTAGGACTCGGAAAATTTGTCATAAATATTATTCCATAATTCATAAAAACAAACTGGTTATGTATGATATTTTTGGTATGAGTATGTATGAGAAAGTCATACTCTTCAAGTTACTACATACTTTCTCTTATCAAAAATTTTTACCCGTACTAGTTTCATTTCGTCGAAAAAAGTTGTACGAACCATTTACGGTTGAAATACTTCTTCTTGAATGATATCTTCCGTTTCACCTTGAATGCAACAGCTTGACGTCGCGTAAGCTTCGAAAAATTGGGTCCTCGAGATAGGAAAGTATACTTATAGCTGAATATAATACATCTCTTGCAGGAACAGTTCAAGCACTAAGACTGCCGAAAATTCTTTTTAATATGAATTTGACATCGAATGAATATTAAAAAAAAACCAACCCGTTCATATTCTCGTCATTTTGAGAGGACATATTGAGCCATAGAGAAGGAATTTCATTTTCTAAAAGATACTTCCGTGAAGTTTCATATCCCACTGACACAAAAGAGTATCGTATTAAAATGAAGAAAAGTATAAATCCTGAATATATAAGCTTAAAGAATGATAATAACAAGTAGCTTTTCTATAATATAATATACGTGAATCAGTATTAAGAGTTTTGCAGTTGGGAAAAATTTATCTGAATTTGTATTCTGATCATGTCTGTTCATATTTCATCGGGACTAAAGCGATTTATCTAGCCCAATGTTCTTCAACCTTTTAACTTTTAACAACTGAGGACAGGTGAAGGAAGGTTAACCATTTCGCGGACCGGTGGAAATAGGAGAAATAATCTGCGGAACGAGGCAAAAACAAATATATAGGAGAAACAACTTTTGGACCGACGAAAAATAAATAGAATAGGGGAAATAATCTAAGGACAAGCATAAAAAATGAATGTGAAGAATAAATAATTTGAGGATCGGCAAAAATAAAAAGAATAGAAATAATTTTTAGATCCGCTGACGTCTGAGACAGAAATAGAACATAAGACTTGGCATAATATTTATTAGATCTAAAACCTAGACGAGAGAGAGAGAGAGTTTTCTTCTAGTGATCTCAACGTGTGTCGTCAGTTTCTCTGTAACATTTCGTCGGGTAGAGCTGATAAAAGAAAAATGGTTCCTCGTTTTCGAAGAACCAAGTTTAATCTTTTGGGAGAAAGGTTAGCGGGAGTGTTCAAAGACCGGCTGGAATAAGGTGGTGTGGTACGCCTATGGAAAGGATTTATGGCAAAACTATCCTCTGTTACGCATGACGTCATGCACTTTGTTCGTAAAAATCGTGTTGGTCTGTCGCACTCTCTCTGGTTCATAGACCAAGTGTGTAATCTTTGTCTTGGAAAGAAAACGACATTTAAAGAGAGAGAGAGTGTAAAAGTACAACATGTGATCTGACATCATTTACTGAAAAAAGAAGGGTATTAAAGAAGGTGATTACGGAAAGTAAAACATAAGTTGAATCTAGGTTGGCAAATAATATTGGTGCTCACCCAAAATCATTTTCCAAGCATGTCAACAATGGATGTAAGGCCTCTTGATAGAAGGATCTAGAGTGGAGAACAATTTTTAGGCATGTGTGCATTTCAATGATTTTTTCGCGTCGGTTTTTTAATTGGGGAAGATGATATCCAAAGCACGGGTGTGTCATGGAGTGATAAAGCCTCATCGAGATTCAGGTGGAGGATTTGGAAGTCATAAAAGTTCTAAAAAATGTATGTGCAAGTAAAGCACCTTTGGGTCTTTAGGGAATGTGCATATGAACAGTTGCACGGATTTACAGAAGTAGTGTTGCTGAGGGTATCGTCCCAGTGGATTGGAAGTTTGCTAATGTGGTTCCGATATTTAAAAATGGTAGGAGAGAACCGGTGTCGAATTATCGTTCACTGAGTTTGACGAGTTCCCTCTCCAGAATTCGGGACATTATCATCAAAAGACAATTGGTGAAGCAGATAAACGGGAGTAATGTGTTGTCGGAAAACTAGCATAGGTTCAAAAGAGGAAACCAACCTCCTTTGCTTCTATGATCACGTGACTGAGGCTTTCGGAAAAGGTAAAATCGTCGATGTTGTTTATCTTGATTTCCAGAGGGCATTCGATCAGGTACAGCAACGTAAACATTTGAAACGTTTGCATGAGAATGGACTTGGGGGCAAATTTTGAATTGTATGGAATCGTGGTTGAGAAATAGGTCACAATAGGCTATGAGGAACGAGGAATTCTCTTCAGGACAGTCCTTCAACGAAGTGTCCTTGGTACCATACTTTTTTCACTTTTTATCGATAAACTCGATCAGGGTATCGACGGGATTGTCAGTAAATTCGCAGATGATGTGATGTTAATGGGAGTAGCCGGAAATCCAAGAGATAGGGAGATGCTCCAGACGAACTTGAATATTATTGCAGCATGGGCTAGTAGAATAGAGCTTTAGTGTTGATAAGAGCACGATCGCCCATTTTGGTTCGAACAACCCACGTTTCACTTACGAGTTTGCAAAGGGCACCTTCACTCGCAGTGGCCTCTTCAACGAAGTTCGAAAAGCTCTCGTTAACGAATCCTTCGATTTCTTTCCCGATTTCCTTTTCCAGTCGATTGAGCGCAACTTTATCCAAAGGGTGACGAAATCTTTCTGCCAGGATTTTCTTGTTTCATTTTTGAGTCTAATTTTTTCCTTTAGCTCAAGAGAGATTCCAAATTTGTTTCCCGGGTATTTGATTTTTCTAGTTGAATTGTGTAATGCGGCTTTAATACTGTCCGAAAAGATGACCGTTAATTCTGCTATAAATAACATTTAGGGTGTTTTATAAATTCGTAACTAGATTAAAAAATTTATAATAGTTGAAAAAATTGGTGATTTGGATTCTGTTTGCGAAGAAGTTATTCTCACGGAAGAAAACTGTTTTGGCGCACAAAAGAAATTGCTTAGAAAAAAACTGGAAACTGAAAAACTGCTAATAATGGGAAATGTGCAAATCAGAGTTTAAAAAAATATGCAGGGTGTACATTAAACAGTTGATTTCTCTGAATTTCCCTGTTACTGCCACTTACATAAGGTTTTCATTGTGATGGTGACCATTGATGGATAAAGCAGTATTGGTAAAACTGTTTTACCTGTGAGCCACGACTCGTCGACTGAAGTTTCACGAATGTTTCGGACAGGAAACATTCTTTGATGGAACGGTTAGGTCCAAAATTCTGTGATTTGCTTTGAAGCAGTGTCCTCTATCGACGAAAGTCTGAGTTAATTTTTTTTCCGAAGGAAAAAATTCCCCTCGTGAGAATAACTTTTCAACAAACCCCATTCAAATACACCGATTCCTTCGATGTTTATGAATATTTAAACTATTTACGAATTTATGGGACACCCTGTATATCTTTAAAACCGATGTCTAGACGTCTATTTCATATTTTCGTACGTATCGATGCTTGATTCCTGTAATGCGTTTTCTGTCAAAACTCAGTTAAAGGAAGACAAGTCATCGACTAGATGCATAAAAGAAGTCAATGGAAAAGATGATTCCACATACACGCAGAAAGGAAAGAAAAAAGAATCGTGATACCTTTTCTTCTTTTCATGCTTTTCGTCGATTCTTTCAACGATCGCAAAGACAAGAGAATACAAAAAAAAAAATCTCTGTGGGGGGAAAAAGAATGGTCGCGACATGATGGAAGCACTAAAATTAATAGCCGGACAAGAAAAGGGTTGGGTCTCATTCTTGTTGGTGAGCTTCTGATAAATTTTCTTCACTTATCATTCCTGCTGAGCTTACTTTTACGTTCGGATAACTCTCTGCAGGAAGGTTTTTTTTTTTTATTTCCCTCCAACTTATATCGTGCAGCATAATCATAAGTGGACAAATCCGTAAAAATTGGTGCTTGGGACACGGATAAGAAACGTACTTACTACGTATCTTGTTAGTTCCGCTATCTGAACGAGTTCATGTATACGTCGCAGAAGAACAAAAAGCGTATGTATTCAGACTACATATGCAATGCGAGGCTAAGATGGTGGAAAAAATGTTTAAGGACAACCGAAAACTCGTCATAACTCGAAAACTTGTGGATGTAAATGTATGTAAGTTTTAGAGTGATAATTACAAGTGGAACAAAACACATTTTACAATGAAAATAACTTTGATGAGTTCTGCACTGCTCCAGAAAAAAAAGTAATTAAATTATAGTTAAGGTCAATATCTGGAAAAAAATGTAAAAGGATACGGTAATAATAATAATTGTATAATGTAAAAGGTGAAAATTATGTTTTAATCGAAAAAGATAGCTTTTTTCCTTTGTAATCTTCTTCATTCGGAATGCTATTGATATAGATAAACCATAAATAAGTTGTTGTGTGTGCAACCGTCTTCCAAGCTTGTTTGATGACTGCATTAAGATTATGTTTGTTTCCGTATTGCGTAACATTTATACAGCGGAGCATTAAAATTACACATGGGAAATTACCAGTTTTAATTTACTTGGCAATCTTACCTCTTTAAAATTATAGTTTGAAGAAACTCGCGTGATTTACTGTGGAAAAAAATGTAAATTATACCAATTTGCACCTTTCAGTTTTATACCGAAAGAAATTCACCCCGTAACGTTTGAATAAAATTTTTGGAAACATCGATGAATGAAAGTAGTAGTAGTAGTAGTGGTGGTTATAAAATGTTAAAATTTTGACAATCATCGTACACATTCTAAATAATCTTTATATATTATCTTATTAAATAGAATTTCACAAATTTAAGCTGCGATTTAGTTCAAGGAACGGTGATTTGTCATGACAAGGTAAAAAAGGTTGAAGAATTATCCACCAGGTGGCATTTTGGTTGCTATTATCGTGTAGCGCATGCCCGATTTTGTTTTCCTAGACACTTCTTCTATCGCTCTGCATTCATCCGCTTACAGTGACATATATACAGCCTCTTAAAATTATTTTCTCCCTATAAGAATCATTTCGGGATGTCCGGGAGCAAGAAAAATAAATATTTGAGAGAAATAAATGACATATTAGAAATTCCACGCAATCTTGAATAACTCCTGAAATATAGCAGATCGAATCATGAAAGCAGCATAGTAGTATTACATTACGAGTACGTGCCGAATGATAAGAAAGGATAGAACGCTATCTTATGGAAAATTTAAGAACTTTTTGTGCTATATGAAATTAACGCAAGATATACCAGAAATTTCAACAACCAGGGTCGTAGAAAAGAACTTAGTTGATGAAAAACCTAGTTGGTTATAAATAATGCATATGAAAACATTGAAAAAATTTGTTTATCAAAGTCAGGTGTGTGTGCGATCACTTCTCGGTATGTTTTTGCTTATTCATGACCTATTATGCCATTGTAAGTTGTTGTCATGTAAGTGCGCTATGATGTTGTAGGTCTGCTTTCTGCGAGAAGAGGGGCAATGGAAATCAACAATCTGCTACATGAAATGTTTTTGAAAAGGCGGCAAAGCAAACGATTGGGTGAAAGAAATTCATACTGCTATTACATACTACGTACTGCGACCCCCACACTAGGCAAACTTATGAGGCTTATTTTTTGCATTGAGACAAAAGCAGGCGCCACTTTTACTAGTAAAATTTCAATTTTTTTTTTTTTTGCCAAATTAAAAGGGATGTTCATGGAAATGGATTTTGGTGACATAATAGCAGAGGCACCTGGGCTGAATGACACTTTCAACAGTATATCAGTTGAAGAGGTCCTAAATGCTTCCAGGAAGTAGTTGGGAAAAATGCAAAAACATGCATGGATGCTAGTAAAGTTATTGCTTAAAAAAAAGTTAAATTTCTTTGATTACACTCACAAAAATTAAAAGAGAAGAAATCAAATGTAGTGTGTGCTCGGAGAAGCAACAAGTGTTTCACGTGAATAAATCTATTTCTTATTTGCCCTGCGCTGCATTCGAACACATTCAGGTTTAAAAAAAAAGCTCTGCCAGTCAAGTACGAACATTTTTACGGAGCACAGAGAAATCTTTGGCGAAACACAGTTAGCGAACCATTGAATAAAAGCATTAACAAGTCAACCCTTTATTATCAATGTGTTTATACATTACGTAATTGATCACAGGTCAAACTTTTCGGAAAAAACTGATTCAATGGGAAAAAAATATGAGGGATTGCTTTCTAGCAATCTTAGATACAGCTTCATTAGGAAAAAATGGATTAATATATTAGTTTGTTCCAATAATAATTTTTAATTAATGGAATTATGTATATTCTAAATATTGTGTGCAATATCAAGGATAATATATCGAGAAAAATTATGTTGATAATATTAAATGGGGCATAATTCAAAATAAAGATTATAAATAAATAATGAAGAGTCGGAAATGTGAATTTTGGATACGTACAATGAAACAATCTATGCACCCTAAGTAATTTTGAAGCTTCTGGATAACAGTTCATTGCATAACAGAAATTCACGATTGTACACTTCACATTTCATTTTATTCCGAAAAGTTGATAATAAATATGCATACTGTAGTTTGAATTGGATATGAAAGCTATCATAAAGCCAAACGACGCCGAAAAAAGATGGGTTTAGATGCTTTAAATTCAAGATCGGCAAAATACTCTGATGCTAAAATAAAAAGGCAAAAAGTTAAGCACGGTTACGAAACACTTCACTTTTTTCTCCAGAAAACTCAAAAAAGATCTAATTTTGAAGTTCCAAAAAAGTAAAAAAAACTTGAGTCACATGATCTATTAATCAAGCGAAAAGATATTTTATACGTATATTCCATAAACTAAGAAAAAAAAAACTCGGTAGCCACTTTCAAAGAAAGAGAATCTCCAATTTTCTCGTAGAAAAGATGGCATGTTTGTTTTTTTTTTGGAAGTTTATGGTTCAGACTTTATAGCTTCCTATATTGAGGAATACGAGGATAAGATATAAAAGAAGAGTAGGGAACGACTTGCAGAAGAAATATGAGATCTTTTCATCCTATTTCTGTACAGATCCAAAAGACGATACCATTGGAGAAGATTTCCTTTCACTGAACGACAAAAACAAATCACATAACTTTCATTCGATTTCCTTCCGTCGATATAAACGAACACACACTCAGTGCATCGGCAGTGTAAAAGGACGAAAGCAAGAACAAATAAAGTTCACCACCAAAATGCAATTTGAGGAGAATCTGTGTAACTTCTTGTAAGAATACGAGAGAGAGAGAGAGAGAGAGAGAGAGAGAGCAACTTCTTCGCACATCTCTGGAGATTGTTTGAAGGGTTGTCCTAAGGAACTTTTTTACTTTTTGTGAGAACAGAAACTTCTTTCCTTGTGCTCACGTTTCCCTCCTCTGAAATCGCATCACCATAAAATTCGACTAGAAATTTAATCCGAACTTGCCTTGAGCACATCTGTGATGACATCGATTAACTCTCGTGAAGTTCAAAACTCATAAAATCCTCCTCGCGTCCCGGAATGGTGTTGGTCAATAAACAACGATCCTGACAACCACGATATGACTGGTATTTGTGGAGACATTCAATTTTGAAAAGTCATTTTCATTTACACGCGCGTCTCATCTCGTGAATTTATTTCAGACGTGATCTATATACAAATTTTACTTCAACAAAAATTCATTTCGAAAAGTATGAACATATTTATTTGAATCAAGTAGGAAAAAAAAACCCCTTACATATAAAAGTTTTTTCCCCTCATAATTGTGGCGTTATCAGTATGAGGTTAGTTCAGAACAACCAAAGTTAAAATATTGTTCGATGAGTTGAAAATCTCTGAAATATCGAGGTCTAAGGATTGTAATACCTTTGAGCATAGCAAAAAAAAATCTCAGAAACTATGCTCTAGTACAAATATCATCTATATTCAGGGTGAATCCGACATATTCTGCCAAACGAAAGGGGGTTATAGATGAAATGAAACACCCAAATGAATCACGAAACTACCTACCAACCCTGTCCATACTACCTACAAACGGTCCTCGAACCGTTTTCGAGTTATGGTGGATAATCGATTATGAAAAAAATGCGTGAATTCTGAAAATACCCGATTTGTGAACTTTCTGAGCAACTTACAAGCAAACTAAACACATATTTGGAAATCGCAGGAAAAATCCTATCCTGGTCACACCAGTTTTATTAAAATATCTGGATTTAATTGCGAGCTATAGGAGCTGAAATACTGGCGAAGTTCAAAATCGCGCGCGAATTGTCGAAAAAATGTTTAATCTCTAATTCTACAAACATTCTTCTAGCTGCAATCGGTCAAATTTGCCAAAAAAATTTTTCATCCATCAGATTCCGAGAGAGCTTACAATAAACCATATCAATGATCTAGTTCGGGAGAAATTTAGTCGTTTGTTTGCACATCACTGAAATTTGCATCCGATGAAGTAATTTTAGTAGGTTTTGTGGTGATAATTCGATTTTCCACTTCACCCATCTCTCTCAGCGCTTGTCACTCGCCATTTAATACTGATATCCTCTGGATAGAGGTATTGTCACCTTGAAGGATTTTTTGTGCAAAATCAAACTGCCGATTCCGAATTGTCGTCGAATATCTACTTCGACAAACGCTGATTTCAGCGATGTATTGCAATCAAGCGACTAAATTTCTCCTGAGCTAGATGACCAATTAGATTTATTCTAGACTCTTTCAAAAGCTGGTGGAACGGACAAGTTTTTGGCGAATTTGACTGATTGTAGCTAGAATGGTGTTTGGCAATTAAAGATTTTGGTGACAATTCGATTTTAAACTTTACTAGAATTTCAGAGCTTGTAGCTCACCATTAAAACTAGTAACATAGATGAAATTATAATCAACTTATAGCATTTGTTCTGCTCTTTCCAACTGTGTGATTAAGTTGCGTATACATTTCACACAAACCTAAAACTTTTTTTTTTCAGACTTGACTCATTTTTTTCTATATTCGATTATCCACCATAGCTCAAAAACAGTTTGGTGGGGCGATTCATGATCCCCTTGGGCTCATCTATCACCCCATTTCTTTTGGCAGAATATGTCGGATTCACCCTGTATATGCTAATGTTCCCCATTGAAATGTTCTTTCCTCAAAACTGATTATTTTGTTAGATAAGGAACATTTTTTCAAACACCACTTGATCAAAATGTCCCGAATCTTTGTGCGTGTCTCTCAACACTAAGGTGTTACACAATTTAAAGAGAGGATTTCTTTCTTATTAAAATAATCTGAAGAAATTTTATGGTATAAAGTAGGGGTAAATTTCAATGATTTTTGAAAAAAGCTGCATATTGTTGAAGTTAAAATTCAAGAAAAAATAACCAACCATGAAAATCCTAAATTCTCTCATTAAATTGTATAAAAATTTCCATAGAATTTCAGAAAAAAAAAGTTGAGTGCCTAAAACAGGAAAATTGTAAGTATAAGGAAGGAAATTTTGCTCGTAGGAAAGCATGGGGAGTCAAGATCGTGCACCAACTCCCCCTTAATTGAATAGAAATTAATTCAAAATAATTATATCGAACAGAGTGAATTAATAATCATACTTCACAGTAAACGAATTTTTATCAAATCAATTTTTTTGGTGTTTCCTTGTTATTTGCAAGAGTAAATTAATTACGTGTGTGATCAGTTTCTACAATTTATGTAATAGTTTTTTTTCACTCAATCTTCTTGAAAAATTGAATTTTTATTTAATTTTATGATATACGTAGTAAAACACTCTTGATGCTTATGTATTTATTTTATGTGTGCATACTTTTGAACGGAAATTTATTTTTTGAGGTTCATGTCAATAAATCTTTTAAATAAAGTAAAGTACAATTTTTTAAAATGAAAATGTGTTATTTAGTTTTTGGCTAAATAACAATAATTAATCATAGAGAAACAAAGAACTGTCATTTCATCGAATAAACGGTTCATTAATTTATTGGGAAAAAGATAAAATGTCAAATGAAACATGGACTAATTCTCTAAAGCCTTGAATAGCTAATTTTATACTATTTTTCTTACATAATTTATTCAAATTTCTTTTTCTTGGTTTTATGTATAACTTGATCACATGGAATAGTTTGTATTTCAAGTGGCTGCCTTGTACATTCGATACTAAATGTCAAGCTCTAACATTCGTGGTAATTATAAACCGAGACCTGTGTTTTGTTGGCCTCTGCATGTTCTCGTAAGGTAATTATCTACCGTTTCATTCCGTGAATGAGTTCGTTGCGTGGGAATTTGAGAATTCCCTTGGTATAAGATGGAGTTCCATTACATAAAAAAAACTATACTTATATACTAATTAGAGAATCGAACATTTTGTGTATTATTAAAATTTCATGTTAAAAAATATCGTTCCGTAATTAGAACTAAGGGGCCGTTCAAATATTACGTCATCATCGATGGGGGGGGGGTTCCGATTTGCTGACTTTTGATGACAAGGGGGGAGGGGGGGATTTGGATAATGCTCACATCATCGATCACCCTTTATGAAAATATGAGTTGGATTCAGAGGGGCAGAGCTGATGACGAAATTTTGCTGACAAGGGGGGGGGGGGTCAGCGTTTTGCTCACTTTTGCTGACGGGAGGGGGAAAGGGAGTCAAAAATGGCCAAAAATTTGCTTACGTAATACTTGAACGGCCCCTAATAATTAACACACTTTCTTGTTGAGAACGAAGTGGCTTGTAATAAGGATTGGCGAAAGAGATTCTCCTTTAATGTGAAGAAAGTATCGAAGTTGAAAGACGACTTTTCTCAACCAATGCATCAAGGAATTAAACATTTCTCTGGATATTATGCAGAGCTAAACTCGGAAAGAAAAATAATTTGGTCTTCACTCGGACTTGAACCTAGGTTCTCTTGCAAACGGAGCAAGCGCGCTATCATATACACCACTCGAGATACGACCCGGCCTTTCTTATTTGACGCACTGTAGCGTGAGACGCTGAAGTAGAGACGAAAAATAAGGAAGATAGGGTTGTGTCTCGTCCCGGCCGGAGACCGAATGGCATCTTTCCGAGTTCACCTCGGCGTAATATCCAGAAAATGTCTAATTCTATGAAACATCCAAGTTTTTCTATGGTTTTAATGTGAATATATTTGTCACGAGTTTGTGTTTAAGGGGAAAAAATTTATTATATCTCAGGCCGGAAATACACTATAAAAGTGCTCGTATAAAACTTGAGAAATACAAGGAATAAGCTGATCGATTACATTCGAGCAATTGCAACCGATCAGTTTATTGGTTGTATTTTTCAAGTTTTATAAAAACACTTTTACAAAACTTTTATAGTGTAATCCCGGCCTTAGTTGTCCAGTTGGTCTATTGAACATTCGCGTCTGATGTTCGAAACGTAAACAGTTATTCTAATTCCTATTTAAACGTATATTGTATTGCAAAATGAGTTTCCAGCCCAGTAAGATACAAGGCATACAAATTCAATTTTCACCTATTCTGAGACGAGGGCCTCCTTCAGCAACTGATCAGATGAACCTGTATTTTTTTGTTTTCTAACTGTGATTTTACTGAAATTAGAGTGGGAAAATAATAAATCTGATTGTGAAATGACGCGTGTTCAAAGTACCTAAACTTATAAATTTTTACTTTCTATCTTTCAAAAGAGTAAAGTCGAATAAGATCTTCATGTGATGAACTCTTGTAAAATACTCACTGACTTGAGAAGATTTTAAAACACTCTTTCAGACCAGATGCAAATAAAGGAACGCGTACAAAAATATCATCATTAGGAAAAATACCATCATATGCTAATTACCGGAATTTTCCATGACGTTGTCTCGACTTACACAGCTTTGCAAGTTTATTTTTTGCTCTTGCGGCTAATTTAACACACACACACGCACCATACTATTCAATAAGTTTCTCCTTTCACATTCTATTCTGACTTCAACAGATTGGAATGGAATTTTATGTGCATTTTTTCTAAATGTATTTCTTTTAAATATTGTTAAAATTATAGCAGATCCTATTGAGATAACGGATATCATGGGACCGAAAGGTTTGCTCGCTAACGGGGTGTGCCCGTGTGTACAGGGAGTCCCGCAAGTGCTAAGACGGCTTTTGTCTCAGCAATCGTCTGTCGTAGATGTAGGATTCTAATATAAAAAAAAAATCAAAAAGCGTTCAAAAATTACCCTGTGCCAGGTTTGAGAGTGAAAATACAGTGTGTCACAAAATAAAAAAAAACAATTTTTTACGGTCCCCTATCCTCTAACTTCTAATTATAAAGTTGTTGCCCCGTCTCTCCCGCGTCCAACAAAAACATTCAATGTTTCTAAATGCATTATTCACTGAGATATTCTCTAAGACGGGCGGTTGGGAAGATAAAGGACACATTAGCACCTACAGGACACCCTGTAGAGCGAAATTCATTGAAACCCTGTTTCAAAGACTTGAAGAGTGCCCGTTAACGGAAAGTGTCCACTAAAGCAGTGTTTCTCAACCGCCGGGCCGCGGCCAACTACCGGGCCCTTATACCATTCATACCGGGCCGCGAGTGATTAGCCGTTTCATTTTTCCTCATTAATTTTCCGTTGGTCGTGTTTGACCGGGCCTTCGACTCACAAAAATGAATGAAACCGGGCCGTGGGCTTGAAAAGGTTGAGAACTACTGCACTAAAGGATTGTATCCGTTACGGAAGTCCGGCTGTATAATTATTTATTCCAGGGTAATGTTTATTCTCAGTGGCATTATTTAGTTAAGATTTTTTACTCATATGATAGTGAGTTTCTAGTTCTTAAATGCAAATTACGTGCGGCTTAACGAATTTATATATGTTGGAATGTGTGTGTATGTATAGCGAACCTTCCGTGAAGTTTGTTTTTGTGTAATACTTGTTATGTGTAGTGCTGCCATCTGCAATCTACTTTTTTAACCTACGGGGTTTTCTTCAACTCACAGTGAGTGAAGTGTAAAAAAACGAATAATTATATAACGTTGTAGGACTGTTGGTCTCTGCGGCGAGACTTTTTGACGGACAGATCGACTCACATTCCCGACACAGCAAATTTTTGGTGAAAACGGCTTCATTGTACAACTTTTAGAACCCAAGATATCGTCATCGTTCGGTTAAAAGTTGTGCGTGCTGTACATCACCAGATTCGGGTATAACTTATGGACACACCATACAATCCTTTAAATTTTGGTTCATAACCTGCAAAATCACTAGCTGAATGTACTGTGAAAATAACAAAATATTTCATTCGTAGAATTGCTTTGGCTATCGTGTTCCGAATATTACACGAATTTTGCTTAAAATCTGGCATAAAAATGACTTTTTCATAGAAAATAGGTAGTTAGTAAACATTTATTTTTGTTTTCCCTATTTTGAGACACTTTTTTTAAAAAAAAATATTGTTAAAGTTCACTCCAGCACCATTTTATAGAAAAGTGACGGAAACCTTAAGGAGGGAAAAATATGTCCTTTCTAAGCTCATTTACTTATTATTATTTTTAATTCCATGGTATTTTTCTGAATATAAAATTTGTATTGGACTCATTTTCTTTATTTTTTAGCCCTGACTTAAATTCGAAAAAAATACAGAACTGCTCTTTTGTTGTAAAATTTATATAGAATATGTTGCAGAATTTTTTCCTCTCATGTGTCAAACTGTAATGGGTTAACCATTCAAGTATGCAATAATGAGCTACAAATTTCCAGGAAATTCTCTGAAGAGCTGTTGAAGCCCAAACAATTTTTCTCCTTCATCTTCTAAAGAAGTTTAAAGTAACAAAAAAAAATTGTTTTATAACAGAAATAACAACATTTTCGTAAAAAATAATAGAATCATGCGAGAGGATTATTTTCTTTATTTTTACATAGATAAAAAAATAGTTAAAATTTAAATGCCGTCATTTTAATGTTTTGAAATATCGAGACTAAAACCTACAAAGACATAAGCTTTGTATTTCGATGCCAAATGTTTATCTATTAAAAAAATTTACCATTTTTCAGTTGAAGGAACATATCTTTTATACATAGGAAAAACAACGATTTAAGATGAAAGGAATCTCACAAAAAACAGTTTCCGATTTTAATTTTCAGGAAAAATATTCCTTTTTATTTAGTTGGTTTCACAAGTGTTCAAATTTCACACGCCAGAATAGTTTTGATTAGATTATATAAACAAATACCTTTCCCCCCCCCCCACACACACACTATTGTGGAAAGTGAAGCTTTTAAAATACGTCGGCGAGAAATATTTAATCGAAATTTTATTTATAATTTTTTTCTTAGGAATTTCACTTGTTTCGAAACACGAAATATTGAGAATAAAAGAGGAGCCATTTTTCCTCCGCTGGAATGGATTCATATTGTTTAGCGCGGAATAGAATTAACTTCGAGCAAAAAGTCCTGTTTATTCATCATCATCATTCTTTCATCGAGTAAATTTTATTCCCATTCACACAAAAAAGAGGAAAATAACTGGAAGGAATTCTCTCTTAGATATTGGATTGGAGGAAAATAAAGAAATGCATCCCCCAATCGTATTTTTGGCATTGTCAAAAAGCAAAATGCGAGACAAAAGACAAATAAATCCCCTGGAATTTCGAGATGAAGATATCGCAGATTATAAAAAATGGAATGTCATCGGATTTTTGAAGCGAGAAGTAAATCTCTTTTCTCCAGCTCGATAATAATGAATGATTTCTTCGCGTATAACTCCTCATAGAGCCAGAAAAGAAGTCTGTATTTCATTTACAATACATGAATACAAACTATTGAAGAATATTCATGTTTTGGGGAAAATATGTTTGAGCTGAAATCTTCAATATGAAGAAACCATGGAATGTTATCTTTTAAAGAAATTGTGACTATCTTAATTATGTGACTTTGAACTAACGGAAAAACAGTCTCTGCACATATATTTTGATGGGCTTGTGATATAGTTTTATTCAAAAAAAATTACATGAAAATCTCTGATGCTGGTTTTAGTAAATTATGGAGCTCATTTCAAAGAAAAATTGGTGGTAGACTGTGTCATAGACGCGGCCGTAAATTTTGACGTGAATACGCTATTTTGTGCCTTGAATCGCGTGGTGGGTACTGACATTACGAAATGATGTCATTATCATCGGCGTTGTCTTTGGGATAACTAAAAACGATATCAATATCATCTATTTTCGCTGTGAACTGCTCCAGATATAGCGGAAAACTATGTGTTACGAATTAGGGCAGCGAGCCTGGTGCTCAGACAAACGGGAAGAGATATTAAAACCAGAGTGATATCGTTGGATTTGTCTTTTTAATGTGCATCTGACGATACCATTGCTTTTGATTTGCGTTGAGTACTTTCTGAGGTATGAGCATTTAAAGAATTTCATCACGCAATATTTTGCGAATGCTTCCAGTAGCGTCAGATGATTTAAAAGACGTATTTAAAATTTAAGAAAAAAAACACCTTGAAGTTCTTTATAAAAGGAGTTCGACTATACTACTACTACTACTAAACCGTGCATGCACATCGGGTGGTTCGAAGGGTGTTCCAGATAAGATTGTAAGGGTAATTCGGGTACTGCTATCAGAGAGGGTTCATCAGGTTCGCCGTAGTGAGAATCTTGTCCGAGGAATGCCACGTACCAAACCGAGTCATCTAGAAATCCCGGTTTTGGGTCCGATCTTATTTACATTGTACCCTTACGATATCGCTCTACATACTATACCTATTTGAAGAATATTCATATTTTGAGAAAATATTTTTGAGCTTATATTTTCAATATCAAGATAACATAGACTGCTATCTTTTAAATAAATTGTGACCATTTTTTAATTATATGCCTTTGAAATAACGAAAAAATACACCCATCCCTCTATTGTAATTCGCCGATGGCATAAAGGTATCCTCTCTAGAACAACTGGGGGGGGGGGGGTAAAATTGAGTGCCAACAAGTTTTCCAGTGGAGTTGTCAGTATAAGCTCCCTATTTCAATATCAAAAGGCGGATCAATGCGTTTGGGCAGACGCGCCGGTTCTGAATATTATCATTTCATTACTAGATAATTAAATGGCGCAGCAATTAGATACAGCGTGGATTTAGTTATTGAAATGCGCCGCGTCCTGGATTTTACTGAACATTACCATGGCATAGTTTGCAAAGCTAATAGAATTTCATATATGTTATGCACGGCAAACCGCAAATGTGATGCGCATACGTTGTCATATGTTTTCTGTGTGTGCGTACGTTCTCCCGACTGGAGTTATGTTTACAAGTATGGAGCTCTTACAAAATTAAGGACATAAAGCTCGTCGAAAAGTTACAGAGGTCTTTTACCAAACGAATAGTCTGTTACGAGTGGCTGGCTTTCAACAGGGTTGAATTTCTGGGTTTCCACTCCCTAGAATTGCGTATGCAGATCTGAAGATGTCCACCAATTGGTTTATCTACCATCGGGAGAATTTTTCTTCGAGATCATGGACAGATCACCCAACCTACGTAGGCATCACTTCCAAGTAAGAATACCAACGACTGAAGAGGTTGCTTCTTCCACGGGTACAGATGCCGTGCCACGAGGATATGGAACGGTCTTTCATCAGAACATGTATGCGCTACATATGCAAGATTTGCTTCCAGTATTGAAGATTTCGACCTGGCATGCATACTCCCTCAAATAAATTACGAAATTATAAGAAAACACATGCCATTTGAAAATTTTTTGTATTTGTAATTATACTTCTATAAAGCCAACGTTGCAGTGATAGTCCTATGGACAAACAATTTGAAACACCCCGCATACATAGAAGCGTATTTACAGGGTGGCTAAGCGGGACACGGCAGCAAGTTTGGGGAGCAAATTTGGGGAATGAGTAATTCAAGAAAATGAATAGAATTCGAGAAGGGGCGGCAATATTTTTATAGCTCACAGGCGTTAAAACCAAGAATCCACCTCTGCCTAGGGAGCACGGAACTATTTAAGTGAACGACCTTCGCAGTTCGCAAGCATGTGATCGACCAAAACAGTCTACAAACCTGTGAGTGAATAAAACAGTGTGCAAGCTGAGCGACCAAAAGAGTTTCCTAGAGAGTGAGAAGCAAGGTCAGTGGGCGGCCAAAAGAATGACCTCGAGAGTGTGTGAGTATGGGAGAAGTTAAAAAAGTGACATACCGAGTTTGCCAGAATAGTAGTGACCGAAATAGTAAAGGACCAAGTCAGTGAACGACCAGATGTGTGACCAAACAAAGAAAGTGAGAAAGTATGTAAGTAACCAATAAAATGAGTTGAAGAATGAGGGACCAGCAAGGCCCACACAAGGGTAGAGCTGACAGAGCTCCAACCTTAGGGCTCGAAAAATATATATATTTTTTTATTTTACGCTATAAATTCACTATAAAGGAGCCCGTCAAAAATCTCAGTTTATGTGCCCAGTTCTAAGATGTGGGGACATAGGGACCAGGTCCGTGACCAAAAAGCGTTCAATCACGGGAGTGATCAAAAGAGTGACCTAAGCCCAGTTTACATGTACTGATTTTGCGGTTGCATTGGGAGTTCTAGCATCCGTTTGACGACTTTCTTTTTCGTAAAGAAAGAAATAGAGAGTAGTCATTGGTGGAAATCCTTGAAGCGGGTTTTAAAGCCTCCTTTTTTCTATATCCTATGTAAATAGGGTTCTAGAGGCGTATTTACAGGATCGTGGCTAAATGGGCTATAGAGAATGACGGCGAATTCGAGAAATGAATGATCAAGAAGATTAAACTAGAATGGAAGGAAGGATAAATTTGTGTAGCCCATAGGCGCAAAAAACCATAAATCTGCCTCTGCCTGAATATCGGATAACCCGAAATTTACAAATACAGATTCTTCTATGTATGAAATAATCGTATTTACGGAATAAATAAATAAAATAAACATCCCCCGATGTAAAGTTCTCAAACATTAGGCCTATTCCCTCGTGTACGAGGGAAAAGAAGTACACACACAGGGGTATAAGGTGAATAGCATTCAAGACGCACGCTCGGGTAGTCGTGTAGTTTTCTTACGAGATGGAAGATAGAGACTACTAGAGTTTCTTCGGCTGATCACGTGAGTAGAATGATATTCGGGACCATTACTACAAATCGTGACTTGGAGTCTCTCGACGATTCTTTTCCCAATATATTTTCTCCCACGCGGACACTGATTGACATGACCGTCGTTCCGATGTAACAACTTCCGAGAGTGATTCCCGGAATGGATTCGGCGATGATCTTTTTCTCTCTTGATCTTACGGAACAACACATTCGCAAATAGATAAACGCGAATTCCACTGTGTTTCGTATTTCTTGTATCTATCAAAGTGTGTGTAAATAGTGGGCGTTAACATCAGCGTGAATACTCCCTGTATATGTTTTTCTCTGATGCGTATTTGACTATACGATAACACTTCAAGTAATATTATACGATTTGTTTCTAAATTATTGAGAGCAAAATTTTGCATCAAAAGAAAATCAATAATATGAACCGAAAGTCCTCATCCAACACTTTTTCTCCTCAACCATTGGTCGTAGACAAGAACTTTCAATGTGCAAAAATATTATATGAGGTGAATATTCATATTATGACACTTTTATAATTGCCACTGCACTTCTCTACGAGTTATATTTAACATGGTAAATATAGGGATACGGGGTTTTCATCAGAACCATAAGAAAAATTGAACCAAACTTCCAGCAGCAAAATAATATTTTTCGAATGAATTAATAATTCAAAAAACTTCTAAAAAAATCTGGTCAATTTAGGCTGTATATGAATAAGTTTAATCAATAATTTTTACTTCTCTCTCTCTTCGCTTCTTCTGATTGATTCTAGTGTGAGTGTGGTTATGGTTATATTCTTTCCTGTAGGGCCTGATACGATGGGCTGATAACTTTTTTTAATGAAAGCAGTCGATGTTCTGCTGACAAACAGCATTCTTTGTCTCTTTATAAAAGCTTTTGAAGCAAAGCTAGAAAATTCTGAATCATCTCCTTGAAAATACGGAAATTCTAGATTCGTTATCATTGTTTTCTTCGATTAAAACTCCGATGGCATTCGTATACATTCCTCTACGGAATTTCCAACGAATTGTTACATGCCGGAATGTTTTCTAAGTGTATGTGTGCCCCTATCGATGCTGTTAGAGCTGTGCTTGTTTCGTGTTCTAGCTGGTGCTGCGATCTGATTTAAAAATGGTCCTAACTCAAACCCACGGCTTTTCTACCTAAAATCTCACCTTGACATCGGACATGAAAGCCCACATTCTCTTGATTTCTAGAAACTTTTCCATATACGAGATGTCTCAGAAATTTCTATTTGAACGAAATAGGTACACTCAAATAAAATAATTCCATCATTTGACCAGATATTTTCCTTCATCGGGAATGCTTGTCATGTATGATGTAAGGTGCTGCAAACACTATCGTTTATCAGTAGTGTTTGCAAGTGCTTATGACGAAACTTGCTTATGACAGCAAGTTTCGTCGTGAAGCCAATAAAAGCCAAAGAGACTAAAAAGAGATCCACAGACTACGTGACCTGCAATGAAATAATTCATTAATAAACTATCTGTAACTATTACTCGCGGGTCATGAAAGCAAATGTTGCCCACATATAGAAATAATCCATTTATATATCATCTTTCTTCGAATGACACGATCATATTTCGATCATATTCGCTGTCTAGAATTTTCTCCGCTTCGGGTATTTTTTGTTAAATTATATATCTTGTTACATACATCCATTGTTACATACAACTATTACTTGAAGTTTCGAAGAAAAATTAAACCGACTTCCATGTATTTTAAAGCGGTATACGTCGTTGAAACGCATCACTGCAACAGTAAGCCTCTTTTGCATTCCTCAATTTTACATAATCTTCACGAACATCAAACATGGCTTTTTGTGGATCTCTAACGAAATCTGTCATTTCCAACTATCTTTGAAATACATTTTTTTTTAATTTCTTTTGTCGATGAGAAAATATAATAAACCTTTTATAATGCTCGAAGAATGCCTCACGATGTCCGGCCAAAAAAAGTCGCACGTTTCAACACATTCTTGGATCGCCTTCGTTACGGCATTAATTTTTTGCAGTCATGCAGTATATTAACACTTATATTTAGCCGAATTCTCAACATAATGCTTCACCAATATTCGCGAATGAGACTTCGTGTTGCTGTGAAAAGTTCCATAGGATCCCGTTGGGGGACTATGTGGGGGGGGGGGGGGAGAGCGTTTTATTCTAGTGATCATCTTGCCGTTAGTTTTCTTTGTAATTTTTTTCGGGCAAAGCTGATAACAGAAGAAATTGACTAGATTGTTTTTGAAGGACCAAATTTGACCTTTTCAGAGGAAGGTTAGCAGGAGGTTTCAGATACAGGTTGGAATCAGTTGGTATGGTTCATGAATGGGAAGAATTTAGGGCAAAAGTATTTTCCGTTTTGCATGACGTCATACCATTTGTTCATAAAAGCGTGTTTGTTTGTAGCACCCTCCCCCCCTCTGATTCACGGAAAAAGTGTATAATGTTTATCTTGAAAAGAAAAGCGGACACGACAAGTAGGTCGTGTAAGTGGACAGGTGACCAGCCATAATTTACTGAAAAAAGAAGGCCACTGAAGAAGGTGATTAGGGAAAGTAAAAGGAAGTTTGCCGCTGTGGTGGTCGAGTGGTTATAGTGCCGGACTCGTGATGCGAGGATCCGGGTTCGAACCCCACAGTGGTGGTCGGCTGAAGTTGGTTTTCTGTGGTTCCCAACTTCAAGGCGCAAATGCGAGCCGATCTCCCCGTTAAAAAGTCTCGCCACAGAGAGCAACAGTCCTACAACGGTAAATCATTCAACCATAACACTTCACTCATAGTTAGTAAAACTGGGGGCAGATGACAGCACTACACATAACAAGCATTACACAGAAACAAAAACTCTATGTCAGGTTGCACTACACGTACACGCACATTCCCGCATATACCGATTCGTTGGGGGGATTCCGCGGGGTGGGGGGTGCATGTGTGGTGTAGCAGTAGTAGGTAGGGGCTCGGGGATCCATGATGTTCTTAAGTCAGCCACCTCGTTGGGCAATTTGCCTGTTGTGGCGTTGTATTTGTATTTGTTTAATCATGGTTGGCAGATAACATTGGCACTGACCCAAAACCATTTTTCAAATATGTCAATAATGGATTAAGGGGGAAAATTGGTCCCCTGAATCTAGGGTAGAGAGCAATGTAGCACGTGTGGTGCTTTTAATGACTTTTTCACGTCGGTTTTTCAATAGGAAAGATGACATCCAAAGTATGGGTATGTCATGGGGGGGATAAAGCCTCAGGTGGAGGATGTGAAAGTCCTAAAAGTTCTAAAAAATGTATGTGCAAGCAAAGCACCAAAACGGATGATATTTTTTCTGGGGTCCCCTTAGGGAATGTGCTAATGAACTGTTGGGGTTTACAGAAGTAGCGTTGTTGAGGGTATCGTCCCAGGGAATTAAAAACTTGCTAATGCCGTTCCGATGTTCCAAAAGGGTAGTAGAAAAACCGTGCCGCGAATTTTCGTCCAGTGAGGTTGACGATCTCCCACTCCAGAATTCTGTAAATTATTGTTAAATGGAAAAATTGGTGAAGCGGATAGACAAGTATAACATATTGTCGGAAGACCAGCATAGGTTCGGGAAAGGGAACCAACCTCCTTTGCTTCTATGATTACGTGACTAAAGCTTAAAATGATAAAAACGTCGATTTAGTTCATATGGATTTCCAAAAGGCATTCGACCAGGTCCACCATTGTCAACTCTTGAAGCGTTTACAGAAGATTTTGATTGGGGGCACTACATCGAATTAGATAGAATCGTGGCTGAGAGATAGGTCACAACAGGTTATGGTGAACGGGGAATTTTCTGATTAGACAGGTATCAAAAGTGGAGTCTCTTCAAAGAATTATCCTTGGGGGCATACCTTTTTTACTTTTTATTGATACATAAGTAAGACCGCTTCTCTCATGGTATCGATGGGATTGTTAGCGAATTTTCAGGTGACGTAAAGCTAATGGCAGTAGTTAGGGAATCCAAGAGATAGGGAGATGCTCCAGACGAACTTGTAATATGATTGCAGCATGGGCTAATGAATGGTGTTTTAGTGTTGATAAGAGCATAGTCGCTAATTTTGGTTGTATTTCAACTGTATTTTCAACAATTATGGCTGTGCAATGATAAAGAGTAAGCAACGCGTTTAGAAGTTTTTGTATTACGTGATTTCCAATTGAGAATATCGGGTATTTTTTTAATGAAAAATGCGTACTTTTTATTCACGTAAACAATCATATCTCAAAAAGTTTTCATAGTATTCTAAAAATTTGAGTTCATTGTAGAGAAAAATGTCATAGCAATAATCTGTGTGAAGAACATGCTGATACAACCAATAGTTTTTGGTGCACAACGGTCTAACAAAAGTATTGAAAATATGATAATTTCACTTATAAAATTGGCAATAAATTTTTTTGTCAAGCATGTACATGAAATAACATTTATTTTCTTATTGTTACACCATATTCGAAATATAATTACACTCGTTTTATCCATAATCACCTTTTTTTGAAAACACCACCCGGAAGTCAGGCAGTCGGTGGTTTTCAAAGACTCATCTTTCTAGACTTGTCTCCTCTTTCTAGATTTTCTTGTCCAATTTCTCTCTCTTCGGAACTCCAAATTCATTTATAGTTTTCTTCTTATTCTGCTCACAAGAAAAGATGATATCTGAAATTTATATATACACAGACCCGTGATATGATTACCTTATTTTTTCCAAAAAAGAGTTTTCTTTCCAAAAATGTTTCTACCAATAACCCAACATATAGGAGAAAAGAAAATGAGAATTTTTCATTTATACTTTCTCACGAAAAAAAAAAATGAAAGACTTCATAACTTGTGTAAAGGTCCTGGAAGATATCGAAATACGTTGAAAGTCTCGCTAAAAAGTTTTGGAAAAGTTTATCTCAAATATAATTATCCTGGATAATACGACTGATATCGGGGATTTTTTTGCTGAAACTCCAGATACATATTATTGTTTCTAACAACTTCTAGGGTTTAGAAATTTACGGTTTTTTTTAACATTATAGATTCAACTTATAAGCGTCACAGAAACATTTCTATAATTTTAAGATATATTTTTTTTATTCAGTGTGCGTTATTGAATTTATTTATCAATTTCAATTAATATACAAGGTGACTCATAAAAATTAAATGAAATAATAATTCAAAAATAGTTCAAATATTCAAAAAATTGAAGGAATTGGTATATTTGAATGTGGTTTGCAAGAAAGTTATTCTCACGAAAAGGTTTTTTTTGGTGTAGAAAAAAAAAAGGGTTAACATTTTTATAATAGAGAGCGCTCCACGAATGCGTATCGATGGGAATATGCGAATCAGAGTCGCCGCGTGTGCGATTAAGAGCTTATTTATGCATTTCCTGTAACTGGCGTTTTTCATTGTGATATTGACTTTCATAGATAAATCACTATTGGTGCAGGTAGTCGTTTTTCCTCAGCCCGAATCGCCAGCTGAAGCTTTACCGACGTTTCTGATACAGAAAATGGATTCAAGAACTACTCAGGTCCATGCATTCTGTGATTTGTTTTTGTGCAGAGCTCTCCATTGATAAAATTTTGAACTATTTTTTTCCTGTGCCGGAAAAAAAAAACCTTCATGAGAATAACTTTCTCTCACACCGCATTCAAATTTACCAATTATTTCCTTGTTTATGAGCATCCGAACTATTCACAAATTTACGGAACTCCTGGTAGTTGAAAAATTATACAATTAAGATATATTGTACTATAAAATATAGGAATATATATATAAAAATTCAATAATTAAAATATTAATTTTCATAACAGCTCGTTACTCATACAAAATTCATCAAATCCATTTGTGTGATACCACGTTAAAATTAATTACGGGATTTTTTTCTCATAAAACATTAAAAAAAAATACTCATCGATGTCTATGATGCAGTAAAAGGTTCTTCAAAACTAAATGAACAATTATATTTAAAAGAATGGAATCAAAGCGAAAAATAATGCATCATTAAGAAAAAAAATATATATATATGTTCAATAATCAAACTCTGATCCGGTTTTACTTGAAAAAATAAAATCAGACTTTTTTCAATCGAACAAAAAAACAAGAGATTTTCATCGAATGAAATTATTCTTTAAGGTCTCTGTTAATTAATAAATTCTGACGGGGAAAAAAATAGGAAAAATGTTAAAAAAAAATTATTTCGAATTTACATTTTTTGCTCATTGAATAAGAAAATTATCATTTTTTTTTTCAATATTTAGATCAAGGCAATGCAGTGATTAGATTTTCTTAGGAAGGAAAAAAATGAATTAGGTTTTTTTCTCCCTTTAATATGATCTAAATCAATATATTCAACAAAATTCTTTTTATAGGAGGGAAAAAACAGTTAAAAAACATTTTTTAGAAAGATTAAAGTAATTCAAATTATTTCCGCTCCATTTATATTGACTACTTTTAGAAGTGAGTATGGAGGGTGTCCCAGAACTCTATTGCCAAAATGAACAATTTTTATAGTGTAATTAATCCAGGGTCGGAACCACCTTATCGGTGAATACGTACATTATCCCACTTAAAAAAGTCGCCAAATTATGGTAACCTTGCTCCAAATCATGAGGAGCGACAGGGAAATTCCATACAAGATGTAATAGGAGAAAATTACTTTCTCTTCCAGTTTTGGATAATTATAGAAGAAAACTATAGTTCGTTTCAGGTTAACTTTGCAGTGGAGAGAAAGGTAGAGAGTGTACTCCTTCGCCGCAAAATACAGTTCCCATAAATCGGAGTTTTATGATGATCATTTACACAGAATATTTCAATTTTTTTAATGATTTTGTGAAAAAAAAGGGAAAAATATCGTTTTGAACCGATGTTTCTTCGTTTGAAATTGTTAAATTAGAAAAAAATATTGGTTACCATTATCTAAAAATCTATAGCAACCACAACGACACTTTCGCGGTATCCTAGAAATCGTCCATACCATACCGAGGCCGGCGCATCGATACATTGGTTAAGAGGCTTTTGTTGCCATAGCAACGAGTGATGAGGTTCCCTGGTAGCTTCCTCTTCACTGCAAAGTTAACCTGAAACGGACTATAAGTATTGTCTCTTCTGTTACTTTTTGACGGTATTATGTGTGTGTGGGGGGGGGGGAAATTTTTTTTCTTTGCAGTCATGGTTATTCCTTTCTCTTCCCACTAAAGCACTATTTGCTTAGACTGCATGTTAAGAGGTGCTGACTAACAAAGTCATTTGTGACCGTAGGTTGTATTGTAAGAAGTCAAGGGGTTGATTGAAGTGTTTAAAATTTTCAAGGAATGGGTAAAATGGACTATGAGTTATTAATACGTCGCCAATGGGACACCAGTAGCGATTGGTAAGGGACAATAATAGGTTGTGGTGTCACATGGAATTTTTCTAAAAATATTGTTAAAAAAATGGAATAGCTTAATTCCGGGGTTATGAATTATAATAAAATGGACACATTTAAAAAGAAATTCGATAAACATGTTGACTAAATAGAGAAGCTATTCATACTTAGAATAAGACAACCGTAATTTTTTTGGGCAGTATGTGTATTTATATTTTATCATAATTATTGGTATTTTATTGGTTTTATTGGGTTGCTGTATCTTTGATATAGTTTGGGTATATATAACGACGTCCATATTTTTATGGACATCTTTTTTTCTGCCACCGCGTTGGGCATTTTGTGTGTTGAGGATTTTGCATTTGTACTTATATTTGTATAAATGTTTTTCATCACAAGTACTATCATTTTGGTTGTGGAGTTCTGGGACATACTAAACTGGTATCGATTTATCTAAAACTGCGCCATCATATTCGAATATCTAGTAATTATCCGAAACATCTTTGATATTAACACTCTAACCAACATATAGCACAATCTACTACAAGCCCTGTAAGATGCCATGACTGTCTTCATGAAATAGGCTTTCTTCTGATATTTCAGCAAGTGTTAAGTAAGGGGATGGGACAAATATTTCACTGAGAAGTCGGCTTTGTAAAATACATAAGCTCGCCATTTTTAAAACAAGAGGATTTAAAAAAATCGAGATGCTACGTCAATGCCGGTGAGAGGGTGAAAAAAATTGATCGATTTGGGTAAAAAATAAATTTTGCAAGGAAATGTTTTCAAGTCAATCTCTTCTCATGGTGATTAAATTCCGGGAAGTAATCAAAACATCACCAAAAATGCTATGATACTTCATGTATTTTCTAAACTAATTTACATACAATTTTATTCAATGTTCAATACGAAAAATGTTCTCATACATTTTTTCAAGCAGGGCACTGATATGCCGCTCTGTATCAAGATATCAATATCAAGGATAATAAAGAAACGATTTTGGAATCGATAGGAAAAAGAGCATTAGTGGGATATTCTTAGGATATCACGTTACAAACAATTCCAAAAATTGTCAGGTTGCGCACACACGATATGAAGATTAATGGAAAGAAATATAAAAATAATATTTTTCTCCGAGAAATGTAAGTTTCTGGATAAATAATAAAACACTAAAAAGCGAAATGCACTGTATCAATATTCTGATATTGCGATATTACGAGTAAAATAATCTTCCAACAGCGATCCTCAAGATCTTCCAATTTGTAAATCTATCTAATCCTAAATTTTAGACAAAGAAAAATGACAATTAATCAGGAATAAAATTCTTTTTGACAAACTAAACCATTGTGTAGAGAGTTATTGTCCGTAGATATAATTTTTTATCCGTTTTCCTCTGATATAAAAAGATTAAGTTTTACTTTTTCTGCTTTTTCTCCCGTCGTATACTCGTATATACAGTATATCGTGATTTGTAACACTCTTCCCAACCGAATCCCCTTATAACTTATCCTTATATAAAACGAACATAACTTATCCAGTATAAAAAAGCGGATAATCCTACGGATAGAGGTTATCCATTCTCACGGCTTAGCTAACGGGTACATATAAATCAGGGAAGGATTTACTTTTTGCGTTCGGAAATAAGCAACAGTGAAGAGAGCATCTACAGTCAAATTCGGTTATAACTAGGGTTGGGAATCGATTACAATTTATAACTGGTTGATAAAAATTTTTTAATTGATTAACTCACCGATTAATCCAATTTTAATCGATTAAGTGACTGATTAATCGAGTTTCAATCGAATATTTTCAAATGTCTATCATTGTCATAGCAAACTTATAATATTAGTAACTCTATAACATTGATTGATGCTATACAATATATCGCATTAATTTCACTATCCTATACACTTAATGGATTCAAACAAATATAAAATTGATTGAAAAAGCACTGAAGGCCGCAAGGTGGAAGCTATTTAATATTCTGAACCCCCAGACTTATCATATTGTGAAATTTCTTTTACTTGGATATAAGCTTATTATATTATTATACTTACTATAATACTTACTATATCACCTTTTCTTTCAATCAAATATTTTAGGTGAGTCACTAGTTTCGATTTAATACCGTTAATTGTTTATATATGTACATTTCCAATGTATTTTCTAAAGCCCCCCTCCCCCCTAACTATTACAAGTGATTCGATAAAGTTCCTAAAAACGTTCGCTTATAACGAGTTATTTATTAATGAAAATCAAAACACATTCACTATAATGACAACGGATATTCTCGAAAAGCATATTTTCCTTTCTGTAATAATAACACGTAAAATGAACCGGAAAGAGTGGCATTTGTTTAAATCTCTTCACCCTATTCATAAGTGATTATATTAAACGGGGACATTTGAGTACCTCTCCATAGATAAGAAGGCCATATGGTGCATCTTATCTTGTTATCTATATAGCAGGTTGGAAAAATACTCATTATATTTATTCGTGTGTTGTTTAAGCGGGGGAACGACCTCTGGTTTTGACATCGTTGTTATTTCCCTTGAAAAATCCTCCCCTTTCCTTTATTGGAATCTTCCAAAACTAGACACACTGTGAAAAAGCCTTCAG
The DNA here is from genome assembly GCF_987345545.1 of Pholcus phalangioides. NCBI lineage: Eukaryota > Metazoa > Arthropoda > Arachnida > Araneae > Pholcidae > Pholcus > Pholcus phalangioides. Next base: position 23,970,277 of record NW_028301615.1, on the reverse strand, counting down.
TCCATTTATCTGCCTTGAATGTTATTGGGTACTTTTACCGACAATTGTGGAAACTGCTGCATTCTACAAAGGGCAAAATTTCGTTATACGATCAACATAACGTATGCATAATCATTTAACGCATATTTCAGCAAAAGTAGTACAAAATAAAGGGGAAAAAGAAAGATAAATCTATCTACAGTGGATTCCGCTTATAACGCTTTTCAAAAAAAAAAAGCCTTCATGAAAATTCAACATGGGCATGAGTCATCGAAATTTCTGGATTTCATCCACAAACAACAGCAGTCGCAAACTCTTTGAATAATGAATTCTCTCTGCTACTATTCTATTGCTCTTGTGTTTTTATTTCTGGTTCTCTTTTTCTCGGGACCTTATACATGTATATCCTACCATGGAATGAAATTTTCTATCAAAACATTCTAGTTTTGGTTTTGTTTCTCCCCCCCCCACCCCCAGGCGCATTTCATGTAAATGCGAGACGTGTCAGATGTCTCGGATCCATTCCTCTTCGTATATTCGAGACTCTTTCATGCTTTGCCAATCCGTCATCTCATTCTTGTAGGTTTGTACCCATCGCCATCTGTCGCTTGCTGAAATGATAGATGACACAACGCCGTTTTTCCGCCATTTCATTCATATTTATACAATCGCTCGAACAATAAAAATGAGTTATTCAACTTGAGTTATATGAAGATTATCGTGGAGTGAAAACGAGTCAACTTAAATTTGTGAACAATATTCCAGGGTGTTTTGATTTATTATAGAATTAATACCGTATTTGTGTGCTTAGATACAGACATTAATACCTCGTATTGTAAGAATAAAACCCCCAAATATTGATATGCGATAATGTTGGTATGAATGGAATGCCGCTATAAATGTCCAAAAACTATTTACTAAAACTCTATTTTGCCAAAATGTGCAAACAATGGTCTTAAAATTTCAAAATGATAAGAATCATGTTGGCATATTTTTATCAGACAAAAATGCATTTGGCTCTCCATCTCACCCCCTGACATAAATAATTGGTTCGTTTACGAGAGAAAAAAAATTAGTCCAGCCTTTTTGGATAGAGACACTCATAAAAACAATTATATTTCTTAAGCTATTAATATCAATACGTTTTTGACATAATTTTGTGGATTACACTATAAAAGTTTGATAAAAGATCTTTTACAAAACTCGAAATAAACAACCAATATTAATATTGGTTACATTCGCTGAAATGTGTAACTGATTACTTTATTGGTTGCATTTTTCAAGTTTCGTAAATAACTTTTATGAAACTTTTATAGTGTAATCCCAGCCTTACACGTAATTATGAGGCCGGGATTGCACTATAAAAGTTTTGTAAATGGTCTTTCATAAAATTCAACCATTAAGATTACCGGTTGCATTTGCTCGAATGTAACCTACCAGGTTTAATGGCTGGATGTTTAAAGTTTTATAAAAGGGATTTTATCAAGCTTTTTTATAAAAGTGAAATCCCGGCCTTACATTTACTTAAGCTTCAGATTTATTTGAACGATAATGATTTGCTTTATTGCAGCGCCCTCTATCAACAAAATTCGCACTATTTTTTTCTGTACAGGAAAAAATCCTCTTCGTGGGAATAACTTTTTTTCGCAAACTGCATCAAGAAGCAAAATAATTCTTTCAGTTTTTGTTAATTTTTAAAATACTGGATTCACGAATTTACGGGGCACCCTGTACTTGTGATAAATTCCGTCAGAAGCCTGCTTTTCTCATCTCGCTATTCAATGGCATTCGGTTGAAGCTTTCATTTTTTGCTCTCTTCGAATATTACGCCGGGATTACACTATCAAAGTTTGATAAAAGATAAAAGATCTTTTGCAAAATTTTAAAAATACAACCAATGAGTTTTTTTTTTGTCACATTCCCTGAAATGCAACCTATACGCTTAGTGGTTGCACTTTTCAAGTTTTATAAAATAACTTTTATGTTGTAATCTCGGCCTTAGAATCTCGAAAAACTTCCTCTTAGAGCGAGATTACACTCTAAAAATCAACAAAATGATCAAATTAGTGACCCATTGGTCTATTTTTAATTTTTGATGAAACATTTATGATTAACAAAATGTTCATTTTTCGAAATTTGTGAGTCGAACCAGTTCCTAGTTACGATATGGCCGGAGTTGTTGTGCGGTAATGCACAGTCCATAGTGTCGTAACATGCGGCCCAACAGAGCCTGGGTGCAGAGACTTGAATCAGAGAGGGAGCCCAAAATTATTAAAAGCTTCCAATTACGAAATTATTTTTCTCATTAATTCTGGAATTATTTCTGTTCTTAATTTGAGAATTATTTCTTTTTTCGTTTCGGTTAAGCCTCCAGAACAATGAAACTTATTCAGCTTAAATATAAGAAACAATTGGACCCACATCACAAACATTTGTATAAGAGGATGAAGTTTCATGAAAAGGATTTTTCAAAAACGCAATGCAATTCGTAAGACGTTTTTAAGAGTCTTAATTACAATTACTTTAATAATAATACGACATCTTGATAACACTTCTCCAGCTCAAAATGAATGTCAGAAATAATCTGTAGGAAACATTTTCATTGAATTGTTAGCGTGATATAATTTGTTTGTCCTTCATTTAATATCATCTCTTTAATGAAGAAATAAATGCGATTTATTTTTGTCATTTAAGCTAATTTTTTTAACGTGATGGCTGTTCTTCGGGAATGAGTTTCAAATATTGTAATTTCCTCGTATTCGAAGATCAAACAACACGTATCAGCTTATGTACGCGTATTGTGCGGTTGTAGACAACCCCTTACATCTAGTTGAAAAGAATTTCATACGCTGCCACGTGATAAAATGTTTTCTCTTGTACGACTAGAATTGACCAATGTTGCACCACTCACAGAACCGTCATTTCAACTTTTTCTGGGGAGAGGGAGGAGGAAAAGAACATGTACTGAATTTTTGTATGTATATATATTTGTATACATATATGTACATTTCCAATGTATTTTCTAAAGCCCCCCCCCCCTAACTATTACAAGTGATTCGATAAAGTTCCTAAAAACGTTCGCTTATAACGAGTTATTTATTAATGAAAATCAAAACACATTCACTATAATGACAACGGATATTCTCGAAAAGCATATTTTCCTTTCTGTAATAATAACACGTAAAATGAACCGGAAAGAGTGGCATTTGTTTAAATCTCTTCACCCTATTCATAAGTGATTATATTAAACGGGGACATTTGAGTACCTCTCCATAGATAAGAAGGCCATATGGTGCATCTTATCTTGTTATCTGTATAGCAGGTGGGAAAAATACTCATTATATTTATTCGTGTGTTGTTTAAGCGGGGGAACGACCTCTGGTTTTGACATCGTTGTTATTTCCCTTGAAAAATCCTCCCCTTTCCTTTATTGGAATCTTCCAAAACTAGACACACTGTGAAAAAGCCTTCAGTCCATTTATCTGCCTTGAATGTTATTGGGCACTTTTACCGACAATTTCGAAAACTGCTGCATTCTACAAAGAGCAAAATTTCGTTATACGATCAACATAACGTATGCATAATCATTTAACGCATATTTCAGCAAAAAGTAGTACAAAATAAAGGGGAAAAAGAAAGATAAATCTAATCTACAGTCGATTCCGCTTATAACGCTTTTCAAAAAAAAAAAAAGCCTTCATGAAAATTCAACATGGGCATGAGTCATCGAAATTTCTGGATTTCATCCACAAACAACAGCAGTCGCAAACTCTTTGAATAATGAATTTCTCTCTGCTACTATTCTATTGCTCTTGTGTTTTTATTTCTGGTTCTTTCTCGGGACCTTATACATGTATATCCTACCATGGAATGAAATTTTCTATCAAAACATTCTAGTTTTGGTTTTGTTTCTCCCCCCTCCCCTCCCCGGGGCATTTCATGTAAATGCGAGACGTGTCAGATGTCTCGGATCCATTCCTCTTCGTATATTCGAGACTCTTTCATGCTTTGCCAATCCGTCATCTCATTCTTGTAGGTTTGTACCCATCGCCATCTGTCGCTTGCCGAAATGATAGATGGCACAACGCCGTTTTTCCGCTATTTCATTCATATTTATACAATCGCTCGAACAATAAAAATGAGTTATTCAACTTGAGTTATATGAAGATTATCGTGGAGTGAAAACGAGTCAACTTAAATTTGTGAACAATATTCCAGGGTGTTTTGATTTATTATAGAATTAATACCGTATTTGTGTGCTTAGATACTGACATTAATACCTCGTATTGTAAGAATAAAACCCCCAAATATTGATATGCGATAATGTTGGTATGAATGGAATGCCGCTATAAATGTCCAAAAACTATTTACTAAAACTCTATTTTGCCAAAATGTGCAAACAATGGTCTTAAAATTTCAAAATGATAAGAATCATGTTGGCATATTTTTATCAGACAAAAATGCATTTGGCTCTCCATCTCACCCCCTGACATAAATAATTGGTTCGTTTACGCGAGAAAAAAAATTAGTCCAGCCTTTTTGGATAGAGACACTCATAAAAACAATTATATTTCTTAAGCTATTAATATCAATACGTTTTTGACATAATTTTGTGGATTACACTATAAAAGTTTGATAAAAGATCTTTTACAAAACTCGAAATAAACAACCAATATTAATATTGGTTACATTCGCTGAAATGTGTAACTGATTACTTTATTGGTTGCATTTTTCAAGTTTCGTAAATAACTTTTATGAAACTTTTATAGTGTAATCCCAGCCCTACACGTAATTATGAGGCCGGGATTGCACTATAAAAGTTTTGTAAATGGTCTTTCATAAAATACAACCATTAAGATTACCGGTTGCATTTGCTCGAATGTAACCTACCAGGTTTAATTGCTGGATGTTTAAAGTTTTATAAAAGGGATTTTATCAAGCTTTTTTATAAAGGCCTTGAAATCCCGGCCTTACATTTACTAAAGCTTCAGATTTATTTGAACGATAATGATTTGCTTTATTGCAGCGCCCTCTATCAACAAAATTCGCACTATTTTTTTCTGTACAGGAAAAAATCCTCTTCGTGGGAATAACTTTTTTTCGCAAACTGCATCAAGAAGCAAAATAATTCTTTCAGTTTTTGTTAATTTTTAAAATACTGGATTCACGAATTTACGGGGCACCCTGTACTTGTGATAAATTCCGTCAGAAGCCTGCTTTTCTCATCTCGCTATTCAATGGCATTCGGTTGAAGCTTTCATTTCTTGCTCTCTTCGAATATTACGCCGGGATTACACTATCAAAGTTTGATAAAAGATAAAAGATCTTTTGCAAAATTTTAAAAATACAACCAATGAGTTTTTTTTTTGTTACATTCCCTGAAATGCAACCTATACGCTTAATGGTTGCACTTTTCAAGTTTTATAAAATAACTTTTGTGTTGTAATCTCGGCCTTAGAATCTCGAAAAAACTTCCTCTTAGAGCGAGATTACACTCTAAAAATCAACAAAATGATCAAATTAGCGACCCATTGGCCTATTTTTAATTTTTGATGAAACATTTATGATTAACAAAATGTTCATTTTTCGAAATTTGTGAGTAGAACCAGTCCCTAGCTACGATATGGCCGGAGTTGTTGTGCGGTAATGCACAGTCCATAGGGTCGTAACATGCGGCCCGACAGAGCCTGGGTGCAGAGACTTGAATCAGAGAGGGAGCCCAAAATTATTAAAAACTTCCAATTACGAAATTATTTTTCTCATTAATTCTGGAATTATTTTTCTCATGAATTCTGGAATTATTTTTCTCATTAATTCTGGAATTATTTTTCTCATTAATTCTGGAATTATTTCTGTTCTTAATTTGAGAATTATTTCTTTTTTCGTTTCGGTTAAGCCTCCAGAACAATGAAACTTATTCAGATTAAATATAAGAAACAATTGGACCCACATCACAAACATTTGTATAAGAGGATGAAGTTTCATGAAAAGGAATTTTCAAAAACGTAATGCAATTCGTAAGACGTTTCTAAGATTCTTAATTACAATTACTTTAATAATAATATGACATCTTGATAACACTTCTCCGGCTCAAAATGAATGTCAGAAATAATCTGTAGGAAACATTTTCATTGAATTGTTAGCGTGATATAATTTATTTTTCCTTCATTTAATATCATCACTTTAATGAAGAAATAAATGCGATTTATTTTTGTCATTTAAGCTAATTTTTTTAACGTGATGGCTGTTCTTCGGGAATGAGTTTCAAATATTGTAATTTCCTCGTATTCGAAGATCAAACAACACATATCAGCTTATGTACGCGTATTGTGCGGTTGTAGACAACCCCTTACATTTAAAAAGAATATTATTGCTTGATAGTTTGAATCTGCAAGCGTTTATTGGTAAACAATTTGAATTTGATTCAACATTAAAATCGAATAAAAGAAAATTAATTTACGCAAATTTAATGTTGAAATTTTTTTATATTTCTCATATCAGTTTCCACGTACATTTTATTCGATATTTATCTTATCATGATATTTTTTTCCAGTTGTTGAACATGTTTGATAATGACTTTACATCACATGTGCTCAACCTTTTGGAGAGTGCGGGCCATTACATTGGTTTGAAAACGTGTCGCGGACCCACTATAGTCATATGAAACTGTGCTGGGTTAGAGAGATAGATGGCCTTTTCTCAGCCCAAGAGATATCAAGGAAACATTTTATTTTCTGGATATTATGCTGAGGTGAACTTGGAAAGAAAAGTCACATTGTCTCCGCCGAGACTCTCTCGAACCTAGCTTATTAAAATGACTGATACAGGGGTCTTCAACCTTTCAGACATTCCTGGCCAAATACGAACTTCCCATTTCGGGTCACCACAAAAAGTCATAATGCGGTATTTTCATTTGTAGGATGAAATCCAGATTCTTAATGTAATTCACAGGGGCGTCTTAACGGATTGGTCAATACGGTTCGGGTAAAAATAAGGGCTCCAAATATTAGATTTTTTTTTTTTAATATTCAGGAATCATCTCTTTCTGTAATTCATAACTTATTTTTCGAAAATTGATTTTTTTTCTATTAATTCTGAAATAACTATCGTCTATTTATCGCTGCTGTAGCAATCATGTCACGGCGCCGCAAGTATCGCCCTCTAGCGTCTTATCAATTGGGTTCCGAATCTGCGTTGTAGGGCTGTTCGGTAAAACGCTCTGTTCTCTGGACAGAAATAAATCGAACTTTGAATCCATAACCAATGAAAACCACTATTCTATTGGTACCACTTAAATCAAGCAGTTTTGTAATGCTATTAAAATTAAATTTTTTAAACAATGAATTACATTCAATTAGTTCTTCCAATGCGAACACTAGAATTAATTCCTTAAATGAAAGATAAGAATGTAAAATGGAGTTTAAAAAAAATTGAACATATGCAAAAAAAAAAATCTCAATTAAATTTTCTTTTCACGAAAGCACTCAAATTACGAGCATTGATTCATTTTAACAAGAGGTTAACATTCAAAGGACAAAAAAAATATCTTTAGTTTTTTTTTCCGCATTTAAGATTTCAGCATTTTAACTAATTAATACTTTAAAAAAAAATTATCTGATTTCGGATAATTATCCAGCTTTTTTTTACTTCTTAATGACATTAAATAATAAAGAAAACTGCAGGTTTTCAACTTTAGACTTTTTCGGGAAAAGATCCGGATTTTCGAAAAAAAATTATAGAGTATAATGTACGTATAAGTGTATTATTTTCATTTTACTCCTCTTTTTTCATCATGAATTTTTTTGGAAATCATATAAAAAAGGAAAAAGTACCTTTAATTAAGTGCAGTGACTGAATTGATAGTGAGTATGAGGAAAGTGAATACTGATGAGAATTTGTTGGATGAAAAAGTGCATTTTTAATTCCTACATCATTTCATGCGTAGGCGAATATCATAAGCCTGTATATGTTGAATTTTTTAATGTATAGTATATGATTTGATTTTACAATACAGGGTGATTCAGAAAAGATGGGGAAAAACGTCAAGAGGTGATAGTACACACCAACACAAACAATCGTCATCAAAGAATACACGGTCCAACATGAAACGCAACGCGCTAGCGCTTTTCGAAACGGCCGCTCCGCAAACTTTAAAACAACATTCCTGTTGAAATTTATCGGGAGACAAAGAACACCATGCATGCAAATGTAACCTGGGGAAGATGAAGAATAAACCGTATGAAAATGTGCGTCACAGTGAATGAAGTCCCGTTTACATGTGCAATAAAATATCCCGGGAAGTTACCCGTAACATGGATTTTTTGCAACAACCCGTTTACATGGCGTTTAGTTTATGCCGGTATTTCCCCTTCTTCTTTCTGGAAGTCGCCACTGGTTACGTAGGTGGAACGCGGAAGTGGTTGGTTCACGATGGCTGACGAAGGAGCTTACAGAAGTTTTCGCGGCACAAAGGATTACACAGGAGTCACCCACCTTTATTCCGCAACAAAGATGGGACTCTTTTGACGGATCTTCGTCCCTCTTTTTTCCCCCATGAGGTTATGAAATTTCATCCGTAGTTTTATTTCATGACGCAAACACTCAATAAGAAGGGGCTTTCCGAAATTCGACCCCTAAAGGAGTCATAAGGGGGTTCTAAGGTTATAAAATATTTCTCAGCTACCTCGTTGTGCATCTTGCCTGTTGTGGTCTTGTATTTGTATTTGTGAAAAGAGTTTTTCATTTTAGTATCCGAGAATGTTAAGGGAGCTATAACGTTTTGAAATTTTGTGATGTGTCAGTTTTCTAACGGTCAGTTACACGCCAAAAACCCAACGAAAAAAAAAAAAGAGTTATCCCGTGCTGCGGGTTGTCGCTAATTGCAAATGATCTGAAATATTCAACCCCGTTAGAAGCCAAGTTCAGTTATTTTCTTTCACGATTGGTGCTTTTCCCTCTTCGTGTAGTGATATTAACCTTGTTATTACTTTTTACCTTCGCCTCACTATATTGGCAAATTCATCACCAGATTTGTAAATTGTTAGCCAAACGAGATCTATTGGAAAAATTTTTCTCCCAAAATGAACACTTTTTTTGCCAGAATGTGTAATTTTTTTTCCCTTCACTGTTAAGTGAAATATTTTGAAGGAAAGAACAAGGGGAAAAAACATCTTCAGCTTTCTTGATTACGGTCAGGATTGTAGCATTGCTATCAGCTTGAGAACCTCCAAGTTATACGTTTGTTGCACGTTCGTTGAATTTGGCAGGTATCGAAAGTGACGTCATCAATTTTTAATGCATCATAACACTCTATAAATTTTAATCCATTCAAAAAAAAAATTGAAAACAGTAGTCCTCATTAGTTTTTCACAGGGAATCACGTGTGTAATTACTGGACGTTCGATAGTATCCACCCTTTGATTGACCCTTTGATCAATTGTTTCACCGGTGTCCACATCACAACGAAAACCGTATTTACGCCAAATACAAATACAAATACAACGCCACAACAGGCAAATTGCCCAACGAGGTGGCTGACTTAAGAACATCATAGATCCCCGAGCCCTACTTACTACTGCTACACCACACATGCGCCCCCCCCCCCCCCCGCGGAACCTCCAACGAATCGGTACATGCGGGAATGTGCGTGTACGTGTAGTGAAACCTGGCGAAGTTTTTTTTGTTTCTCTGTAATGCTTGTTATGTGTAGTGCTGCCATCTGCCACCAGTTTTTCTAACTATGAGTGAAGTGTTATGATTGAATGATTTATCGTTGTAGGACTGCAACAGTAAAATATAGAAATAATAAAATCTGCATTTTATAGGACTGATTTGCATATCTTTACGTATTTTTAGTGGTTTGCTTTTATACGGTGGCTCTCTATCGACGAAAATTTAAACTAATTTTTTTTTGGGTATCAACAGAAAAAAAATCCTTCTTCGCGAGAATAACTTTCTTGCAAACCGCATTTAAATATACCAATTCCTTTCATTTTTATGAATTTTCACACAGTATTTACGAATTTATGGTGAAACCCTGTATATAAGTATGAAATGGAAGTAAATTGAATAAAAACACTCGAATACGTTATGGCGGCATGAATACATCACAATTTATTGTAATAGGTTTGTCACCGTACATACATCGAAACAATGGAAATCGTTCCTGTATCGATATATCGATGAGTCATTACAATTGATGATCTTCCAGTTTTCTGTTCCAGGGACCAAGCATGGATAGGCACCTTAGGTTCTGGATAAAGGACTTGCTTCTCGTCGTCGATGCGGCGAGTCTTTGAAATTGTTTTCGGAACTATCCGCAAGGCGGGTGCATAGGGAGAAAGGGGAATTAATGAGGAAAATTCAAGCTTTTTGAATGTCTTATGAATATATATATGTATAATTTGTTCTTTCTTTACTTATGCTGTATTTATATTAATAATGGATTATTAAAAACTATCTAAAAGTAGTCATTCCTTTAGTTTATATAGTTTTAAGAATTAGATGAATTTAAATACAGGGCCGTCTTATGGGCATCACAGGCCCTTAGGCAAAAATATTTTTCTCTAAGCGCCTCACCTGGATAGGAATATCTCTGCCTATCAGTTTCCATACTTACTCTCGTAACCGGATTTTAATAACATGAGTGTCCCCCATAAAGTGTAACATAAGGTTTTGAATATTTAGTAGTTTAAAGAAAAGAAAGTATACACGTATGTAGAATATAGTAAATAGATTATCAAGTTTAACTTTTGTACTGTGCTTCCTGAAGAAAATTATTTAGCATGAACTTGTGTGTGATGTGCTTGTGCTTGTATAACATTGACGAGTTCACAGATACAACAGAACCTGTCAACTTGGACACCTCTTTATATTAGATGGTCTTGAATTGAACCTGCCATAATCCTATAGCACAGAGAATGCCTACAATACTGCACCCTATACGATAGATTAAAGTGGAACCGTAAGTGCTTTAATTTAGACAGGTTTTATCGTATGATGTTCCGCGTGAAATGCCTGTTGTGTTGGTGATGATGACTATGGGTTTTGCGAACTACTCTGGGAAGTTTTACGCACTGTCGACATTCACTCGACCTCGACTTATTGTGACGGTGTCGACTGGGGAAGGGGCACAAAAAGGAAAACAATGAAATTTACGATTAAGGACTATTTTTGCGAGAGGAGATCCTTATCCAACATGATATAACGCCATCGCAAATACATGAACTTGACAGGCCGAATTTTAAGTGATTAATTATCTGCATAGCAATAAAACTTAGATTATTTACTGAGAGATAATTCCGAGACTATATTTATACGGCACTCACCACCAAATCTTTCGGACCCATCTCAATCCTGATCGTCCATATTCATCACCAGAGATTCCCTTCGTTCTCCTCTCACCTCGACTCTTCTCACCTCCTTCACGACTACGGGGAAAATGACCCCGTTTTTAGTAGTGTGTCACTTTATATAGGCCCGATGATACCAGCGGTTCCTCAGAAGAATTGCTTCTCGGAACTCGCCGGTTCCCTTCATGTCGCCCTCATTTCCTCATAATGCCACACTTCTCTTGTTCCAATGTTCCAATCTAATTTCCTTGAACACCAGATTCCTAGATTTACCTTCGTCCAAACTTGTCAACTTGAGCTCACTTAGTCACGCCCCAACCCAATGTGAATATACCTCTGCGTACATATTGAACAGTCGAACCTCGTTTTGAGAGAAACTCGATTTATTCAAATTAAATATTTTTCCACGTTGGACGATTGGCAACTTTCGCCCCCTCCCAATGCTTCCTTCATGTGTGAGCTTCTGGTTGACTCTTCTACGGCTCTTACCTGGAAGCCCTGGGATCGGTCTCATAATTTTTTCACCCTATGAAAATAGTCGGTAATCTATCCAGGGAACAGCAAAATTCCCAGCATTCATGGGGCCCAAGTGAAAAATCCTCCTAACGGGGAGGAGGGGGGATCTACAAGATGTAAAGCTACGAAGATGGCAGTAATGACATCGCCATATCACCCTGCTTAGTGTTTAGAGGATGCCATATACTATTCAATCGCAACACGGAGACTTTAAATTGGCTTTGTTTTGAATCAATGGGCTATCATTTTTAATGTAATAATAGTTCATTTGAGTTTGACTCGAATAATTTGTTGATAACTCCTAATGCTATTTAGCTGAGCTGCATAAACTCTACAGTACGTACAAAAATTATATAAGATAATGCTTTCGATAGCATATACATCCATTATCCGTTATGAATAGGAATAATTTACCATTTAACGAAGAGAACCATAATTGTTTAACGTATAGATGAGAAAACAAGATGGCTATTAAGGTAGGAGACACTGTTAGAATTTATTTAAACATAATGCGAAATACTAGATGGTAAATTAAAATGAAGAAACAGACCTGTTTTCCAGACGGATCGTCTTCGGTCGCACCCGTTTCATACAGCACCTGTTGGAAGACCGAAGAAAAAGACTATTGTCGATTTAATTTTTCAAAAAAAAAGGTGATTTTGAACAATAACGTCAAATAATGAATCTCGGAACAATGCGTACATCTTACTAAATTATATTCGAACGTACAACAGTCAAAGAAGTATTAATGTACAGTTGTGTAATGGGATTAACGAGCATGCACCTGTGCAATGGGTTGATATATGCAGTTGACGAAGTAAAAGATTTTATAGCAAATTTAACGGCAAAACAGCGATTTGATTACATGTTCAACATGTGGAAATATCTAATTTCTATTTAGCGAGTTTGTTTTAACCAGGTTCGACTATGTATCATGTACACAGAGGTGTATTTCACGAGGGGTGGGGAAGCTAAAGCAGGCTATAGCCCGGGGGTCTGTCACGGTAAATACTTTTTTTCACAATGGCGTGGCGTTATGATAAAATGGTCGACATATTTTTTTAAAAATTGCATTGGAATTTTAACAGGCATCGCATCAACCGAATTATATAAATGCCCTGAGTTGAAAACCAACTTGGTTCGATTTAACCTTTCAGCTGTCACACTCACTTGTGTATATACCTACCCGTAGAAAGATTTATCCATTTTTAACCAAGATTTAACCATAAAAATCCTCATATTTTCAATTAGATTGTAATCCAAGTATTGGGCCATAATCTCATACCAACTTCATGACTGTTCTCAGAACACTTTTTATATAGACATAGAGGCAGGCCTGTGTATAGGGCCATTACCATGATGGAATAAATCAGGAGGTGCACGAGCTTTTTGCGGGCCAGAAGCTGGTATATATATATATATAAAGGGTGAACATATAATTCGAGGAAAAAAAATAAGGGCAAGTACAAACTTTGCTAAACAAAAAGATTTTTAAGGAAACATTTTATTTTTCTGGATATTATGCTGAGGTGAACTCAGAAAGAAAAGTCATCTTATCTCCGCCGGGACTCGAACCCAGGTCCTCTTGACTTTTCTTTCCGAGTTCACCTCAGCATAATATCCAGAAAAATAAAACATTTCCTTGATATCTTGTGCTGAGAAAAAGCCACCTGTCTCTCTAAAAAGATTTTTGTTTAAAAAAAAATCTAATCAACAGTGTGTTTATTTGGTTTCCCCCCCCAATATATAGGGAGAAGAACCAAACAACAGCATTCGCTTCTCCCAACATCCAATAATAAAATGGAAAAATAATGGTTCTGTGCCCCGAAAATACGGGACCATATTCACTGTATGCCCTTCACTCCCACTAAATCACCCTTCCCTTATATATACAAATAGCCCTAGATCCGCAGGTTACCATATGGAACCTGTATGACTACTTCCCGCCAATACCACATTTTGCATCAAGTCTAGAACTATTTCTCAACCTCTGATCAGCGAACATCAGGTGACAATTTAGGAAAATTTAACTGAAATTAATAAAACGGAAGAATTTTCGGATGAAAACAACAACACATCCTTTTTTTTTTACTGATCATTTAAATGCATGTAACCAAATTAGTATCCAGAAATCATTGTATGATTTACGTGAATTTATGTAGTTTTTGAGGTAAATTTCATTAGTTTTAGGTCTGATATTCCCCAAAGTTATACTGTATATTGTCATCCAGTATCGCAGGGCTTTTAAAGAAATCCAAGATAAAGTGCTTTTCCATTTTTCGATGAAATCATAAGATATTTCTTGGCAATTCATACATTGATTCATAGACGGCTAAAAAATCTCGATTTCTACTCTTATTCCTTTCTACTTTTTAAACGAAAACAAATACCACTTTTAAAGCTTCCATTTTCAACATTTCCACATGTTTTTATTCTTGATGCCGTATTTTATGTCTCATTTTCTTTCTCCTGTTGGTTTTTTTCCCCCTTTTGGCTTTCGCTCTTAGAGGCACAAAACTCGTTAAAGCGTTGGATATCGTATCCTCTTTTCAGGATATTTTTCCGTTTAAGAGAGACCTGCCACTTATAACACTCACAAATCTCACGATTCTCTCTTAGGTGTTTTATAAACGAAAAGATTTCCTTGTGTGTGTGAGGTAATCTTCAAATCATTTTACGAAAGCCTTAAGAAAAGATTCTCCGGGTCCCGCATTTTGACTCAGCTTTCAACATTTTGTAGCCCCTTTGATTTTTCGATTCTATACGATATATTTTCTGTTTAAATTTTGAGTCCATTTGTAAAAAGTTCCATGTTTTTGTTTCTCCTCTCGTAGTTCAGATACAGAAATGGTGGCTTATTTAGTTGCAATTTTTTGCTGTGAAATAAAGTGACAGATACAAAAATTTAAATTTAATGATGGCTAGTCATGAACTGAGTACCACTACTTGACCGTGCATGCAACCAACACCACCAATAGAAGAAAGACTACGCACGAAGCTCGTGACGTAACTGAAGAAGGCCATCTCATCTAATAGCCATTGGGTACAGCAGGCAGACGCATGCGTCATTTTTATTCCTTTTTGTAGCATGCATATTCAGTGGCTGTAGGTGAGATGACCTTCTGCGACACAAGCGTACTTCATGCGGACACCTTCTATATTAGCTATGTCTACACTGGTGCGTTTTTTCTGCGTCAATGCGCTTTCCACTGGCACATCTGTCATCAAGCGTGTCGTAAATCACTCAGGCGTGACTCAAACTTGTTGAAAGGCGGTCATTCTTTCAAGAGGCATTCCTCTTTCTTCTGATCCACCAGGTGTGGGGAGAGAGAGAGATTTTTTCATTCAATTTCCCTTTCCTTTTCTCGAAGATTCAGTGTTGTTTTCATAATTTCGATTAATAATGATAATCATAATTCGATTTGTATGATGTTTATACAAAAATTGCCACGTTTTCAAGACAAATAAAATTTAATTGGTCGAATGGTCGACGCGTTTCGGCTCTTAATTGGAGAACCGTCATCAGGACCTCGTGGTAAGAATTCACAGGAATGAGTCGTGGAGGGGTGATGTTTACGCGTCTGGTCGTCCGAAGAGTTCGCCTTTGTATTTGCTGCGTTCGAGTGGTCTTTGGATGCGAATTGGGGAGCCATCTGTTGCAAAGTGTTGAAAATTCTGTCTCGACTGAGGTTAATAAAGCCTGTCCAAACTGACGAAATAGGTGGCGAGCACTAAAACGTTGTAGTGCTCTGAAACTGTGTTTAAAAGTTTTGTTTATTCTAAAACTTTGCTTTAGTGCTCGATGAGCACTAGTTTGGCCAATATACCCATTTTCGCAATTCTTGCATGGGATGACGTAGATACCAGTTTCTTTGGAGGGTGAGATAGGATCTTTCAGATGGGAAAAGGTGAGAGTATTTGTTGACTGGAATATTGTATGGAAGTCGAATTTCTTTAAGATAGAAGAGATCATGAAACTTGAAGAATCCAATGGAGAAGAACAACGGTATTAGAAAATTTTTTTGAGTCAGCTGGGAGTAAGTTCGTGGTGCATGTCTCGGTCATTTTTTTGAGATCTTGTCGATGATGAAAGTTGAAAAACCACGATTAGAAGCGATGTCACGAAGGATATTGTGTTCATTCTGGAGGGAGGCTGAATCACACTGCAAAATTTAGTGCTTGATGAGCAAAAAAAAAAAATCAATCAGAAAATCAGAAAAATCAATCTATCCTGGGGGGAGGGGCATGATGCTCTTAAGACGGCCCTGAGCACACCCATGGGATACATGTCCAGTTCGGTGATCATAATAAATTTACTAATCAGTGCATATGTTATCGCCAAAGCCAGAAATTTGCCAGTTCGCGAATTGGCTTCAACTTGCCAGTTCGCAAACTGACCGGTGATACCTGGCTGATCATGTGTATTGCCTAGAATATTGTCACGCTATATATATATTTTTTTTTACTCTCTGTGTTTTGTCACTAGATGTGCCGCGGGTTCGTCGTCGTGTTCGTGCCTGGTCCCAATGGGTTTCTTTCCACCATGGCTCACACCTCTTCGGGTAACCACCTTATGTCACCCATGGGTACAGACCAAGGGGGCCATGGTTCACTTTTTGGTTTGGTAATACCTGGCGAAATTCTTATAACAAAAGACAAGCTTCGGGATCATCGCTTATTTCGGCTGTCATTGGCATATTTCTCCGTGATAATTATGTCCAGGTTCACGTTAGCTATGACAACTCATAAAACCCCAGTCATAATGATTTGAGCTTTTATCTTCCCATCAAAATTTGACAGAATAAACTATATTATTGTATAAATAGTGTAAATACCATAATTTGGGTCATCGCCAAATTGGTGACTTGGTGACTTTTTTCGGCGGTGGTTATGTCCGCGTCAATTTTTAACCGTAAGCTATTTCAGCCCCTAATTACCTATAATCCCCAATATGCCAAACTAAATATATGAAAAACGATTGTAACTCTTTTGAGTGATGTCACAGTCTGGCCAATCGTCACTCTTTAGTGATAGATCTGTTTCTCCCGATGTTCATTTATGACGTCACATGCAGTTATTCTGATATATAGATACTATATATAGCCATATATCACGCGTTGACGATAAAAAGAATCTCCAATTTGACGATGACACCCATTACGGAATTACAGCCTAAAATATACTTTTTCCTCTCAAATTTCTTATATTTTTCTCTCATCACGTGGAGCTAATGCAATACAGCTAGTATATATCTATACTATGTATCATACGTTACGTTGACGGTGAACAAAAAATGGATTGAGCACCTACCGGAACGTCTTACATCAGCACACAGAACTTTGATCAGCGATATCTATCCACTTCGCGAATTGGCCAACTGAAGCCCGAATCATTTCTGAAAATCGAACTTTGGTCAAACCTCTCGGCCATTTCACGAACCGATTTTGAAATTTTGGCAGCAACTTATATTGAACGATTTGAAGTGATAAACAAATGCCAACAACGAAGATGTCTGAAAATGGGGTCGACAAATTGCTGACGGATCTGTAAGCGTAGCAGAAATTCATAGCTATTAATATCGAAACTCTGCAGTGACAATATTTTGAGACTGAAACTCACTTTCTCTTCGCTCTAGTGGTTTCCGGCTCTTGCACAAGCGCCGTAACAAATTAACTTCGACAATATCGAATGCTTTTGCAATACCCAAGAACCGAAAGAAAACAAATCATAGACTTTTTCCTGGCCCGTTTTCTCAGTAATAATGGCGTTTTCAATTCAATGTTATGCAGAATCCACTTTGTTCGAAAATACGTAATCAACGACAGTTTCTGTAATCTAAGGAAAGAATGGAATTTACAAACAACCAAGGAAATTATGCAACCCTCATGAAAAGATTTACAAAAAAAAAAGAAGCAACACACACACGTTCTTGTTAGATCTTAAAGTTCTTTTGTCCGCAGTTAATTAGTTTCACGCTCAATTCCAACGATAACACGGATAAGAATATAAACCTTGAAATTGAAATTCTTTGAGATACATTTAAAAAAATATATAAAATTTAATTTTGTAAATTATGGGGAGAGAGAGGAAAAAAACCCCATTCATTGTAACTTTCGAACTGTTCATTTTCATTGAAATGATGCTGGTAGTATCGAATTTTCTATTCTAAGTTCTATAGTGAATGCGATTTTCTTTTTGAGGGGGATTAAGGGAAAAACACGGAATTTATTGCGAAGATTAAAGAGTAAGCAAATGTTTCTTGGAGACCATTTTTAAATTTATTTGGGAACACAAGTTTTTGATTATATAAAATTAAAATTTACATGAAGATAATTTTATAAAATAATTGGATGCTGTTGCGTTCAATGGTTATTGTTTATTACCGAAACGGAACTCAACATACACACACACACACACACACACACTATGAGGTTCGTTTATTTTGAGTCAAGTTGTACGCAATTACATTGGTGCATGGGCGGAGGTAGCGTCAAAGGTGGAGTCGTCTGATCTAATGTATAAGTATATATGAATTGGCATCAACATCATCGTGCTTCCCCCCAGCAATAAGGACCGTGCCCCCCACGCCCAGACTTTCAAGTCTATCTCCCCCTATGCATTGATGTCATGCTATTTTATCAAGCACGAAAGGTGTTGCAAATGGAAGTTTTTGAAAATTTGCGAAAAATTGAAGTGTTATGTGAAAAATGAATATTGTTAGATATGCAATTATTTCGCACTGACATATGTCGGCATTTACGGGGAAAAAATATGTGTACCAAATCTGAAATAAATCAATGGTTAAATAATATTTTTAATCACATTTACACTAAGGAGCAGTTTTTTACCATGTTAAAAGATAGGGGACCATAATAAATATTCACACGAGGTGTGGAACCTCAAGATGTCAATATTTTGGGCTAAAATTTGGACACAGTTTGTTCTAGCAAATATGAAACCGTATAATGACTCAGACGATATGAATTTGAATAAAAAAAAGTATTTTTCGCTTCACCCTTTCGTACAATCGACATAAAAATACAATTTAAATATCACATAAATTCGGTCTTCACAAAATCAGTATTTTTAATGGCTATTTTTATCTTAGTGAATGAAATATTCTTTCATACAGACAGCAAGCATAAGGGTACCAAGAAATAAAAGTTTCGTATTCAAGTTAAGATTGCCAGAGCAAGTTTTAAAAAGTTTCCTTTCGCAGAAAATACTCAGAAAAGGAGAAACATACGAAACGGCGTTCCTTAAATTAAAACTGGAACCGTGGCACTCGAATTTCAATCTCGCTGGACTGAAGAGAATGGAACTTGTTACAAAGAAAGTAACGTTTTCCCGGTATCCATATAAATATACGAATATTTTTCCTTTTTCCCCCCCCCCCCTTAAAAGAAGTTTCTCTCCATCCGTTTCTAGTAAAAGTAAATACTGTTCCAGTCTCCAGATGAAAATTCATAAAAAAGAAAGATTCTATTTAAATATTCTCTTCTTCTTTCTCTCTATTCCGAATTTTTCAGAAAGAATTTCAGAATTAATATGGACTCATTCAGTCTTTTGTCCGTATCTTGCTTTTCCTTATTGCGCGTGATATTACACGTAATGAAATAAAAGTCCCGAACTTGTTCCCATTTTTAAAGTGCAAAAGAAAAAATTGAAAATGAAAAGTAATTTTTTCATTCCCATATCTTTCCAGGAGGGAACGTTTCTTTCAATCACGAATATCTGTGTTGGTATACATGGCGTTAAGCAGAGTGTTCGAATAGAATATAAATCCAACGGTTGCTATTAAATACAAATACAAGGCCACTACAGGAAAAATACCCATGGATGTGGCTGATTTTTTAAGATGTCCGTAACAAATATGGATGTCATATATTTAAAAAATACAGCAACCCAATTACAAATACAAATACAAATACAAATACAACGCCACAACAGGCAAATTGCCCAACGAGGTGGCTGACTTAATAACATCATGGATCCCCGAACCATTTTTCCCCGAGCCCCCCCCCCCGCGGAACCCCCAACGAATCGGTATATGCGGGAATGTGCGTGTATGTGCAGTGCAACCTGACGTAAAGTTTGTTTCTGTGTAATGCTTGTTACGTGTAGTGCTGCCATCTGCCACCAGTTTTTCTAACTATGAGGGAAGTGTTATGATTGAATGATTTATCGTTGTAGGACTGTTGCTCTCTGTGGCGAGACTTTTTAACGGGGAGATCGGCTCGCATTTGCGCCTTGATGTTGGGAACCACAGAAAACCAACTTCAGCCGACCACCACTGTGGGGTTCGAACCCGGATCCTCGCATCGCGAGTCCGTCACTATAAATGGAATCATAAAAACTAAAAACTTCATATACATGATAAAGTATTATAGAATGCCCGTAAAATTTTTATGAGCCTCTTTTTCTAAGTATGGACAGCTTTTGAAATATAATATGAAAAACGATAAGAAAAAAAGATAAATTTATCTGTTATAAGCATGTCTAAGAAATAAGAGAATTCAGTGAATGAAATTAAACTTTTTATAGGACCTCAACCAAACAAGGGGTAATTAGTAAAATTTGCACTTTTAATAAAATCAACAAGGTTTTCTTGAAATTGAAAGTTTCAAAATCCCGCTCTACTCTGATATAACTCAATTAGTAAAACTTATATAATCACCATTGCAATTTTTTTTATCATGAAATTTATCTGCTTGACATTTGATTAAAAATTCGCCGAGATATCAGTTATTGAAATACTTAATACTTGAAATAGGATAAATTCTCGATTTATGAACAAAAACTAATAAATTAGAGTTTGTCTGATTTTACTGTCCGGTATCGAGAGTTTTTGCTCACGGGAAGTGAAATACATTAAGGCCCTATTCCACGGGACCGGGGATCAGAAAAGTGTCCGTTAGGGGAAGTTCCCCTGTATATGTTACTACCAAAGAGAGAGAGAGAGCCCGATGTGCGGCTAATTTTTGCCGAGAGGTTTGGCCAAAGTTTGATGTGCTGATGTAAGAGTGGTATTCACCAACATGGTTTGCAATTTTTGGATAGGAGATCCACACGGATTGGTTATAAACCTGAATTAAACCAATCAGAGTCGATCTCGTATCCAAAAATTGTGACTGTATTTGATACGGTGAATACCACCCTAAGACGGTGGATGCCAAATCATTTTTTTTCTTCATCGCTAACGTGTGAATATGACTATGTATATGGTAGCTGAATTGGAATAGCTCCAAGTGACAAGAAAAAAAGAAGATAAATTTGAGAGAAAAACATATCTAAAAATAAAAATATGACATAGTTTTTTTGGTCAAATTTTGAAAAACAAATGATTACCGCATCCTTACGGCTGTTTGATCGGTTGCCATAGCTAATGTGTACGAAAAAATACGCCAACTTGGCCGATGACCGTCTTTTGTTATCAGACGTGCCACTTCACGAACTAGTCGGCCAAAGCCCGAAATTTGGACATTTGCCGAGTCAATTTTGCAAAGAAATCGGCCAATTCGCGAACCGGCCAATTTCGGGAATTGGCAGTAACATATAGCCTGTATTCCGCAGCTCTAGTTTTTTTTCCTGGAATGGAAATTTATTTTAAAAAGAAATTATTTGATAATAATAATAATAAAAAAATCCTAAAGATTTATAATTGGCATTGCAAGGAGAAAATAGCTTACTTTTTTTCTCTACAAAAACGATAACAACAATCTCCTTCCATTCCCTAACATTTCATTATAGGTGAACTAAATTCTCAAGGCAGATTACGCGATGATATTTTGTCCTAAACTATTGAAATCCGCATGTTATGACCAGCGAAATACGGTACTTTTTCGTGAAATGCCATATGTAACCTCTTAGGACGGTATATGAACGCTTTTGTCTCGATATAACGCAAAATAAAATTTTTGTCTTCATATGAAAAAATGCACATCAACGCATAAAATCTTGTTTGAATTTTCATGAACATTCAAAATTGTATTAATTTTTAGGAATCGAAACCATCTTCATCGAAGTTGATGTACCGTTAAAAACTATTGAGGGGAAACCTGAAAATTACCCTCAGAGAGAGTGTTTTCCAGATTTTCGCTCTTTTCCGTCGGGGATTTTATGGTTTCTCTTTCCCTCACGGATACAGTTAACAAAAGAGAAGCCAGAAAACATAGAAAAGGTGCCTTCCGTAATAATTACCGTTTCCTTGGTAAAATAAACATCGAAAGGGCTGTGTAAAAATAAACATCTATGAGAGTCCAACACAAGAACTGGATCTTTCGACAGACACACGGCATTTCGAAATTACATTCATTGCAACACGATAAAAATACAAATACAAAAACAAGAATAAAAACAAGATATAAAGCATTCACTTATTTCTAATCCGAAAATTATTAATACCGTCGAATCCCGTTATAACGAACCCCAAGAGACCGGAGAAATCACCTCGCTATAATGGAATTTTGTTACAAAGGAATTCCAGGATTTTCGCATCGTTCCCATGTAAAATTATCTGAGGGATTAGAAAAGTATTCGTTAAAACGAGATTTTCGCTATAACGGTATTTGTTAGAACAGGATATTCCACTGTATAATTATTATCACAAATGCATACGCATCTCTACGCACACACTCACTGTCCAGGACGTTTCAAATTGTTTGCACAGCCGACATCTTTGCAGCCGTTGCCTTCAGAAACATACTTTCTACTAGAAAAATCTTTCAAAATGATGCACAATTGTTTAAAATATTAAAGTTGTTTGAGAAGTTCGTATGCACATTAAATAACAAATAAATTAATCATTTATATAGTCCTTCTGTGATAAAACTTAAACAATTATTGCAATGTAGATCTCACTCTGAAAAGACGATTGCAAAAAATTCATATTTTTAAATACAATAGTTATCGAGATATTAAATGCATAAAAATTCTATATATTTTGACAACTTATCACTGTGTTGGCAAGTTTTCATTGACTCAAAAGTTGTTTTTTGAAGGACTGTACACAAATAAAATGAATTCACCCATTTTATTTCTTTATTCACAGTAAAATACAATTATAAATTTTGGCAATTATTTTGAAAATTACAAAATTTTACAACTTTGGATTTGATTTACGTTTCGCCATTTATGACCCGCACCCTCAATCATCGGCAATAAATGCTGAAAACAGACATCAAGTCAAATATCTCGGTTAATATTGCATTTAAAAATACGCATTTTTTTGTAAATTACTCCTCGCAACTGGATTTACGTTTCACTAACAAAGTTTTAGCGCACACGATGTACATAAAATGTTAATTTTTCTATTTGTTTGTATACGACCCCTTGAGAAATTTAAGACATTTTAAGTGACTGCAGTTCATTTGAAAACTTTCTGTAAATGGAAATATGCTTCTAAAGGCAATTGTTGCAGGGATATATCCACAGTGCAAACAATTTGGGACAGCCTGTTGGCTGTGTAGACATGTATATATTTCTGCCAAAGCCCGGAGTGTGTTCAATTTGCGAATTGGCCGGGAGTTTTGGTTAAAGTCAGTATGCAAAAATTATTCTGGCTTTGGCCGGCCAATTCACAAAATGACTGGAGATCCTTGGCCAATGTCCGATGTGAACGGTCCATAAGACCACAAATCCATTTTTTTTTCATCGCTAACGTGTGACACATGTTTACATATAGTAGCTGTATTGGATTAGCTCCATGTGACAAGAGGAAAAAAAATTGAGAGAAAAAACTATTCAGATAAATAATAGACATTCAGTTTTTCTGTCAAAGTTTGGAGAAAAAATTATTACTATATTTTGTCTGCGATATAATGGGTTGCTATAGCTAACGTGGACATAATTACCACGCAAAAATACACCAGATGGCGATGAGCAAGTAGTTACATGACCTGCCTTTTAGGGCATACATAGCTCTGAAGGTCCATATTACCATAAGAATCTGGCATAGCTGCAAGAGTTGATAGATTTAAGATACAAATGTTATACGAAACCATCCGCTGATCATAATAACGTCGCTTCACCCAAGATCCGATTATACCCCTTGACAAGAAGATATACATGCGCACGCGTAACTTCTTACGTGCCCATACATATCGATACATAAGATACATAAAAAAATTCATCAAAAATGAAAAATGTGTCAATATATAATTCAAGATATACAGAAGACTGGATGTTGTGAAGATATTTATTATTTGAGATGTTAATTTTTTAAGGAAGGAAAAAACTCATCTCTGTCTCTACCGGGAGTCGAACCCGGGTCCCTCGATTTTTTTTTTTCCTTCCTTAAAAAATTAACATCTCAAATAATAAATATCTTCACAACATCCAGTCTTCTGTATATCTTGTATTAACAAGTGGAGAGCGGCATTCACGTCATACAATATATAATTGTTTACAAAAATTCCACCAATTTGGCAAGTGCAAGTTAAACATAATCAAAGTTAACTCTAAGGTTGTCAATTTAAAGTGGAGCTCACAGAAAAGCATTGCATTATGCAAAATAAATCAATATGGTCAACAAAACCTTAAATTAAAAAGTACAAGGTTCACAAACAATTTCAAACTAGCACAGAATCAATTAATGACCAAAGAAGATAAATTTCCAAAGAATTAAAATTTCAAAGTACTAGTTCTGACTTGTTGACCCATTTTCAACCATCCAGTACAATGATAATTATACGACCTTAAGGCCATGTGACCAAAAATGATTACCTGCGAACTTGACAGCATCGAAATCATAGATGATTTAACATGCAGTTATGGTAATTACCTTAAAAAAAGTATCTTAAAATGTGCATTAAATATATAATATAATTAATATATCCGAATCATGCCTTTTCTTTTCGGACTTTAGCCAGGGATCTCCAGCCACTTCGCAAACTGGCTGGCTAAAATCCGAAATTCGGGCATAAGCCGGGTCAATTTACAACGGAACTGACAAATCCGCGAACTGGCCTGCCACTCGACTTGGCCGATTTCGACCTTTGGCAGTACATGTACATATACCTGTAAGGTGTGTGTTGTGCGGATGATACAAAGTTATGGATGTGCCAAATGTTTATGTTTGCTTTTCCGGGACGCATGGCACGGCTTCGAAGTCGTATAACCACTGAAATGTTTCTTTCAGGGCCGTATGAATAATTGATAGCTTATCTTGAAAAAACCGAAACTTAATTTCAGTACGGACCCCGAGAGAGTCTCGGAGAATATACAGAGCACATATTCTCGACCTCAATGGGAACGAGCCTCGAAGCTTTCCCCCCCCCCCCTCATTGATTCGGTTGCAAAAGTCTAATTACTGGCGAGAGAATCCTGCAAATAGGGTAAAACCACGAAACAAGAATCTCATCGTATGTTGAAACACAAGGGTTGACTACATACCCTCATTTTCTGGACTGGATTTCAAGGGGGAATAAGAGAGGCGCAATAAGGCTCTAACAGTGGAGGTAGTCGGAGGAAAACGATGGCCAGTACAGAGGGGGGGCAAATGAGGGGATTACACCACCAGCCGGGCCATTGCGTTATTTGCTAAAGGCTCTTGGGAAAGCGTGGATTATTATGGCCGAGAAGACCTGGAATGGGGAGGAGGAGGAAAGAAGAAATGAAATATTTGTCATGTAACTTTGGTGGATTTTCCTTAGGTTCATTCGGATAATATTTATCTTTCACGTTAAGCCTAAAAAAAAACTAATTATCGATAGATTTTGGGAATGAATATTGATCTTGGCATAGGCTGACGCTGATAATCTCGAAAATATCACGGTGTAGGAAATAATAATTTTTAGCAAAATCCTGGGAATTTTCTTCCTGAACCAAATAGTAAATATGTTAGCTTTTCTTCAGGAAGAAAAATTTTAGAAACAAGTTTCATATTTTCGGAAAGAAGTACCTAAACGCCTTGACACCTTTTCCAGAAACTACCGTATCTAATTTTAAGTATTTATAATTGGCTTTCTTGCTTATATTTATATAGTTAATCATTAAATACTCATATTTTGAAAGCTGATGATTTTGTTCATAGTGACCGACACGTATTGAAACCCGGAAAATCATTCGACAAAAATCTATTTCAAATTGCACTGCACTTACAGGGCGTTATTGACGACCTGAAAAGCCTTAAGAATCACACAAAAAATAAATTTATTGAAGTACTATAAATGTAATATCAAAATATATAAATATAATTTAGCATAAATGCAATGAATTTTCACAATTAAATGAAAAACAGTTAACGAAAAATCAAAATAAAACTAGAAATAGATGTAATCGAGTTTATCAGGTGCCAAAAAACAAACAAAACATCATATAAAAAGAGCTCTCCCTACATTGCCCGATAGATATTAAACTCTCCTCACACTGAAAATCAACTTAATATAATAATAAAAACATAAATCATGTTATACTTGACTTCGTTAAACGTATTGATAAAGAAACCACTTCGATGAATGTATTGTGAACGTAGTATATAAAAATGATGTTGCACAGAGTAAAACAATGATAAAAAAGAGAAATGATGCAGGGTATATTATTCTATTGAGCTTCACTAATAAATAATTTAATACTGAATTTCTATTCAAAAATACAGGGATAAAAATGCATTGACACACAACAGCGCTGTTGCAACGAAAAATATCCAATAAACTTATTCCTTTATTCATTATCAGTCGCCTGGCGGAAGGATTTTTCAGTCCCTTGAGGCCACAAAGTGTTTGTTTGCTTTATATGTGTGTGTGAATTTGTGTATTATATATTAATATTTGTGTATTAAATTATGGTGACAAAAACTATTCGAAGTTAATTCTCTTCTGACAACACGAATTCATTCTAGCAGAATAAAATTATTTCCTTTTGTTTGGAATCATTGAACTCGTCGCTCTCTCTCTCAAAACAATGAGAAATTCCTAAAAAAAAACGCAAAAGAAACCCATGTAATGTCAAGGAAATTCCTCGTCGACGAAATAAAAAGCTTAACTTTCTTCAATGAAAGGAAAACAAAACGCCAGATCTAGCATTTGTTTGTTAGAATAATTTAATCAAAAATACTCTTGCATCTCTGATACTAGAATCGTTGTTTTCCTTCTAGAATCAAACATTCTTTTTGTTTTTGGGATTTTTGAGATGCTTTTACATTTTTCGCATTCAAAAAATACAGTAAAAACAAAAATGTCAGCAAATATTTACTTTTTTTTTTAAATTTTTAAATTTTTTAGTGATGAAATAACTCATTTAGTGTTCGTATTTTCTCAGCCGAGATGATGCAGAGCATATTCATCTTCACATTTCTGTTTAAAAAAACTACTCATTTCACTCGAACTAAACATTCAACAGATTGAAAAACATATTTTTAAATTCTTTCTTTTTATCTCCGAAATTTCCAAACAAGATTCAATTTTCCAAACGAATTTAGTTGTCCCCCCCCCATAAATGACCGGTGTGGCTTATACCCCTTTCAGACCTTGCATACTCTAATGTATGCGTGGTTTGCTTATTCTCACTGAAAGAATTTTCTTTAACCTCATGGAGTTTAAAAAAAATGACAACCCCCTTCAAACCCGATCATTCATTTTGCGGAATTTTCAAAATGTTTTTGTGCATTTTTGGTACTCAAAAAATGCATTAAACACATAAATGTCAGCAAATCTTTATTTTTTTTCAAATTTTTAACTTTTTTGTGAAGAAGTAATTCATTTCATTCGAGTTTTTTTCACCAAAGTGCCTCCAGGAAAAGTGTGATTTATTCCGTAACATTTAGCAATAATATTCTGAATTTTTTTTTAATGTGAAGACTAGCTGTTACCCGCGACTTCGCTCTCGTGGTTTTGGTAATCTGAAAATTGCTTGGCGAAGTTTCCTTCCAATAACATTTGAATCCCCTCATGAGTCCCTTGGGTCTTAGCGAGTCTCTATATATTATAAAATATAATACTGACCGAATTTCATATTTATAGCTTCCAGCTGTTTGGGTTCAGCGATGATTGCCCCGTATAACTTTTGACCCCCCCCCCATGTCCCCCTTATAGTATGAATTTTGAAAAATCCATTGTTAGTGAGTTTTCTCATTACAAAATAAAACTACTGACCGAATTTCATATTTATAGACTCGGTGATTTCAGCTAAGCGATGATTGTCCCATATAACCTTTGAACAGCCTTATGACCTTTTAGGGGTCGAATTTTGGAAAAAAAACCCTTCTTAGTGCGTCTTTACGTCATAAAATAAAACTTCCTACCAAATTTCATAAATATTGCTCCAGCGGTTTCTGCTTGGCGTAATTTCTCTATGTAACCTTTCAATCCCCTTATGTGTCGAATTTCGAAAAATCCTTCTTAATGGGTCTTTACTTCATGAAGTGAAACTCTACTGCCGAAATTTCATATTCATAACTTCGGCTGTTCGTTTTGTCTATTCATAATGGTTTCGGTTCGGTGGTGATGAATGAGTCCCTGAATCAGGACATGTCATTATATACAGTCGAATCAAGTTAGTACGAACTCCAAGGGACCAGAGAAATCACTTCGTTATAATGGAATTCCAGGTTTTTGTATTTTCCCATGTAAACGTATCTGGGAGGATTAGAAAAGTGTTCGTTGAAACGAGATTTTTGCTATAACGGTATTCGGTGAAATTCGTTAAAATGGGATTCGACTGCATATATAGATGAATATGCCCTGCATCATCTCCGCTAAAAAAATTTGAACAAAAAGAATTCTTCACACAAAAAAATTGAAAACTTGAAATAAAAATTTGAAAAAAATAAAGATTTGCTGATGCTTTTAATGCATTTTTTGAGTATCAAAAACGCAAAAAACTTTTACAAATTACAAAAAATGAATGCTCTTGTCTGAAAGGATAATAATATCAGGGCTATATTCTCTCTCTGAATTTAAAAATAAACTCTACAGTGAGAAAAAGCAACTTGCACATTTGAGCATGAAGGGTAGAAACGAGTATAAGTCACATCAGTCATTTATGGGGAAAAAGCCATTAAAAATTGTTTTGGAAGATTTTAAATGTTTTCAGAGAACTTCATGAAATAGAAGAGAATGACTAAAAAGATTTGTGTGTTTTCAGTCTGTTGAATGCTTATTTCGAGAAAAATTGTTGCAAAATAGTTTCTTTGAATAAAAATGAAAGTTTTAAACAACGGAATGTGTGTGTGTGTAACATGGCTCATATGTGAGATCATAACGAGATGTTTTTACTACTACAGTGGTGAACGTCTTGTTTATCTCTCTTACACAAAGATAATGTGACCCTTCGCTCTTCTTAAAAGAAGTTTTGGACTACAAGCTGATGACAAGATGTGATGCCATCTTGTGTCGATTGTCAGTATACAGATTGCATAGCTAACAGCTCGTATCGCAATTTACTGGCGAACGATCCTAGAGGCATACTTCCAATTAGAAAAAGTATTCAAATAACGTCTACACCTCAGATATATGTGTCATTTACATTGCGAAGTAACTTAAGTGATGTAAAATTGTGCCGTAGATATTAAATCAATTCTTTACAGTCAAAAAGAGTTCCAGTTGTAGATGCAGATATCTGGTTGCAGGGCCGTAACTAGGGTTTTTCCACCCGGGGCAAACATTATTATTCAAACCCCCACAACTTTAAAATACGATAGTTTTGTAACGGTGTTATTTGTTTCCCCCTAAAACTGCCATTCCCTCCTTAATTTTTCCGCGCGGGGCAGTTGCACCCTCTTCCCGCCTCCCTCTAGTTCCGACACTGTCTGGCTGTGTCCTTAACTTATTCCAAAAGAGTCCCTGCTGTAGACGAAAATCAAACATCTGGCTGTGGTCTTAACTCACGGCTTTACAGTCCAATGAGTCAAGTAGTTAAAACTTTTCACGTGTCATAATATAAATCTCTTGACACAGAAAGTGTTCTCATTTAATTCTAGAGGAAATAAAAATTTCTTGTTAAACTTAAATCCATGGAAAAGAAAATCCTTCTCGTGCACGAATCTCTTCTTTCTAAAGAAAAGGACGTACCTCGGGTGGAAATAACAAAAAATTATCTAATTTCCTTAGAATATTCAAGATTAAGAACGGCAGGGGGGAAAAAAAACAGTTCGCAAATTGTTTGGTGTTTTAACGGCTCTCTAGAGACTTTCTTTGGAATTTGTAACTCATAATTACATACTTGAACTGTTAACTCGTTACAGTTTAACATGAGAGGCGAAAAAAAAAAATCTACTTCAAGTTCTCTCTATTTACTAATGAATGTTAGTGATGTAAAAAGAAAACAAGTTAAATTTTGCACAAAGGTTGAACGTGGGAAAAATAATACGTGAGAAATTACGAGCTAGAAAACTTCTTTAATATTTGGTTTTTTTACAGCAAGGGATAATTGGAGCGAAGTGGTCACTGGATTTGAATAGCCGTCCTTTCGAACTACTGAAAAAGGAGATAAATGACTTTTGATAAAGACTATCTATTGTTGAGGTAATTAAAAGTCCATATTCTGTGAAGTCCGTAGGCCACTTTATAAGCAGCAATTGGCAATTTCACTGAAAATTTGAATTTGCAACGTTTTTGGCATGAATCAGTGATGCCCTGTGTGTATGGATCTGAATTTCCGCATTTTTCTCAATAAAATATGGTCAGCCCTGAATCCTATCGAAATTTCAGCTTCATGTGCAGTATTTTATATCATCTGATTATAATTGCACATTCAACCTCCGTTGCAACGACAAAATTTCAAGAAATGTTCGATATCGCTTTAACCTGCTGTTATAATGTATAATTATAACCAAGTTGACTATAAGGAATGTCAAGTGTTTGTCACCTTTCTGTAGAGAAGTAGATGTTTACATTCCCAAATATATTCGCCACCAATGAATCTTTAAAAATACTTTTGTAAATTAATTTTTGTTTAATTTTTATACCTATTCGAATTTTTCAGGTAGAAAGATTATAAAAATTCAGGAAATACACAGCCACCACGAGGAGCAACGGGCCTACCACGGTACAAATATTCAATCATTGCACTTCACTCACAGTTCGAAAAATAGATGGCTGCACTATATAACCAACATTACACAGAAACAATCTCCACGTTAGATTCCCAACACGTTCGATTCCGACGTGTACAAATTCGTTCGAAGTTCCGCAGAGGAATATCGACGAGGTGCGTGTGTAGTTCAGTAGATAATGCACAGAGCGGTTGAGAAATAATGGAAAAACAAATTCGAAGTCACGAAACACAAAAAATTACACGTGAAATACCATATTTTGATTGATAAATTTCCGAACACTCACCTAAAGCTTGAATTTCAAGTACACTTAATTCTCACGTTTACTAATCGTTTCAAAATACGTTATAAACGTTCATAATGTATTTTGACACGTGTGTCATAAACATTAATTGCATTCATTACATAAACATTAATGTGTGTCAAAATACGTTATTGTAATGTCACGGTAATGTCACATTGCCAGTTTACAACATGATACGTTTAAAAAGAAATAACAATAAAACGATAAACATGTTGGGGTAAATCGAGAGGTTATCCATACTTAGAATAAAACAACCATAAGTATTTTTTATGGACATTGCATATTGCTATTTCATCATGTATATATATTGTTTGTAATTGCATTTTTTTGCTGTATTTTGGATATATACGGCATCCATACTCGTTATGGACATCATTTCTCAGCCACCTCGTTGGGCATTTTGCCTGTTGTGTGGCGTTGTATTTGTATTTTTTTACTATTTTTCTAACAAAATATGCAAATTAAGGTGAAACGTGCGTGTTTTACGCGATTCAGAAAAAAAAAATAAAAAATAAAAACATGTATAATCACTTAATGCTTAGGAATTTTTCCCCTGTGAGAAATCGCCTAGAGGGACTCAGCTATTCACAAATTACAAAAGAACTAAGTAATGAAAAATACAATGAAGATTTAAAGATAATAGAAATCAGTGTTCTTTGAGAAAAGAATACTTTTTTTTTTCTCTCTCTTTTCCTAGGAATTTGTTCAAAGAAGGGCATACGAAGAATTACAATAGGAAAAAAGAAAATTCTTTTGATTAAATTTCGATCGTGGATTCATTCTCATTTGGAAAAAAAAACAAAAGCAGCACCTACATCTCTCGATAATGTGAGTAAAAATCACAGTTAAATCTCAAGACAAACATATAAGAATTTTTTTTCTTCTTCTTCTAAGTTATCGAAATTACTTTCCATCGGGGGAAATAATTTAAGTGAGTTTTTACGAGAGGAATGAAAAGAGTATTTATTTTGAGAAAAATTTAACAGAAATCGTTAATTCCGTTCGAATCATTTGGAAACCAAAAAACGGAAAAAAGTGATGAAATCAAAATCTAAATATGGTATTTAATAGGTACAGTCGGCCACGCTTAATCGGATATCAACAGCGCACAATGTCCGATTATGCTGGGAACACAATTGAATTGCTCTTTTACAACTTTAGTATAGTTTGTATACAGCAGGGGTCTTCAAGCTTTCTCTAGTCACATGAGCCTATACACAGCCTATATACCTAGTCACATAGTCTATACCTATCATCAAAAGGGGGGGGGAGCACCCTTACGGCAAGTCTGACATCCTTGAATGCAGTTCGAAGAAAGCGTTTATTTGGAGCGTTGAGCAAGTGCTTGCCAGCTCAAAATCGGACACGAGCTTTGATTGCCCTGAGTGCGCGAGCGGAACGGGTTGAAGATGCCTGGTATGCAGGGTGTCCTGTTAGTGCTACTGCGGCCTTCAACTCATCAACCGTGCATTGTAGAGGTATGATTTCAATTTAAAAATCGCTCAAGATGCGTTAAAAAATTACCCTGTGCCAGTTTTAGAATGAAAATACAGTGTGTAATAAAATAATAAAAAAAAATCTAAATTTTTGTACGTGCCCCCCTATAATCCAACTCCCGATCGCAGGGGCGTAGCCAGAAATTTCGTTTGGAGGGGGGGGGGACCAAATTGATAGAACAATAGATATAGCCATCTTTTTCCCTTTTTTCCGTCATTTTCTCACATTTCGGGGCGGGCACCAGACCCCCAAGTCCCCCAAGTCCCCCCCCCCTCTCTACGCCCTTGCTCGATCGGAAAGTTATTTCCCCGTCTCTCTTGATGCCAACAAAAAAAATTCCATGTTTCTAAGTGCAATATTCACAGATATATTTTTCGAGATCGAAAAAAACGGAAAAAATTTGGAAAAGAACAGCGTTAAATGCGTGCAAAACGATTTTTCAGCATTCAATGCCGTTCTTTCCCAAATTTCCTCCGTTTTTCGATCTCGAATATCTCAGTGAATATTTCACGTAGAAACATGGGGTTTTTCTGTCTCCTCAGTATTAACGCATTTTTTTCCCCACAATCAATTATCCACCATAACTCGAAAACGGTTCGAGATAGGATATGGTTGGTAGGGTGTTTCATGTTCCATTTGGGTTCGTCTATCACCCCCCTCGTTTGGCAGAATATATCATCTTCACCCTGTATTTCCAGAGTTTGTGATGATTCATATATAGCAAATAAAATAATAATTTGAGAAAATTCGTATATAATAAAAGAAATTAATTTCAGAATAAATTCTCTAATAATATAGATGTCTCTGTTTGACTAGGAACCCGGGCTCTCGTTAGGCCCCCCCCGTTAAGATGCCAGTGTGGGTATCTAGCTATATTATAATATGATTTGGGCACTTGATGGACACTTTGGTTTTTGCCCGCAATGTCCGAAAGTGATTGGAGATCCCTGGGTTCACACACACACATACAGAATGTTCCCCATTTATTTAATGCTGATCTTATAATTATTCCGCATAATCTAAGATATTTCAGGAGTTCGCTGTATATTTTTAGGTCTCGTCTCTTTTAACAAATTACTTCGATTCTATTTAATTCTAATGAATTCTCGCCAATTTCCAGATGATTTTATGTTGGCTTATTGAGCAATATGTATATATAACACTTGGGACATAACATGAGAAAGAATATCTAATGAACGTGTCTGGTAAGAAATTTTCTCTCAGGAAATAACAAAAAATCGCGACGAGTATTTACATTAAAACGACAAGGAACTTGGAAATTACAACCGCGTCTCGAGTATTTTCTTTCTCCCCCAGAACATAGAAAATTAAACAACGTCGACGGTTTTTGGCATTTCTTATTGAAAAAAAGGAAAAACAACCCCCGTTTTTCTTCACAAAATGTAATTTTATTTCTGTTTTTGCAAGTTGCAATTTTTCTTTCTGAAATACTGCAAATGTGTTTTTATACAAAAAAAATTTACTTGGAACTATTAAAAAAAACATACATTGCTTTTTATTTATTTTACCAGTGTTCTTATAATTTTTTTTAAATAAGGAGGAAGGTTTTTGTTACGGTAAATATGATAAATCTCGGTAATTATGTATATTTACCAATCATCTTGGTAAGTTTGATAAATTTTCCT
The DNA here is from genome assembly GCF_987345545.1 of Pholcus phalangioides. Classification (NCBI taxonomy): domain Eukaryota; kingdom Metazoa; phylum Arthropoda; class Arachnida; order Araneae; family Pholcidae; genus Pholcus; species Pholcus phalangioides. The sequence continues at coordinate 23,935,993 of NW_028301615.1, read as the reverse complement.
ACATTAATCGCTTTTTCAATTCGGGATCTCGCATAATTTCCGAATGAAACTTGTGTGGTAAGTATGGTAAATATGGAAGAAGTAATACGGAAAAATTAACTTAAATTAAACTCAAATTCAACCAATTATCCGTATTTAATTATACATATTGTTTTATAAAAAAATGTGTATTCTAATACGTAATAATAAATAAGTATAAAATTTAATACATAAGATATGTATTAAATTATATCAAAATAAGTGCTATAAGAATAAAACCTATAAATTTTATTATGTCTGGTAATGTTAGCTTTCTTCGCATTTATAGACATTTTTAAACACGATCAATATAACCGGTCGATTTCGTCGTTAGACTGAGGCTTCAGCAAATTGTGCGGTAAATTTAAGTGATTTACCACCGGTAAATTTGATAAACTCACAAAATTTATCATGCATACCAAAATGGAGAAGTACGCCAAATTTAAGTTTTGCTGATATAAATTTGTTACACGAAATGTAAACTGGTCCGCTTTCTAGAGCAGCACCCTGAGGATATCAGAACTACAGTCCCGGAGCCAGAACCAGATAGAGAGCCACCTATGCCAGTTAGGAGATCCACTAGACTACGACGTCAACTACACCCAGACAGCGATCTCGTACATCTGTTCAGAGAAGAGGAAGAAGAAGAGGAGACTGAGTAGTCGAGAATAGTTTGATCCACGCTGGCTTATTGAAAAGCTGGATACAGGCAAAGTAAAATTACTGACGAATGTCTTTGGACCAAATCAAACCACACGGTGCAGCGATTAGATCAACGCAGCAGTAGATTGACAGCTTTCATTGATGTGATAGTTACTGATCCAATGAAAATCCCTGAAGAGAAGCAGATCACATTTATCAAGAACTATTCCCGATTATGACGATTATTATGTGATTTATAACCTGTGATTTACAATTGTGATTTATTTACAGAATCACCATTTTTCGATTACAAATTTTATACTTGTTTACTGGCGGGGTGCGTCATGGCACCTGCCCATGTATGTAATATATCTTTCTCAAGATCAATAAATGGTTAGGTTTCCCCGGAGGCACCCGAGTCCCCAGGGACAATGTGCTTATATCACTGAGTGTGACAGAGCCTGGGTGTCTCTCGGTTCCTATCACTATCACTATCATAACACGAAATGTAATGAATCCAGTTATCATGCAAATTTTTTCCGGTTAGTATGCCTAATTACCGATCATTTTGGTCAATTTGATAAATTTTGCGAATTTCTCAAATTTACCGGTGTTAAGTAAAAACTCCCAGCTCGTATTGGTAGAAATGATAGATCGTAAACAATTATTTAAAAATTTACCGGAAATTTCAATCATTACACTTCACTAATAGTTCGAAAAATATATAGCAGATAGCAGCACTATTACAAGCATTACACAGAAACAAAGTTCATGTTAGGTTCACACAAGACGTAAAACGTTTATTCCCACATGAACCAATTCGTTAGAAGTTTCGCAGAGGAATATAGACTAGGTGCATGTTTGGTTTAGCAGTCTAGGATGATGGATTCGATCAGTGAAGTTGATTATGTTTGAAAATGTTGATAAATGCGAAAAATAACTGATGAACTTTCAAGTGATAGTGTTTTCTCCCTTTTTTTTCTTTTCCAGAGACTAGTCAGGGTATCTGTTGAAAAAAACATGGAGGAATTTCCTACCAGAACTTTCTTTTTCTTCAGAAAAGAGGGTGGCGTAAATTATTTCTAATCGCAAGTTGAAATTCAATCTTTTTTACATCCTTTGTCTTAAGTCCATAATAAGTTTTATCCATTTGTAAACAATACTCAACGAATTGATCTTTTACATAAGGAGATAAAAAAGGCCTTCGTCCTAGTGACACATCAAGTAATTTTTGAAGTTAATCTTCAGGTTTTTTTACGTAGTCTTTTAATGTAGATCCAGGTAATTGGAAAGCTTCCGATGCTTTCAATAGTCCCATCTCTTTATTTTTACCGCTATTACATCTCTTTCATTTTAATCTTATTCCATGTCTTTCTATGTGACATCTGTAAAAAAACAAAACTACTTCGAAAGTGTTCGTAATATCTCCCAGGGCGAAAATGGGAACACTTAAGTGGGTGATATCGGGAACAACCTAACTCTCAAAAAGGGTGGCCTCCACCCTCGGAATCGAATCGCAAACCAAGAAACAAACTACACCAAGCCTGTTACGGTCGCTATCACTACCTCAAATGATATAATGCTATTACTTGAACTTTATTGATTATACTAAAAGTAATGAAACGTGTTTATTAACTCATCGTACACGAAAATAAGAGAAAAATTCCCAAAGAAAAGAAAAACAACACAGGTGCGTCTAGTTTCCATGAACAATAACTGAAGGTGGAGAGCTTCGTAGTTCCGGGTAGTGGCCACCAGCTAACAGCATTAATCAAGAAGAAACCGTGGTGGGCGATATTAGGAACGTAGGCGATAATTGGGCCCCCTACCCCATATAATTCCAGTCTTCATCGTGAGCAAGATCATTTCCGATCAATTATAATATCCTTAGTAAAAAAATTTAAAATTTCCTGCGATAATAGTAAACTTCTCTCTCTATTTATTTCTGATGCCAATTTTTTGAACATTAGAATTTTCATTGCTGAATTCTATTAAGAACGTGCGGCAGGCAAAAATGAATTTGTATATTACATTAATTTTTAGATTTACATACGAACGTGACATCAAAAATCGATAAACGAATTTTTTGGAAACTATTGTTACGAAACTAATGTAAATAGTTATCTATCTATTATCTAATGTGCCATCTTTCACGTATAAATAATTAGTGGCACATATCTCTGTAAATCTTGACAAATTAACGACGAACTTGGCGCGTTTGACGACAGTTTCGATTCGGCAATATGATGATGCCAAACAAGAAATGTAAAGATGCCACGCGAATCGTCGAGATTTTTCTAGAAGGTTTATGCTTCTTTATATAGTGGCGACACCAGAAGAGAACTAGAGCAATTTGTAAATTTTTAGTTCAAAGACGAGGTTCGATCTCGGTAGATCACTCTCGCTAATTCTGGGTCACGTTCCGTCAAGATCTCTCGTAAATACGTGTAAATAGCTGTTCAATGGAATAAATCCGTGATGTTCTGCATTTTATTTGATCCTCTGCTCATTTCATAGACATGTGGGGCATTATTTAGAACACCATTTTCTATACAAAATATATAATTTAAAAAATAAATAAAATCACATAATTATCATAGTTCCACACAAGATCTCAAAAACTTTACTCCCAGTTTCAAACGAAACCCACGAAATACGTATGTATTTAAGAAAAAAAAAAACTAAATAAAAACAGAAGATTTTTTAAGGGTATTTAGGGAATTAGTTCATGTTTCATTTGACATGTTTTCCCTTAAGTTAATGAACCGTTTATGCGGTGAAATGACAACTTTTTTTTTGTGATTAATTAAAATTTCATTCATCAAGAACTAAATATCTTGTCTTTTAGAAAAAGAAAGATGAATTTAAAACGCTCTTCTTTTAATGATTTTTTCCTCGTGTGACGTAAGAACAAAAATGCTTTTTTTTTTAGAAATAAAAATAATGAATATAAAATTCATATTTACTGAAGTATTGCGGACTGATTAAAAACTTAATTAGTTTATTCTACTGCATGAAAAAAGAGATTAGGAGTTTCAAGGACCAGAAAAAAAACTGATTTATTATTCCATTAATAAATGAAAAGTTTATTTTTTACGTACGAACTAAGCTTTTGTTTTTTATATGAATTTTAAAATAAATAGAATAATGAAAAATCTGGAGGAGGCTTGAAGTACTTTTTATTCGCATGATATGATTTTTTTTTGTAAATGTCTGAAAAAAAGCAGTACTTCCATAGAAATACAAATACAACGCCACAACAGGCAAATTGCCCAACGAGGTGGCAGACTTAAGAACATCATGGAAGCCCGAGCCATTTTTTGGAGGCCCTACCTACTACTGCTACACCACACATACACCCCGCGGAACCCCCAACGAATCGGTACATGCGGGAATGTGCGTGTACGTGTAGTGAAACCTGACGTGAAGTTTTTTGTTTCTCTGTAATGATTGTTATGTGTACTGCTGCCATCTGCCACCAGTTTTTCTAACTATGAGTGAAGTGTTATGATTGAATGATTTATCGTTGTAGGAATGTTGGTCTCTGTGGCGAGACTTTTTAACGGGGAGATCGGCTCGCATTTGCGCCTTGGGAACCACAGGAAACCAACTTCAGCCGAAATGATTATCATTGATAATCAGCACATTTATTTACAGAAAATAAATATCGGTAATAATATTTAAAGATAATTTTAAATTGTGAGATGAAATTATGTTTTTAGCTGCGGATTAACGAGAGCTGTGCAGACAGGAGCTGAGATCTACGGTAATTGCGTACAATACTGTATATTACAGGCAGTTGCTTTTTTTTAAATATTTTCTAGTAAATTTTGATCGAGAAGTCACAATTTATCATGCCATAATGACTTTCTGCATCCTATTTTTGAGAGATAGGAAGAAATAATAAACAGAGATTTGAAAATTCCTGCGAAGTTAGTGAATTGATTTTTAATTATTAATATCGTAAATAATTGAAAATTTACTTTTACGTAACATGGTACAAGAAAATTTTTATTCTACGGCGATTATCTATGCATTTGTTTTTATCCATAAATTCACAGACTGATGGCAATTTATTTTGAAGTTTAGAATTTTTACTGCTAAATTCTGATGCGAACTTGCATCAGCCAAAAACCAATTTGAATATTACATTAATGGAAATTTACATTCAATTACGTTCATCGAATTAACGAGAGCTGTGCCGACGGGGATAGGCATCTACAGCAATTGCGTATAATACTGTATATTGCAGATAGTTCGTTTTTCTTTTTGATTTTCTGGTGAAATTTGATCGAGAAATCAGAATTTATCATACTATAATGACTTATTATTCTCCACATCTTATTTTTTTCTCCGGTACATCAATTACATTGACTTATTTCAAATTTAGTCCGAATATTTTGGATTGTATGTGATATGCTATGCCAATGCAGTAGAATTTCTCGAAAACAGATACCCGGACCAAACATTTCGTCCCTTAAGCGGAGGTATGATATACAGTGGGACCTCGTTTATGCAACGTTTGGCTTCAGTCACAATTTGCTCCTTGAAATGTATATGTTAGTGTAAAAGTGATATATACAGTGGTGGTTATGCATAACCACCAATCATCTCGATAAAAGCTTGATTGAATTTCATTACATTTATCACTTTTAACGGTGATTATGTATGATTCCCAAATAAAGATCGAAAGACAGATGAACATGGAAAAAATTAAAAATCTCTCATCTCTTCATCAAATCAATTAACTATTGTTACCTGTACATGATATGTGCACACACATGTTTACACACATATTTTGCGATAAAAACTAAATTAAATTCAAATAAGTGTGAAGAAGATAAAAACATTCCCTAACATTATCGGTCTTGCTATGTTAGCTTTATTCACACGATCATCAATCATTTACATTACCAACTGTATTTGTTACGGTAAATAAGTGTGATGGATCGGTTATTATGAGTTCTTACCAATCGTTTTGGTAAGTTTGATAAATTTATTATTTTTACCGGGCAATATGCATAATACTCAAGCGTTGTTGGTAAATTTGATAAATCTGAAAAAAAAAAAAATCCAATTGAGTCTAAGATTGTGTGATGGATATAGTCGGACCGCGATATAATGATAACAAGTTTTACCATCGTACCCCGATATAAAGATACAATACATGTATGAATATTATAATGTATATAGCATAAACATCATATAGTACGATTTATCATGTTTACAACGACGCGACGCTTAGGTATTATGCAGAATGCCGGTAAAAGTCATAATTTTTTTAGCACATTAAATTTACTAGTGGCGCTTGGGTGCTATGCATAATAGCTGGTAAAAGGGATAAATTTAGAGAAAGTTATCAAACTTCCCAAAACGCTAGGCGATTATTGATAATAACCGGTTATTATGTATAAGATTCGGATTCATCACATTTAACGTAGCATACTTATACAAATATGCTTTGTTGTTGAAGAAAAATTTGTAGATCACAGCTGTAACAAATTTTTTCGCAATGAGATGCACGTGTAAATGGGGGATGACATTTCAAAATTGAATGTCTCCACAAATATCAGTCATATCGTGGTTGTCGGGTTCGATCCCGGGTGGTGGTGCAAGGTATGAAATGTGTGTGCGTTTATTGACCGACAACACCATTCCGGGACGCGAGGGGGATTTTATGAGTTTTGAACTTCACGAGAGTTAGTCGCTGCCATCATAGATGTGCTCAAGGCAAGTTCAGATTAAATTTCGCTTCGAATTTTATGATGATGCGATTTGAGAGGAAAGAAACGTGAGCACAAGTAGAAGGAGTTTCTGTTCTCTCCAAAGTAGTTCCTTTGGATAACCCTTCAAACAATCTCCAGAGATGTACGAAGAAGAGTTTGCTCTCTCTCGTATTCTTACAAGAAGTTACACAGATTCTCCTCAAATTGCATTTTGGTGGTGAACTTTATTTGTTCTTGCTTTCGTCCTTTTACACTGCCGATGCACTGAGTGTGTGTTCGTTTATATCGACGGAAGGAAATCGAATGAAAGTTATGTGATTTGTTTTTGTCGTTCAGTGAAAGGAAATCTTCCAATGGTATCGTCTTTTGGATCTGTACAGAAATAGGATGAAAAGATCTCATATTTCTTCTGCAAGTCGTTCAATACTCTTTTTTTCATATCTTATCCTCGTCCTCCCCTAATATAGAAAGCTATAAAGTTTGTAGCATAAAGTTCCAAAAAACAAACATGTCTTTCTCGTCTACGAGAAAATTGGAGATTGTTTTTTCTTTGAAATTGCCTACCGACTTTCCTTTTCTGATTTTCTTGTTTATGACATACACGTATAAAGTATCTTTTTGGTTGATTAATAGATCGTATTTCAGACATTTCTCACATATTTTTTTGAGTAACACAAATTTTTTTTTTGAAACTTCATGGAAAAAAAAACTCTTTGCCTTTTTATTTTACAATCGAAGTACTTTGCGGATCTTAAATTACATGCGTCTAAATTTTTTCCAGCGTCGTTTGGTTCTAAATATTCACTAATATATTGTTTTATTTTTCGATTTTAGTGCTGAAAACGTAGGCTGAACAACATTTTAAGTGTTTCAGTGATTTAATGATTTTCGGCAATTGTTTCAATTGTAAATTATATTCATCATTACAATTCTATTAATTTTTCAAGTTTTTTTGTTATAAACTTTGATCGTCTCAACCTTCACAGCGGCTATCACCAGACATCTCATCTCGTCTAACTTTCTGCTTTATTTTCGCAATCTTGAAATATCTCAGGTTCCTAATGTCGGGAACCCTGAGCAAGATACCGTTGTAAGTTTTACTCTCCTGATTAATTTTCTTCTCCTGATTACATTTCTTTTCCTTATACAGAAACAAATACTAATATAAATACAAATACAAGGCCACAACAGGCAAAATGCCCAACGAGGTGGCTGAGAAAAATATGCTCATAACAAGTATGGATATTATATATTACTAAAATACGGCAACCCAATTGAAATGCAATCACAAAAATTATAAACAATATATGTATACACATGATAAAATACTATACAATGCCCATAAAGTATGGGTAACTTCTCGATTTACCCCAACATGTTTATCGTATTTCTTTTTAAGCGTGTCTATTGTGTTAGAATTTACAACCCCTTGAGGTAAACTATACCATTTATTAACAACCCTATTAGAGAAAAATAACCTAGAATTGACTCTTACCAATCGATACTGGTGCCCTCTTGTAAAAGTAGCCGACTGACGGTGTACCAATAATTCATGGTCCATCCTATCCATCGCGTTGAAAATTTTGAAGACTTCGATCATATCTCTCCGACACATGCGTTCATCCAATGTAAACATATTCAAAAAATGAGAAGTCTCTCTCCATAACTCAAGCCCCGTGTGAGAATAAGGACACGCGTAGCTCTTCTCTGCACCCCTTCAACTAAGTCTATGTCCCCTCTGTAGGTATGGTCTCCATAACTTTACAGCATACTACAGTTCAGGACGAACTAACCCTCGAAAAAGAGGAAGGATGACTCAGAACTCTAAAATACCATAAGGTATCGAAAAATCACTCAGATGATGAAATTTCAGTCCACTGTGTCCTTGGAGAATGACAAGGATATGAATCTGTCATTTTTTCCACGAATTCATTCGATATCAAATTCTTATTAAAAAGAGTTTTCAAGTGACTTGTCAGTGCGCGAAATCTCTCAATGCAGAAAAGAGGATACTACTCACAGCTATAAGTACACTTTTCTCATCCAAGAGGAAGCCAATTTTTCGAAGCTTAAGCAACGTCAAGCTGTTACGTTCAAGATGGAACGGAAGATATCATCCAAGAAGAAGCATTTCAACCGTAAATGGCCCCCCATCCAACTTTTTCCTTCGGAATGAAACTGCGTGAAAATTCCTCAAGGAGAAAAAAGGTGCCAAGCGACTTGGAATGAAATCGTTCTAGAAATTTCCATAAAACAAAAATGCTCATATCCGATCCTTTCATGCTATTTTCTATATACATCGATAGTATTCAAATGCATAATAAAAACGATTCGTGGGATCTGGTGCGCGATAAAATATTTATACAGTAGTTCTCACATACAGGGTGTCAGGAAAATGACAGTTTGTTTTTTCAAAGTGGATGATGATGATAAGACGTGGAACGTGGATGATAAGCGACAGAGATTAACTGTTTATATCACGTGATTTTTTATTGTGCAGAGCAGTTTCAAATACACTTCAACTTTTGCTTGTAGATGACGCCGATAAACTGGCGTCCGAACTACAGGGTGATCATAAAATCACTTTGACGATACGCGACCCCTAGCGGCCCCAAAAATGAGATTAAATATGCGTATGTGCTCATATAGAAGCAAAGTGTAATGTCAAAGACAGAAGCAAAAACCTAGCTCTCGCTGTTAGCAGTCACAGCAACAAAATTTTGAAAAAATTCAAATGACATCACTCACTTTTATGCGTATCTAAGTGATCGGCGCAGACAAAAACACGTGAATGGCGCTGGAACGGACCTGTAGAACGCACCACCAGTAGCGCTGGCACAGGACGCACGAAAGAAAAGACCTCGCCAATATGGTTTGGTGCGCTAACTCCCCGGAGGGGAACTACCAGCGGTAGATATGTGATCTGCATTTGTTGATTCTACATGTTTCTTTGCACATGTCTAGGGTCATTGTTTATCTTCTCATTCTCGAGCGTGTACACTGAAATATAGCGCGCTATACCTTGAATTTCATTCGCATGTACCTTAATCAGTTTTTGTTAATTTAAAAAAACTTCTGAAAGTTAGCAACTCTAAATTCTTCTGGAATAGATCCGGGCATACTACCCGAACCCGGTCTACGTCCCTTCCAAAAGTTTATCCTATTTGGGCCCCTGACTATGGGGCCGTTCAAGTATTGCGTCAGCAAAATTTTTGCCATTTTTGACCCCCTTTCCCCTTGTCAGCAACAGTCAGCAAAACTCTGACCCCCCTCCTCCCCTTCGTCAGCAACTTTTCGTCAGCATTGCCTCCTACCTCCTAACGCATATTGGTGGGATCAGAAACGTACGCGGAAGGAGGCTAAGAACTAATTCTATCACACTCATTTTTTTTTCATTATTTCAGGAACGCGTTTGTTGTCTGGATCGTAATCAAAGACGATCCATTGAGAGGCAATGGCATTTGAATTAAATTCACAAAATTCATAAATTATTAATAATAATTAGCACGTGGTCCACCTGCTGACACTTCATCGTGGCTCGAACCATATTGAACAGACATAAAGTTTTGTCATACTTTTAAAGCTCCCCTTCATGTCTTTATCAAATATACGTTGCAATTCGATAACTTTGATCATTTTTCGCAATTTTTTATTGCTATTTTTGTGTAATTAGTGTAAATTAATAGAAGTAAAGGAACCAAGCACTGGAATTCCATGACTTCCACAAGAGTAGGGCTGACAGGCAGGATCGTCGTAATAGCATCATAGCCCCACCCCCCCCCCCCGAGCCAAGGGATTTTTTGGAGGCCCTACATGGAAAATTCTCGAAAAATTCACCTACGTCTCGTTTTTCTGAGGCACTCCTTCTCTTGAGGCTCTTCGGGCACGGCCCGGGGTGGGGGGAGGCATGCGTTAAGACGGCACTGCCTAAGGTTCACACCAGGCGTCCTTCTTTTTAAGTTGTGAATCTGGTAACCCTATCTAAGACCACATAATCCGTGTTTTCACTTATTTGTTCGATCATCCATATTGTCCGAATGTTTTTGTGGAAAGAAATAATTATTTTTTCTACATAAAATCGATTCTTGCAAATGTACGAATTTTGTTACCGAAATTTTCGTCTAAAAAAAAAAATTTTATGCCAAAAAATAACAAAGAGAACTATCTCTCTTTCATCATCTCATGAGTTGCCTGAAATTTCGAGATTAAATGGCAGCACCAACAGTATATAAATCAAGCCTCTGCAGAGAGTATGACGTCAGCGGTCTCCGCCTTCGCAGTGCTGAGAACTGTGCCCCCCAATATCTTTCGTCGGAACATCACGTGACTCGGTGAAAACAAACACGACCCCCCACCCCCCTACTGTTATTTTCTTATATAGTAGTTTAAAACAATAAATGAAAAAATAATTTCAGCTTGGACGAGAGATAATTCCAAAATTAATGAAAGTTATAATTTCAGCATTAAAGAAAGATAATTTCAGCGTTAATGGAAGAAAATATTCTAGAATTAATGTAAGAGATAATTACAGCATTGATAAAAGTGATAATTCCAAAATTAGTGAAAGAATTAATGAAAGCTATAATAATAAAATTAATGAAAGAATTAATGAAAGCTATAATAATAAAATTAATGAAAGATAATTCCAGAATGAAGGAAAGAGATAATTCCAAAATTGGTGAAAAGAAATAATTCCAAAATTAATGAAAAAGAAATAATTCCAAAATTAATGAAAAAGAAATAATTCCAAAATTAATGAAAAAGAAATAATTCCAAAATTAATGAAAGAGACAATTCCAGAATTCATGAGATATAATTTCAGAATCAATGAAAGAAATAATTTCAGCATTAATGAAAGAAACAAATCCAGAATTGATGAAAGCAATTATTTCAGAAGTAATGAAAGAAATAATAATTAATAAAGGAAATAAAATTCCAGAATTAATGAAAGAATATTCAAAAAATAATGAAGGAAAATTCAAAAAATAATGAAGGAAAATTCAAGAATTGATGAAAGAAATGATTCCAGTATTAATCAAATAAATAACAATCTTTTTTCACCTTCAGATGAGTTCTTTATCCTTTTTTTAAATCTTTAAAACCCAATATTTAGAGACCGAACTGTACATTTCTTTGGAAAAATTGCCAGGCGGGAAGTTTGTTTTGACAGAATGACGTGATTTCCTTGCATTTGATGTCGCTGCAGTCGCGGTGGCTGGATGCTCCATAATCTCTGTCGTCTGCTTCTCTCCAAGTTACTTGTTTTGGGCGTCTCCTTGTATCCTAAAAAATTAACTGAACTGGAAGTTCAAACTTCCAGTTCTGTTTGTGAGCTTAGCTTGTAGGGAACCGACTTCTTCTCTGTCGTCTGCTCATTAAGAGGCTCTTTGATTTGGACGTCTCCTTATGCTCTAATAAAATAACCGAACTTATAATTCAAATTTCCAGTTCAGTTCACGAGCTTTGTTTATAAGGAACTGAGCGGAATAAAGAATATAGTTTTTTTCACTTTGAACTTCATCATCACCACATGAGTCAATTTTAAATTTGACATTAGATGGCAGCACATTACTATAAAGTGCAGTGTATAAAAATTCACTTTTTACGATCTTACCTGTCGTCTGTTTGTGTGGAGGTCCAATGTTTTCGATGTCTCATTGGGTCTTGAAAAAATTACTGAACCGGAATTTCGATCTTTCAGGTCAGTTTATAAGCTTTGTTTATAAGGAGCGTAGCTGAATGAAGAATTTCGTTTTTTATACCTGACCTGAGCTTCTCGTCATCACCACATGAGGCACTTCTGATTTTGAAAGTAGGTAGCAGCACCAACAATATACAAGGCGCATAGGTAACGGGGCATATGGCATTTTAATGGCGAACCATTGGTCCTAGAGGCGTACTCGCAGTTGGAAAAAGTACCCGAATAATGTGTAGTACTCAGATATTTTATTCATGTTGCCAGAGGTTACATAGTTATTAAAATAAAAATATTAACTTTTTATGTGGACACCCTGTGCCCCAAAACCCAATTGGAAAGTTGTTTCCCGGTCTCCAACAAAAAAATTCATCGTTTCTAAGTGCAATATTCACTGAGATATTCGAAGAAGTTTGGAAAAAAACATAATTAAATGCGAGGAAACCATTTTACCCGCATTTAATGCTGTTTTTTTTTCCCCGGATTTCCTCAATTTTTCGAATTCGCATACCTCGGTGAATATTGCATTTAGAAACGTGAAATTATTTTAGTTGCCATCGGAAAAGACAGAGCAACAACTTCTTAATTGTGTTCTTTGGCACACGGGGATGGTATAAAAAGTTGTTTTTTAATTTTATAACTACACAACCCCTTACAACATGAATGACATATCTGAGTTGGACACGTAATTTGGATACTTTTTCTAGTTGGGTATGTCTTTAAGACTGACGGTTCGCAAGTAGTGTCATACGCCCTGTTACCCATGCAGTCTGCATATACACGTAAAAAAATACAGCTGACTCCCGTTTTAACGAATACCGTTATAACGGAAAAAATATCGTTTTAACGAAAACTTTTCTAATTCCCCCCCGGATAAGTTTACATAGGAACAATATAAAAATCTGAAATTTAACGAAATTTCTTTATTACTCCGGTCTCTTGGAGTTCATTATAATGGGGTTGACTGTATTCCCGCCAAAAAAATCTGATATTTTTGCAATTTTTGACGTGAAAGCAGTCCTTTTTATAATGATTATGTCATTTTTACTTTTATAAATTTAAGAAGGAAACAAAAGAAAGAAAGGGTGGGGAGAAAAAAAGAAAAATGGCCAAGGGGGCTCGGTTGTGCGTAAATGCCTTGAAATTCCACTTGTGCGCCTCTATATATAGCTCTTTCAATATTAAAATATTTCATTTATGCAAAGCACAATTTCAATTCTTTGACATTTTCATTTTGACTCGAACTCCAAATCTTTGACATTTAGACATCATTTAAAACTATCAAATCCACGAGGTTTTTGAAGATTGTGAAAAATGAGTCGCTGAATTGGTTTTGCATGCGTATTATCAACACTAAAAACCACAAATTTTAGGTTGACAGATACAAAGATACGCATTGAGCAGGTTATGGACATTTCAAACTGAAGACTTGCGTGAGAATTTATTGCACTTTTCTGAGAAATCAACAGACACAGTGAGTCTCAAATAAACGGATTTAAATAGCTTTAAATGTGGTCATACGCCATTTTAGATTTTTTTTTTTCTAATGCCCACAACATTGTTCTTGCAGGATAGGAAAATTGTATTGAAATTATTCGGGATGTTGCAGGCCAGTAGTAGGCTTAGGTGGTAGGGCAGTTAATTGGAAGCATTACAGTATAGATTAAAAAACTTTAAAGATGTAATGTGAATCTTAGTCCTACTAAGTCCCAATACATTATCTGCTTGGATAGCATATAGAAACTAATCAGCAAACCAAATGACGTTAAGATCGTCTTAAATATGTTTAAAATCACGTTTTTCCTGTTAAATTGAAATGAATGGCATATGAACACTCGCGATTTTGAAGCAACAGCAAATTTATGCAATTACAGTTTCTTAAGTTATACAGCAATGTAGTTTTAAAAAATTTAATTTCGCGGGTATTTTTCCTCATGTACGATGTGGTCTCTTGGATGGAGTTCGTTATAACTGAATTCGACTTTATTTCTTTTCAGTGGAGGCAATGGGTTGGCACACTTCTCCCCAAAAATTCATAAAAAAATACCCCAGAGAGAGCAATCGTTCTTTATTCGATTTTTATAAATATATTCCCCATCAGACCACTCAGGTTTAGAAGTGTCGCGAGTTCGATACCCGGTTCGTCCTTGTCAGAAAACTTTCCTGACATAGGGGGTACAACAAAAAATGGCGACTTGACCGCAGCGGAAAATTGCTACTGCAGGGAGTCTCCCATCGAGGGGGTTAGCGCACCAACCTCTCGATGAGTATAAGAAACAAGCCTGCCGTTCGGAATCGGCAATAAATTGTAGGTCTCGGGGTCTAATTAGCCCTCGTGTGCAGAAAATGACCGTGGTGCGACAAAAATTATCAATGATCAGACCACTCAGTGCCGGTTGAAGATAACTTTGAGCTAAACTAGATGGCTATCCGTCTGTAATTGCATGAAAACGATGGGGTTTTTTTACACACAAGCTTTCATTTTTCACCCATCTACTTCTTGGATTGCATTTACTACCAGCACTCAAAAGAATGTCAATGAATGGTCCACAAATCTTTGTCTGCTTTCTTTATGGCAGCCCTCTTTGAATGAAAAGTCTGCGAACACACACAACACTTTCTGTCTTTACAGTTACTCCATTTTGCTTTAAACCTCTTCTATAGTTTGTGTCAGGGCCTACTGTCACTCCCAAGGCGTAAACCCACCGAGATTACATGCAACGCTTTTTTTATTTCCTTCCTCATGTTAATGTTACTTGAATAGCAGAAAAATTGCGAAAAATATATTCTATGCATTTTTTGTTTGAAATTAAATTTTTTTTAGTCAGAGTGACTAAAAAAATTTAATTCCACAAACTTCTTCGTGGCCCCCATATCAGTAGCCGTGGCTCCCCTTTCGCTAGATTTTCATCCGTGGCCCTCCTGGAATATCCTAGGGCCCCCCTGAGGCCATATGGCCCCCGGTTGAGAACCACTGGTGTAGAGAATGAAAAGAGCCAAGACATTATTGTTTACAAATCTTTGCAAAATGAGTGTTGATCGAGATAAAACACAAATCACAACACAGTCTGAAGAATTATAAGTCATAAAAGTGGGAAAAAGTAGCTGATGTTATGCTACCCAAAAACCCCAAACCTTATAAAATTTCACACAATCGAAATACAACAATCAGAGATGTAATACAAGATGACTTCATGCTAAAATATTTGTGTGTAAGCAAGTTCAGTCGGCAGTTCAGATACTATAGAACCGACATAAGTCATATAACTATGATCAAAAACCTCAGAGAAAAAGTTATAATGAAGACATAATACGCACCATTTCTGTATCGTAACTGCAACAATTGCAATGTTACATGAATTTGATACATTATTTGTTCGTAAAAAAACATATTAGCAATAATAATCAAGAATAAGAAAAATAACCATATTGCTGACATTGCAAAATAAGGAGAAAACACAATTGCAAGCTTAGGCACAAAGAAGACAATGCAAGAGCAAATCATCAGAATAACATGAATAAATGCGATTAATTGCGAAGAAAAAGGATACATAAGCGCCTCTGAATTGGCATCACCAGCAATATCAAATGAAACTGATACATTGTCTGTTAATAAAACATTTAGTCGGATATTGCATAAAGACAAGAAAACTAAATTTATTTGTAACTAAATGCTGTGGCACTCCATCATTAGACCTTTTCATTTACAAAATTTCAAATGAAAATTAATTTGAAAAAAAAACATTGTGCCCAAAGCGTGCATGTCTAAAATGGGTAAAACACAAAATATAATACGAAAATTATTCAAAAGGTGACGCCACCAAATAACGAAGGATTCTCAGATTCATAGTTATGTTGTTTTTCCGCAAAACCACACGTTTCCCGCAGCCGAACGCAGTCTGCTTGAATCAATCTGTGGAATATTGCAACGAATACCGTCTTTCAGACGTGACTAACTATAGGTATGGGGGAGGTTTAAAATACTTCTACGGAACTATAACATTTTTAACCTCAACATCACTATTCGTTAGATTAGAGATACCGTCAGATATGTACATTATATACATGTATAACATTTAGTATTACCTGCGACATGGAGTTGCTCGGAACGGTGGATGTCTTCCGAGTATTGAAATTTTATTTATTGCAAAAAAAGTGCATTAATACATTTTTTTAGAGAATCTCGTTTATATATCTACTCTTTTACGCGCTATCTATCGGTAAAATTTGGAAAACATCACAGTGGCATGAAATCCGATAAATAGATTTAACATTCATCGACGTTTAATATGATTAGTTAATATATTATCCATAATAAATTATTTAAATACAGTATAATTAATTATAATTATTTTTATCAAAATTTTTTTTAGTTTTATATCAACTGAAAATTTGAGAAGAAAATTTGACTCATCAAATACACTGCTGACCACCGTAAATGCAACACCCTGAAGGAAGCATGCAAATAATATGAAATTTACAACATGCATTAGCGGAGGTGAGATATGCAAATGATTAGAATTTCAGCGCAGACGCACTTCACGCGCGCCTGTGGCGCCACTTAAAAGCGCTATTTAAGGCTTGAGATTTTGACGATTTGAAGTACGGCAATTGTGTTTTTCTTGTGGTTTTTTTCAAAAAAACGATCAATTATGCCTCGTAGAAAACAGCGATCATCTTTTGATCAAGTATCCGAGTTCGACAGAGGAAGGATAGTGGCCTACCGAGATTGTGGATTATCTTTCAGGGAAATCGGTAGTCGTGTTGGACGAAACCAAACAACTGTAATGCGGATATGTGGTCGTTGGATGCAGGAGGGTACGACGGACCGACGTGTTCGATCGCATCCACCTCAGTGCACCACTTCACGTGATGACAGGCGTATTGTGCGTATGGCAGTGACGGATCGCTCAGCCACATCACGAACCATAGCACAGCACATTCAGTCTGTACCGCATCATCCAGTGTCTGCGCGTACCATTCGACGCCGTTTACAGCAGAGTGGTCTGTCCGCAAGACGTCCATTGCTTCGTCTACCCTTGACGCAGAACCACAGACGTCTCTGCCGCCAATGGATGTGGACGGCACAATGGAATGAAATTGTCTTTACTGACGAGTCACGCTTCTGTCTGCAACACCACGATGGTCGGATTCGAGTCTGGAGACACCGTGGAGAGAGGATGCTGAACAGCGGCGTTATGCACCGCCACACTGGTCCCGCACCGGGTATTATGGTATGGGGCGGTATTGGATATCACTCTCGCACTCCTCTAGTACGCATTGCCGGTACTTTAAAAAGCCAGCGCTACATCTCCGAGGTGTTGGAGCCAGTTGCCCTTCCTTACCTTCAGGGCTTGCCCACAGCCATATTTCAACAGGATAATGCGCGACCACACGTGGCACGCATTGTCCAAAGGTTCTTCGTCAATCGTCAGATTGAATTGCTTCCCTGGCCAGCTCGCTCTCCGGATCTTTCGCCGATAGAAAACATGTGGTCCATGGTTGCTCAACGATTGACCCAGATTACATCCCCAGCTGCCACACCAGATCAACTTTGGCAACGCGTGGAAGCTGCTTGGTCTGCTGTACCCCAAGAACACATCCAAAGTCTCTTTGAATCAATGCCGAGGCGTGTGGCAGCGGTGATCTCCAACAATGGCGGCTAATCTGGCTACTGATTTAGGCAGGAACCACACTTCACAGAAGTCTATAAATTTAATCATTTGATGCCTGGTCAACATGTTATCTACAAAATAAATATTGTTGCGATATCTCTTGTCTTTCTTGGTGTTGCAATTTGGGTGGCCAGCAGTGTACTTAATAATGTAATCAATTATCTCAGGGGTGTTGGTTGAAAATTATTTGCAGTAACGTTTCTCTGTAAAGCGTTACTCACACACAAGCAATTAAATAAAATCTATTTGTTCCCTTTGTAGCTCTATGTCGACTCGACATGGAATGGAAAGGAACCGACGGTACTTCATTGTTATGACAACCCCCTTACGTCGTCGCACGTCGCCAAATTTTGAATATATACCTAATGGGAACCGACTTGAACGATAGGCTACTTTAAAAGTTCGTCAGCGCTGGGCGAATGCCTGAAATGGGCGAAAAACTGTCGGGCGACAATGGTTTTTGGGCCTCATCAATCACTTTCAGAACGTTTACTTTGGTTACCGTGGTTCTCTAGCAATGCGTTTCAGACGTGCATATGCCTTTACAATGGTTTGTCACTTCTTTAATGCTGCCGATATTGGTGATTTTCAGCTAATTTTTCAGTAATGGTAAAAGTGTTTTATCGTTTTTTTGAGACTCAACACGCGTGCGCTATCGCAACCCTGCTACCCTTCTTGCTCTTTTCTTCCTTTCTCATAACGGGCCATTCAAGTATTATGTCAGCAAATTTTTAGATATTTTTGACACCCCCCCCCCCCTGCTCCCTCGTAATCAAAATTTCGTCAGCACTGCGCCTGCCCCCTAACACATATTTGTGGGAATCAGAAACGTACGCGGAAGAGGGAATATGGGGGAAGGGGGGCTCGCGTGCCTCCCCCAAGACGAAAAAAATATTTTTAATGCAAAAAATATTTCTTAAAAAACTTAAAATTTCGTAAGAAAATACCTTTATATGTAGCTATAGTCGATTTCTGTTAATTTGAATGGTATTTGAAGGGTAAGAACTAAAAATTTCTCTTTAAAAAATTCATTGCGATCCACCCTTTAAGTTATATATGGTAAACCCTTGCCCCACAGACCAAATGTGGCTCTGAAGGTTATGTGATGGGGCTTGCCCCCTCAAACCCAATTTCGTAAAAATGAACTAAACGGCACATTTACAGATCGCTTAAATGTCCCGTGGCACAATTGCAGAGCATTTAAGTGGCCGATCTGTCACATTTTCAGATCACTGAAGTAGGCCCGCGGCACATTCAAAGATCACTTAAGTGACCCGCGACACAGTTCCAGAACACTTAAACGATCCGTGGCACATTTAGAGATCCTTTGAGTGACATGTGGCGAAATTTTAGAGCACTTAAGCGGCCCCCCGCGGGGGTTCTACATCACTCGAGTTACCCGCGGAACAATCCCAGATTACTTAAGTGATCCCCGGCATAATTACGGGTGAGTTACGGGTAATTACTCATTTGAGTGATGCGTTGCAGAGTTCCAGAGCACTTCAGCGGCCCGGAAACATTTCCAGAGCACTTGAAGGATCTGTGAAACATTTAGAGATAATTAAAGTGGCTCTGTAGGGGACTTATCAATAGGGGGAATGTTAGTTCAGGTGCCCAATAACTATCGAAAGTTTTTTTTCCTTTTTTGGCGCACCGAATAAGATGCCATTAAGAACATTTCATATCTTCATAAAGGGTGGTTGATGAAGTAAACATCATCCAAACCACCCCCCCTCCCCTTGTTGTCAAAAGTCAGCAAATACAAACCCCCCCCCCCACCCCATCGATGCTGACGTAATACTTGAATGACCCCTAAGCAGGCAAAGGCAAAGAAATGAAAAAAAGTTTTTATTCAAACACAATTTCTTTCACCCTTGTTTTAACCCCGTATAGTTACCACACCCGTAGAAAAGTATTAAAAACGTTTCTTTCTTTTTTTGGCAAATACGGATGTAAATTGGTGCTGTTAGCATATTGTTAATTGAAACAACGCAGCAATTTAATTAACTAGAGTAGATGTTTTAAGGGGGGTTGGTGCGCGATCTTGGCTTCCCATGCTCTCCTAAGGGGGGAAGAAAAAACTCCTTCCTTTATAAGGAACATTTAAAAATTTTCGATTCACTCAATTTTTTTTTCTCAAATACTATGGATGGTTCTTATATAATTTTTCACACCAGCGTTTAGGATTATAACAGTTGGTTATTTTTTTCTCAAATTTTAACTTCAACAATCAATTTTTTTTTAAATCACAAAATTTACGCAAATTTACCCATATTTTGTGCTATAAAATTTGTTAAATAATTGTAATAAAAAATCCTCGTGTTAAAGTTTGTAACGTCATAATGTTGAGAGACATTTGAGTGGTGTTCGGAAAAAATGTTTCTTATCCAACAAAAACTTAGTTTTGAGCAAAGAGGATTTTATCATAATGATAATGGACATTATCATATGTAGCGCCTGATAGCAGTTTATATTAAAGTATTTTATAAATATTTCTATTGCAGGGCAGAACAAAAAATTTGAACACAGACGCAAAAAATTTCAAAACATTCGAAAATTGAACCCCTATAATTAGTTACTATGGCCAATTAAGGGTGAAATATACATTTAGCCCTTCTTTGTTTTACTGCTATCTATGAACAGATAAAATCGTGTTTATCAAAGTTGAATAGCTTTTACATTATTTCTGTCAAAATAACCGAACACTGTCATCATTCAAAGTAGTTCGAAATTCCCGTCTTTCTAGCGTTAATTGTAGCAGATTTTTTTATTTAGTCAAAATAGTTGATTAAGTATAAAATATTCAGTATGCTTTGATTTCAAAGTTATCTATACATAGATAAAAACTTACTTATCAAATTTAAATTGATTTTCACCTTGAATTTTGTTTCCAATTCGCCCAATTTTGCTCAATTTTATAAATCTCTGAACACGCAAAATATTTCAGCAACTATCAAAAAATGGCAACGAAAATGAATCGACTCTTTCTAGATAAAAAAGTATTGTATTTATATATTCGCATTTCGCATTCTGAAATGGCGCTAAAAGATGTACTTTGCAAAATGCCAAAAAATGCGGAAGAGAAATTGGTATAATGGGTAATTACCATGTATAAATATTACTATTACCATATTAATATTACCATGTATTTGCGATGTATATTCAAATGTACAGGGTGTCCAGTAAGTACTAATTCAGCCTTTATGTCATCAACAGTTCGTCGTAGATGTATGGCTCTAGTTCAAAAAATGCTCAAAATGTGTTCAGGAATTACTCTGTACCAGTTTTAAGAGTGAAAATACAGAGTACCTTAAATTATAAAAAAAGTCTTAATTTTTATACGGGGCAACTGTTCTCTAATTTCCAATTAGAAAGTTGGTGCCCTGTTTCCCTTGAAACCAATGAAAAAATTCCACGTATGAAGTGCAATATTCACTGAGATATTTGAAATGGAAAAAAATTGTAGAAAATAGGGGAAAGAACAGCATAAACTAATAGCCAATATCGTTATGCTGTTGTGTCCCAACTTTTCTCCGATTTTTTAATTCAAATATCTCAGTAATATTGTATTATGGAATTTTTTGCTGGCTTCAGGAAAGACAGGGCAACAACTTCATAATTGGAAATTAGAGGATAGGGGTACCGTATAAAAACCTAGAATTTTTATTTTATGACACACTGTGTTTTCACTCTTGAAACTGGTATAGAGTGATTCCTGAATACATTTCAAGCAATTTTTTGAAATTATACTTCTACGACGAACGGTTGATGAGCCGAATTAGGACTCACAGGACACCCTGTATAACGGGCATGGAGGAGTTAAAAAGCTTTGCCCAACAAAGTTTTTCATGCTCGGCAACTTTCTGCAGCTGAGGAACGAGTTTTAAATTCTAGTCAGGCAAGGTTGGACAGAGCTCTCAACCCCCTTCCCCCTGTCGCGATGTATTAACGAGGGAAAATGTTCTATTGACTAAAATTATTAAAATAATTAGAAGGAGAAATTTAAACTAATGAAAAAAGAAATACTGAGAAATATACACTAAACCCATGTTCAGCATTTAGTTCCCTTGTATTTCAATTTAGATGTACACGAGAATGAATCGACAAGTTCTATAGCTGTTTACGCGATATAATTCAGTCTCGTCAAGTTCATTAGCGGCTCTTACATCAGCAGTGGCGTAAACGGAATCCGACGAGGGGGGCAAACACAAAAAAAAAAAACTCCCCGCTCTCGTAACACGCAAGGACCCCGAATAAACGAGTCATTTTGGTTCAAAGTCCCATTAGTACAAGAACAAAGCCACAAACGAGGTTTTCTTTTGGCTTTTTCCCATCCTCAACAACCTCTAGCGAATTTCTTTTCGCCACACACAAAAGAAAAGTAGTTTCTTCTTCTTCTTCTTCTTCGAAGAACTTCTTTTGTATGGTTACGTCTTGTGAGTTCTAATGGCCCTCTTGGGAAAATAACCAAAAAATATATATATAAAAAAAAGTTTTTCCCCGCTATACCTTTGATGGAGCCAACTAAATTACCTACTTCAAGGAAGGACAGCTCATTCATTCATTAGGAGGTAGGGCCAACTTTACTTCCTTCCTTTTCCACTTTTCTTAACAACAACAACAGCTAAGAGTTGTGTGTCCGTACCGAGCAGCATTCAAAATGAAATAAAAAAAATTACTTGGGAAAGAAAAAAAAACAGCTGCCTGACAAACATTTAACTAACCGAGTTATTAGTAACGAGGTTATATTTCTCTTTTATTCTGAATATGTTGTTTCCTTTTTTTTCTGCTGGATGCGAGAGTACATTCGAGTGGAATCTTGACTCTACTGGAGCTTTAAACATTCAGCTATGAATGAAAAGGTTTTTTTTTTTTAGCTTTTTTGTGTGTTGAATAAAGAAGCATCATTAACTTCACTTAGTATTCATGTTGAAAATGGGAAATTCTCACTGAAATGAAATTTACCAACTTGCGTACATTTCTTGTACACATCCGTAAACAGTATGTAATTTCTTGACTTCAACAATATCTTTCAGAATGTTTATCCGGCTGCAAATTAATGCATGCTTCCGAAAAGAAAAAAGGAATTTTTCTGACGATGGGAAGAACGAATTTTTAACTTTTTGACATGGAACGAAATATAGACATTAACCGGGGCTCTTGTTCCCACTGGCAAGGGGCCATGGAGCCAGACGAGATTTTAGTCTGTTTTCGCGGTAAACCCACCCCCCCCCCTTCTCGACAAAATCTTGCGTAAGCCTATGACACGTAGTAGACGTGTAGCCAAATTGAAGAGAATGTTCACAAAACCGACACATACACATTTTCCTGATTTTTCACATAGATAATATTCTATGTGAAGATATAATGGTTCTTACACAAAAAAAAAACCGTGAATAATTTGCACAATATAAATAAAAATCGGTGAGAACAACTTTTTTTCGACAAACTAGCCCCGTTCACATGTGCAATAAAACATCCCGGGATGTCCCCGGTAACGGAATTTTCACTGCAAACCATTCACATGACGTTCAGTTTATGCCGGTAATCCCCCTTCTTTCTGGAAGTCGTCACTGGTTACGTGGGATGAACGAAAGCGGTTGATTCAAGATGGCTGATGAAGGAGCTTACAGTGGTTTTCGCCGCGCAAAGGATTATGGGAGAGAAGGTCGGTGTCGACCACCAATCCACCCCAAGAAAGATGGGTTTTTTTTGATGAGCTTCTCTCCCACCCTTTTTTTCCCCCACGAGGGGAAAAAAGTTGTCATACCGTAATTATCACCAAAGCGACCCCCAATCTTGCACATGTGAACGGGGCTACTGATATCTAAACGATAGGATGAAGCTTAGATCCTTACGGTCGTTTCGAAACACTATGGGTTCCGCTCTCAAAGAGAATAAAAAATAAATAAAATTTTCTCGGATGGAAAGGACCAAAAATTCCTCTGTGACGATGGACGTCAACTAAATTTCGAAAATGGCGCCACGAACGCATAGTCGATTATGATGATTCTTTTCTCTGTGTAAATTGCCTGATTAGTTTATGAATTGACGCAGGTAAAGGAGACATCATCATTAACTAAGCTTTCGTGGTGCGGTGGTCAAAATTTAGCGTCCATCGTGATATGAATGTGAGAGCCTACGTGTGATGGTAATGCTGCGTCCAGATTGGACCCTTGCGAAATGGAGTTACCTGATTGGTCTATTCGAATTTTCGTAGAATTCCGCTCGTAATGAATTTAAGCCTCATCAGCTTCATTTTGACCCCGACGTTTGAAGTGAACAGACCTACTTTTCTATACTGAGTAACCGAGAGTAAAGATTTGGTGTTCAACCCAAGTGGGATACTCTGTCAGCGTGATTAGTAGTTGAATATATTTTCCTCTGAAGACGACACCCATTGTGTGTCGAAATATATTAGGAGCTTTTGCATTTTTCGTGTATTTCTTTTATTCGTTGGTTACTTCTTAATGGCAGTTTTATGCCAAAAATTATAGTAAAATATTTTTGAAGAATTTCTCTGATGTAAGAGCTTCTTGAAGTTTGAAATGACTTGTTGATCTATAGATCACAGAGGAGATAATAAGAATCGTATCCGGGGCGTGAACATTAATCAGATGAAATAATATTCTCGAACTAACTCTTCTTTCGAATAAAAAAAATCACATGGCCATATACTTCTGAAATACCCTTCCTCCGATATTCAGTTCTTTTTTATGTGTTCGAAAACCAGACTAGTTCGTAAGCCGAATCATCTTTAGTTGTTCGCAAACAGAGGGGTGAGAGTCATAATTAACAAAACACCTTGATCTAATACATTAATGAAAATTGTCTTAAATCTAAGATTTTTCAGCAAAGATTCAGAAAGAATATTCGTTGAAACGACAAGAAAATTGTGAAATTTTTGTGAAATATTTGGGATTGCCAAAACTACGGGGAAATACGGGGATCCCCCTTAAAACACGCAACATATGGTCACTCATACAACACTTTGGTGTCATTCTTTTGCGTAAGAAAGTGAAGTATCACTTTCACAGTTGTGAAGAAAGATGTGCTCTGTACTTGTTGATACTAAATGTACAGAAAACTGGCTATATGTAGAGATGGTGATTTTTTTTTTTTGGAAAGAAAAATTCATCTTTGTCTCTACGGGGACTCGAACTGCATGCCAGACGAGTGCGTTTCCACTACGATATAGTAGCAGATAGCGGCTCTCGTGTCATTTACGAGTCATTAGCTGATTGCTGGCAGTGTCGTCGAACGCATCGTTCAGTGCTCCATTGAGGGGAATATTCTATCTGTTTTTATAGAATAGTGGTAGCGCACTTGTCCGACGTGCAAGAGGGCGTGGGTTCGAGGCACAGGCGAATTTTTAGAACAAAAATGACGAAAAAAAAAACCCGATTAAGAAGTTTTCTGTGGTTGGGTTTAATTTATTGGTCTCGAGGTTCCGCGAGTTTGCACCCAGATGCAGAATATTCTGAAGATCTCTTAAATAAACAAAAACAAGATTATAACTTTCATCGGGGGAGAATGATGACTGAGCTCAACAAGGGCACCAACATAAGATATACAGACGAATCCCGTTATAACGAACTCCAAGGGACCGTAGAAATCATTTCGTTATAACGAAATTTCGTTAGAAATGAATTTCAGGTTATTTCAAAATGTCCCTACGTAAATTAATCCGGAGGATTAGAAACGAGAATTTCGCTATAACGGTATTGGTCAAAGCAGAATTCGACTGTATTCGCCAAATTTATGCCAAAAAAAAAATTTTACCTGAAGGAAGAAAGTGAAGGTGTCCGATTGGAAGTTCAAAATCTCTGCCGCGAAACATCTTCCTGAAATATGAATAAATTCAAGTTAAAGAAAAATACCGATTCCCTACTAAATTTATTATATTATGAATACTTTATGAATCGCAAAATTAATTTTAAAATGTCGTATACGCAAATCGAGAGAAATCCACAGAATATTCCAACTAACTTCTAAAAGCTTCTTAATTATCATTAGCTGTATAATTAAAATTTGTTACCTAGTTCGTACATTCCAGCAGGAATATTTAACAAGAAAGTTGCCTAGAATTAATTAATTTCCAACTTAACTATAAAATATCACATGATATCATAAATCTAAGCAACTAATAAATCTCGAACTTGTTTTCTTGACGCCACTTGTTAAATTCTTCTTCGGTGAACTTGAATATATATCATCCGCGTCATTAGTTATCAAAACCCACAATCTCCGTTGCCACTTTAAGCGATATAAACTACTTACACTGAGTAGAGTAAAACAATTTCGTAATAAATAACAAATAATAGAAACAGTTGCCGTCGCTTCTTTCTACTAAACGACTCATTTGGTTATTTCGCGTTTATAATAGCATGATAAATGATTTCTTGAGCTCTCGGGGAACGCCTTCGAAGGATTAACGTTATTCTCTACGTTTTCCACGCTGGAATTATTGAGTATGATTCCCGTTCTGAAATATTATTACATATTTTAAAAAAAAACCCTTATTAATATAAATATGAGCAACTAATCTCTTAATAACTTAAGCCGCAGTATGGAGAGTAAAAATATTGCTCCAGTTCCCGAGACATTACGTAGTATAATGAGTTCTTATACTACAAAAGAGGATCAAGTCATATTTATTTTCCTCATAAAAAATTTCCATAAATACGCAAATTAAAATAAAGATCTTAAGCTGATCGTATGTGAATATATTTTTTGTTCGAAATTTCGAGCATTAATTTACATATAGGTGTGGTTTTTGAATTTTGAATGTGTAGTTGGAAAGATGAATTATGAATTAAAGAAAACATGATATTCTCATGAAATTTCTGTTTCGACAACAAAAGAAATATTTAAATATTTTAAAGATACCCAAACATGTGATGTTTAATCTCATCGAATTTTCTTTGATGACATTTTTTTTCGTATGTCAATTAGTAATTGATGCATATTTCTGTGAGTGAGTTAATCCTTCTTAGTTGGACTTTTGTACGTAATTGGATTATTATATGAATGCAATCTTGTTTCAAAAACAGAAAAATTAGCGATGTTTGGTTTTTGCTGTTTTTTGGGAATCGGTTTTTTTCACTTCTTTTCTCATGAGATATTTGTTTATGTTGATGAAAGAGAGTAAAAGAGAGCTTGCTGTAGGAAGATATAACTATAATCCCTTTTCTCTGATCACACACATTGGTTTTTCGACGTTCTAATTTTTTTTATTACCATTAGGACTCAAAGTTTCGATGTTAAAAGATCTGGATTTAAAATATATTAGACACAGAAGTGATGCTTATAGTTTCATTGGATTTTCTACTGCATGTATTTTGAATGAATCTTCAGATTAACATTCACGTTTTAATGTTGGTGAGTTACTAAAAATGGCAACATTAATATAGTTGTATTTTTAATATTGCAAAAATCCGATCTAATTAATGTAATTGGAGAATGTGTAAGAGATGGGCTTTGGCTATTCGGTTTCTTTCTCCGACTTGGATTATCAAAAGGATTCAATTACTCTTAGCAATATCTACTCTTGATTACGAAGAGTTTGTGATACTGATGCTTGGTCGGTATATTTTATCCTATACATCCTTATATAGGGATTACTATATTATCTGATTTCTCCTCTCATACATTTTTTATTTAAGAATAGTTTTAAGATGAATGCTTGCCTTCGGGGTGATTTTTTTAAAAGTCGTTTTGGATAAAATTAATGTGGTTCTGATTTGGATAAAGTATAAAATTAAGAAAATATATGTTATTTCACATGAATATTTTGGCAAAAAAAAAAAAATTATTGACAATTTTATTTGTGTAAAATTAGCATATTTTTAGTACTTCTGCTATACCTTGTGCACTAAACACCATTGCTTGTATCGACGGGTTTCTTCACACAGATTATTGCTCTGACATTTTTCTGTTCAATAAACAAAGTGTATTAGAATACTATGAAAATGTTTTGAGATATGATTGTTTATGTATAAAAATACATATTTTTAGTAAAAAATACTTTGCATTCTTAATTCTAAATCATGAAAATCTAAAAGTTTTCTTAGTTTAACGCTTACATAGAACTTAGTTTTATTTTGTATATTAATGTATTTCGTATATTTTCGTTTTCAAAACGTGTTATTTCTGTGTGTTTCCATGAATTGAATCCTTCAAAATCTTTTATTTATTTTTTAATCGACAAAATTTCATCTCGATAGAATTTAAATGGAAACTTCCATTTAAACAAATTCAATATTTATCTTATCTACATGTAAAAAATAAATCAGAAATAAATTCTAAAAAATCCAGTAAAATATCTTTTTCACATATTATAATACATGGAAGGGTGAATGAAAACGGATAGCAATTTAAAGTAACTTTTTTTCCATCCAATATATATTTTTAAGTTAATTCAAAACACAGTTTCTTCCCTATCCTGTGTATATCAGCTATTGTAAAATCCTGATGTAATTTCTCCCCCCCCCCCTTGACTGAGATTCCCTGAATCTTTTCCTGAAAAAATAATGGATTACAAAACTTATTTTTCTTTTGTATACAGATTTTTTTTTTCCTTTTTTAAGGAAAAAAAAATGGTATATAAAATGAAAAATATATATAAGAGTGATAACTAATGGCTTTTCGTTATCCGCTAGGCGCATCTCTGCTCCCGAATGAACGCTGATAACATCAGGTGGTGTTGCTGCTACGGGGTCTGAAGAAACTTCCATCAGAGGGGGGGAGAGAGAAGGTGTTGGAGGCTTATGGTGTGAAGAAAAATTGTCTTTGGGATCATTTTTCTAGTGGAAAAAAAAAAAATACAACAAATATATATATTTTTTTGTTCTCCCTAGAGTGTGAAAGCAATCAGAGATTGAGAGTAATGGTTGCTGTAGTATTGATATTAAAAAGGAGAACAGGAATTTCATATATATTTATATAATTCCACGAAAAACAGTATCAGCCGGCACGCCATGTTTTCCATTAAAGGTTAATACTTTCTTTCCAAGAAGATGGAATGTTTATTTCCCCCCCCTTACTAATGTTTTCTAATGTGTTTGGTTTTCCTTCATTATATGCATCCCGTATGATATCGATGGCAAAATATATGCGTGTGTTTGATGATCTTCTACAGACGGATACGGCTAATTTATAAGTGAGAGTAATCCTCAGACAGCATAAAGCTTCTGTCTCTGGATGATTGAAATTAGCGATTTTTTTCCAGCGCAGATGTGAAATTCCGTACAAAAACCTCACAAAGAGAATATGAGATGGATTTTTGTAAACAAAGAAAGTAAAAGAAGTTTTCCAAATTTAAAGCAAAATTTTAGATATGTCCCCTAATGTGTGAAGTTGAATAATGACAAAAAATTCTGATGTTGATCTAACACTGCATCAAAAGAGATACAGTAATATTCCAACTTCAAAAACAGAAAAATTAGTGATGTTTGGTTTTTGCTGTTTTTTGGGAATCGTGTTTTTTCACTTCTTTTCTCATGAGATATTTATTTAATGTTGATGAAAGAGAAAGAGAGAGCTTACTGGTTGGAAGATGTAATTATAATCCCTTTTCTCTGATCACACACTTTTACCATTAGGACTTTATTGTAGGACTTACTTATAAAGTTTCGATGTTAAAAGATCTGGGTTTAAAAGATATTAGATATTTACATCAGATGTGATGCTGAGTTTCATTGGCTTTCTACTGCATATCTTTTGAATGACTTCAGATTAACATTCACGTTTTAATGTTGGCGAGTTACTAAAAATGGCAACATTAATATAGTTGTATTTTAATATAGTAAAAATCCGATCTAATTATAAAATGTGTAAGATGGGCTTTTTGGACATTCGGTTTCTTCCTCCGACTTGGATTATCAAAAGGATTCACAATTACTCTCAGCAATATCTACTCTTCATTACGAAGAACTTGTGATCCTGATGCTAGGTCAGAATATTTTTTATCCTATTTTCAGCAGCTCAGTATATAGGTATTACTTTATATT
This sequence comes from Pholcus phalangioides, assembly GCF_987345545.1. Taxonomy (NCBI): domain Eukaryota; kingdom Metazoa; phylum Arthropoda; class Arachnida; order Araneae; family Pholcidae; genus Pholcus; species Pholcus phalangioides. The sequence continues at coordinate 23,906,226 of NW_028301615.1, read as the reverse complement.
ACCTGATTTCTCTGATACATTTCATATTTAAGAATAGTTTTAAGGTGACTGCTGGCCTTCGGGGTAATTTTTTTTAAAAGTGTTGGGAGTTACGTGATTTTCAGAAGGAACACATTTCTGAAATCCAATCATAATCGCGGCATTATTGCTGTAGTAGTAGGGATTATTAAAAAAATTGTTTTATTCGATCAAAACGTAATATTCTATCTACTATTGAAAACGGGACGTATGGCCATCAGACGTCCAAACCATATCGCTGATTCGACTCTCAAGGGGTTGAAAAATCGCTGGCGGCACATTTTGGTGAATTTCATCTTTTTTTACCGAACGAAACATTTAGTTAGATTTGGCGTAATGGTGAAAAATAACGTTACGCATGTGGCGTTGGTCGTTTTGAGGAGGGGAAAAAACCGGGTACTTTTTTAAAACAGTTTTCCCTATAAGTAGGGATTTTATTTGCAGTTGAGGTAAAAATTTAAGATACGCAAGAAATTTTCCGGCGTCGGAAAGTTCGGGAGCTTTGGCAGCCATGTAACAGCATCTTTTAAAGGTGGTTAAAGATTGTTCATAATTTTGCAAATGAATATTGCCTTTTGGCATCACTTTGACTCCAACTGAAGCCATTTTGGGGGCAAAAGCCCTCGTTTAAATGAGGGCTTATAACTAAAATGTTACAGATTTTTTGAGATTTTTAATAGATATCCACAGTCTCTCTCTCAACAGTAGTCCAAAAACTACTTCATTCTTAAGCGCTAGTCCCAACCCTTTAAGCTGTTTTTAAAAATTTCCCTGATCTGTATGTAACACAGTGGAAATCAGGAAACCCTCTAGAAATCGTTACCTATTTTCAAGAAGAATGTTTTTACCCGATGAGCTGATAAATGCGTTACCCCCAACACAAAATAATAATAATAAAGAAATAAGGAATGAAAAAAAACCACCGGTTTCTGTTATTTATGGTGTAAGCTTTCTGTTATTTATGGTGTAAGCTAAGACAACATGGCGACTAAAAACTTGGTATTGGCTCCTAAATTTTTGTTTGTGTATTTCCCAAATTGCAGGCTGAAAGCAGCACAGAATGCTTAGAATGTATAGCAGCATATCTGTCAACACATGAAAGCGGTTGACTAAGCCCTGAAAAGTGCTCTTCGATTTTGGGGTTATCTATAAATAGATAAAAACTTGCTTATCAAATTTAAATGGGTTTCACCTTGAATTTTATTTTCAATGCCCCCTAGATTTGGTACGATTTTAAAAATCTGTGAACGCGTATAATTTCAAAGGCTCCCTAAAAAATGACACCGGCAAGAAATCAACGCTTTCTAGATAGAAAAGAAAGTATTGTACGTGTGTAGTTGTATTTTGTACAGGAAATGACACACAAAAGATGTGGGTGCTTTCTAAAACGGCGAAAGAAGATCGAGAAAAGAAATTGGTGCTATGTTGTTTTTTCTGACCACGTAATTTGCCAAGAATATCCAAATATATACGCGAAACCATAGAAGGTTAATGAAGTAAAATTCAATGTATAAATCATAGCGAATCAGTGAGAAATATACAGGGTGATTATAAAAAACCTATCCCGACATATGGGCCCCTAACTATCATACCATTCACAGAAACTGAATGAAATTTTGGCATAAGGTATTTTGATGTATGCGCTCAAGAATGATATGGAAAACAACAGTGTCACTCTAACAGTTACGGTTACAGTGAGAAAATTTCGAAAATATCAAATGGCAACACCAAGTTTTTTTGTATTGGAATGTGATCTCCATTGTGAAAAACCCTAAATAGCGTTCGAACGGCAACTGTAGCATGAAAATCACCTGTGGTAGATAGGCTAAAAGTGAGGACAACCAATAAGGACAGAGAAGCAGCATAAAATAAAGCATTTTATTGTGTTTTCCACATGACCTTGTGGAGGACTAATCAGGCTGGGATCTCAGCCGAAGAAACGGTGTGACGAATGAAACTGTAGCGACCTCTACTTGAACTTTCACCGATTGCGGAAAAATTATGACGTCGCACTTCGCAATTTTCTGATGCGAATATTTTGTTACCTAGCAACGCAAGTTGCGATAAAAATTGAATGTTTTTCTTCGCAGTCGGCAAGCAACCATTGTCATGTGATGTCTTTCATTTTTATGTGTCCGTACCAAATTAAACATGTATTATATAAAACATTCTGATTGTTATTATATTTAATAATGGAGCTCAACAACCGGTCCTACAGATAGGTGCCTACACACCGGTGCCCTGCATCGGTCCCTAAACTGGGTGCCTAAACTGGCGACGCCGGACGTGATTTCGAACAGCGCCATGATTTCGAACAGCAAGCTTCTCAAGGTAAGCGAGTAATCGTTTCCTCCGTTCCAAATGGACAATCCGCCGAATGTCGATAGCGTCGCTATAAAGCCGCCTCCATTTTGGAGAAACAATCCAAACTTGTGGTTTATCCAACTAGAAGCACAATTCTCGATCGCAGCGATAACTGCCGATGCTACGAAGTTCAACCATACTATCGCTGGTATCGATACCGATATTTTATCGACAGTCCAAGATTTAGTTCTAGAACCTCCCCAGCAGAATAAATACGACGCGCTGAAGACACGATTGATTCAGGTTTACGCGGAGAGCGAATCATCGAAAATCCGTACGCTACTGCAAGGTTTAGAACTAGGAGATCAAAAACCATCGCATCTGCTTGCCCGAATGCGTGAGCTTGCCGGACGTAACTTTAGTGGTGACTTGCTGAAATCGTTGTGGTTAGCGCGACTCCCCGCTAACGTCCAAGCTATTTTAGCTGCTTCGAGCGAAGGGCTTCCACAACTCGCTTCGATGGCAGATAAAATCGCTGAGTTGGCCATTCCAAATATCTGTTCAGCATCCGGTCGACCTGAGAACGCAATCAGCCAATCACTGGAGCAACAAGTCGCAGCTCTGACCAAAGAGTTGAGTGAGCTGAAGGCCGCTATTCAAACTTCACAGCGACAGCCTAGACCTCGATTCCGTCATCGAGAACGGTATTCTCGCTCGCGATCCCACAGCCGAGCCCAATACAAACAAGCTAAAAATGGCTTCTGCTTCTATCACACCAGTTTCGGAGCTCAGGCTAAGAAATGTCAACAGCCCTGCTCCTTCAAAACCTCACCGGGAAACTAATAAGGCAGTCGTCCACCGGCCAAGGCCACGGCTGCCAATTCGTCGACAGAGTCATACTGGCCGATCCTTCCACCAACTGGACTTTTTTGATCGACACGGGCGCTGATGTGTCAGTCGTCCCGCGAACTGTCGTCAATACCCACAAGAAACCCGAGAAGTTGATTCTTACAGCCGCCAATGGTTCCTCTATCTGTAGGACCGGTTGTTGAGCTCCATTATTAAATATAATAACAATCAGAAGGTTTTATATAATACATGTTTAATTTGGTACGGACACATAAAAATGAAAGACATCACATGACAATGGTTGCTTGCCGACTGCGAAGAAAAACATTCAATTTTTATCGCAACTTGCGTTGCTAGGTAACAAAATATTCGCATCAGAAAATTGCGAAGTGCGACGTCATAATTTTTCCGCAATCGGTGAAAGTTCAAGTAGAGGTCGCTACACACTCCCCCCCCTAGTGTCAACGAAATGTCGTGGTCGAGTATCTGTCGGGGAAGTGGACATGACGACCGGAACGAGTCACAGTTGCTGGTACTGTACTTGGATGGACGGGTGACGTCGAAGGCACTTGGGTATGCTGGTCACTTAAGAAAGCTGGGATCAACCGATCGATGGAGATTCTCCTGGATGTCCCGTTGAAGTCGATGTCGAAGAATTTATCTCGTCGATCTTTGACCAGAAATGGGCCTTGATACGTTGGTTGCAAGGCAGAGTGTGGTGCATCGTTACGCAGGAAGACATGCGATGCGGATTGTAGACATGAAGGAACATATGTTGGCGTAGATCCGTGAGTTGTTGTAGGTATGGGTTTCATTGAACGCATTAGTTTTTGAAGTTGATGGACGAAATCGGATTGTTTGATGTCTGGTATTGCGGAGAAGTACTCGCCAGGCAGTTGCAATGGTGATCCGTAGAGGATTTCGGCGGAGGAGCATCCTAAATCTTCTTTCACTGCGGATCTCAGGCCTAGTAGTGCTAATGGAAGAGCGTCAACCCAAGCTGCATGGGATTGGATTCGGCATCTTAGGGCAGCTTTCAGAGATCGGTGTTGTCTCTCGATGAGTCCATTCGCCTGAGGATGATATGCGTTCGTCTTGTGATGTTGGAATCCGAGGTATCTGCTTAAGGTTTGGAAAAGATGACTCTCAAACTGTCTTCCTTGGTCTGTGGTAATCTTCTGTGGTATGCCAAATCTGGCAAACCAGGTCGCAATTAGGGCTTTGGCGACTGTTTCGGCAGTTTGGTCTGGCATAGGTGTGGCTTCGATCAATCTGGAATATCTGTCTATTATCGTTAGGAGGTACCGTGAGCCTTGGCATAATGGCAATGGGCCAACTATGTCGAGATTGATGTGTTGAAATCTATTGTTTGGTACTTTGAATTCGGCCAGAGCGGAACGAGTGTGTCGGTGAACTTTAGAACGTTGGCATGCAATGCATGCTCTAGTCCACGCCTGACAATCTTTACGAGCGCAAGGTCTTATAACGGTCTCATATATAACCGTGCATATTTCCACCGAAGTCACTCGTACCAGCGCCACCTACCGACTGTTTTTTGAGCTACTCTGTTTTTCCTGTCTTAAAAAAAATTCCCGTGACCTAGCGATGCTAACCCTGCAAACCGTTTTTTATTTCGCTTTTAGGGGTTATTTATTTATTTATTTATTTATTAAAAAGGGCTATTTTTTTCGATTTTTATTCAGTTTTAAAGTTTCTACGGACTTTTTGCCCACCCTGTACCTTATACGAGTAAAAGAAAAGTGACCTTTATAACTGACAGTATCAAGTCTTGCGCAAATACTTATCAATTTAATGCAGTAAAAGTCTCTTTTATCCGATAATAATTTTCGTTGGTTTCGCATTCGAAGTAGGATAAAAATTTGTGACACATGCCGAGTATAGATACGTGTCGCACAGCTTGAATAACGGGAAAGAAAGACGAGAATATTTCCTGCATGAAAAGACATAACATCATACTTAGAAAGTTCGCAACTGCCTCATGCATTTTTCCTCATGAGTAATCAGAAAATATGAATAATAATAATAAAAGGATAATAATAATAATATATAACACACACTAAAGCTGATATATTTTCACCAAGTTGTCTTTTTATATTTTCCTTGAAATTTCACAAATTTAGCTTCTCGATGTGGTGTCATGTCTATCACAAAAATAACAATAAGAAATAATAATAATAAAAAAAGAATAAGAAAAGAAATAACTTGTATTCACGCCCGAAGAATTCAGTGTTGTTTGAAGCGAATTTTGTCTTCACGCGCCAACAACTGCCGTCATCTTGGAAACCTCAAAGATGAAGGAGTTGAAACACACACACAAAAAAAGCAACGACAACAACAAGAAAAAAAAATGGCAATTTTTATCCCTTGTTGCCTTTATTATTATTTTTGATATCTATATCCGACGCTAACAACACACGTACGTCGTTACGTGCGTATTTTGTTTTTTTCTGGTTCTCTTCTTCTTGCGAAAATTTCTGTGATTTTTATAACTTCATCAAAAAGGGAATGTTATTGAAGGAAAAATCGTCGGAAACATGATTTTTTTTTTCGTGATTATATTGTACATTTTTGTTTAGGATCTGGAAGTACTCTGACGGAAATTTCAGGGAATTTCTTAGTACTATAGGGAAAATATTAATTTACGTGATAAAAATATCTTAGATTTCTCTGGAGACAAATTTATTAGTTTTACTAGCAAAAATACACGCCACTCCCTGGGTTTTCTTCAATTGCTGGGAGGATTGGAAAAGTGACAAACCATTATAAAGGAATAAACTGTTATAATGGCAGCATTAGAGAAGTGACAAACCATTGTAAAGGCATGTGCATGTATGAAAGACGCATTGTTAGGGAACCACGGTAACCAGACTAAACATTCCGAAAGTTTTTGATGGGGGACCCAGGAACCATTGTTGCCCGATGGTTTTTCGCCAATATCAGGTATTTGCCCAGCTCTGGTGAACTTTAAAAGTAGCCTACGGTTCAATCCCGGTCATGTTTGGCATATATGCGAAATTTGGCGATGATCGGTCTAAAACCGTGGATGTGTATAAAGAACAGACGGACATGCATACAAATATACTTTCACATTAAGATTTTTGAATGATAATTAAAAATCTGAAAAATCAAAAGGGTGTAAGTGTCATTTTGTTTCTTTTTCCTTTTTTGAGTTAGTAGGTTCAACATGATAGAACGTACAACATGTTAGTAGGTTCAACATGATAGAACCTACAACATGTTAGTAGGTTCAACATGATAGAACGTACAACATGTTAGTAGGTTCAACATGATAGAACCTACAACATGTTAGTAGGTTCAACATGTAGGTACACAAGTACTGGCTCGTATTTTACTAACTCTCTGTGGCCTTATATCATATAATGTGTTTTGTTTGTTTATACGCTGTTAAAAGAAAGTGAGAAGAAAAAATCTATCTTCCAAGAGAAGAGAGCGGGAGTTGGAATGTGGCTTCCGTTCTGGAAGGTTGTGTGTTTTGAGTGTGCTTTGAAATAAAGGCTTTTTTAAGCTCCGTAGTTTCGCGCATTCATTGGAAACCCCTCCAATATACAAATACAACGCCACAACAGGCTAATTGCCCAACGAGGTGGCTGACTTAAGAACATCATGGATCCCCGAGCCGACACCACATATGCATTCTCCCCCCGCGGAACCCCCAACGAATCGGTACATGCGGGAATGTGCGTGTACGTGTAGTGAAACCTGACGTGAAGTTTTTTTTGTTTCTCTGTAATGCTTGTTATGTGTAGTGCTGCCATCTGCCACCAGTTTTCAAACTATGAGTGAAGTGTTATGATTGAATGATTTATCGTTGTAGGACTGTTGCTCTCTGTGGCGAGACTTTTTTAACGGGGAGATCAGCTCGCATTTTCGCCTTGAAGTTGGGAACCAAAGAAAACCAACTTCAGCCGACCACCACTGTGGGGTTCGAACCCGGATCCTCGCATCGCGAGTCCGTTACAACAACCACTCGACCACCACAGCGGCAAAATGCAACAGTGAATTATACACGGTCTGGTTTGACAGGGCCCGGCGGTTGAGAATCGCTGACCTAGATAACCCGTGGCGGCCCATGCGTCTTTAAGACGGCAATGCATCATCATGGTGCGCCCTTCCTCCGTATGAGGAAGTTACAATACACGTACAATTTAACTGAAGTCGAAACACACCACATAAGAAAGGAAAAAAAAGTATTCGATGTCAGAAGTGGGATTCGAACCCACGCCCGGAGAACCGGACTGCGACCTGAACGCAGCGCCTTAGACCGCTCGGCCATCCTGACCTGCAGAAGCGTCTAGGAACATTCCGTCATCTCAGGAAAAAGTGACGAACCTCCGACACTACGTCCCTTATAAAACCACTATATTGTCACGTAGACTCTTTTTGATTTCCAAGTCTTCAGTTGTTTATTGCTACGAGCTGAGCGTTTTGATACAATTTATACAATGTAGATTGCTCAATTGAATATTGTTATTTTATTTCAATGATCCCGTAAATTGCGCAAATGCTGATTCAAGTTCGATGCCAACAACACGTGTAACAATATCACGCTTCGTTTAATCTATGTTGTTCATACGAATAATAATGTAGTAAAACAGTGGGTTTTCACATATATTTCGTTTCTAAAAAGGCATTTCATTATCAATTTCAAACATTTACTTTGCCGTTCTTTTCAAGATAAGTGAACGTGTGATAAACGGTCAACTGCGCAACATATCAAAAATCTTTTGGTTTTATGCTTACTAATGACGACCTTCGATTAATCTTCAGACAGGTATTGAAAAAGTATTAACAATTTTGTTCTACACGTAACGTGCGGAAATGAGAGAACATTTTATTCAGTCTTTTTAGACATCAATTTAGATTTCAATTTTATTGTGTGGAGAGATTGGCAGATCTAGATCGGAAAGCTACTTTGAATACCCTTTCTAACATTGGTATAAAATTGCTGCCGGGGAATAATACAATCCCATTGATGTATGCGTTAGAACGTATGTCTTAAAAACTAATGTCAACGAATTTCAAGAGAATGAAAGCTATTCTCATATACATCAGTTCAGTTCAAGAAAAGGTAAGCTCTTGCGTCTTGACTCAGTTGGGAAGGGTACATTTGATAAAATATTTGCATTGCTATGCTCACGTCCGCTATGTTTAAAAGTTTGACGCACTGATAAGTCAACATTGTGTGATCGAATTTGGATTCCTCTAATCTAGAAAATTAAATGATATTATTATTTGAATTATATTTTATACTAGCTATATAACAAATTCCCTGGACGGATCATGCTGATCCCTTGGGAATACGTAAAGATCACGTTATTTAAAAAAAAAAAAATACCCGGCGCTGCCCGGATTTTCTTTAATGAGGCTTTTTGGATCACGTGTTATCTCCCTGTCTCTTTGAGGTACATGCAAACCGTGTCTAAGTTAACCAATTCGGTGACTTCCTGCACGATTAATGAAAGAAACAAATCTAGATTTAAAGAAACGTAGATATGAATTATTTTCCCTTTTTTAAGGGGCGCGGTAGGTATTTGATTCCCTCCCCCCCCTGAACGTCAAATTATCCATCTGCCTGTTTCAACTTACAAAAATGCTTAATTAAACTTGTGGAATTTTTTCAATGCACTTTTTACGGGCCCATAATTCATTTTAAAATATCCTAACCCACATGAATTTATGCAGTTGAATATCAAAAGACAATACGGAGACATTACTTTTCATGCTTGAGAAGATGTAAATAAAAAGTTGAAATCAATGTTATTGCATGAATATCCAACTCAAAAGTAGGTCCGGCTAATTACTTCATATTTAATCTCCTGGGATTCGTATATCTGTAAGCGAACTCAATATTTCAAAAATCGAGAATTCTATGCAATTTTTAAAATTACTGATGTAGCGGAAAACCCCACCCAAATTTCCGCATTTCTACAGTAAAATCGGCAATTTTAACACTGATTTCTATGAGGATCACCCTTTTCGTGACCCTCAAAGCGATGCTGATGATGATTATGACGTCTATTCAAAGAGCCTCATTACTGAGAGTATTGAAAATGTGTCAAACCATTGTAAAGGCATATACACGTCTGAAACGCATTCTAGGGAACCACGGTAACCAAAGTGAACGTTCCGAAAGTGATTGTTGAGGCTCAAAAACCATTGTTGCCCGACAGTTTTTTGCCCATTTGGGGCATTTGGCCTGCTCTGACGAAATTTTAAAGTAGCCTATCGTTCAAGTCGGATCCCATTTGGTATATATATGCAAAATTTGGTGACGATCGATCTAAAATTGTAGATTTGTATAGAGAACACACACACACACACGCGCACACAGAAAATCAAATTTATTATACAGATTTAATATTATATATAGATTAAATTTAAATTATCTATTAAAAACTCGACGAAATCTTCATGGTTTTTATTCTTACTACAAACTTAATATAAGAAAAACTTGTATGTGTTCAAAATATACCATAGCTCAACATGTGTTTAGGATTACCGTTTCCTCAGTACGAAATTTTGAATGGTAGGCAATTCCTTCATAATTATAAAGTAATTCTTGGTCTAAATACTTACATGAGTTTCTAAAGAATTCAGTGGATGAATAAAAATGTTTCGCTGAAGAAGAATATATCTGATAAAGTAAAATTTTTCTATATATAATAAAGGAACTTCTACATAATTTAAAAGCATTGAAATTCATTTTTATCGTATTACTTATACAAACAAGGTTACCTAACGACATGTGTTACATATCGTATACATATTTTGAAGAACCTTACCAACGGTTCGAATCCGTTTGAAATATAAAAATTTAATTACGTATTTTAAAATAAAATGTGTAGAATACATATGAAAAATACGGATATTGCTTTCCAAAACGTATTTGCTTAGCGGGGAAAAAATGTTAGTGCACACTTAATTTGAATCTCATCCGACAGCCTATCTTCTATTCATGTCCTCAATGAGGTAACATTTGAACATGCTAATACCAAAGAAAAAGATTTGGGGGAAAAATTAGATGCCAAATTTAAAAAAATATAAAAAAAAACGCGAAATCTCTTAAATTTTCTCATTTAAAATGAAACGAATAACTCTGGTGCAACTTGACATGGAAATAGTTGAAAAAAAGGGGGAAATCTAAATTAATGAGGCTCTTTGACGTTTTCAGAGAAGAGAAATAAAATTACATTGAAAATTCCGTTTTTTCAGACTTAAAAAAAAAAATTGGTGAAGTCTAAAGAGTAAATTTTGTTCATTAACTTCCAATCATTTCGTGTCATTCATGACCATGGGTATTGCATTACATCTGAATGATATCAAATTGGTAATTTAGAGTTCATATTGTTACTTGAGTAGTGTGAAATTATCCGTGACAGCCTCTAGTACAGCATTAATGGAAATGACGAGTACGGTCACTATTAGGATGAAATCGAACTTTATTCAGGTTATTTATCAATTTTAAATGACATTTTCTTTACAGACATGTATCCTGAAATTTAGATATGATGCAGTTAGTTACGTAATTTTTATGTTACGGGTTTTGTAATTTTTGTCATAATATAGGAAATACTAAATATTTGATTTCTTAAACTGAGTATCTCTGTGTCATTATATAGGCTGATTCAAATTGTTCATCAACGGGACTATTTTTACTCTCGTTGCTATTTGGAATGTACTTTCAATTAAAAAAAAAAATCCAAGTGACATGCGGTTTCTTGAAATGTCGTGATGTTTCTGAAGCTTCGTATAATTGCAAAAACTAACCATATTAACTTTCTATACAGTTCGTGTTAGCTGAAAATCCCAATTAGTTGAATATAAACCTTCTATGAAAAGCGAGTTACAAAAAATTCTATATTTTTAAATGCACTGTTACTGTTAAGAACCATCGAGTCCATTCCGACTCCTGGTGACTCTATAGATCATGGCTCTCCAAGCTCTCTGGTCTGTCATTCACAGCGTGCCTTTGCTAGCTTCATTCCGGTGCTTTGCAACACCTCCTCTATCCATCTGGTGCTTGGTCTGCCTCTTCCTCTCTTTCCTTCCATTCTCCCAAAGCATTATCATTTTTTCTAATGAACCTTCTGTACGCATTATGTGACCAAAGTAAGATAGTTTCTGTTTTGTGACTGTTGCTTCTTGAGAATAGCCAGCACTATGTATCGAAATGTTCAACTTTGAAATGATTGCCATTTATCGCCAATGATTGAGCGCGCACGTGGTTCACAAATATAGAAAACTTAAACTGAATTGAAAGTGTAAAAGTTTCGGAAAAAAAAATTTAAAAAATTAATTATGATTAAAATAGCGAAATAGTATTATTCTTCAATAATTTCAATAATAAAGTCTTTCCAGTCAAGTTGTTTCACAAAGAAATCATCTTTAACTTTGCGTTTCTCACGTGACCAGTCGTTGAAACGACCCCATCGCTCCCTGCATTTAATTATAATAAAGATTTTCAAGCCAAAACAAACTCGCTATTGCAGCAATAACTCGCCAAATCGCGTATTTTTTCATCTTCGATATCTCGATCCATATAATGCACTTAAAAATATAGACATTTTTGAAAACACTTTTTCAGGGTATGTTCTATATTTCACCCTTTGGAAGGTTTAGACCACAGGGATCGTATAAAAAGTTTTTGTTTTTACGACCTCTCAAAAATTACGAAATTTTAGGAAATTGCATTTCATTTAAAACCTTTTTTTTTGTAATTGAAACCATAGAAGGATGTCCCATAAATTCCTAAATAGTCGAAAAATTCATAAAAAATAGAAGGACTTGGACATATTTGAATGCGTTTTGCGAAAAAAGTTATCCTTACGAAAAGAGATTTCTTTCAGTACAAGAGCAAAATAATTAGTTAAAATTTTTGTCGATAGAGAGCGAGAGCTGCACGAGAGTCCGGCAGGAATGATTGGACCTGAACATTTCTTCAACCTCTTATGTGTCCGAAACATTCAAGAAGCTTCAGCCGGCTATTCGTGGCTGAGATAAAACAACTTCACCAACAGTGCTTTATCCACGAATGCCACGAAATTCTTTACAACAATATAGTGACGAAAAGAAGAAAGGAAATGAATGAATTCAGCAATTTTCATTTGAAAAAGCTCATTTTTTCCCCTACTTTATACATACATTTTTCTTCTTATGTCTGTTTTTTTTCCATTATATTCGTTCGGATACGTCCGTTTGCATTGACAAACTGATTTTCGGTAAAATTAAGAAAATTATTTCGAATCTCACGTAATTCAAAATTTCTAGGAAAATTCAGAAATGAGCTGTCAGTCGTTTACCCTGCATTTCATAACACTTGGTTAGCATATTTAGTGATATGCTTCGTGCAGCGCCATCTATCAACGAAAATGTGAACTACATTTTTCCCTTTCGCGAAAAAAAAAAATCCTTCTGCTGTGAAAACAAGTGCATTCAAATACACCAATTCCTCCAATTTTAATGAATTTTTAAACAGTTCAAAAATTTATGGGACTCTCTATACTCGTGATAACAACGGTTGAAGCGATAGCCTCGTAGATATATAACTTCCGTTTATATATGTTAATAATGCAAGTATAAAACATCATATACCGATTCATATTAACATAAATTAATACAGCAAATAAATTGTGTATTCCACATTTCAATCAATTGTTTTATAAAAATACAAGGCCACAACAGGCAAAAACGCCCAACGAGGTGGCTGAATATGGAGATATATGGGGATAAAGGTATTTATTTTATTAAAAGTTTCATTATTTCATGTCCATTCAATTTCACAGATGCACCAATAAAAACACCAAATACTTGAATAATAAAGGAAATACCCAAAGAAAAGGGAAATTGAATTTAGTTTCAGAAATGAAAATTTTTCTTTCCCCCCCCCCCCCCCCTTGAAGAGATCCTGAAAATAATGAATTGGACATTCAATTATTTTAAAATGAAATGTTTCATAACAATATAAAAAGTGACAGGGAAAAGAAAGAAACGAAAATGAATGAATTCGTAGAAATTTTCATTTCAAAGCTCCCTTTTTTTCTACTTTTACAAACAATTTTTCTTTTCCTGTTTTTTATGTAAATTTTTCTTTCAATTATCCTCATTTGGATACGTCCGCTTTGCCATGCCTTTCATCTTACTTTTTTTTTTGGATATAATTTATTAATGAAACTGATTTCGGTAGAAATAAGAAAATTATAATATTTGAATTGCAAATTAATTAATAATCCACTTTTTTTCTTCTTTTTTTTTATGTTCTAGAACGGGAGAAGTGACATCTTTTGTGAGCAGAATTTAATTTTGATGAGTTTGTTTTGATTATGAAATTTATAATTTTTTTTTATTTTATTTTAATTATAATATAGGTGATTTTTTTAACAGAAAATGTTGAACTTTTCCTGGAAATTATTTTTGTTTAGGAAAATTAATATACAGTAGACGCCGTTTATTAGAATGACGGATAATGTTGTCATTTGGATGTTTTTATCACTTTCGCTAATTACGAACGGACCAATATCATAACATGAGAAAAAAGTATTTTGTAGTTATTGGGACATTGGTTTATGTTATCAATCCTTTTTTCTTAGAACTTTTTTGTTTCTTGCGTTTTTTGAATTTAAGGTTCAACAAAGAAGCATTTTTCCGTATAAGTTATCGTTATAAATCTGCAAGATTACATAGGATGCCAGAAAGTTCTATTATGGACAAAAATTACTGTACTTAGGCTTACCAAGTCCTAATCTGGCCGTAGTAGCAGCCACTATGATCCATATACTTGTACGTGGTGCTCTGTTTGCAGCGCAATCTTTACAGTGAAAGCATGTGTAAAAAAAGTCCCTCTTCATGTCTTGGCGAGTTTCTTCGGCATATGCACAGTTTCTCAGCTGGAAAACAAGAGAATCAATGGGACGTATCGTAAATTAGTATAGAAAGTATCATAATTCGTAAGTCACGTAAGACAAAAATCCATTCTAACTCCTCACAATTTCTGATTATAAAAAAGATTTTCGGTTAAAGAAAGTAAAAATCCTGTTTTAGAACGATTGAAAAAAAATGCTTTATTTAACATTTTAAAATCATGTTGAAAAGAAAAACGAAGCTGTCCCGTTTAAGGAAACTGGACATGGCCATCCTAGTTACAACCAGGATATTTTTGGATGTAGTTATCAATCGGTTATTTGTTACCAAAAATCCCGTCTCGATGTGATCACATTATGTGGCGTGCACTGTATAGGTTATTTCAAATTAGTTGCCGATTGCAGACATTAATGAATTTCGGTACACAGGTGTTGAATTGACGACCATTACAGTTTTTACAGAGTATCCGATGCAGAGATGTTCACTGATATTATAAGTGATTCAAATGTGAACGGATGCAATGTCAACGGAGCCTCTGTTTGACTATTCCCGTCACAATGGAGGCTCTGTGTGTGTGTATATTGCATATTCCGAAAAAAGAAAGGCAAGCAAAACTGCTCAGCACTGTGGACGGAGGCTTTGTTTCCTCGTTTCCCGTGACAGTGGATATGATATTTTACATGTATTGTGTATTTAGATAATTCGAATTTTCCACTTCAACAAGCCAAATTCTTCATCTTACTTGCCCCACAAGTCTTCTTCTCACTTCTTTTGAAATCCCAAGCTGCGGTCTCCAGCCCTTATGTGCCACTGGGCGTGCGTGAAATTTTTCTCTCTGGTCATTGGATCCAGCTACCCATTTCAGTCAAATGGCCTGCACGTTACATTGGCTTGATAGCTGTCTTCATGGGAATAACGACGCGAGTGATTTGATACTTGCGAGCACAATAGGGTGCCACTACTATTGATCTTTGCTAATTTTTCCGACACAACCCTGCTTCTTTTTAGGTAACGGAAGTAAGTTGCTTGGCATCAGTCCGGGATTGTGAGTGGTTCTATCATCTATCTATCACTGATCTTGTGATTCATTATAACTCACTAATTCATTTTGTTTTGCCCGATCTGCAAGTGGCTGAAAGAGCTGCTTGAGGAAATCAGTTTTTTCCTATTCCTTGTGATCAATAAATAGTTCATCCTTTTGTTAAATATTGTGTATTTGTGTACATAGGCTGACCATATTTCCTCGAAAGAAATACGGGAAATCGGAATTCCAAATACGGGAAGATACGGGACATCGCCATTTATTGCCAAGAACAACGCCGAAAGTGTACAAAGTTGCCGAATATTGCTGAATCGGCAATGGCGGGGAACGAAGCGTTACTGCAAATTGCAGTGGATTGAAATGAATTTCACGAAATAAAACGGTCAACAAGACAAATGTGGGAGATTAATGTTCTTATTTATGGTCTTAATTATCATAATATAATTTATGAGATGAAAAATAATTTCAATCTTTGACTTCAATAAAGAATGAAAATCCAAGTAGGTGTCATGTGAAAAACGGGAAAAACCGGGACACTTTTGCAGAAAAGTCGGGACGGTTAGAAAAAGAAAGAAAACCGGGACTGTCCCGGGAAATACGGGACGTATGGATGTGTACATAGTGTCCCACAATCAACTGACGGTTTCCGAAATAGAATAGCAAGAAAACGGTGACAGATATTAGTCATTCTTGCGAAATCAGTCATAAATCTGCGAAGTCAGGAATTTCAGCGACGTTGTACATGTTTACAAGGGGATATATAGTTATTAAAATAAAATAAAAATGATTTTTTTTTTATGAACCATCTGTGCCCAGACTCCATATCAGAAAGTTAATGCTCGATTGCTAACCAAAAAAAAAAAAAAAAAATTCCACGTTTCTAAGTACAATATTCGCTGAGATCTTTAAATTCAAAAATCGAGAAAAAAATTGATAAAGAAACGTTTTCAGTTAGTTTTCGTTGTTTATATTTGGAGTTATGTATGCTTGGCCGCGTTGAGTAATGTCTTAGGTTGTGAATGCAAATCAAAATCAAAAACGGATAAAAAACTTGCAATTTTTTTTTTTTGAATTTCATAAAATTTTGAAATTTCTTCTTTTTTAAAACCTAGTGTTTACTCTTATAACAAACACTTTATGCCTTAGCATTTGTTTTACTAATCCATGGATTAACATGCCAAATAGAATTTGTTGCAACTAAGAATTTTTCTAAGAATCATTGATTTTACATAAATATACTTAATCCTCCTCATAGCGTGAATTACGTTGGCGTCGCGTTATAATAGGAATACAACAGCGACAAGGTTAGACCAATTTCGAAGAAACATACAGTGGATCTCGAGCACCATTATATTCCTTTTTTTTGCCCATCTACTTACATTATCTTCTTAAGTATATAATACCTTGATCGATGATTCCTCGGAACTGAAATCTCCTCGGGATCGTTGTCCATTGTGTGCATCCGAATCACATCTTAACTAACGGGAGATAGTCAACATTCAACCTCATACTTCACGACTGGGTCCTTGATGATAGCAAATCCATGTTAATCTGAATTATTTATAGCCACGTATAATTTTTTTTTTTCTTTTTATGCTTCGAATGATAGAGTCGTTTAGACTAGCTTTGTGTTTAGTACCATAATGGTCTGTTTCGAGACGGAAGTTGTATATACGATTCTTGAGGAAGAAGGACGATGGGATAAAGCCACATTTATCAGATTGTCACTTTGAGGATTACTTTCGTGGCCGTGGATTAGGATCACTGCTGATGGGATTGAGGCTGGGTTGCTTCTTCATGATACATTGACGTCATTGGCATGGTTGCAATGTCTTTTTTTGTACATCATTCCTATCTCTCTGGATGAGAATTAAATTGACAATGGTAAAGCATCAGTGTTTCTACCGTGGTAATAATACCAGGTTATAAATTTCGTCGATGGAAAGGATTCGTTTTGGTGAATAATAGTTGGGATGCCGCTACTTTAACAATTTACAAAAGTTACTTTCATTACTTAAGCCTGGATTTTGGTACCTGAATATGTTGATGGTAAGAGCAGCGGAAGACAACGGTAGATTATATATATTCCTGTACTAGGGCAAGATATCTCGGCCTAAAGTAAAGAAAGGGTGTCCTAAAATTCACGCAAGAAGTGATTTTGATAAAAAAAGCACAGGCTTATAATTCAAAATTGTACATTTTTGATTGATTCATAAAGTATACAGTATAGGGTTATGTATGGGATAGCATATCGTGTAAATGACCTCTACGGCATTGCTGGCACATACTCAATCTTTTGTTGAAATTTCCATGACCGTATAAATATGGCTGAAATTCGTTGATGCAGGATTCACTTTCCTCCTTCAGGGCATGGGTGTTCGTGGGCTTGTTGGCATAAACCTTAGACACCAAAAAAACTCCAAAGAAAAAAGTCCAACGCCTTGGAGGAGGAAATTGAGCGCCGCATCAACGAAATTCAGCCAGATTTATGCGAAACGGTCATGGAAAATTTCAACAAAAGAGTGCATATGTGCCAGCAAATGTCGTGGAGGCCATTTACACGATATGCTATTCCATACATAACCCTACTGTGAATCAATAAAAAATTTACAATTTTTAATTATAAACCTGTGTTTTCTATCAAAATTACTTCTTGCGTGAATTTTTGGACACTCTTTAGATGGAACAAAGTTATTCGATCTCTCTCTTTTTTTCTCCCTTATTTTCCTCATCGAGACGCTCCATCAAAAATTAATTGTTTTTTACCTTTACCTAATTAGGGGAATATGATAAAATCCTGCTCCACGCATCTTTAATTCTCCTCTCGTTTACACAAAAAAACCAGCCGAAACTAAACCAAAGATAGAAGTTTCTGAAACGTCTGAATTTGTTGCCAGAAGCCTGTACATGAAAGGGCTAACTAGGCTACTACTACTACTATTTTTTATGGATGGAGGACTTTTGGCAAACACTGTGTAATTCTGTGAAGAGTCACATGCTATTATGCCTGAAAAGAAAAGTTTTTAACCAGTGTGTGGTACCAGCACTGACTTACGGAACTGAAACATGGGCACTCACAAGCAAGATAATACAAAGGCTACAGACAACACAAAGGAGCATGGAAAGATGTATGTTAGGCATCACAAGGAGAGACAGAAAACGAATGACTTGGGTAAGGAATCACACAAAGGTATATGATATCATGGAAAGAATTAAACGTTTGAAATGGAAATGGGTTATATGCATTACAAGAAGACAGGACAATAGATGGACCACAAGTATTCTAAATTGGTACCCCCGTGGTGTTAAACGTGCAATAAAAAGCGACTCCATGCAAGATGGATTGACGAGATCAGGAAAGTGGCTGGAGTCAACTGGATGGCTAAAGCATCAGGCACAGCAAAGTGTAAAAATTTAGAGGATACCTTCATCCAGCAGTAGATTGAAAATGGTTGTTGATGATGAAGATGACTACTATTTAATTATACACGCACCGCGTATCAACCAAGAAATTTCAAATGAATTGGTGCCTCAGTGTATGTGTGTTCCTAACGCATCTAGTTGTCAGAATTGTGCGTGTCTTGCGTTCTTGGTGCTGTCTCCTGCCTACTATATCTTCAAGTGAAAATGGCAAGTGCCTGTATGGTCATGTTATGTAAGCATCGTATTGCCATTATGCGGCTTTCGGACGAGTTTTTTTCTATCGAGCAACGCGGCTCAAATCGTTTTGTTCTGTCAATGTAGTTTGAATACGATGGTGATGTGGTTGTTTTTATGATAGAACCTCAAATAAATGGAATTTTTTTTACGCCAAAAACTACTGCTACTTCTTCACCGTACATGCAACGCGTACACATTCCTCTTCGGAATTTCTGCGGAAAAGGCACATGCCGGAATGTGTTCTGAGTGAATGTTGTAGAGTTGTCTTCCATTTTCTGAAGCAAAGATGGGAATGCCAGTATTGTGTTGTAGGTCTGCCTGCTCTCTGCGGAGAGACTTTTTAAATGGGAGATCGGCTCGCATTCGCGCCTCAAAGCTGAAAAACCGCAGAAAACCAACTTTAGCCGAACACCGCAGTGCCGTCAACGGGGCTGGAACCTAGCTCCTCGGCAAGATACCCACACGACCGCACAGCGCGGCCGCCAAAAACAACTAAATAACTCATTCAAAACGTCTAAATAAACTTAAACCAACCATTTATAACAAATTCGGTAAAAATCGACAGCATTAACATGCGGGTAAACCGTTTTAGAGCTGCATTTAATGCTTATTTTATCCCAAATTTCCTTCGTTTTTCAAATTTGCATATCTAAGTGAATATTGCACTGGAGAACGTTTTTTTTGTTGGCATCAGGAGAGACAGGGAAACAGCTTTTTGGTTGGGTTTTTAATAGGGTGTCTGTATAAGAAGTTAACATTTTTATTTTCATAAATGTACAACATGAATGAATACTACATGTCATTAGGATACTTTTTCTAATTGGATGTATGCCTCTAGGATCAACGGTTCGCCAGTAAAATGTGATGTGCCCTGTAACCTATGCACTCTATGTACAGGGTGGGTGGACAAAAACTCCGTTGAAACTTTAAAAATGGATAAAAACCGGAAAAAACCGAAATAAAAAACGGTTTGCTGGGTTAGCATCACTAAGTCACGGTAATTTTTTTAAGACAGGAAAAAAATAACTAAAAAGCAGCTCTGACGTACTCAAGTTAAAGGAAATATACGCAAATAACGAACAGAATGCCTCCAAATCTGTTATTACAGCAGTATGTGTTCCACGTGACCACCACCACCACAGGGGATAACACATTGCAGGCGAGTCACAAATCCAGCAACGGCAGAGTACATGCAGGTCCACATACACGGTTTACAACGGTGAACTGGTTGTGGATTAGAAGCGCAAGTTCTTATAACCGCCTCATTTGCATATTTCCACCGAAGTCGCTCGTACCAGCACCACCTATCGGCTGTTTTTGAGTTTTTCCCTGTCTCGAAAAACATCCCGTGACCTTTAGTGATGCTAACCCTGCAAACCGTTTTTTATTTCGGTTATTTTTCCGGTTTTTATCCATTTTTAAAATTTCTGCGGAATTTTTGCCCACCCTGTATGTGGTACATAATCCGCAATTAGCACACACTTGGCTCGATCAAGCTTTTTTCAAGCAATGTATCTCAAAACATTTTTAGGCAACACTACTCACATAATTTTTTCTCGGGCATTTCGACTGATAACAACTTTTTCTGGCAATGTGACTTAAACCAGTTTCCTTTCTGGCAAAGCGGCCGTAAACAGTTACCTTACCAACGTTACTCAAACAATTTGGCGTCCATCTGGCAGTCACAAACCAGTCTTTTTCTGCCAATGCTAGCGCAGAAATTAGACACCCCCTTGGCTTACACTCTAACAGGGACAAGCAGGGTTTAGCCTGCACATTAGAAACAACCTAAAAATACCCAGAAAACTAAGCAATGCCAAAAATTTTAAACCAACGAATTTGAAACAAAACAATCTCAAATTCAAAACTTTTTATTATTTTTTGAAATTTATATAATCCCTGCTAAATATATCACGAATAATTAACATACATTACTTTCGTCCGAAGTAAAAATAATAATAATTTCTAATTAACGTCTACGAAAATTTCCTCCCGTAAAAAGAAATAAAGATTTCCTAATAATTTTTCTTTTGTCTCATTCAAAATTCCAGGATTTAAGGTTTTTTCCCGATTTTTTTTTTTTTTTTTGTTGCTTCTGGAATTTTACCGCCGTTTATCCCGTTTAAAATATGAGGAGCGCAGGTGTTTTTTTGGAGGAAAGAGCTTAATGGAATTTCATATTTCCTCCTTTTTCTTTATTATTCCCGGGGAAATTTATTCTATTTTTAAAGTGAAATTATGTGACATGCGTTTGAGGGAAAAAAAGTTCGATTCCGAAACGTGATGGATTCAATGAGGGTGGATTAAAATAACTAAATATTATTATAGGAATTTTTGAATTTTTCTTTTTATTAAAAACTAAAACTGTGGGACCGATAATGTCCGCTATCGGGAAGTGTCCGTAAACCCATTTCTGACCGCTCTACCGATTCAAGACCAAATTGCACAATTTTTTTTACAAATTTTTCCGAAAACTATGTAATTACAATAGAGCCGCGGTTCTCAACCTTTTTTGACTCGCGAAGCCCTTTTAAGTAAAAAAAATTCTATGGCGGAACCCCGTAGGCCAATTTTTTAATTGTCCATCAAAATTGCAGATTTATTGCCCTTGGGGCACAAGGAACCCCAAGGGCTCCGCGGAGCACCGGTTGAGAACCGCTGCAGTAGAGCATCGATTATCCAAAACGACTGGAGACTGGGGGTGTTCGGATAACTGATTTTTCGGATAACCGATCATCCACGGAAAAAAATTGTACCAGTGTCATAGCAGCAATATGAAACAAAGAAACTGATATTATGCACAAAACTGTACACACTTTGCATCACACGTCTTACAAATAAAACAGAGACCAGCCCACCTGAAACAACTGACCAGCCTACTTTGACAAGTTCAAAATGGCCATCAAGGTAGGCTTACAGTTTAGAAAAAGAAGACAGTAATTGGACAGCATCATATTCTTCGTGTTGTCCTAACCACTTCACAGCCGTCTCAAGGCAGTGAATTTGCCGACACTTTCGGTTAACCGATGTTTCGTTTGATCGGTATTCGGAAAATCGATGCTCTACTGTGGTCCTTATTTATTACTCGTTATGTCATTCTCATCTGTAAATAGTGATCATCTTATGTAAAAATGAAATTAGTCATCTCTTCTCTGTAAATCTCGCCAATTTGACGACGAACTTGGCACGTTGACGACAGCGCCGATAAGTTGGCGATGTCATGATGCCAAAAGATCCTTCGCTGCTTGTAAACACGTGTACATAGCTGTTTTGCGAAATAAATCTGAATTTTCCTTCGAATTGCTTCGTGCTTTGCCATCTCGAGTGCTTGTGAGAGACATTATCCGGAACAAAATGATAACTGGGTACCTTAATAACATACTTGAGAAGTTTCTAAAAATTGGGCATTAACTTTTTTTCTTCTTCAAATTCATGTAAATTTCCAATTAATTAAATTTTGAATTAATACAGATTAATTAACTTGATTTCATTAAAATAATTAGTAATTATGATTTTGGAAAACCTCATGTATTGTGCGAAAAAACCCCGATTTTTTTTTGTCGAAAATTTCATTTTTGAAAAGTCATAAAAGATTAAATTTATTTTTGTAAAATATTTAAAAAATAACACTTATATGTGACATTCATTAGAACTTTTAATTTTCAAAAATATTAATTTCATACAAAAATTGGTTTGTATATGTATTTTGTATACAAAAATTTGTATGAAAATTAATTGGAAAAAAAAATATTTTAAACAAATCGTTGCGCAGGTACAGCGTCAGTCAAAAACGTGTTATTGAATAGATAGTGAAATCCATTTATGGGAATTGCCCGTTTTGGGAGATTTTTGTGATTCCCCAAAACAGGCCATGTTTTGTTTATACAGTCGAATCCCGTTATAACGAATTCCAGGAGACCAAAGAAATTACTTCGTTATAACGAAATTTCATTATAAAAGAATTCCAGGTTATTGCATTGTTTCTATATAAAGTTATCTGGGGGATTTGAGAGCTGTTCATTAAAACGAGATTTCCGCTATAACAGTATTCGTTAAAACGGGATTCGACTGTATGACACTTAGAATGGAAGTTACATCCACTTTTTGGTGTTGCGTTTTTACAAACAAATAGTTTGCGAATAACAACTTTAAACGCGTTTTACGAAGGATGCTATTTCTGATACTTTACTTGAGTTCGAAACAAGATTTCTGAGAATCTTTTGATTGTTTTTTCAATTTTAGTTGTCATTACAATTGAAAATTGTAATACTAAATACCACCATCGGCACTGTTCCACACCACTCAACCGGCTCGCGCCACATTTCCCACATGACTTAAGTTGCCCGCGGTACATTCCCAGACTACTTAAGCGGCCGCTTCATGTTCACAGAACACTCGAGTGACCCGTGGCACAGTCCCTGAGCACTTTTTCCATATACAAAAAAAAGAGGAGAAAACATCATTCAGTATCATTTTCACCAAGATATCAAAGATAATTTTTTTTAGTTTTATTTCTGTCATTCTTTACGACTGTGTTCGTGTTAATGACTTTATAAACCTAAATTTCAGCGCATGAAAATGACAAAAGTGAAGTATTTCGATCTTCGATATCTCGGTTAAATTTTCTGAAGGTATCCGATTTCGTTTAAAATGCCATTTTGGAAGATAACACAGATTTTTTTTGTATTTTAATATTCTTTTTTAAGAAAGCCCCCGTTTTCGTGATTCCAAAACAGGCCATGTTTGGTTTACATGACGCTTAGAATGGAAGTTACGTTTAGTTGGTGTTGCGTTTTCACAAACAAATAATCTGCGAAAAACAACTTTAAACGCGTTTTAAGAAGGATGCCATTTTTGACATTTTACTTGAGTTCGAAACATGATTTCTGAGAATCTGTTGTGATTGTGTCATTACAATTTTGAATATACAGGGTGTCCTATAAGCGCTAATGCGGCCTCTATCTCATCAACCGTCCGTCGTAGAGGTATTGTTTCGATTTCGAAAAATGCTCAAAAGGCGTTCAAAAATCACGCTTCACCAGTTTTGAGAGTGAAAATACAGTGTGTAGTTAGGTTAAAAAAAAATCCAAATTTTTATATGGTTCCCCTTGTTTAACTTCCAATTGCAAAGTTGTTTTGCCCTGTTTCTCTTGAGTCCAACAAAAAAAATTCCAAGTTTGTAAATGTAGTATTTGCTGAGGTAATTGAATTCAAAACCAGAGAAAATTTGGGGAAAGGGCAGCATAAATGAGGGGAAAGGAGCGTTATCCGTTAGTTTCTGCTGTTTTTTCATGACTTTCTAATTGAAAATCAGAGAACGGGGGACGACTGTATAAAAATTTAGATTTTTGTACTTTGTGTGTGAGTTACGCATTATATTTTCACTACCATAACTGGTAAAGGGTAATTTTTGAAAGCCTTTTGAGTATTTCTTAAATTTTAACTATTTACTTATTTAAATACCAAGCTACAGAAAACAATCCAATTACAGCAAGTTATGACCTAAATATTGTAAATACGATAAAACCAAACAGAAATGAATACCAATACACAGATATAAAATACATAAAATAGAATCAAACACTAGTCAATACCAAATAAATGAAATTAAGGCTATATAAAATCACCGGATCAATTAAAAATGAATATAAATAAATAAAAACACACGACGATTAAAAATAAAATGAAAAATAAATAAACAAAGAAAAAGGAAATATTTTAACAGTCAAATACAAGATATCATCATTTAAAGAAGAAAAAAATTCCTGAGATCAATCGGAGATAGATAGATAGATAGAACCGCTCACAACCCCGGACTGATGCAAAGCACCTTACTTCCGTTCCCTCAAAAGAGGCAAAGTTGTGTCGGAAAAGTTAGCAAAGATTTATAGTGGTGGCTCCCCTTGCCCCGTGCCCGCAAGTTTCGAATTACTCGCGTCGTTCTCCCCAGGAAGACAGCCATCAACCAATGCAACATACAAGCCATCTGACAAAAATGGGTGACTGAATCCAATGACTAGGGAGAAAACTTGCACGTGCGCCCAGTGGCACATAAGGGCCGGAGACCACAGCCTGGTATTCCGAAAGAAATGTGGAAAAGACTTCTGGGCAAGAAAGAAGAGGAAGAAGCTGGCAAGTTGAAGTGGGAGAGCTTTGAGAATGATCAAAATACACAATACACAATGTATACAAATTACATATATACAGCGCCTCGACTGTGACGGGAAACGAAGAAACAAAGCCTCCGTCCACAGTGCTGAGCAGTTTTGCCTGTCCAATTGCAGAATATGCAATATACATACACACACAGAATTCACACAGAGCCTGCACTGCAACGGGAATAATCAAACAGAGCCTCCGTTGACAGTGCTGGGCATTCACATTTGAATTACAGGCATATATTATTTACTTTACAAAAATTTCCCTTTTTTATACTATTGGGAATGCACAAAAACATTACTCTATGAAGGTAGTATTGGGCACAAATATCACCATGAGCTCATACAAATATATATTCAAGGTTACAAATTACTATCATACTATAAAAGTGCGGCGGGAACAATCAAACACAGCCCCCGTTCACAGTGCTGGGTGGCAGCGATCACATTTGAATTACTCACACATATTTACATAATATATTTATATAATATACGCTAATTACATAATATAAATTTCCCTTTTTATAATACTTGTTGATACACATAAACATTACTATGTACGTCACATATTCACAACAAATGCCATAATGAGCTCATACAATATTCAAGGTTACTAAACCACCATCATACTATGAAATTGTATATACAAAAACATTCATAAATTATACAGGGTGTATTACTCAAATGTTATGGTTTAGGAGCCCAAATGCGCCCCTCTATATGGAACCCGCATCCGTTTCAGATTCCACTTCCGAATCACTAGTGGATTGTTCACTACTTCCAGTTATTATCAAAATAGTTTCTTTATAATTTATCAGATAGCCCAAGACTTGTTGTAGTTTCCTCGTTGCAGATCTTTGTAAAATAATTTTCCGTTTCCACAAGATCTCTCGTCCGTTCGGTGGCGCCTGTAAATGGTATCCCTTTGTGTACTCACACTGTGTCACATAGTGTATCACGCTTCCTGGATGGCCGCATCTACACGTACTGGTCCGGCTGATTCCGAACCTCCGCATGTATTCACCGAATGGACCGTGTTCTGTGAGGAACATTACTATTTCTCGCGGCATGACTTCTTTCATTTTACCCACTTTTGGTATTACGTCGAAGACTTTTCTTCCAGTTGTGCATATTTGCCAATGGTGTTGCCATTTCTCTGACGCTTCTTGCAAGAGCAGATTTTTAATGTAGGATGCCGGTAATTTCATTAGGTGGTTTTCATGCTGATGTTTTGTAGCCTCTTTTGCGAATTTATCCGCCATTTCATTCCCCTCAATGCCTACATGAGCTTTCACCCATCGTATTGTAATCTTCCTTTGGTCCATTAGTGTTTTTCTAATGTCATGCACTAGGCTGTAAGGGGATTCTACGTCTCGTATTGCCTGTATACATGACATGCTGTCTGTCTTTATAGTTGATTTTTCTGCACAATTTTTTTTTTTTTTTTTCAATCAATCGGAGAGAAGAAGCTCTTTGAATTTACCAATGGGTGTTGGAAATATGTCAAATTCGTCAGGTAAATGATTACACAAAATACAAAATCTGTTTATAGCACAAGACAAACCAATCAATGTCCTAAAGTGAGCTATATGAAATAATTTATTTGACCTGGTGTTGTACCGTGTGACCAAGAATCCTATTTTAGATAACATAAAAGAACAATCGATATTACCATTAACTAACCTGCAGAAAAACTTCAAAAGAATGAAATTTCTTCACTGGTAATTAAAAAAGTTTGTCGGAGAAAAGTTGTTGAAATTGTATAATGTCATATGCTCTAAATTTCTTAAAATACAAATTTCGCATAAATGAATTTTGTATAATTTCAATACCATCAATACCATTATTGTAATGAGGATTCCAAACAACAGATGCGTATTCAAGTTCTGATCGTATTATAGAGTTGAAAAGGACAATAATTGTATCCAAATTAGTGAAATCTTTAGTTATTTTAAACCAACCGAGTTTGCAATATGAATTACTACAAATGTCGTTAATATGATCACGAAATGTAAAATCAGAGGTGTAAATTACACCCAAGTCCGTAGCAGAATATATCTTCTCTGTAAAATATCAGTTCCAATATAATTCTTCATACATCTTCATACTATACCTTTACGACGGACGGTTGAAGAGATAAAGGCAGCATTAGCACTTACAGGTCTCACCCTGTATTACGAACGTATTATATATTTTCTAAACATTTCTAAACATGGCTGTATATATAAATAACAACGCATTGTCACTCATTGAAAGACCAACTGGCCAAATCGATGAATTATTTATTCATTTATAGCAATTTAGCATTATTAAACAGCTGAGCACTATTTGTGGCGCGGTAAAAATACCTTTCTATGAAGAGAAGCAGCTGAAATACCTCATCATCAAGAAGAAATAAATAAAATATAATAATCAAAATGAATAATAATGGTAACAGTGAATTGAATAAATATATATATTTTTTCTTAGTCAGTTTTCTAATTCATACCGTAATGACGAATCGTTCCAAATGTTTGTTTGACAAGCAAACACACATTTGTTACGAAATGAATAATGTTTTCATTTCGTTTCTTTCAGAACATCCCTGAAGTTTTTTCCGATAATGAAAACATTTTTGTCAATACTTTGCGTTCATCACGAAACGAATGAAAATAAAAGTCTTTTTTTTTTTGACAAATAGTGTGTGGACAATTAGACTTTTTTTGGACCCTTCAATAAACGTTTTCGAATTCGATTTTGTGTCCACGCGCATTTATTTCCTATTGTCCAGTGATGGTGGGAATGGGCTCTTGTCTAAACCATTAGCAGACATGTCATGCCATGGACACTATTTACACTGCTGTTTTCCCTCTCCCTTATGTATTATGGACAGTATTGTGTTTTTGCTGCCGTTCGATATATACTACAGATATATTTATATCATGCGTATTCCAACGCTCACGTCATCATTATATATGATTTTTGTCAGATGAAGGAATTACATCCATTACGAACAGGTGTTTTCAACTTTCCCGAGATAGTGGGACAAATTATAACTTTCCGTAAAGCCATTCTGTCGCATTAAGAATTGTAAAATGACATTCCGATTAACACGTTGCTAACGCAACGCAGATTATCATCTTAACGGTTGGGCTAACAGGTCTCGAGTTAAATGAGGTCCCTAAAATATTGTGCACACTTTTATTTTTGTTCCGAAAATAAGCATATTTTCCATTGAACACGAATTAGGGGCCGCTCAAGTATTACGTAAGCAAATTTTTACGTAAAATTTTGTTACCTGAAATATTTTTGAACCCCCCCCCCCCTGTCAGCAAAAGTCAGCAAAACGCTGACACCCCCTCCCCCCCGATTTGTCAGGGGGGATGGGTTAAGTGATTTCTGCTGCGCCACTTAAAGGGTTGATAAAAAATTATTTTTCACATATTCGTAATTATTTCTTTCAACAATTATAATTTTTTTTGCTAATTATGAAATTATTTCTCTCATGATTTTTTTTTTTCACAAAAAATGAATAATCTCTCTCTTCACCATTTCTCTAAATTCTGCAATTATGTGCTCTTTTACGGGAATGCCGGCTTTTCATTTTCGAAATGTATGAAATCGGTAGGCTCTCATAAAGTGTTTGGTTCCCGGTTCCCCCGAAAGGTAAGGAATCAGATGGACATTGTTACTTCTGAATCTGGAAACCATTCACAGTTCTAATACCGCAGTACTGTTCTCGTTGGCTCGTGGACTTTATCGATTTTTTTAATCGTCTTTTAATGTAAAATAAGAAAGGACTATACTGTATATGATGGGACGGAATTCCGCGTAAAATTACAAACTGCCAATCTCAAGCTACATTAGAATATAACTGACACACACACACATTGCCAGAACCAATCATGATATAGATTAGCTCAAATTTTTGACAATGCGAAAAAATTTTAGAAATTATTTTCGCACCTCATTAGAGAAAACGAAATCGATCCTGAATATTTCATTAACTGTTGAAATTCGATACATTCATTAAAATAAAATGAACTTTAAATTTCTAAAGGGTTTACCAATAACATGCATTGAATTGTTGATCGTTTTTAACCCGATACGCACAAATGGCACCCTATTGCGAGTCACTAGCAGTCAACCAAAGACTAATTTGGAGAGCCAATCGATCCAAAGAAGAGGAAACCCGTAAAACGATCGCAATTTGCTCGGAGAATATCCCAAGCACTTACCGCGTTTCCGAACTTCATTTGGATACAATTAGAGCTTACTTCAAAAAGGCAGACTAAATTCAAAGTTTCTTCAATTTAAAAGGACGATCAGCAAGGATATTAGGTGGTTGAAATCGGTTAGGTTTATATGTATACCAGGAAATTTCCTCTCCCCATTTATGAGCACAATCAGCAGTTGCGAATCTCCCAGAAATCTCTTCTAAAAGGTATCCGAAAACAATTATTCCAAGAATCATTTGTGTTTATAAAAGGAGGTTTTCAGAATCGATCTGCGTGGATGGGGGAAAAGATCTTCAAATGATCTTTCCATTAAAACAATGAGAGCGAATCTTTAGTTGGGGAGGGATTTCACTCATTCCATCGGAAAATTCGTTGAATCTCCTATTCCCCTCAGAGTATATTTAGACAAAGAGTTTTGTTATAGCGCTGAAATAATCAAAAGGACAGAGTTTTCCTACCTTCATTGACATTAGGTTCGACTTTAATGATATCCGAAGTGAAACACACACAGTGCTTTTTTAATTATTTCCTATTATTCAGATACCAGAAATAGAGAAACCTTTTTCTTAAAATCAGATAGAAATCTGCCTTACGGAATCATTTTCGTTGGATTTCTCGATGACTATCCAATGCGATGGTTCCCTGATTGTAGAGACTGAGAGCATTGCTTTTGTTTCTAGATATCGAAACTAATATTTGGCGTATGGAAATGAAAACTGATATCGTAAGTGATTTTTAAACTTTTATAATCGGAGTGAACCTCGATATTACGAATTTTCGTTGATGACTATATAGTGGCCATATAATTTAAAAAAATTATCAAAATCAACGTGAGAAAGACACTTAAACACACATTTTTGGTTGTGTGGAAATATTATCATGAAAGTGTTGAATGACTAAAAGCATTTCCCAGAGATGCACAGAGCCCCAAATTATTGAAGGTTTTCCAGAATTTTTTAAATTGTTTCTGTTATGCAAGTATCATGCCGAAGGTCTGCCATGTATACCAAGTAAGTACTACAATATTTCCTTCTTCCTTTGGACATATTGTTTCCAGAGTATTTGGCGGAGTTGATTCCAATGGCTCATTTTCCTCCACACACTTGTTGTTAGTTTCATCACTCACAGTTCCCGGTGCCTCTCAAGCATTTTCCTCTACTTTGTCTCACTTTTATTTTGAAAAAGAAAAGTAACCCATTTTTTTGGAGTTGCCAATTACTTTTTGACCTATTCTTCTTATCAAAAAACCTCATAATTCAACAAAAGCATTTTATGTATTCTTAACAAGGGCGTAGCGAGGGGGGGGGGCGAGGGGGTCTCCCCCCCCCCCGAAATGTGAGAAAATGACCGAAAAAAGACCTACTATGCGATCCTGATACAATAAGCTTGTAACAAGAATTCTTCGGTCATTTTCTTTTTTGGGACAAAGTAACACACCATCGCCAAAGTAGTCCGTTTTTACAGTATGTAGGAGGTCAGAAGGTGTGCCCGCTCCCTCCCTCATTTACGAACATTTCCGTTAGTCGGTTAACAATGTCCTATTCGCGAGGCGTCGTGAATGCGAGCCGATATCCCCGTTAAAAAGTCTTGCCAGAGAGCAACAGCCCTACATTGATACTAATATTCAATCACTTCACTAACTTAATTTCTGAAATATAGATGGCAGCACTGAAAAGTCAGACGCAACACTATATACGCACGCAGACACTCGCCCTTCACAGCACAACTCACTCGGTAGTAAATTGCCCATAGCGATAGACAGGAGTTGTGATCGGCACGAAAGAAAGAAGGAGTGCCTTATATTCGCGGGCAGTAGTAGCCGCTATAAACCATATACGAAGTAGCTACTTTTTTTAACGGCTTACATATATTCGAAACAAATGTAATGTAAAAATATTTCGTCCTTGATTTCTTGGTCAGTTTCTTTCAGTTTCAATGTTACTCGTCCGAAAGTCTTTCCCTGTGGATCTATGGAGAGTTTAACGTACATTAAAACATTTATCCTACTTCGTAAAACACAATTAGACAGTGTCAATCTCTTATTAAGTAATACATTGCAGCTCCGTGGGTGTGAGCGATCATCAATGGACCAATAATAAAAGAATAATAATCAGCTGGACATAATAATACTGAACGCTGAATTTCAGTTTAAAGCAAAAATATCCTGATTCAGAACAATGTGAAAAAAAAAGGCACGAGATTCAACATTTTTCATCCACTTAGTCGAAAACAAAAACTTGGTTTTTCCGTTTTTATCCGCCCCGTTCCATAAAACGGCATGATGACCATTTCCGATTTCTTTCGGATATAGTTATCGATCAGATACTGTTATCAGAAACCCTGAATCCCCATCTGATCACATTGGACGGCGTCCACTATATTTATAAAATTTTTGTGTTCCAGTTCACTCAGAAATCTCGCCAACAATAAAACAACACGTAAGTACATAATATGAGTAATCATCAAAAATATATGTTTCGAAACCTTTTATATAAAATCACGCTATCATTACCAACATCGAAGACACCGATTTCTCTAGATCTTTTTTTTTTCTTTCTGAACAGAGTTTAACATTAACTAGATTCAGAAAATTTACATATTTTTCCCTAAAGAAAACACAGCAAAAAAATGGAAAGGTATTACATATTACTTCAAAGAGAGCGGACTTGTTTCATTTTTTTTTAAGGGGTTTTCTAAAGCGTTCCTTTGGTATATAACAGGTGTTCCTGGCAGCAGGAAGAGCATAAATCTTTTTCTTTCTTAAAAAGAGATTTTTTTTAAGGAAAGATCGAAAACCCGGATAAGGAAAAACGGAGAAATAAGTAAAAAACAAAAAATTAAGACTAAGAAAAGTTGAATGAAGTAGAAACGTTTCTCCCTGAATACACGAATTCCACAATCATTTCGAGCTACTTTCTGTCGTTAATCATTCTTCTCCTCCACGGGTAAAGAAGAAAAAAAATAATAATATATAATCTTATGTATGGTTTGGTGTTCACGTTATTGCTTCTTGGACTAGTTTCTCTTCTGCAACGAATCCTTAATAAAGTTCTTCTCTTTTTCCTCCAGTAAAAACGAGCAAAAGCAGTTTCGTTGGAATGTATCTTAAACAGTTCACCCAAGGGTTGCTCCAAGGAGAATACTAATTTAGGAGAATTTCTCATGTTCTGCAGCAGGAATCGACCGAGAAGTATTTCAGGAGGGAGGGGGGGGGGGAATAGGAAACCTCCCCCCCCCCCCTGCTCCATCTTCTTTCTGGTAATAGAGCGAGTAGAATTCAAAAAATTAGGAGTTTTAGAGGAAATTAGAAAATTTTTGCTAGGAAAACAAATTCGTCTTGTAAGTAAATTGATGAGGTTCGTAATATGGCTTCGGGAAACGAGGAGACGAACGAGCGTGTCGGAGTCCACGTTAGGTTCATTTTTTATGATGTTCTGATTTATGGGTTTTTGAGAATGCTAATGACTTGTGTGGTTCTCTAATATTGTACGCATGCCGTATACAGGGTGTCCCATAAGTCCGTGAATTGCTTAAAGATTCATAAAAATTGAAGGAATTGGGAGAACGAATGCGGTTTTCGGAAATGCTATTCACACGAACAGGGTTTTTGTTTGGCAAAGGATAAAAAAAAAGAGACTAGTTTAAAT
Organism: Pholcus phalangioides; assembly: GCF_987345545.1. Classification (NCBI taxonomy): domain Eukaryota; kingdom Metazoa; phylum Arthropoda; class Arachnida; order Araneae; family Pholcidae; genus Pholcus; species Pholcus phalangioides. The sequence goes on along the minus strand of NW_028301615.1, from coordinate 23,873,432 downwards.
TTTTGTCAACAGAGGGTGCTGCGCTGAGGTAAATCACCATAGAATAGAATAGAATAGAATATTTATTTCATGATTAGAAACCATTCGCGAAGCAGCCATGTGACAAAAAATTCAGAACCCTTTACAACGCACATTCACACATTAGACCCATTTATATATGCAGTAGGTACAACGATTTACATTTATATACAGAGAATATACAAATCATATACACACATGTGGAAATATATGCCATCCATATTTTTATGGGCATCTTTTTTCTCAGCCACCTCGTTGGGCATTTTGCCTGTTGTGGCGTTGTATTTGTATTTAATACATACATATATATAGACACATATGTTCCGATTCTACCATGGACCAGTGACTTACATTACACAAATCAAATCCCTCAGAGTTCAAATAAATTTCTAAATATTACTACATCTGACAGGAAGAAAAAACAAATTTCATAATTAGTTTCGTGTTCTTTAAGAAATTCTGTCATTGTTAGTGATAGGGCAGTCAAGTCAAAATATTTTAATCTGTAAGAGTTATAAGATCGACAGTGATAGAAGACATGTTCCCATGTTCCTAGAGCATTTCCATTGCAAAATGTACAAGGCATTGATGGAAAAATACCCAGTGTATTAACGCCGATGTAGATCCTGTCCAATCCTAGCCGTAACTGAGCATAAATTCTCTTATATTTTAAGTTTTTAATTATATAATAAACATTTATCAACACCGAAATCTTGTTTAAAGGATTTATACTGGGGAAAACTAGTTTGGTTCGAAATACATGAATAATCATGTTGTATACATTGGTCGCAAGATACCTGAATTATTTGTGGGATATAAACTGAAGAGCCAAAAAAAACTGGTTCAGGCATGTGTATGCAAATAAAGAGATATGGAACCAATCAGAGTACGGCGCTGCGGTCGGCAACGCCTACATAACACAACAAGTGTTTAGTTGATATATTTACACTTTATTTACAACGGATAATATTTACATAATACGAACGGGGATGCTGGTAGAGGAAAATGTGGCCCGTGCATGATGAGACGCAGACACGCGCGTCGGTGAGTGAGACAACATCAACCATCAACAAACCGAGCCAGACGCCTTTGACTCCCGATTTCTGTTGTGATGCCACCAGCAGAAAATAGACTAATAATTATACAAGCTGGGAAGATACGCCAGCGCCATCGTGTGGACAGCACTACAGTACCCCCCTCGCAGTCCGAAGGACGAGGACAGAAGAGAAAGAATTAAAGTTTAAAAGTCACGTGCTTCGATGAACGTAGACGGTTTTTCCAAATATTTTTGCAGGTCGTTGTCTTTTTTAGGATGCTTTTCGGAACGACGGAGCAAGTTTTTGGCACGGATACATCTATGTTTTTGTTGGTTGGCTGAGGCACACTGCCGGTGAGCAGAAAGGCAGGTTTTAACCTGTCGACCGATACCATGGAAGGTTTTCCTTTTATGAGAAGGCAAAATGTCTTCTCACCACGTTTCAGCACTTCGTACGGTCCGTTGTAAGTGGGGACGAGAGCTCGTTTTACTGTGTCTGACCGCAGGAAGACGTGGGTGGTGTTCTTCAGGTCCGAATGTATGTACAGTCTCTTTTCACCATGCGCCGTTGCAGGAGTTGGTTGTAGCTGCTGCATCTGGTCCCTTAGAATGGAGACAAATTCTGTGGGACACGGTATGCTGTTACTACTGTTGGTGATTAGATCGCCAGGCAATCTGAGCTCTGTGCCGTATACGAGTTGTGCTGGTGTGGCTTTGAGGTCTTCTTTGTAGCAGGATCGTAGCCCTAACAGGACTGTTGGAAGTGTGTTCACCCAGTTCATGTTTGACCTAGCTATCAGAGCTGCTTTCAGTTGTCGATGAACTCTTTCTATCATCCCGTTAGCTTGAGGATGGTAAGGTGTCGTCCTGATGTGCTGAATGCCAAGGAGTTTGGTGAGTTCGTGAAAGATGAAGCTTTCGAACTGTCGACCTCGGTCTGTTGTTATTTTCTCTGGGGTTCCGAAACGACTGATCCAACCAGAATAGAATGTTGAAGCAACAGTGGCTGCTGTCATGTCCTTCATCGGTAAAACTTCGATCCAACGGCTGAATCGATCGATGCAGGTGAGGCAATATGTGTAATCTTGGGATGACGGAAGTGGACCAATGATATCGATGTGAACGTGCTTGAAACGAGCGTCTGGCATTTCTATTTTTCCTGGAGCGGAAATAGTATGTTTGTGCACCTTTGACTTTTGGCAAGGCACACAACATCGAGTCCAGGTGGTGCAGTCTTTCCGAATTGAAGGCCATACAAAGCGATCGCAGACAAGACGTGTTGTTGCTTTGATGCCTGGGTGGCATAGATTGTGAAGAACATCGAAAACGTGTCTTCGAAGAGTATTCGGTATATATGGGCGTACTCGATTGCAGGATGTGTCACACCAGAGTGGTTTGTCTATACCAACTAAATTGCAGATGTTGAGTTTTAAAGAGGAGGAATGCTTGAGAGAGTCAAGTTCACTGTCGGTCGCTTGAGCTGCTGCGATCTTGGAATAGTCTATTGATGGAGGGCATGCAATGGCTTGTATTCTAGAAAGAGCATCAGAGACTAGGTTCTGTACGCCTGATACGTGACGTATGTCGGTGGTATGCTGTCCGATGAAGTCAAGATGTCGTGTTTGTCTGGGAGATGTCTTGTGAGGCTTTTGACGAAATGCAAATGTCAAGGGTTTATGGTCAGTGTAGAGGATGAAATGTTTCCCTTCGATCATGTGTTGAAACTGCTTCACTGCCGCATACGCTGCTAATAGCTCTCTGTCGTAAGCGCTATAATTCATCTCAGCTTTGATAAGCTTCCTGGAGTAGAAAGCGAGAGGTTGCCAGTGCGAGTTGACAAGCTGTTGTAGGCAAGCACCGATTGCTGTATTGGATGCATCTACCATGATAGAGAGTTCGGCCGATGGATGTGGAAAAGCAAGAAGGGTTGCAGAAATGAGTTTTTTCTTGCAATCTACGAAAGCTTGATTTGATGTTTCCGTCCACTCAATCTTCGCGTTGCTTTTGGCTTTTTCTTGAAGATATAAACATAGTGGAGCTTGTGTTTCTGCTAACCCAGGAAGGAATCTCCGATAAAAATTCAGCATTCCTAGAAAACGTCGAAGTTCTTGGATGGTTGCCGGTCTTGGGAAATCTTTTATCGCCTTCACTTTATCATGAAGAGGAGAAATTCCTTTTGATGATATCCTGTGTCCGAGAAATGTGACTTCATCTTGGAAGAATTTGCACTTCAGAGAGTTGATCTTTAGACCATGTTCGGCCAGTCGTTTGAAAACTATGTCCAGGTGCTGTTTATGCTGTTCAGAGTTCGCTGATGCGATGAGGATGTCATCTATGTATCCCGCTGAAAAACTGAGACCAGCCAACACTTGGTCGATGTACCTCTGAAATGTCTGGGCGGCATTGCAAAGTCCGTAGGGCATGAAAGGAAATTCATAAAGCCCGAAAGGCGTGATGACGGCAGTCTTGGGCACGTCAGCTTCTGCCACTGGAATTTGTTGATACGCCGAGACGAGGTCGATGGTCGAGTATATTGCAGTCCCATGAAGCATGTGGGTTAGGTCATGGATATGAGGAATGGGATATCTGTCTGGTGTGGTGATCTTATTTAGCTGACGGTAATCACCGCAGATACGCCACGCACCATTAGGTTTCTTGACCATATGAATTGGACTGGCCCATGCACTGTTTGATGGCCGGCATAATCCTTGTTTTTGCATGTCCAGAAATTGCTTTTTTGCGCAAGATAACTTTTCTGGAGAGAGACGGCGAGCTTTAGCAAAAATTGGCCTACCTGTTGTCTCGATGATATGCTCACAGCATGGTTTGGAGTTCAGCGAATATTTGCTGAGCAGGCTTTGATAAGTTGAGTCACCGTCGAAAAGTTTGATTGAGTGCACTTCTGACTTCTTTAGTTGACATTTTGCAGTAAGTTTCGTCCTCATGTCGAGGAGGCATCGTCGTCGTAAGTCCGGAAGCAAATTGAAGTTATACAAGAAATCGGCTCCAAGAATCGGTTTCGGTACCGCGGCCAAGAGGAAAGTCCACCGGAAGACTCTGCTGAGTTGAAAATCTAAAGTGACTGTTCGCTCACCATAGACGTTTATTGGAGACGAATTTGCAGCGGAAAGTTGGAGAAGTGGTTGACGTTTGTCAGTGCTGCATGCTGGGAGTATTGAAACGTCAGATCCAGTGTCTACAAGGAATGAAATGTTGGTGCTTCGATCGGCTACGAATAAGCGACGAGATGTCGTTGGCAGGGAGCATGTCGCTACTACTCTCCGCCTTCGTCGTTTTTTATAAACCTGCATGGTGAAGTGCACCTTCTGGCTTGATTGCCAAATGTCTTATGGTACCAACAAAATTGCCTATCCGGCAACGTAGGTGGTGATGTTGATCTCTTTGAACGGGAGAAACGCGAGCGCGAAACACTACGGGAACGCACACGCAAAACTGTTTTCAGTTCGCGGCGTAGTTGGGCAATCTCTTCTTGGAGTTGTGCGATCGTGTCCGACTGTTGACTTTTGTTCACGGCGTCTACATGAGGTGGGCTTGCTTCTTGGATCTTGTCGGCCAGCTCAGCCGTTTTGTCAAGGGTTAGTGGGCTCACGACAGCGAGTATAGATCGAGTAGATTTGGGTAGTTGTTGCAGGAAGAGTTCTGTCAATAGTTCGTCCGAAACGCTGAGAGATTCCGCTCTTCGTTTTAATTCACGGAGAATGTCAGACGGTTTCCGATCTCCTAATGGCTCACAAGCGAGAAGTTTCTTAAGCTGTGTAGACGAGGATTCACTGCAACGTACGACTAGTTCGTGCTTTAGTTTTTCGTATGGCTCCGAAGTTGGCGGGTTCATGAGAATGTCTCGTACTAGAGATGCGTTATCTGGAGGAAGATTTGCAACGATGTAGTTGTATTTTGTTTTTGACTCTGTTATCGGTTTCGGAGCGGCTAACTCGAAAGTGCTTTCACACATCACGAACCATAACGATACATCACGCACGTTGAATGGCGGTATAACTACGGCACTCACCTCTGCCATGGTGGTTTCTTTTGCTTCACGTCCGATGTCGCCAATCTTTAGTTGATATATTTACACTTTATTTACAACGGATAATATTTACATAATACGAACGGGGATGCTGGTAGAGGAAAATGTGGCCCGTGCATGATGAGACGCAGACACGCGCGTCGGTGAGTGAGACAACATCAACCATCAACAAACCGAGCCAGACGCCTTTGACTCCCGATTTCTGTTGTGATGCCACCAGCAGAAAATAGACTAATAATTATACAAGCTGGGAAGATACGCCAGCGCCATCGTGTGGACAGCACTACAAGTGTCTGGCATTGTTGTTAGATCGGTTACTGCTGCTACAATGGCAGGTTATCGACATTTAAGTGAGTTTGAACGTGGTGTTATAATCGGCGCACGAGAGATGGGACATAGCATCTCCGAGGTAGCGATGAAATTTGGATTTTCACGTACGACAATTTCACGAGTGTACCGTGAATATCGGGAATCCGGTAAAAAATTAAATCTACGACATCGCTGCGGCCAGAAAAAGATCATGCAAGAACGGGACCAACGACGACTGACGAGAATCATTAAACGTGACAGACGTGCAACCCTTCCGCAAATTGCTGCGGATTTCAATGCTGGGCCATCAACAAGTGTCAGCGTGCGAACCATTCAACGAAACATCATCAATATGGGCTTTCAGAGCCGAAGGCCCACTTGTGTACCCTTGATGACTGCACGACACAAAGCTTCACGCCTCGCCTGGGCCCGACAACACCGACATTGGACTGTTGAGGACTGGAAACACGTTGCCTGGTCTGACGAGTCTCGGTTCCAATCGCTTCGAGCTGATGGACGTGTACGGGTATGGAGACAACCTCATGAATCCATGGACCCTACATGTCAACAAAGGACTGTTCAAGCTGGTGGAGGCTCTGTGATGGTATGGGGCGTGTGCAGTTGGCGTGATATGGGATCCCTGATACGTCTAGATACGACTCTGACAGGTGACAGGTACGTAAGCATCCTGTCTTATCCCCTGCACCCATTCATGTCCATTGTGCATTCCGACGGACTTGGACAATTTCACAGGACAATGCGACACCCCACACGTCTAGGATTGCTACAAAGTGGCTCCATGAACACTCTTCTGACTTTAGACACTTCCGCTGGCCACTTAAATCCCCAGACATGAACATTATTGAACATATCTGGGATGCCTTGCAACGTGCTGTTCAGAAGAGATCTCCACCCCCCCCCCTCTTACTCCTACGGATTTATGGACAGCCCTGCAAGATTCATGGTGTCAATTACCTCCGGCACTACTTCAGACATTAGTCGAGTCCATGCCACGTCGCGTTGCGGCACTTCTGCGTGTTCGCGGGGGCCCTACACGATATTAGGCAGGTTCACTAGTTTTTATGGCTCTTCAGTGTATTTGTCAAGTATAGAGGGGTCCTGGATCTCTTTTATAAAATTCATTCCGCAGTGATCAAAAATGTTCCAGATTGATATGAGGCAAATCACCAGAAAAATATAAAAAACCCTCAAGAATATAAAACAATATTGATATGATATAAAAATGGGAGAATGTTTTTCTACCTTTACTGTAACTTAGAACAAACGTGAAGAAAAATTATTTTTCCTGGAATAGGAATAAACCAATTTTACACTAGATTTTTTCCCTCTTTATTCGTCTATACTTTTGCCAAGCTTTGGCTTCGGAAAATCTTGTGTTATTTGCAGAAGGAAATGGAGGATATAATAGCTTCGGTCCTCCGCGGTTTTTGAATGAATTTAAAATATTCTTTATCGAACGTCTGTGGATACGATTTGTTTTTACGTGGAGTTTTGGACCACCCTGTGTGTGTGTGTGTGTGTGAAAAACCCCAAATACATACAGTGTCCATCGCTTAATGTGATCACATCGAGACACGGGGTTTACGATAGTGAATCCTATATCCGAAATAAATTGAAAAGTGAACGGGATGTCCATACGTCCCGCTCTATCGAACGGAACATACAAAAACGGGACAATGCGATTCTTTTCTACCGAAAAGGTTGCAAAATCGTGCCGTTTCTTTTTTTCCATGTTGTTTAAACCGGATATATTTACTTTCAGCTAAAATTTATTCTGTGTTTATTATGATTATTCAGTAGTTATGAGGAGTTTAAATGTCTGTGTGTGAAATTGTGAAATGCCTGTCTAATATATTTTACAAATTGCGATTTTTTTTCTTAATGTACGGTATTTTACATAGATCTCCTGAGAAAGTTAGCCGTGCAACTGTGAAACTGAAAGAAACTTACAAAGCACTGAATGAATAGGCTGGCCATATTTCCTCGAGAGAAATACGGGAAATTGCGATTCCAAATACGGGAAAATACGAGACATCACCAATTATCGCCAAAAGTGACGCCAAAACCGAACAAAGTTGCCAAATATTGCTGAAGTTGGGGAAGAGTCACAATGGTGGGAAATGAAGAATTCTGCAAATTGCAGTGGATTAAAATGAATTCCCCGAAAAAAAAAAAAAAAGTTCACTAACACCGAGATTTACATTCTTATTTATAGTTGTAGTTATTATAACATAATTTACGAGTTGAAAAATAATTTCAATCTGATTTCAAAAAATAATAAATATTCAAGTAGCCTTCGTGTAAAATATGGGAAAAACCGGGACACTTTTGCTAAAAAGTCGGGACGGCCAAAAAAAACCAGAAAATACTGGGACTGTCCCGGGAAATACGGGACATATGGTCGTCCTATGAATGAAGATCTTTATTCACATTACATGTCTCCACTACATGTCTCCTACATTGTCTATGAGATTGATAAAGATAACTTACGGGGAGAAAGGGATGTAATTAATGTGTCCTTTTAGGTTCGAAATGCACAAAAAAAAAAAAAAAAATAAATAAATAAAAATAGATAACATAAACGAAAGTCAAGATAACTGCAAACCGTACATATTTCCACTGATCGCGCGCTGGCCAAATGTGGCCCTCGCAGCCATCTGATGTGGCACGTGACCTCAAATTGAATTTTGTAAAAATGGCCTTAAGTTCCTTAACTGACCAAAGCACATTCCCAAACCACTTCAGTGACCACCAGCACATTTCCAGGTCATTTAAATGAATCAACCCACTTTTGCAGATCATTTAAGAGACCCCGCGGTGCATTTCCAGACCAGTTTAGTGACGTACGAGTCATTTGCGATCACTAAGTTGACCCGGGGCATATTCATAAAGTACTACTTGAGTAATCCGCAACACACACAATCTCAGGCCCCACTTAAGTTATCCTCCGCACATTCCCAGATACATTTAGTGACCCGCGGCACATTTACAGATTACTGAAGTGACACGGGGTGCTGTTTCAGATCACTTTATTTGCCTGTAACACGTTTGCGAACTAATGAAATGGTCAGCACTCTCTAAAAGGTTGAGCATTCTTGCTGTCAACGAATTTTTCCCCCCCATGCTATGATGCTGTTCCGTACTTTGCGAAAGAGATAACAATATCGAGTCGAGAGAGTTCGATACCCGATTCATTCTTGTCAGAAACTTTCCTGACACAGGGTTACAGCAGAAACACCGAGTCTCACAGCGAGGGTTTGACGCACCAACCTCTCGGTGAGTATAATATAGGCTTTCGTTCGGGATCGGCAATAAATTGTAGGTCTCGGTCTAATTAGCCCCCCGTATGCAAAAACTGACCGCGGTGTAACAAAAATGATCAAATGATAACAATATCCGAATGATAATATTATTTATGCCTTTAATGATCGGCGTATACCGTATAACGGCAACTTTTCTATGGTATTTTGAGAATGATGTAAAGTTTGTATTCCGGGAATATATTCGAATTTGCTTAAAAGCATTAAAATCACTTTCCGTATGAAAAGAACCGGAAAACCGCCGCTTTATACATAACTCGAACACTGAACAGCTCCGGAGAAAAACCAAGCATTTATCATCATTAAAGTCATCTAAAAACACATGAGCATGTTTGCTTCGGAGAATCTTCGGAAAATGCATACAAAACGGCATCTATAATTTACAATTCCATTCTCCAATATTCTATTCCGAACATTTCTGGAATACGTGTGGGAGAAAAATAACGAAGAGTAACAACCATATTGCTTTATGATATAAAAATAAGAGTTTTCTCACTGTAGCTTAGAACGAACTTAAAAAAAATGAATGCTTTTTTTCCCCTGAAATAGGAATAAACAATTTTTACCATATGTAAAGAGTGTTTTTCCCACTTTATTCTCGTTCTGGAGATATTGTCTATACTTTCGCCACAAGCTTTGTCTTAGAAAAATCTTGTGTTATTTGCAGAAAGTAACAGAGAATATATAAAAGCCTCGGTCCTCCGGTTTTTGAAGCACTTTGTAACATTCCTTATCGACGTCTATGAGAGGCAACGTATGGATAGAATTTGTTTTCACGTAAAGTTATGGTCCACCCTGTGTATGTAAAAAAAAATCGAAATGTAATAGCGATTTTTCTATACGTATTTTATGAAGAAAATATATCCGTACTTTTTTAAAATCTTTAAGAACACTTTCCGTATAAAAGAACCGAAAGATAGCCGCTTTACACAACTCGAACACTGAACACCTCCGGAGAAAAACCAAACATTTATCATTACTCACCTACCTCCATAATGGAATCGGGCTTAGCTCAGCTCCGTGGGCATTTAATTTTTCTTACATAACCTAGTTTAAATTTAAAGAAAATAAAAAATATATAATTTTCAGAAAAAAAATTGTTGCAATTTAAGATATTTAATAAAAAAACCGTCTCTGAAAAAAAACTTACAAATTAATACGCATAAAAGTAAGAGCAAATGCGCATGCTAATGTAAAAAAAAGAAAAATGAGGGAGAGAAAAATATGAGCGAAAATAATGTAAATAAAGCAATTGTTGCCATTCATGTAGAAGAAATATTGTTTTTTTGATACTTAGTAGTAGTTGTCAAATTTCTACTTCACGTTGATTGGTCAAAGGACGAACTGAACCGGAGAGCCGAACTGAACGAACTGAAAGACCGGTTTTATCTCCGTAACCCGTCACGTGATCCTAAGGACAATGGCTAAGGAGAAGGGAAGAGTGCATCTTGGGACATTGTCCTCCACGCTATCCATAGCGCAGCTCCTTAGTTAAGGACAACAACTTAACGAGCTGTTTTTTAAGGACAAGGGGAAAATTCAGATGGAATCGGTGTTAGCTCACCCCATTATGGAATCAAAGTTAGTCCTCCTCAGTTATGGAATCGGGCTTTGTTCTACTCCATTTTGGAATCAGGCTTAGCTCACCTCAATTAAGGAATCGGGATTAGCTCTCCTGAATTATGGAATCAGGCTCAGATCATCTCAATTAAGGAATCTGGATTAGCTCTCCTGAATTATGGAATCAGGATTTATCCTCCTCCATTATGGAATCAGAATTTATCCTCCTTCATTATAGAATCGGTGTTAGCTCTACTCAATCATCGAATCTGGCTTTGTTATCCTTAGTTACGGAAACGAGTTTAGTTTCCCTCCATTTCGGGATCAGGCTTAGCTCATCTCAATTATGGAATCTCCTGAGTTCGGATCGAATCATCTAAAAACACTTGAGATGTTGCTTTTTAAATCTTCGGAACAAAATACAAAACGGCACATATATATATAATTCACAATATTCCTTTCTCAATATTCTATTCCAAACATTTCTGGAATACGTGTGTGGGAGAAAAACAAGGAGTAGTAACAACCATATTGCTAGGATATAAAAATGAGAGTTTTTCTTATTGTAACTTAGAACAAACTTTAAAAAAATATATTTTTTTCCTCTTTCCTGGAAAAGGAATAAACCATTTTTACACTAAAGATTTCTTTTTTCCTCTTTATTCTCGTCCTGGAGATATTGTCTATACTTTCGCCATAAGCTTTCTCTTCGGGAAAACCTTGTGTTATTTGCAGAAGGAAATGGAGGGTATATAAAAGCCTCAGTCCACGGTCTTTGAAGCACTTTAAAACATTCCTTATCGACCAGTATGAGATGCACCATGAATGTGATTTACTTCCGGATGGTACAGTGGATAACATTCTCCGCATTTTTTTTGTGTTTTTTGCGACTCGTCCCCCCGATGTTTTCGTTCCGAAATTTACCAGTCATAAAACAGCGGCTTGAGTCCTATCCACGCTTTCCAGCCTCATTTTTCTATCCCGTTGGCCGTTTCGGACTTAGCTTTCGGCTGGATCATAAATAAATAAATAAATATATATATATTGTTCATAGTCCAGGCTGAAATTGAATTTTATGAATATACAGGAACTACATAAATTCTTATTAGTTTTATTTTCCTCATTTTTGAATCATCACTAAATGGTCGGAGGTAGTTTGAATTCCGCTGTTATGTTTGCTTTTCGATAGGGAATTACGAAGATACACCGAATCCGGATCGCATGAGTTGTTGTAGAATTAATAGTGATAAAATCAATTCTAAAATTAGCCCTGTTGAAAAAAAAAATTCGAAATTAAAAAAAAAAACCAAACGAAAATTTTCATAAAATTAAAAACTGAAAAATTTTTGAAGTAAAAATGATTTAAAAAATTTAAAAATTGAAAAAAAAATTAAATTTTAAGATTTGCAAAGCTGCAAAATTTTTAGAAAAATCCTGGAAAGAAAAATTAAAATATTAAAAAAATAATGCATTTAGAAAAATTGAAGAAATTAAAAGAAAATAAAAGAAATTATTTAAATTGAGAAAAAATAAATTTATATAATGTGGAAAAAATTTGTGAAGCTATAAAAAACGTGTAAAAAATAGGAACAATTAATTTTCTTTAAAGAAAAATTTATAGTGTTAAAAATGTAGAGAAATTAATTTTTAAAGTTAAAAAAAAAGAATATGCCAACACTTTTATTAAATAAAAAAAATTCAAATCATTCAAATTTATAAATGCAAATCAATCAAAATTTATAAATGCAAATCAATCAAAATTTATAAATGCAAATCAATCAAAATTTATAAATGCAAATCAATCAAAATTTATAAATGCAAATCAATCAAAATTTATAAATGCAAATCAATCAAAATTTATAAATGCAAATCATTCGAAATTAATAAAATGCAAATCATTTAAAATTTATAAATGCAAATCATTCGAAATTAATAAAATGCAAATCATTTAAAATTTATAAATGCAAATCATTCAAAATTTATAAATGCAAATCAATCAAAATTTATAAATGCAAATCATTCGAAATTAATAAAATGCAAATCATTCAAAGTTTCAAAATTGCAAATCATTCAGAATGTAAGAACTACAAGCAATTCAAAATAACAAAAAAAAATAAAAATAATAAAATAAAAACGCGAAAAAATTCAGAAAGATAAAAAACAGAAGATAATGCATTTTAATAAAATCGAAAATGCTAAAAATTAAAATATACATAATTAATGTTAAAAAAATAAATACTAATCAAATAAACATTTTCAGAAATCAAGCACACAATCGATGCTCCAAAATATTTCACACAGAAAGAAAAATATTAGATATATACACTGATATATTCTCTAATTTCTAATAAAATACCATTTTCATTTACGTTACATTTTGGGTAGGGTAATAATGAATGTTCATCAGAGGCACCATCTCGAGACGTTATTCAGAGAAATTTTTCATAAGATTCTGATACTCCAAAACAATTCACTCTATCACACCCCTAGAAATACACGGAATTACAATTTGAAGTGCTGATCCAAATTCGGAACTTTCTCCTTAATGAAGTGTGATGATCAGCTTTCTAAATCATACCACAATACCCGGCACGACGAGTGGTGATACGCATCCCTCCAGCTTGGTATTATCCGGGTCCGTAACGCAATTCTTGTCATTACCACACTCATTTGATCACGAACAACGCCGCAGAGGACTCTAAGGCTCTCGGACAATCCACACAACCGAATTCGGATACTATACTAATCGGCAGGTGTGGCACTAACATACTCCGGCGAGTATCTGAACATACACACACAGGCATTACTCAAATATGGGCAACGAACCAATCAAATTATACGAATTGGAAATTGGGTTACGCGCTCGCTGCCCAGAAGGTAAAAGCCTTTTCACTGCGAGGCGTCCATTTCAATAATTACGTCACACCCGAGCGAAGGACGGTCGAGTGAACCGGTAATTCGCAATTAGCAAGAATTACCGTTGTGTCAATGACAGAGAGACGTCTAATGATCATCTCCTGGTAACGACGTCCGAATTGAATCGATGCTGTTTTGTTATCCAGGGAATTTCCGGGGAGTTAAAATCCTCGAAATATGATTCCTTCGAAAACTTGATGTGATGCTAGAGGTCTCTTCGATTTTTTACTGATACAGGGTCGTCCGGAGAAAGGTACCTCCTCTAACTAGGCTGGCCAAATGAGGTACCTGTGAAATCGGGAAAAATCCCGGTATTCCTAATTAAAAGCCGTGACATTTTAGAAGCCCATGTTTTTGGGAACATTGCAGTATGAAATTGCAACTTACAATGCAGGGTGATTCAGAAAATACGGGAAAAACTTTAAGAGGTATTATAGTACACACCAATACACAAAAAATATCGTCATCAAAGAATGTATGGTCTAACATGAAAAACGCGTTAGCGCGTTACAAAACGGCCGCTCCATAAACGTTAAAACGGCATTCCTGTTGAAATTTATCATTTAATTTACTCATTCATTACGCAGACATGCATTTCAATCATGTATGTCTGCTTTTTCAGTATTACTAGTGTGTGCCATTATCCTGGACGTTACAACTATTAGAACACACAGTTGCACGCTGGAATAACTTCACAGGGCTGTGTGGCGTCCGAGCCTTTTTTTTTTGACTGTGGCACAGATTTGCGTGATCTTCTTCTTCCTCGGGTTACATTTGCACATGCATGAATGCCGTTTAGCATTTGCGGAGCGGCCATTTCGAAACACGCTAGCACGTTTGCGTTTCACGCTAGACCTTGCATTCTTTGATGACAATTGTTGGTATCGGTGTGTACTATCACCTCTTAAAGTTTTTCCTATCTTTTCTGAATCACCCTGTATATTAATTACCACATTGTTTCTACAAAAATGCGTCGAAATGATTAAAACATCAGTTTAGGACTGTAGAAGTAGGACGTCCCGTACCTACGGGAGCGCTAATCCAAAACTTTTAATTTAGTTGCACAAATAGAAATACTTTTCTTTCGCGATCATTTTTTATTTCAAGATATTTTCTAAAGCCATGTCATAGTAGTGTTTCCCAAACGTGTTTTGAAGCGCGAACCTTATGAAGCTTTTTACACTTTATGCCCGTCTTTCGCTATGTAGGTTGCTGTCAAGGTGCATGAGTTCGAATCCTGCACAAAGAACATCAGAAAAAGTTTTTTACTTAGCGACCACCGATGGATGGCGCCTTCATTACCCATATAACTATTTCTTTTTGTAGTTGAAAATCACCATATGACGATATATGACAGGAGTTGGTGTGCGTTGAAGTAGCCCTTATGACAAGAAATTTTTTTCCCGACAATCCTCCTATATATAGTGACTATACGTCCCGTTTGTTTTCCCAGACATTTTGATTTTGTTTATTAGTGAATGTGCTTTAACTTCCGTAGCCAATGATAAACGAAATTTAATTATTATTTTTTCGATATTTCGTTGACAGAACTGCTTTATTACAAGATCTCAAGTATGTACGTTCCACATGCTTTTTATCTTTGAATCTGCGGACGGTGTCATCAACGGATCTGCAAGTCAGGGCAGAATCCGTATTTTGCGCATCGTGATGGTGCAGAGTGGGTAACTTGGTATCCACGCTCAGGATAACTATTATCAACCGCAAGCCCATTAAGAATATTTTTAATGAGTATGCACAACAGTGTTTAATATATATTGATACCAAAAGAAAATATATATATTTTTTCGCGAGGCATTTGTTGCGATATATGGGCTATCAATCATTCGAGGATTCAGAGGGTTGCAATGTGGCAGGCTTCCCCATGATGCAACCTGGGTAACACTAAATCCACCACAAGCCATTGTGCCGCTTATCACAGCAATGGTCTAGACAGGGGCTATCACTCCCACCAAGAGCTGAATAATAAAAAAAAAATTTGCTGTATCCCGTATTTTACCAGCAATCGAACGAACCACACACACAATAAATCGTCTCCGAACACAATTGTCTGGCTCCGCTTCTGGTTTGTCATTGTTTGGCGTAGCATGGCCCCTTGATGGTCCACGCACGTATTAAAAACCAAACTTTGGTTTAAAAAAAAGTTTTTATTGGGGCGCAATATGCACCTTCTCGGATTTGATTTTGGAGTTTGGTTGTTATTCGTGTGACGACCGTCCAGGTTGTGCTGTGCCAAACAATGACAAGCGGTAAAATGTCACAAATTTTGCGTTACCCAAGTTGCACCACGAGGAGGAAGGAATACCATATTAAAGCTCACTGCATCCTCGAGTGGTTTATAGCACACATCGCGCGAGCAAATACATCAAAAACTAGGATATTTTCTTTTGGTGAAATGTGTTGTGCAATCCTTAAAAACGCCTACTATCATGTTTGCTATTGCGATTCGACTACATATTTCGTGATCAAAAATGCTTATTTTTAGGTGTCGTATATTACCTCTTAAAGATCGTCCCATCAATTTAGAATCACCCTGTATTGCAGGAATTTTTTTGAAATTTCAAATTTATGAAATATTCCGCGAAATTGGACGAAATAAAATATATTTTCCACTGAAGCCCCCCCTTATGGTGAAAGAACTTCACAATATGGTGTACCTTTCAAAAGAAAAGGACATTTGGATCTAAAATTATGGCGTCTTGCGAGCCGAGAGGAAAGGTTCTCATTCGCGGAAAAGCTATATAGGCCTTCTCTCGTGCTTCAATCCTCTTCTACTATACGGTGAGACGTAAATGTAGATTTAGTGCCTGTCGGTACTGAGCGTGATAGTCATCATTACAGACTAGCTTCCCGCTGAAGGAAGGAGCGGTATCACCGCGTACGGCTACCCGGATGTGTGGTGTGTGGCTGTTGCTCGCTCCCCGGTTGTGAGCCAGTCGCTTAGCTCTAAATCCTCGAGCTCGTGGGAAAACGGTGTTTGTAGTCTTTTGCTAGATAATCTTGATTTACTGGGAGGCAGTCACCCTGCAACGAGATTTATGGGCGGTCTAAGCTCGTTCTTTGGGGGGGGGGGGGTACATCGCCGATTTAAACGAGAAGTGTGCACCGAATCCTCCGGGAGAGAAACCCAGACTCATGTGCTTTTGTTCATTAAACCAGTTAAATTGAATCGATTCTTCTCCGTGTATCTTCATTACGGTATTTTAAAGATACATTTCCTGTAAAGTTCGCGATGTCTAATGAACAAAGCGGATTTTTGTACAGTTTCGTGCGACTGATGCAACGAAAGAATGGTCTCATTATACATATTCGTTAACATTAGTTAGTATTCTTTTACTACTACTGAACAAAACGGTGCAGCCAGTAGATATTCCTCTGAGGGAATTTTGGAGAAATTATTGCACGCCGTAACGTGTTGTGAGGGGGGAGGGGGTGTATACAGGGGAAGTCAGAACTCATATGAAATACAAATAAATACAAATACAACGCCACAACAGGCAAAATGCCCAACGAGGTGGTTGTGGTTCTTGAAGTGGGTGTCGCAGCTCCTGGGAGCACCAACTTCGAGGCGCGAATGTGGGCCGATCTCCCCGTTAAAAAAGTCTCGCCGCAGAGAGCAACAGGCCTACAACGTTATAATTATTCATTCATTAAGCTTCAATCACTATGAGTTGAGAAAAACTCATAGTTTAAAAAAAAGAGATTGCGGATGGCAGCAGCACACATAACAAGCATTACACAGAAACAAATTTCACGGAAGTTTCACTATACGTACGCACACATTCTAACATGTACCAATTCGTTAGAAGTTCCGCAGAGGAATATGAACGAGGTGCATGTCTGGTTTAGCAGTAACTCCTAGGAGCAGCAGGCCACAGAGAGCAACAGACCTACAAACGCCGCAAATGTTATTCAAGCATTACACTTAACTAATTTCACTTAAATAAGATGACAACACTGACAAATCAAACACAACACTAGATACGTACTCCGAATGTTAAGTACATACACTTACGACACAACTCACTAGGTAGTAAATTGTCCATAGATGGCGATAGACCTGAGTTGTGCTCGATTCGAAAGAAAGAAAGCTCCTAGGAGCAGCCGCTGTGGTGGTCGAGTCACGAGAACCTAGGTTTTAACCCCACCGTCACCAGTGGTGGTCAGCTGAAGTTGGTTTTCTATGGTTCCTAACTTTGAGCCGTGAATGCGAGCCGATCTCCCCTTTGAAGAGTCTCGCCGCAGAGAGCGACAGGCCTACACAACGGTGCATTTATACATTCATTGCACTTCACTCACAGTTGGAAGAATTGACGGTAGATGGCAGCACTAAACATAACAACCACTACACAGTAACAAACTTCATGTTAGGCTCGCAAAACGTACACGCACATTCCAACATGTAATAATTAGTTAGAAATCCTGCAGATGAATGTGGACGAGGTGCATGTATGGTTTAGTAGTAGCAGTAGCTCCTAGGAGCGACGCTAACTTTTGTCGGGTTAGCCACGGCATGCTTTCGATATTGATGTTTTACTATTCTCTGTGCTTTGAATTAGGTCTTTTATTGGATTCAGAATATCTGCTGGTCTACTCTGGAGAGCCGTGGGTGAACTATAACTTAGACAAGGGTGCCGTGGATCACAAAAGTTTGAGTCACTGCTTTGAGGAGTGATAATACATCTAATTGGAGGTACACGTTTAGAGTAAATGATGAAGTGCTAGATGTCGCTGTGAATGTCGTTTCTATCATGGATTGCAGAAGGGGTGGGTGGCTTCACGAAATAGAAAGAGGTTGACATGCATTTCATGTATGGTGCTTTGCACGGCAATTCTCTGGAACACCGGATACCCAGAGTGTTAAAAACGTAAAGAGCCACTTCAAAAATATAGAGAAATTGTACCTTTGTCTGAGTGAAACGTGCTGAATAGTCAGTGGCTGAATTGTTAGTAGCAAGGTACAGGGCGTGCCAGGAGTGTGAGGACACTGCTGGCAGCCTGTTCTGCGGCCGCTGTGGTGGTCGAGTGGTCATGATGACGGACTCGCATCGCGGGGATCCGGGATCGAACCCCACCGTCACCGCAGTGGTGGTCGGCTGAAGTTGGTTTCCTGTGGTTCCCAACTACGAGGCGCAAATGCGAGCCGATTTCCCCATTAAAAAGTCTCGCCACAGAGAGCAACACGCCTACAACGATAAATTATTCAATCATTACACTTCACTCACAGTTAGAAAAACTGGTGGCAGATGGCAGCACGACACATAACAAGCATTACACAGAAACAAACTTCACGTCAGGTTTCCCTACACGTACACACATATTCCCGCATGTACCAATTCGTTAGAGGTTCCGCAGAGGAATATGGACGAGGTGCATGTGTGGTTTAGTAGTAGTAGTAGTAGCCTGTTCTGCGCATATACCGATGCAATCGCTCAAAGATCTTTCAATCTGACACGCGCCTTGTGAGAGAACATCCAGTGTCTGATAATATTTGGGCTTTCAGAACATTCTTGTTGGCAACACCATGCATAAAATGTATTTCCATTCTTCCTGCAACCCACGATACAAATAAAGATGAGTCAAAACAATGCTTTTTTTGAGGTCAATGACGGTACCGTATACTTGTCCAAACTTGAGTTACGACCACGCATTGTACGACAAAGATGGCTTGTTTAGACTTCTATCGCCGTATTTTTGTTTTGCCCATTAGTTTTGAATCATCCTGCACATGCAATCCTAGCGTAACGTCCTGTTACGAAGATTATGTAAATAGTCGTCAATTTTCACCTGTAAATAATCGATAGCGCATTTTGTTATAGACCCCTCAAAATTTACAAACTAGGCACGGCTATGAGTCAGCCAAGTTCTATTGCCAAATCAGAAATGTAAAGGTTCGGCGTGAAACATCCAGATTCTTCTGGAAGGTAAATTTTTTTTGTTATCCTCGCGTCAAGTAGCGCCACCCATTTGGAACTATGAACA
Source organism: Pholcus phalangioides (assembly GCF_987345545.1). Taxonomy (NCBI): domain Eukaryota; kingdom Metazoa; phylum Arthropoda; class Arachnida; order Araneae; family Pholcidae; genus Pholcus; species Pholcus phalangioides. The sequence continues at coordinate 23,854,204 of NW_028301615.1, read as the reverse complement.
ATGATAGAGTTCTCTCGGAGTTTCTCCCGTGCCTATAAAAAGTGATGCAATCTCAAGACTGGGGGTCAATTTTGATAGACTGCATCCTGAATGAAGGAACTCTTATCTGTGGGCCGCTCTTTGGTTAGCATGTATCTCCGTTTGTGAATAAATCTAAAAAATTTCTGTTCTGTGAATCAATCTGTGGCGTCGTCCATTTTGTTTCACCCTCTGCTCATTTCAAGGACTTCTGCGAGACATTATCTGTAACAGTTTATATCATGTCAAAATTATGTATGTTACGTGTTCTAGTGGTGCCGCCATCTCCTTTGCTATTAGAAGTGAAAGTGGCAGATGGATGGATTTTCCGTGTTACGTTAGTATCGCGTTGAGGGAAATCATGGTTGCTCTCTGTGGAGACACTTTTTCAAATAAGAGATCAGCTCGAATTCGCACCTCGAAGTTGGAAAACCAACCACAGAAAAAAAACTCCACCTGGTTATTTTGCGACGCGTGTCCATCCAGACGGCCTCGTGACCGCACATCCCCAGCTGCTTCTACTTGCTACAACTTGACCGTTGACCGTACATGCACATTAGTATTGCACACATTCTTCTGCGGAATTTCTAACAAATCAGTACACGCTGAAATGTGGGTTTTAAGTGTATGCGGTGGCATTACGTATTTATGTTGTTGGAGTTATGTTTTTTTTGTGTTCTTGCTGGTGCTAGTACCATACCAATAATGTCCCTCTCTCTTCCATCAGTATATATGATGCCATTCATGCACTTGTTCGGAAAGTATGTGTTGTGAACTTAACATGAAGTTTGTTTGTTAAAGCTCGTTATAGTGCTGCCATCTGCCACGTATTTTTGGAACTACGAGCAAAACGAAATACAGTCGAATACCGTCATAGCGAAAATCACTTTTTAACGAACAATTTTATAATCCCCCAGATAAGTTTACATTAGAACAATTCAAAAACCTGGGATTCCTTTATAACGAAATTTCGTTATAACGAAGTTTCTCCAGTCTCTTGGAGTTCGTTATAACCGGATTCCACTGTAATTAAATATTTATACCGTTGTAGGCTTATTAATCGCTGTAGCGAGACTTCTTAACGAAGAATGACTGCTCGCATCGTGCCTCGAAGTTAGTTCTTCTAATTTCCTAATTTCTGGTGCTGCCATCTGCCTTCCATATTTTGAAGTGAAGATGATAAAGACATCGTGGCTGCCCCCGTCCCGCTTCTAATGGCATCGGGAATTGAAGATGGGTAAATGCTTGAATTTTCATATTGTCTGCCTGCTCTCTGCAGAGATACTTTTTCAAATAGGAGACCGGCTCCCATTCACGTCTCAAGGTTGGAAAACCGTAGAAAACCAAAACTTCAGCCCAATTCTACATACTCCTCAACTCTACCGAAGTCTCATTTGGAAAACACGACTCTGCAGCTGATGAATGGGTGCGATTCTGAGAGACATGATCCCAGAACGACTCTTGATGGTAAATCCTTACGATTAGATTGAGGGAAACGTTGAGTAGAAACTCTAATCTACGACGGTCGTAGTGTACATATCTTTCTATTGATATATCATTTCGTGTACAACAAGTGGGGAAGTGTGTGTGTGTTTTGCGGGCAAGGGGGGGGGGGGAGTTCTATGGGGTTCCTGTTACTGGTTGACTTATGGCTTGGTGTGGGTGGTTTGCTGGTCTTGGATGTCGTTGGATATTTCCACCGTGGGCCACGTCTCCTGAGACGGACCAGCTTATATCGGGGCCTTCGTGATGTTCGTTTCTCCCTTCTTAAGAAGGGAAAAATCACGAAGGCCCCGCTTATATCCACTAGGGGGACACAGCGGGGGTCACGGTTGGTCTGGTGGTGGTGGTCGTAGTGTAGTCCGGAGACTTTCCCCATCAAAATTAGATTTTACCGGCGCATCGAGGAACAAAATCGATTTGGGGAAAGACCGTGTAACCGGGCATCTTTAACCTATTGTTCAAGAGCACCACGGTGCTCAGTAAAGCAAGCAAAAGTACTCGATGTTTATGGATTCATGATTTATTTATTTTTTTAATTATTGATTCCTCACAGTTGCAAGAGAGGCATTCCCGTTTATCGGATCACTTACTGGATAAACACGCGATTGAATTTCAATTTAAATGTTTAGCATGTTGTTGAATGAATGTGGCGGTTGAAGACAAACACTTCCTTCATAATTCATAGATAATTAACATTTATTATACAATTAAACTTACAGAACCTACAAGAACGAGCGGATCGCGTGACTGTCTGGTTTGAGCGGCAAAACGCAAGTCGAGTTCTTCCATCGCTCTCTTTCCCCCTACTACGCGGACGTCGCTATCCAGTGGTGGACGCTGTCGCCACAAGCATTCAAAAATTAGTTCATAAATTCGAAACAGTTTAGGACCAAGAACTAGTTCGTAAAACTCTGTTGGCTCGTAAAATCGAAAGTCGACTGTATTTGCCACATACGAGTGGTCTTCAGTGATGTTTATGATAGGCCCGGCCCATAAGAAGGGTTTCCGGCTTTTTTAGGTCTTCTTATAATCACGAGATAATAATATGAGCCTCATTAGAAGACGATTTCTGAAATTTTACAATTTTCCTCAAATTTAATAAATAATTAATTTAATAATAATTTTATTATAAATACACTGCTGGCCACCGTAAATGCAACACCCTGAAGGAAGCATGCAAATAATATGAAATTTACAACATGCATTAGCGGAGGTGAGATATGCAAATGATTAGAATTTCAGCGCAGACGCACATCACGCGCGCCTGTGGCGCCACTTCAAAGCGCTATTTAAGGCTTGGAGATTTCGACGATTTGAAGTACGGCAATTGTGTTTTTCTTGTGGTTTTTTCAAAAAAACGATTAATTATGCCTCGTAGAAAACAGCGATCATCTTTTGATCAAGTATCCGAGTTCGACAGAGGAAGGATAGTGGCCTACCGAGATTGTGGATTACCTTTCAGGGAAATCGGTAGTCGTGTTGGACGAAACCAAACAACTGTAATGCGGATATGTGGTCGTTGGATGCAGGAGGGTACGACGGACCGACGTGTTCGATCGCATCCACCTCAGTGCACCACTTCACGTGATGACAGGCGTATGGCAGTGACGGATCGCTCAGCCACATCACGAACCATAGCACAGCACATTCAGTCTGTACCGCATCATCCAGTGTCTGCGCGTACCATTCGACTCCGTTTACAGCAGAGTGGTCTGTCCGCAAGACGTCGATTGCTTCGCCTACCCTTGACGCAGAACCACAGACGTCTCCGCCGCCAATGGTGCGATGAAAGAAGGATGTGGACGGCACAATGGAATGAAATTGTCTTTACTGACGAGTCACGCTTCTGTCTGCAACACCACGATGGTCGGATTCGAGTCTGGAGACACCGTGGAGAGAGGATGCTGAACAGCTGCGTTATGCACCGCCACACTGGTCCTGCACCGGGTATTATGGTATGGGGCGGTATTGGATATCACTCTCGCACTCCTCTAGTACGCATTGCCAGTACTTTAAAAAGCCAGCGCTACATCTCCGAGGTGTTGGAGCCAGTTGTCCTTCCTTACCTTCAGGGCTTGCCCACAGCCATATTTCAACAGGATAATGCGCGACCACACGTGGCACGCATTGTCCAAAGGTTCTTCGTCAATCGCCAGATTGAATTGCTTCCCTGGCCAGCTCGCTCTCCGGATCTTTCGCCGATAGAAAACATGTGGTCCATGGTTGCTCAACGATTGACCCAGATTACATCCCCAGCTGCCACACCAGATCAACTTTGGCAATGCGTGGAAGCTGCTTGGTCTGCTGTACCCCAAGAACACATCCAAAGTCTCTTTGAATCAATGCCGAGGCGTGTGGCAGCGGTGATCTCCAACAATGGCGGCTACTCTGGCTACTGATTTTGGCAGGAACCACACTTCACAGAAGTCTATAAATTTAATCATTTGATGCTTGGTCAACATGTTATCTACAAAATAAATATTGTTGCGATATCTCTTGTCTTTCTTGGTGTTGCAATTTGGGTGGCCTGCAGTGTATATCAAAGAAAGCATAAAGTAATTAATTTTTTTTCTTCCGGAAAAATCTCTTTTAAAGAAACTGCTGTTTAAACGAAAACAGAAGAGACAAACATGCCTAGCTGATGAGGCGGAGAATATGGAAAAATAATTATTCTGCATTAAATTTTTCATAGTTATGAGCATAATGGAAAAATTCAATATTTATCTAAATACGTACATAAAATTCTCATTATTCTACACACATGGGAATTTTCTTTTTCTTATTCCATAAGCTAACAATTTGGATTTTCACACTGATTACACGAAATACTGTATTCAAATTTTTAGTTATCATAATTTGTTATTTTTCATTATAAACTCAGAAAATGCAAACTACTAACATGCTTGTAATAATTACTCTACAATAAAATAATAATTATTATTCCACCTTATTCTACACGGTGATGCTAAATTCATGGGGCAAACTTTAAAAGGTGATATGAGTCACTTTAAAAACATTTTTGATCGTAGCATGTGCGGTCGAATCGCAATATCAAAAGCGGTAGAGGGCGTTTTTAGACAGAGTGCTCAACAGCCCCTCACCAAAATCAAATATATTTTTCTGTCGGATTTGCTGCAATCAGTTCAACCAAGAATTAAGGGTATTGTAATGAGGAAGGCCTCGTAGCGTGACCTAGGTAACGCAAACTCTACTACAGGTCATTATATCGCTTGAGCATTGCTTGACGTCATTATCATAACCTTGATGACCTTTGTACTAAGTAAAATTTTTAAACTTTAATTATTTATTGGGCAGACATTGAAGTACTAGAAATAAGCATAATGTATCTATATTACGGTAAATATGATGAATCGGTTATTATGCATACTTACCAATCGTCTTGGTAAGTTTGATAAAAAGTAAGTTTGTAAGTTGTCACTTTCACCGGCAAATATGTATAATACCGAAGCGTCGCTGATAAATTTAATAAATACTAAAAAAATTATCACTTTTGCCGGATATTATTCATATTAACCACAAGTGTCGTTAGTAAACGTGATAAATACTTGGAATTTATCGCTTATATCTGTTCAGTTCGGCACTTCAGTTTATTTTTACAATGTCATAAAATTAATAGTGATCTTATTAGAACACCCCCGAAAAATGTTTTTTGAATGCGTTGTCTTTGAACCTTTTACCCCTGGTATCAAACTAAGTCTGAATATGAATACTCCTATATCAAACTAAAATATAAAATATATGGGGAAAATTTCTCAAAGAAACATAAAGAATCTTCACACACCGAGAAAAAGATACTAGTGCATAAAAGCATGGTTATAACCTGAAGGAAAAGGTCGTTTTAGACCATTTTGTGACCATCGGCATGAAGCTGAAAGCTGTTATTTTGCTATTTTTTTAGGAAAGAAGTTTATACTTTAAAATTCGTGCAGCAAAAACAATTTTTTTTCGCTCGAAAATATTCTTATCTAGTAGTAAAATGCATTGTCGATATGATTTACGATTTTACTGGCTCATACGATAAGGTGCATATTATGCGTTTTCCTCTACGGCCCGGTACATCTTTGAATTGCACGGTCGTAAAAGAATGTGACAAAGCGCAGAGGTGCCGAGTTCCTTCGATACGTACGTACTCGCACTTACGTTATGAAAGTGATTTCACTTTATGTTCAAAAAATACGATACGATTTCTCCTTCCACTGAAAATATTCCCCCCGGGTAACAGCTATGTAGTTTCCATATACTGAGGAAAAAAAAAATACATATATATCCAAGTATTTTTTATGAACAATTCTTTCGGAACATATACTGTTATTTCCAGTTACGGGAGACATTCCAGTGCCGGGATATACGGAGCCAAGTAGGATAGGAAAAATGGATTGTTAAGGATTGTCGAGATCTCTTCAGGGAAGTCCTTCGTTTATTCCTTGAGAATTTGATCTGATTTTTTAGGATTGAGGATACCGTTGCCTAGGACTTTAAATAGTATTTAGGCTCAGGAAAAATCCGAGTTATTTTTCGGTATAAAAGAGTCTGTAATTTTCCAAAGTCTGTTCGAGGCGAGGGTTAATTTATAGCGGAAGATAGCGTTGCGGGCCGCATATATGGTTTATAGATCAGAATTTTCAATTTTTTGCGTTTCGCGGACCCTTTGAGAAAATAACATGAACTCCTCGGACCCAGAGAGGGTCATGGAACAATTTACAAAATTATATTCGATATATAGGTATGTAAAAACAATGAGTAAATTGTTTTCTTATCTCCAAGCTCACGCCTCCCTTCTAAAATCTCTCTAGGGATCAAGGGCTCTTGCTCTAGTGGGAGTAGATTGATTTCCCTCAGGCCCGTAGCCAGAAATTTCGTTCGGAGGGGGGAAGGGGGGGGGCAAAGTGAAATAGATTTGACAATCTTTTTCCCATTTTTCGGCCATTGTCTCACGGTTCGGGGAGAGACCAGACCCCCAAGGCCCCCCCCCCCGCCCCGGCTACGGCCTTGATTTCCCTTACGCCGAATAGTTTTACTGGGAGAAAATGAATCTGTTACCCCGCACCTCAATTTCAGAAAGACTGGTTGTTCGCCCTCACAGAAAGCTGCTTCAACAGTCAGTTTTAACTTTCAAGCAGCTTTGCCCTCCCCCTCGATTTCTTAACATGGCAGGAAACCATTTATCTGAATTATTATTATGCAGATTATCCTTACTCGGAAGGAGGAGAAACGTCTTTCATCCCTATTTTTGCTATTATAACATGCGACAGTTGATAAAAGATACAAAATGATTCGAACATGAGATAGACGGCGTTTTTTCAAACGGGGCCATTTGAAGCCCCGTGAAATAATTAAGGCAGGGTCGTGTCTCCAATAGATGGTAGCGGGCTGGCCCGGTTTGCAATAGGGTTCGGGTTCCAGTGCCGGTGGAGATCAAATGGCTTTTCTTTCGGAGTTCACCTCGGCCTAATATCCAGTTGTTTTCTTGACTCGAAACAAGTTTCATCCGAGATATTTTTTAGTTATTTCTCGGAGTTCTGCTTAAACCCATAGAAAATACTGCGTTTTTATTCATTTACTTTACTGTGGACATGGAGTTCGTTTCCAGTAACCACGAGGAAACAAGAAACTAACGCTCTATTTCAATTATAAATTTACAAATATCGCAAAAGAAACGACTGCATTAATTAGGGATGTAAAAATGGTCCACGTCGATGAAAATGGTGCAACAAATTTCCAATTCGGGATTACCACAATTACCACGAATCGTGGGAAAATAATCTCGGGAGGCAAATAATGTTCAATGAGCTAAAAGAAAAAACGGTGGGAAGTCTTGTAAAATCATCCAAGTAGAAATCAGTGCTTTTAGTTTCATTCCGATCGTCTTTGTAGGTAATATACACTCATGTCCATAAATTGAGGATAATGCCAGCTCCGGCAAATAAAGGTTCAGAAACAAAACAAACGTTACTTATTCATAAAGCCCATTTATTAAACAAAAGATAAAGAACAAAAACGATGGTGTATGTATGATACCATTCATAAAAACTACGATTTTTGCTCCCTGGAGCAATTGTAAAAAATATGTCCTTTACAAAAACTTACTATTACATGGTTGGTATGATGGTTAATACATTGACTCCCATGCGATGAAATACAGTCCGTACAACGCCTAGGCACGCTGAGTATCAAATTATCGATCTGATCTTGGGGAAGATCATTCCACTCAGCAAGCAATACTCTCCGAAGTTCCGGTACACATGTAAGAGGTGGTTGACGGGCTACAACTCGTCGGCCAAGCATGTCCCACACATGGTCTATCGGATTCAAGTCAGGTGAGAATACTGGCCATTCCATACGGGTTATATCCTCAGATTCAAGGCATTCGTTTACGATGTTTGCTCGGTGAGGACGGGCGTTGTCTTCCGTGAACACAAATTCTGCGCCCATGGCACCCCTAAACGAACGTACATGTTGTTCCAGAATGATGTCCCGATAAATTTGGGCTTTCATGGTTCCGGTTTGAACATGCAGATCTGTTCTGGAACCCAGTATAATTCCACCCCAAACGAGCAATGCTGCACCACCGTAACGGTGTTGTTCAATGATGTTGTCTTGGTGGTAACGGGTACCTGGCGTTCTCCATATGAAAGTCCGACGTGAATCAGACTGCAAGCTAAACCTGGACTCGTCGGAAAACATCACACAAGCCCACTGTAACGATGTCCACATTGCATGTTCTCTACTCCAGGCTAATCGCTGCCGACAGTGAGTTGCCGTGCGCGGAACACATCTGACAGGCCTGCGAGCATATAGGCCAATATCTCCCAAACGTCTGTACACGGTTTGCCTTGAAACTGTGGTACCCGTGGCTGCAGATAGCCGACGAGACAGGTCGGATGCTGTGACCTGTACTGTAACGTCTACTGACATTTCCGTTATCTTGGAATCGTTGCCAAAGCCTAGAGATGACACTTTGGGCAATTCCAAGTTCCTCGGATACCTTCCATCTGAGTACGCCTACATTCCAGGTGGCCGATAATTCTACCACGTAAAAAATCATCCACATGCGTCCTCTGTGTCATAACTATTAGCTTGTGGCGTGTGATGTGTGTGATAAGTCAGCCACCTCATTGGGCAATTTGCCTGTTGTGGCGTTGTATTTGTATTTGTATTTACTAGAGAGAGAAAATGGCACTGAGCGCCTTAGAGAACTCTTGTGAACAATTTTACTTCTTTGCCACCATGCCTTATATACCTCTCGTCATTGTGACGTACTATCGGCATCATCTAGTGGCTTCCTGAAATTTGCATATCATTCCTGTAGATGTGTGTGATAATTCTACAGGTGAAATTTTTACTTTAGATTTCGATTTCCGTGTGATTCTGAATTATCCTTAATTTATGGACATCAGTGTATAATACATAGGAAATTTATGCATCGAAAGGATGCAAAGACATAAAACAACTTCATCAAACTTCTTACATGCCTCGGGCATATCAGGCAATAGTTTTGCCGGGCAAATTTTTCTAGCCCTGTTTCCTACATTCAAAATATAATGAATAAGCACTACGAAGTGCCTATTCAACGTTCACCAAGTTTTAGAACGTAATTTTAGTGGTTCAGGCTCATGAAAGTAAAAGAAACATCGTATTAACTGGTATTTCACTGCCCCCGATTATTTTATACGTGGGCGCACAACTTCTCAAAATAACGAGAACTAATTTATCTTAGCACGCACAATTATTGAAACCATAACTGTCTGGAAACGGAACCAAATTTGTTCATCGCATCAAATTATAATAATATGTAAACCGATGTTTGATCGAATCAAAATTCTTTTGATTAAGCTTAACTTTAGTGAATTTCCTCAAAATATTAACTTAAAAAGTAAATTTCTCCAAAGAAGAGATCACGTGTCTTAATTCAGAAATCAATGTTTCAAGTTAAGAGCAGAGGACGCGATATATTTGTTTCTGGCGCGTTCGTCAACAGGTTTCTGATCGTCTTTCCAGTTTCTTAACCAAATTCCGCATATTTAATTGTAACTTAAAAAAAACATATTTTACTTATAATATATGTTAACTTACACATGATTACTGGTTGTTTGAGGAGTTTCAAAATTCCCAGTTATTGGCCCTCACAAAAAACATTCTGAATTAACAGAAAGTGACTAAAATAGCATATACAGGTCTACTTTTTTTCTATCTTTTATAATTTTGTGACAGATATATCTCTTCAATCCCTGACCCTCCTGTGGGGAAAGGGGGGAGGGGTAGAGGGTTTTCTTATGCCCATTACCCTGCGTACTGCTCTGATCATATATCCTACATAGAGAGAGACAAGTCTTTTATATCGCCATCAATATCGTAACAAGTGAATAAGACCACCAAAAATTAACTCCCTCAACATACTGTATAGACCAGCGGTGCACAACTCTTTCTGTCCCTCGCGAGCCCGAAACTGAAATATACAGGGTGATCATATGATCTGTATTTTGCGGGACATTCTCGTATATATAGTTTCAACTGTCTCGATTTTCTATAAAATGTCCTATTTTTCTCGATTTTTAACTAACATGTTAATTAAATATTTATATAATTTTTTTTTTTTGCGAACTACATTGCAATCAATTTTGAGTTGCAGTGGCCCTATATTTTCCACCATTTTAAATTTTTCATTAATTTTTGCGATAGTTGACAACTCCACTTCCCTTCTGACAATTGTTTGGGTTATAATTTGCAACTTTACTTCCCTTTGACTATTATTTATTTGCAAAAATTGGTGATGACTCGTATGGATTCCGCTTTTCCGTACTTTTATGAAGAAAATATATTGTCAGCCTCAGCACACTGTAACATTTCAACAGAAACACCTTTCGTGGGCATGGTGTAATATCTTGTCGGGCCGCATTTGGCGCATGCGCCAGTTGTTGTGCACCCCTGTTGTAGAAGGTGTCGTTCCTTCGAAGATCTTTATAAAGCCAAAAGCAAAAGTAAATAATAGCAATGCGTATAATATTATAATACACGAAGCTGGAACTCATCAGATATAGCCCCTGATTACCTCCAAGTATCCTAATTTACATTCCCGTTTACTTATTAATGTTTTATGCGCAAACGCACGTTCGAACTAACTCTCATGTCCGGCACCAATCATGTTCTCCAGTAACATATATATCCGACGATTGAGCATGTATCCAAACATTTACCAGTCAATGCATGGGGCCCCTCACTCATAACTCACATTGAGCAACCTACATCAGCAACGGTACGTTAATAAGTAATTTCGGATTGTCTGGAGCGTCACCAATCAGAAGCCGGATTTGAATAATCAATAGGCAGCAAATTAATTCACCTTCGGCATAGTGCGAGGTAAACAATTGGCACGAAACCAACTCTCGAAACCCTCACACACAACACTCACATCGATCCGTATTAATAACAAATTACCACGATTCCGTTGGCCCCAATAATGGCATTAATATAAAGGACCGAACGTACCACCATTGTTAATATCTGAAACAGACGTTCTGTTGCCAATATTGTAATAGAATCGAATTATTCGCGAGTCTGAAAGATTATTTTTCGAAAGATGTTTGAAATTAAAAAAAATTTCTAGGTTTTTTTGAAACATTATAAATTATAACTCAGGCTGCCTGAAATTCAGGCTGCCTATATTTAGAAATATAATTTGATTACAAATAGGTTTAAAATGACGTGCAGTTAATTAAAATCTTAAAATTTGTTTGAGGGGTCGTATACGTAAAAAATAAAGAAATTAACTTTTTATACAGTCCCCATGCGCTAGAAGTTATTGATGTGTAGATCCCGCTATGAATATCAAAAAGGAAATCATATTTTTGAATGCAATATTTACGGGGATATTAAATATATAAAATCACTATGTTTCAGGCGCAACTTATCACTGTTGGGATGTCAAGTTTTCATCAGCTCAGAGGTTTCGCATTTTTAGATATTGTACACACTAAATACAATGTGAGCGTTCTACCATTTTATTTTTTTATTCAGAAATAAAAATAGAATTTTTTTGGCAACTTTATTTTGACAATTACAGAATCGTTACAACTTTGAATTTATTTACGTTTCGAAATTTGTGAATCACACTCTCAATCACTAGCGACAAATGCTTAAAACTTCGAAGTCAAATATCTTTGTTAATAATGCATTTAAAAATATGCAATTTTAGCATTACACTAATTGGAAATTTAAGCACAGGTTGTGCACATGAAACGGTGATTTGTATATTTTTCATGTATACGACCCCTTCGGAAATTAAAGACATTTCGAGAAAACTTTGAATTGAAGACTTTTTTTTTTTAAACTGAAAGCATGTTTCCGAAGTCAACAGTTGCAGACACATCCACTGCTAGTGCTAAACCACACATGCACTTTGTCCACATTCCTCTGTGGAACTTTTAACGAATTGGTACATGTTGGAATGTACGTGTACGTATAGTGAAACCTGACATCAAGTTAGTTTCTGCGTAATGTATATTATGTGTGGTGGTGCCATCTGCCATCAGTTTTTCGAAATATGAGTGAAGTGTAATGACTCAAAAACTGTATGGTTGTAGGCCTGTGGCTCTGTGGCGAGACCTTTTACGGGACGATGGGTTCGCATTCGTTCCTCGAAGTTGAGAACCACAGAAAACCAATTTCAGGCGACCACCACTGCGGCGATGGTGGGATATATCCACTATATATCTAGATATATCCACTGCGCAAACAATTTGGGACTGCCTGCATTTATTGGAAATAAATACCATAATTTTTATGTCTTTTAAAACACGTAGAGACGTCCCTCGCTTTAAGCGATTAATTGGTTCCACAAAATATTCGCGTAACAAGAATTCGCGTAGAGTGAATGGAATTTAACATGTGGAAGATACATAGGGATACTGAAACTTTAATGATTTGCGCACAATCGTGCCTATCAATACACAAAGTGGATAGCAAGTACAGATATTTTCCAGCAATTGAATTTTTGGAGACATACATGCAGGAGAAAGAGAATATACATATATAATATGTATTCTCGCTCCCAAATAAACAAAATTTTTATTTGGGGAAGATAGGGATTGGGAATTGGTTTTCTTCAGAAGGATTTAAAAAATTGAAACCAACTGCAAAGGAACCTTTTTTGTCAAAAAAACTTGTGAGTAAATCCCGTGAATTTAGGCAACATGAATGAACTGAATTAATACGTTTTTTCACTTCACTACTTCTGATTAATTCTAGTGAGTGTGGGTGTTTTCTTTCCTGAAGAGTCTGGTATGATTAGGCTGACCATATTTGCTCGAGAAAAATATGTGCAACAGGACTTCGAAATACGGGACAGTGGTAATGATCGCCAAAAGTAAGCAAAGTTGCCAAATTATCCCGAAATGACAGAAAAACCGCCAGTTGAGAATAATGAAGCATTAGTTCAAATTGCAGCGAATTAAAAAAAAACCCATGAAAAATATGTGGAATAAATATTCTTATTTGTAGTCGTAATTGTCGTAATGTAATTTTTGAGTTGGGAAGATGATTTTAATCGTTGATTTGAAGAATAAAACTCGAGTTGGCTTCGTTGAAAATACGTGAAGGACCGGGACATTTTTGCAAAAAAGTTCGGACAGCCAGAAAAACAGAAAAAAACCGGGACTGTCCCGGCAAATACGGGATGGATGGTCACCCTAAGTGTGATAGGCTGGTAACTCTTTTTAATGAAACAGCGGAGATTCGGCTGACAATCAGCATTTTTCGTCTTCTTATTGAAACTTTAGTAGCAAAGCCGGAGAACTCCACACATTTCTTGCAAATATGAACATTCAAGTTTCTCACTGGAACCGCTTTTTTTGGATTAAATTTCTCAAGTCATTGTCAACATCATTGAGATCTGGCAAGTTTTATCTAAGATTTTCTCGTATATTTGTCTCAACTACACAATCAAATATAACGGATTTCGTTGTCAAAAGATTTAACGATGTTATCTCCAATTTGCAAGCCCCATTTCCAGGATTAAAGGTGCCGAATTCGGCAGGTTGGAATTCCTAAAATCAACTTGTAAAAACCGCGTTATAGCGAAATTGCGTAAAGCGAGGGGGGTACTTGTATTACAGTTAAATTCCTGAAGGTTCTACGAGAATTTGGTTGTGTTTGCACGTAATGGCGAATAATGTTTAGAAAAACATTTTTTTGCGTAAAAAAATGTTACCTTCAAAATTATATATATATTTTACCGTTGCTGTCGAGTAAATGGCATTTCCAACGGTGAGGAGAATGTTTTGGCGTTTGGTTACCTATTCTTTTTCGCATTATGCATGCATGTCTCGCATATTCTGCATTTTTCTCTGTTTCTCTTACCATAATATTTTATTGTTTTTACTGTATTTCACTCTGAATTCTTAACATATGTGAGGCTATTTTTATTTATTATTTTATTTTTTTCTGAAGATATCTCAGGAATGATTTGTGTCACGTTTCGGATGGAAATTGAAATTTATACGATGCATTTTCGAATTGTCGTTTTCTTTTTGAAGTATAACGTGACTGCACAACGCCCTTATTAATGATGTTTTAATGGATTATTTAAAAGATATGCTATGTATATTATGAGCATAATTGAATGAAGTTGAAAATGTTTGATGAGAAAGGGGTGAAAACTATGAGGAAAAATATCGAGAAATTAAAATTAAAAAACTAAAATTTCGAAAAAACTATAAAAAATATTCAAATTAGAAAAAAGTAGAAAAATTGAAAAAAGAAAAAAACCCTTGAAAACTTACGAGAGGAAGAAAATACAACTGATTGCGTAAATTTTTTTTGGAGCGAAAAAAAATTTAAGATGAAAATTTAAAAAAAAAAACTGAAAAAATCCGATACACAAATTTAAAAATTCAAGAAGCAAAAAACAATCTAAGTGTGAAAAAATTGAACTGGAAGAAAAAAAAACAGAAAATGAGAAGAGAAAAATTAAAATTAGAAATTGTGAAAAATTAAAGTTCAATGTGTGTGCGTGTTTTGAGAAAAATACACATGGAAAGTTGGTGAAAAATGAATTTTCAAAGCTGGGAAAATTGGAAATTAGAAATTGCAAAAATTAAAAATAGCTATTGTAAAAAATGCAAGTAGAAATTGTAAAAAAAATGTAAATCAGAAGTAGTGAAAAATGAAAATTAGGAATGTAAAAAATTATAAACTGTGCAAAATAGGGCAAAAAAAAAAAAAAAAAATAGCACCCATCAAGCTATCAAAAAACATGTATAATGAATCTATCCATAGTTATTTTCTTCTAAAACAAATATTTTCAACATGTACCGTGTTCTGGTCTTATCCATCTTGGCGCTTACGTTTAAAAAGCACGAATTTCGAGGTTTGCGTTGCTGATACTGGTGAAGTGCATTCTTTAGTTCTTGCTATGAGAAAACTTCAGAAAAATCAACTATGGGCATGATTATATAAATTGTACAAAAATATCAGCTAATTACCCATTTGAACCATTTAGAGTTGACTCTGACCATTTAGCAGGCATTTCCAAACAAACATTTATCTGCAGATAACAAGAAAGTAATTATGACTCGAAAATCAATTATAGTCCCGGAAGAGTGCTGTACAGAGGCTAAACTATTTCGAAAAATACGATACTAATTATAGCGCAATAAAATACGCGATTATACACATAAACGGAATGAAAATTACATTTTCAAAGAATGAATTTAATAAAATTAACTCGTTTCTTTTCAACATTACAATACAAAGTAAACTATTTTCAGAAATTAAAAGAATTAAAATGAATTAAAAGAGTTGAAATTAAGAATTTTTCTCCATAATGTTTCAAACCTGAATAATAAATTCAGTTAATACTTATGATTATCCCCATTAACAATAATTTTTTTGCCAAGACAAACATTACTTCAAGGAGAGGAGTTATCGTAAATCGAAGATGTACAAATAAAGAAAAATTTTAACGTCATTTCCTGACCTTTTCGGTCGTAAGAATATACACCGTCGTCATTTTCGTTTTTGTAATTGACCTAATGGATGATGTCCTTAGGCATTCTCATTTCTCTCTTCCACGGAATGACTTTTTCCTCCGAGGCTCTCTTAAGAAAACGGGAGAAAAGGGCTTTAATTTCAAAAGACATCGATGGGAGGCCTAAATCGCAAGCTATTCTAAAAGCTTATACATACATATATATATATACGGTGCACAGCGAAGAACACGTAATTACACACACCCACTAAATTGGCGGAAAAAGGAAAAAGGCTCCAGAAAATGAAAAAAAAAAAAGACAGGATGGAAACTAAAGGAAAAATAAAGATTGGGAGTAATGGAAATGAAGATACACGCACACACACATAGAAAAGTCGGACCAATTACTGAAATTGTGCTTCAGTTCCCGAGTCGAAACAAATAGTTCCAGGACGGAGTTATTTTGCTAAAGGCTTATTAGAATTTTGGGGGGAGTTTCCGAATTCTCTCTGGAAGTTTTCTTGGAGAAAATAGAAATATGTTTTCTTTGGAATAACACACAAATATACTACATCTCATCCCGAAGAACAATAAAGATACGTCATGGGAAAGAAAATGGTATGTTTTTCCAATATTTAAAATGAGATATTTTCGTAGAATATGTCTTCATATAAAATCATGTTTTAAATGACGAGGGTATAAGCGTACATCAAATTTACTGATGTGAACAACTTTTGTATCATTTGTATTAGAAAATTTGTTATATCCTGTCTTCATGAATTTTTGTATGAAAGGAATTTACGAATATTGATCAGTTTAAAACTCTTTAAGGTATCCGACTACGCTGGAGAGCATTTTTCTATAAATGAGTACTGAAGTGAACTTCAACTACATTTTTTGATAGAAAATATCCCAAAATGGTGGAAACAATAATAAATTTTGGGCTACCTGTAATTTTCTATGAAAAGTCAAGTTTAAAGCAAAATTCATGTAGCATTCGGAACATGATTGTTTCTATAAATGGCTTTATTATTTTGACATATATTCAGCTCGTGATGGTGTAGAATATAAACCAAAATTTGTTTTATGATATGCTCATAAGTTACACTCAAATCTGTTTATGTATATTTTGAATTTTTGAAATTTTATTCTACATATCGTACATAAAACACTGTAATTAGACAAATATATCTGATAGAACTTAGATTTCGGCTTATCATCTACAAAAAAAAAACATAGCAGAATATTATATCAAAATTTCGTAACTTTGAAATAAGAATTGAAAACATGTCTAAATGTTTTTAAATTTCATAACATTTCATAAACATGTGATAAAAAATTCTTTTATTCCATTTCAACGCAGTTTACCAAGTTTGTTTTACAATTTAACTCGAAATTTCTTTTAAATTGACTTAAAAAATTGATGGAATTCTAATTATATTTTAAAAGGCATTTTTTTCAATTTTTTTTCGAATGTTTTTTGAATTCTGTAAATATATGTGCAATAATTTTTTTTTTATTTCCGAAATTAATTATTTTAGTTTTTTTAATTATTTTTATTGAAGCTCTAAATCATTTTCTAAAATTCGTTTTAACTTTCTGACGTATTTTTTTGGTTGTTTAATAATTTTTTATCTGAGTTAATATTTTTAAATGATCATATTTTAAATGGTTTCGAAAGATGTTGCTGAAATTTTTCAATTAGTTTTACTCTCATTTTTCTCATTAGTGCTTCAAATTGTTATTTTACAAGACATTTTTAAAACGTCTTGAATGAATATTTTTGTAAATTTAAATAAAATTTTGATAGAAAATAAACAGTTTTATACTGAATTTGTGTGAATTTTCTCAATGTTTTTCAGAATGTTTTGAATGTGAATGTTTTCAATGCTTTTTTTTTAATTTCTAAAATCCAATTGCTGTTTGAGCAATCCAATTTTAGTTTAGTTGAGTGAATGTGTTGAGAAAAATTGATCGAAATTTATGTGATAATTACATTAAAATGAGCTTAAATTAGTTATGTCTAGAGATTCGGTGTTTTTTAATACAATAAATATTACAAGAATATTTTATTTTTATTATTCGCGCGTTTGCTTGATGTAACTGTGTTTGTAAGATATTGCTTTTGTGTTGCATTTTTAAGTTATTTTACTAAATTTTCTCTGTTTTCTTTGTACGCTTTGAAAATTCATAGTTACCTCATACCAAACATTAGTATTTTTATGTCAAATTTCAGTCAAACTCTGTATCAATCATTAAAATAAATTTTGTGTCAATCATTAAAATCAATTTTGTGTCAACCATCCAAATCAATTTTGTGTCAATCATCCAAATCAAAACTATAAAACATCACTCTTAACTCAGAGAAAATGTTGTTTTCAATTTTTAAAATGAATTTTCATGAACATTTTCAACGATTTTTTTTCAAATTTTTGAAATAAATTTGCATAAAAATTTTCACTACTTTTTTGCATTTTTTAAAATGGATATGCAATAACATTTTCAATGAGTTTTTTTTAATTCAAATTTTCGAAATGATTTTGTAATTACCAGGTTTCTAATGATATTTTTTTCTATTTCCGAAATCAATTTTTATGTACATATAAAACAACTTCTTAATGAAAATTATTCAATATATTTAACATTATTCTAGATTTATTGAGTTTCTAGAACTTTCTGTCACTTCAAAATATCTTAAAATATTTTAGAGAAAATCTCACGTGTTAAATATTTACGAAAAAACTCAATGACTCATAATGTGAGTGACTCGGCAGTAATGGAGATCATAATGGAGTAACTCGGCAGTGAGATGGGAATTATTCCATCTAACTGCCGCCATATCATATACAAAATAAACATCCAGGAACAGAGCCAGGAAGTGATTTAATAATTGCTATTTATGAATTCGTCATAATTCTATAAAAACATGAAGAATTTCACTAGAATTCGCAACCAAAAAAGAGAAATAACTGTATATAAAATGATACTTATAATAATAATGGGAATTATTGTTAAAACCCTCCAACACCCAAACAGATCTCCCATATTATTCCTCCTTACCAAATAAACAAAGACAACATAATAAACCCTGTAACACTTTTTCACTAAGTAAATCTAAAAAAACTACCAAATAGTGTGCGATACTAATGGATCCCTCCCCCCATGTACTCTATTACTATTACAACAGCTACAACTACTACTACTATTATCCAGAAACAGAAGAGAATGAGATTGAATTACACGTTTTCATTACGAATAATGAAGTTAGGTCAACTAATCAAGTTATTGCACTCCTTTAATTGGAACGAGAGTAAACAGGGTTTCCCTTAATTGAATTGTGTGCGTGTAATTTAGCTCGTAGCGAAAGGATTCGCCCAGGTGATGAAATAATGACGATAGTAATAATAACAAAATAATAATAAATAAAATAAAAGTTTTCGGAAGGGTTTTACAAATAATGTACTACATTAACCATTTTCTTTTTTGTGTGTGTGTTTTTTCACGTTTTTCTTATCTTCTCGTGCTCATTAAGTTCCTATTCAAATGATTTTTATGAAAGAACTCTCTTAGGAATGTGTTCCTATCTACATACATTTCCTGGCCACAGAGAAATCGATTTCTCTTCGTGTGCTGCATTTTACTAGAGGGTTGAATACCTTTTTGTTCACGAGAAATGATGGCTTAGTATGAGCATTTTTTTTCCTGACCTATGGAGAATATTTTATATCGATTTGTTTTGAGTGTTTTTGTGATCGATGATGTCGTTATCATCCATTTTAGTTTAGTTGAGTGAATGTGTTGAGAAAAATTGATCGAAATTTATGTGATAATTACATTAAAGTGAGCTTAAATTAGTTATGTCTAGGGGGATTCAGTGTTTTTTAATACAATAAATATTACAAGAATATTTTATTTTTTATTAATTTGTGCATTTGCTTGATATAACTGTGTTTGTAAGATATTGTTTTTGTTTTGCATTTTTAAGTTATTTTACTAAATTCTCTCTTTTTTTTTTGTACGCTTTGCCAATTCATAGTTACCTCATACCAAACATTAGTATTTTTATGTCAAATTTTCAGTCAAACTCTGTATCAATCATTAAAATAAATTTTGTGTCAATCATTAAAATCAATTTTGTGTCAACCATCCAAATCAATTTTGTGTCAATGATCGAAATCAATTTTGTGTCAATGATCGAAATCAATTTCTTGTCAATGATCGAAATCAATTTTTTGTCAATGATCGAAATCAATTTCTTGTCAATGATCGAAATCAATTTTTTGTTAATGATCGAAATCAATTTTTTGTCAATGATCGAAATCAATTTCTTGTCAATGATCGAAATCAATTTTTTGTTAATGATCGAAATCAATTTTTTGTCAATAATTCAAATCAAAACTATAAAACATCCCTCTTACCTCAGAGGAAATTCACCAATCGTCTCCTACTGCCAAGGTTGTTGTATCGTCTCCATTGTGCAGCAGGCACCGCTTAGCGTTGGAGTACCCAGGCCTGCCATTTGGGGGAGGGGGCCGTTGCTCCCCCCCCCCCGGCGTTTGGAAACACACTAAAAATGGTGTATATATATACACATTATAATTTTATATATATATATATATATATATATATATATATATATAATATATAATATATATTTATATATATATATATATATAAATTATAAATGCATTGAGTACATGTTATTTGCCCCCCTCCCGGGAAATTTTGAAATGACGGCTCTGGGTGCACCCGGACCAGCTGTTACCCTCCTCCAACGAAGAGGGCTTATCAACATTACTTTTTTTTATCATAACATAAGATACCGAGAGTTCAGAGAGGCTACTAATGTCTCTACTTCCGCGCCACAGTGCGTGAAATAAGGAAGGCAGGGTCATGTCTCCAGTGGTGTAGATGGTAGCATGCTTGGCCGGTATGCAAGAGGACCTGGGTTCGTGTCCCAGTGAAGAGCAGTTTCGAATCCGCTAGGACACGTTGCCAGCTCGTGATACCGCGGTTTGTCCACTTTTATAGTTGATGCATAATCAATTCCTTAACCTTCATTCTTAGAGGAAATTTTAATCAAAAAACACAAATGATTTCATCTTGGAACACGTATACGTGAAAAAAAGATGTTTCTTAAAAATGTTACAAAATTTGAATTTTTACAGTGTCGTTGGGCCCTAATATTCGTATGTTATAAGTAGGGCTAGGATTTTTATGCCCTAAAAAACTTCTAACAATGCTCTATAAAATATGCATTTATGCTCTTAAAAACGGTAAATATGCCGTATAAAACGAAAAATATGCCCTAAAAATTATTCATTCCTCTCTCAAATAACATTAGTTTCAGCAAAATAATATTTTGATGAGAAGTGTTGATGTAGTGTAAAATGTTTTGAACTATTACTTATTGCGTGAACAGAAATACTTCATTTTACTAACCTCATCGACTCGAAATTTCCCTTACGAGCAAGTTTTCCCCTCGAAATTCCAAATTAATGTACTGCCTTCCATAGATAAAAATACCTAGCCAAATAGTGTATTTAGCTTTAGAAAAACACAAAATTAAAATAATAATAATTATAATTCTTTCTATTTGATAAAAACTCTCAATATTTCCCACAATCGCTAAAAAAATTCCCCCCCCTTTACTAATTTACTAATTTTAGCGAATTTTTCCGAGTTACGATCACTGACATCGATTCAGACGATTAATCTATTTACAGCCACACACCAGTGTCGTTGAAGGGCTAGTATTTTGATGCTCCAAAATTTCAATGTCATTGCTGATTGGGTTAAAAACCTGAATTTCAGGATTTTCTACCAATCAGCAACGACGTTTCATTTTTAGTACATAAAAATCCTAGCCCTAAGAGCTCTCGTTAGAGGCGGGAACCGCAAAAGCCAGTCTAAAGCGGGATTGGAATAGCGAGGGAAAAATTTTACTTTTTATCGAAAATCATGAAATTCGCAAAGTATGCCTTAAAATTGTGATAATATGCTCCATCACGTAAAAATATGCAAAAAATATAAAAAAATATGCTTAAAGCGAAATCCAAGCCCTAGTTATAAGTTATAACAGCCTTCATGCATAGGCACGTTGAACAAAGTAAAAAAAATCTATAAATTTAATGACCAAAATTTATCGAGTTGAATTTTGTAATTTGCAAGGATTTTCCTTTATAGAAAATATATCTGGAGCCAAATAAGGAGCCATGTAGTTTATGTTTACCAAAAAATTCACATGATTTTTTGAGATTGCATCTGATGACATAATATTCAGACTTCTCGGGATGCAAATTTTAGCATCTTGTATTACTCGCCAACGGCTATTTATAAGCAATATTTTGCACTTTCCATCGACACTTTTCAGCATGTTTGGTGAGAATCATGACGTTCGTATTGATTGACCCCCCTTTTCTCGTATTTTTCATGACAAATATGGTCATCCTAATCATAAATAAACAAAAACTTCATGCAAAGTATGCAATTTAATGCGTCTGATTATATTTGTTGTCAATAAACGTGTTAAAAACGTAAATCTGAGTTACAACGGCACTTCGGTTATAACGTAAACATTTCGGAATAATATAAACATTGCAACGCAACGAAAACATTTTTTTTTTCACTGCCATTATAACGGTATTCTACAGTACTGTTTTCCTCTGAGATTGTGGATAAAAGAGAGACGCAAATTAGAATGCAAAGTAATAAGTAAATAAGTGAATTAAATTGGTAAAACTTCTTTGTCTACAGAAAATTTCTAAATATCGCCTCCATTCATCATAAAAAAATGCGTCCATTTATGCTAACAATAACTCCGTAAGTTTTGGTCGTAAAATTTTGGAATTTATTTTTATAAGAATGTCAGTAACCAAATACATTAGCCGCTGTGGTGGTGGAGTGGTTATAGTGACGGACTCGCGATGCGAGGATCCGGGTTCGAACCCCACAGTGGTGGTCGGCTGAAGTTGGTTTTCTGTGGTTCCCAACTTCAAGGCGCAAATGCGAGCCGATCTCCCCGTTAAAAAGTCTCGCCACAGAGAGCAACAGTCCTACAACAATAAATCATTCAATCATAACACTTCACTCATAGTTAGAAAAACTAGTGGCAGATGGCAGCACTACACATAACAAGCATTACGGAGAAACAACAAAACTTCACGTCAGGTTTCACTACACGTACACGCACATTTCCCGCATGTAACGATTCGTTGGGGGGGGGGGTGTGGTGTAGTAGGTAGGGCCTCCAAAAAATGGCTCGGGGGTCCCTGATGTTCTTACGTCAGCCACCTCGTTGGGCAATTTGCCTGTTGTGGCGTTGTATTTGTATAAATGATACATAAGACCCCAAGGACTTAAATATTTGATCTTTGTAACATTCCAATAAAAAAAAAAATTCTTGACTTGAAGGGCTTCTAGAATCACATTCGACATTTAAACACCTTTTTAATTGGAAGTTATCTCTATGGTTAAGGAATCACTTACCACTTATAAGAGTGGATACACCCTGTTATATCGTTCTCGGCACAAGCGATAACAAGCCACTAAGGTACTGTAGAAAAAAGTATTCAACATGCTCGTACGTTTCCTACCGGATAAATAATCCAATTCCGACTCGGGAAACGTGATTCGGGAATATATATGTATTATGGAAAGAAAACACCAAAAATCCCCCCAAGCTGCTAGCGTCACATTTCAGAACACGCTGTCACACGGAGAGAGAATTCGAAACCTCAAAGAATAGAAATTTCTAAAATATATATGTAATATAAGGAAACACAACACATTTTTCCATATATATATATATATTTTCTTTTCTCTTATTGTTTCCTACGAACTGTGAGTTGTTGAATATGGGACGGTAAAACTTTGGAACGTATTCAATAACTGTCAGGAAAACGGAATACCTCGTATGTAAAATGCTAAATTTCATTTTAGAAATGGCGGGGGAAAAAAAAAATCATGAATTTTACTTGGATAAGAAATTAGCATGGGAGGAAAAGAAATTCAATAAAAATTGAAATTTCATTTACGTTTTTTATTGTACTAGGTTTATGTGGTGTGAACACAAAAGCATCTATAGAAATATCGAGAATTTCTAGGTTTTTGAAGTGGGGGGGGGGAAACATCGCGATATTTTCAAGATTTTCATGCGTATTGGATCTTGAGAAATTTAATATTCCAAAAATTCGATATACCGTAGCTTATTGTCGAAGGATCGCTCACATGTAAACATGGTGGGAGGGGGTGGGGAATATATATTTTAAGTTTTGGAATAAGTCTATTGGAAATAATATAAAACAGTGATGTTTCTCATGTACATTCTTCAAGGCTTATTTGTGTTCCGGTTCTTGGCATGTGTCGTAGGTGTTGGATATCATGGTGTTTGACATGAAGACAAAAGACATCAGCATCAGAGTAAAGAGGAGAAAAAGAAGAGAATCTTCAAGAAACCCACTGAACGCAATATTTTCCAACGTAATGATATACACTGAGTAGTCAGAAAAAATTACGGAGCAGTCTCTGGCGAATTTCGTTACATGACATCCTGTGCACGGAACTGACTGCGTAGGGGATAGATATGTTTGGGAACAGGTTGACGCGTTATACTTTTATATAAATGGTAGATGCAGTTTATTTTTTGTAGATGGATCAAAAAACGAGATATCTGAAGAAATGCGGCTTGTAGCGTTTCAAAAATCAAGGCGCAGTTTGTGTACACGTTACTGCTAAAGCCCAAAATGCGGTCGATTCGTGAAATGGCCGGCCACTTCACGAATTGGTGGAGAGTTTTGGTTGAAGTCCGATGTGTAGAAATGATTCGCACTTCAACCGTCCAATTCACAAAGTGGCTGGAGAAACCTGAGGAATACGCGATGTGCTGATGTAAGACGGTTCAGTAGGTACCAAATCCATTTTTTTTCATCGCCAACGTGTGCTCTATACAGAAGACGTATTAGCTTCGCTGGATTAGATTAGATTAGATTAACTCCATGTGATGAGAGAAAGAAAAGAGAAAAAATTGGGAGACAAAACTGTACTACTGTATATCTTTATTTAGGCATACAGTATTTTTTCTGTCAAATTTTGAGGGAAAAAAATGATTACCGCATCATGACTGCGATATGATGGGTTACTATGGCTGAAGTGGATATAATGATTACTGAAAAATATGCTCCGAATCACGCTTTTTCATTTCGGAATTAGACCAGGACTCTCCAGCCAATCTGCGAACAGTCCGGAATTCGGACATTGGCCTTGTGAATTTAAAACGAAATTGGCCAATTCACGAACTGGATGATTTCGGGCTTTGGTAGCAACATATGTGAGCTTCACCACTGCTAACTGATGAATATAGTTTCATTCAGTAAGAGGGAGTTACTACAAAAGCATAGGTTGAAGATAGCTGATGCTTTAAATGTTGACATTTAAGTTGACACACATCATCGTGGTATCGGTTGTTTCTTTTCTCCATTATGTAATCGGTCCTTGCTCTCCTCCATTCTGGAATCGACGAGTGCTCAGCTACATTATGGAATCGGTGGATGCTCAGCTACATTATGGAATCGGTGAATGCTCAGCTACATTATGGAATCGGTGAATGCTCAGCTACATTATGGAATCGGTGGATGCTCAGCTACATAATGGAATCGGTGAATGTTCAGCTACATTATGGAATCGGTGAATGCTCAGCTACATTATGGAATCGGTCGTTGCTCTCCTCCATTCTGGAATCGATGAATGCTCAGCTACATTATGGAATCGGTGAATGCTCAGCTACATTATGGAATCGGTCGTTGCTCTCCTCCATTCTGGAATCGATGAATGCTCAGCTACATTATGGAATCGGTGAATGCTCAGCTACATTATGGAATCGGTCGTTGATCTTCTCCCTTCTGGAATCGGTGAATGCTCAGCTACATTATGGAATCGGTGAATGCTCAGCTACATTATGGAATCGGTGAATGCTCAGCTACATTATGGAATCGGTGAATGCTCAGCTACATTATGGAATCGGTGAATGTTCAGCTACATTATGGAATCGGTGAATGCTCAGTTACATTATGGAATCCTGCATACCTCTTCTACATCATGAAATAGAGGCCCTAGCTCACCTTTATTCTTTAATTGGGTTACCCTCAGCTCCATTATGGAATCCGATATTACTCTCCCCGTCATGGAATCTGGTGTCGCCCTTCTTCATTATGTATTGGGCTTAGCTGACCTCCATATTGAAATCGGGTGTTGTTCAGCTGCGTTATGAAGTAACGACCTCGTTTGTAACGACACCTCTGATATAACTCCAATAATTTGTTGTCCGGGTGGATTCCCATGAAGAATGACACTCATGAACGTTGTTTTTTTTGATGAAAATAAACCATCTCAGATATAACGACAAATTTTTCATCTCTTTTGATTTTCTCTCTCTCTCACTCATTCACACGCACGCACACAAAATATGGTGTTTTCCCAAAATATACCTAATATTAGGGCTGATGGCATCCAGGGAATATTATCGTCTGCTCTTTTCTATACCCAACAAAGAAACTATACCTTGAAAAAACAAAGATTACTTATATATGAGGCTTTGAGTTGATTCTTGACATGACCACTACACGAAACGTTCCCGTTTTTTACCCTTCCTGACTTTCCCCTAATAGAAATGTCTCGTTTTTCAACGAAATTCGCTTTGATTTCTGATCTTCTCTTGAACAAATGAAGAGGTAATTTGCATAGTCTTACAAATTGTGGGCCTATTATTGATTACATGACCATAAATATTGATCCCTTATATTTGCCAAGTTAATTTTTCCTAGGTTTGCGGGTGAGAATTCGCGCCCACTCGTTCTCCGGAATTTTTTACGATTTCCCGTTCCCGAAATAACGAGAATTCGGGAAAAATTCTGTTGCAACACATTAATACAAGCAATAGAACAACACCTTGGTTTTTTTTTTGTTTTTAATTAAGAAATTAAAAAATCAATGGGGAATATTCTTTGAAAAATGTATTAATTTTCTCTAGCATTGCTTGGAAAAGAAATAGGGGAAAAGAAAGATACATGGAGGGCTTCCTGTTCGGGGAAACACTACAGATCATCACGAGGGATAAGATCTGAAGAGAAGCATTGCAGTTTAAGTGGAAAGTGTTCCGTAGACACTCTGCCATAAAGCACACTGCCTTTTGTAATTTCTTCGGTTAACTTTACTTCCCGTTCGCATCCCAATGACAGTCTATTTCAGAATTTTAAGTAGAGAGGCCAAAAATATGTGAAGAAAACAGGAAGATTCCCCCTGTTTATTAAGCAATCCTCAAGACAGATAAAGATCACTACGGGATGAAAATGTACAGCTGGACAAGGGTCCGAAATAACACCCCCACCACTTCAGGTGAATTCAGGTATTTTTCATTTGCTTTTTCTTTTTAAGTGAGGTGACCCTTGTCCAATTTTAAATGCTGCAAACACTACTATAAAAGTGGGAGAATAATTTGTTCATGGTTGTACTACAACTCTCAAACGTTTGCAAAGGGAGCAGGGAAGGGTGCTGTCTGTCTTTGAGGGGGATATTTTGGAGAGAGCTACACTTTTTAAGAATGTAAGAGTCAATGGTCTTTAATGGTCACAAATCAACACTATCAAAAATTTCTTATCATGACTTGTGATTACATGGAAAAATAAGTCAACGCCTTCGAGGATGGGCCTAATAGTCCAGGGATGAATACATTTATGAAGCAAAATGAAAATTCAAAAACGCAACCTGGAGAAATTCTCTAGTTGCTATTTTGTGCAAAAAACGCATGAATAATTATTTTCATCAAAGGGTAAAATGTAAAAATTTCATGTAAAAAGGGGTCATATGTAAAAATTTGATCAGCCTGGTTGTGAAAACATTATAGGGGGCAAGCATATATGGAATTAAAGCCTCAGAAAAAGGTAATACACATCTTTTTTTTTCTGTGCTCAGTCTGAATTTTTGTGTGCCAGTGTGTGGTAAAGGCGTGCCCGAGTGGCATGGTGGTGAGATGCTCGTCTACCATCGTGAAGTTTGTTGTCAGGGTCCCGGGTTCGAACCCAAGGGAGGATAAAGATAAGGTTTTTTCCCAAACGAACTCGAGGCGATCACCGATAGACAACACCTTCACTTCCAACCCATCTCACTAATGGCAGTAAATTGCAATATAGCGATATGGCCAGAGTTGGTGTTTGGTGAAGTAGTGGTAAAGGCACCATATCACAAAAAGGAGTCGTTTAACTATCCTGTTTTAGGTGCAAACAAACTTTTCTTTAGTACAGTATGTCTCTGTAGGGAGATCAATTGTTTTAATATATCTGTTCATTATTTTGAAAAGGACTATACCTATGTGACGAAAGAACAGCAAATTAATAGCGTTATCCCTATATTCACACATGGTTCCCTTTACCTCCGGCATAGAGATTTAGGATATTCGAAATAAGAAAAATAAAAAATGGTAAAATGCCATTTGATAGCTGTGAGAAAATTAAAGAAAATTTTCTCCCAAATAAACTTTAAATTACTCACCTTGGAAAAACATTTTTAATCAATAGAGAAGGTATTTATATCAATTAATGTATCCGACTACGTTTAAAACCTCATTTTGGAAGAAAATACCGTTTTTCTGTTTTTTCATGTTTTATGAAAGTCCCATAGGCCTTGTTTTATTTATATGTCGCTTACAACTGAAGTTACGTCCACTTTAGAGTTGCGTTTTTACATCAAGTAATCTGTGAATTTAAAGGCACTTTATTGAAGAATGTTATTTCTAACATTTTACTTGAGTTTAAAATATGATTTCTCTCAAAATCTATTGGCTGCATTATTGCAAAATTTTTAATATTATGTCATTTATTGTAAAGGGTTATAAACCTAAATCTTAGGTGTATTAAATGTATTATTACAGTCTAATTTTTATATACACAATATGTTAAGTGAAATTTCAAAAAATTCCCACGTACATCAATTGAGTGAAATGACTCTTCTGCCAGAATTTGGAATTCGAGACGGAGTGAAAACGTCGTAAAGTTATGCGGTGCATAAATGAAATATTTTAAAATTTAAAAGTATAGAGAATAATCGAGGCCAAACACAAACGTCGTATAAATGAGGAAGTGCCATTAATTAGAGTCGTATAAACGGGGTTCCACTGAAAATAAGTGATTTCCCGAATTCTCGGGAAATAGATCCGTTCCCGATTCCTCGAATGCTCCGAAATGTCGGAAATTTGAGAACCCTAATTTTTCCTATGAAATAAATTTTAGCAGACTTGCTGTAGCACTGTACTACTCGCCAACGGCTATTTATAAGTAATATTTTGTACTTTCCACAGACATTTGGCAGCATGTTTGGTGAGAATCATGATGTCCGTATTGATTGACCCCCTTTTTCCGCATTTTTCATGACAAATATGGCCATTCTAATCATTAATAAACAAAAACTTCATGCAAAGTATGCACTTTATTGCCTCTGATTAAATTTGTTGTCAATAAACGTGTTAAAAACGTAAATCTGAGTTACAACGACGCTTCGGTTATAACGAAAACATTTCGGAATAATATAAACATTGCAACGCAACGAAAACATTTTTTTTTCATTGCCATTATAACGGTATTCTACAGTATTGTTTTCCACTGGGATTATGGATAAAAGAGAGACGCAAATTAGAATGCAAAGATATTTGCTTGGTTCATAAGAATTTTCGAA
Organism: Pholcus phalangioides; assembly: GCF_987345545.1. Classification (NCBI taxonomy): domain Eukaryota; kingdom Metazoa; phylum Arthropoda; class Arachnida; order Araneae; family Pholcidae; genus Pholcus; species Pholcus phalangioides. The sequence continues at coordinate 23,824,977 of NW_028301615.1, read as the reverse complement.
AAGTAAGTCTTCCCAACAGAAATTTACAATAAATTTCCCCATGATGTTAGATTTATTAAACTGCTGTTGTTGTATCTCGCTGTGTTTCATCCGGTGCTAAAACGATCGCCGAAGCCACCAAGCGGTGCGTTATCCGAGCAATCAGTAATGGAAGATAAGAGGCTTGCAAATCGCTCCGAAGAGTGAAGCTAATTAAGATACAAGTCCGTTGCCAAACTCCGAAGATAAGTCATTAGGATGCGCATACAATATGAGGAGGTTGCAGCCGTCGCAATCCACTGGCGATGATGGCGGTAAGATGGGATTTGAGAGGGCGGAGGAAGAGAGGAGGGGGGGGGTGAACTTTCCAACTCACAAAAGAGGAATGGACCAAGGGACACCACGAGGGGGGATTGAACACAGATCCATTCATAATGGCTAATTATACCTCCGTGGATTTCGGAAGAGTTTGTTGCTACTTAAAGTGTCATCAATGGACGGCCGGTGGATTTGGTCGCATCGGTGGTCTTTGAGCAGTTTCTGGGCTCGGAGCCAATCGAATAAAGCATGAAACACAAAGAGATTAGTCATTTCACGCAAACATGCATAACTAAATTATTGTGACTTCAACGTTTACGTATAATCTAGGAGGCACTCGTGGCTGAAGTTTATCAAGCCACGAATTTCCTGAAGTCGTTTTACGTAGTTTGTTCTCTTAAGTCTAAGTTAGATTTAATAAATTTAGTCGTATATACACGGGGTGCATAGGTAACAGGGCGTATGCCACTTTACCGGGGAACAGTCGATCCTAGAGGCATACTTCCAATTAGAAAAAGTATCCAAATAGTGTGTTGTACTCAGATATGTAATTCATGTTCAAGGGGGTCGTATAGTTATTAAAACAAAAAAAAACCCCTATTTATACAGTTCCCGTGTTTCCAAAAACCCAATTAGAAAGTTGTTACTCGGTCTCTTCTGATGTCATGGGGGAAAAACAAAATCTGCATTTCTAAGTGCAATATTCACTATGATATTCGAATCCGTAAAACGGAGGTAAGTTTGGGGAAAAAATAGCATTAAAAATTAAATACTGGTAAAACGGTTTTCCCGCATTTAAAGCTGTTTTCTTTCCAATTTCCCTCCGTTTTTTGAATAGGAGAATATTTCAGTGAATATTGTACTTAGAAACGGGGATTTATTTTGTTGATATCGGGAGAGAGACAGTGCAACAGCTTTCTAATAGGGTTTCTGGGCACACGGAGACGGTAGGAAAAGTATATAAATCTCTTTATTTCAATAACTATACGATTCCTTTGCAGCATAAATGACCTTCCCCCCCCCCCACCAAATACCTGAGTACTACACATTATTTGGATACTTTTTCTAATTGGTACGTATCTAGGATCAACGGTTCGCCGGTAAAGTGTGGCATACTCCCTGTTACCTATGCAACCCGTGTATAATGAATACAATGAAATCACAGCGAAAACAATTCTGATCGGACAAAATCAGCTTCAATTCCTTTTTCGGACGTACTCATATGTGCGTACTTCAGTGTACTATTCAGAATCCATATATACATGGTATCATAGGCGTACGCAGAATTTTCTCAAGAGGGGGGGGGGGTTCATCTTTTTTTTCTTCTCGGGGGGGGGGGTTTACATTTTTCCTGTGAAATAAGACTAGAATCTCCGCTTGGAGGGGGACGGGGTTAGAACCCCCCTCCCCCTTGCGTATGCCAATGCATGGTATACATGAAGTGAATTCATAGATTTGGAACCGAATTAGAGATAGGCTTTTATTACACAACTTTTTTTTGACAAAGATCTCTTATAAAACTTGTATTTAAATTTGTTTTATTAAATGTCTTTCCCACAATAAATACATACACTACAACCACACGAGACATGCACCTCGTCCATATTCCTCTGCGTCTTCTAACGAAATTGGTACATGTTGGAATGTGTGTGTGTTTGTAGCGAACCTTCCGTGAAGTGCGTTTCTGTGTAATGCTTGTTAGGTGCAGTGCTGCCACCTGCAATCAATTTTTTTTTATACTATGCTTTTTTACTCATAGTCAGTGAATGTGTAATGAAACGTCGTAGGCCTGTTCCTCTCAGCGGCGAGACTTTTTAGCTTGGAATTTCGCTCGCATTCGCGCATCGAAGTTGGAAACCACAGAAAACCAACTTCACCCGACCACCACTGAGGCGGCGGTGGGATTTGAACCGGATCCTCGCCATGATAGTCCGTCACTATGACTACCCGACCTCCACGGCGGCAAATAAATACACTGTATAAACGATTTATAAAATATTTTTTTTAGTCATTTTTGGTTTGTCAAGTATTTTTACCGATAGCTGTTGCAAATGTATTATTTGCATTCATTGTAACGGCTTCTATTTTCTTCTATTTTAAATCAAAAAGTATGCAAAGGTAAAGACTACACACATATTTTCTACGTACGCTGTAGATTACATAGGCCACATAGCAGGCGATATCAATCAAACATGGCTTAAACCGCGGAATCGTTTTGATGTGGATGCTACTTGTGAGACCACTCAGAGCTCTTTTAAACCCTAGGCTGACCCATCCTTTATTTTTGACGTCAATATTACATCTATAGACAATCTCAGCTTTTTATTCTTTTTTTTTTTTTGTAAGGATAAGACGTCAGTTGGAGCGGCGAAACCAGTTTTTAGTCCTAAAGTGGGGAACTAGGAGTCCACCTTATTTCCTAGGCGCCTTAGTTCTATCAAGAGCTCCTGGAAACCCCAGGCTGTCTAATCCGACATGTTGTAGTGAAGTGTGACATCAGTATTATAGTTATTGCAATGGATGTTTCCTTTCTTCTTTTTTTTAACGATTAGATGTCACTTGGAGCGGTAGTTACTTTGAACGATACAGAGAAGATTAGCATGGCCCCTGCGCAAGGATGACACGCAAAATCGTGAAGCGTTCCACATTTTTCAAGGCTCATGCAGCGGTCCGCTACTATGGTCTATCGTGCTTGACTCACTGCTGAAAAAGAATTGGGGACCGGATGTCTATGTCCAAGCTTTCGCCGATGATCTGGTGTTTGTGATGTCGGCGAGAACTCCCAACGACATTGGCAGCACTGCGGATGCCGCGTTTGACGAACTGTCAAAATGGCTAGAAGATAATCGTCTCAGCATGGAGGTGACTAAAACTAAATTACTATGGCCACACCCCAAGAAAAAACGTCCCTGCATAAGAATCAATGGTGTTCGACTGCAAATATCTAAATGCATGAAATATCTTGGAGTGCATATTGACCATCAGTTCAAATTCACGACGCATGTGGCGAAACAAATTGATAAGGTTCAAGATACCATGCAAAAATTGAGACGCATAGCAGGCCCAAAGTGGGGTATACGCCAAAAATTTAGGAACATTTTGTACAGATCGGTTGTACAACGGCAGATTTCATATGCAAGCGCCATCTGGTATAAAAACCCGACACAGAGACTCCGTAAATTACTCGATGTTGCCCAACGTCCGTTCTTATTGTATGTAACTGGTTCATACAGAACTACAGCCAATGATGTTCTGTATACTGCTACGGGAAACCCTCCGCTCAGCCTATATGTTGAATATGATGCTCGTCGATCTACAATCCTGCATTTCGGTAAGGAGGTTTGGATGGACGGAATTCTTATAACACCTGATGCCTGCGAAGGGAATAATAAGAGTTGGCTTCATCATCCCAGTGTGGACTTGTTCCAGAATCAAGTTCCGCTGCCTGGTACGGAACAATGCTCATCGGATGAAGCTATTAGTATATTCACGGACGGCTCAAAAACAGAGACATCCACGGCCTGTGCATACGTAGTTATGAATGCAGAAGGATCTGTTGAAGAGGCTTGGAGTCGACGGTTGCGTCAAGGGAACAGTATCTTTCAGGCGGAGGTTCTGGCCATACTAGCTGCAGTAGAATGGGCGATTAAGCAAAATCAGCAGACGACGATATATACTGACAGCGCGTCTAGTATTAATGCGATTCGTGATCAGCGCACTCCACATGAAAATACTCGGCGAATACGCAAGCATTTATACGACCATCCGTCTATCAGTATCAAATGGGTCAAAGGCCACGCAGGAATAGCGGGGAATGAAATTGCGGACAGATTGGCCAAAGATGCTCTTAATCTCCCAACGGAAGAACAACTCTTGCTACCTCGCAGTCACATCAAACACGTGCTAAAAAGTGACCTGTTACAAAAGTGGCAACAGCTATGGGACAAGAATGCACATAAAGATGCCTATAAGATACAGAAACGCGTCCGTTGGAACAGTTCCATTTGGTCTAGAGAGAAAGTGGTCATGATAACTGAGCACGGCCCATTACCGACGTATCTAGAACGTTTCAAGAAGTCGGACAACGCCATGTGTGCTTGTGGTGAGATTGGATCTTTATGGCATTACCTGACATCTTGCCCATATACAAAAAAATTTCATTTTGGTGCTATTCCCGAAAACGGTCGACTGTGTTTCAAAAAAAGAGTTTTGAAGAGCCCTATGGGCCTTGCTCGGGTGCGGTGGATTATATTGTTTCTCGATAGCAACTTACATCGCATACATACTAAGAAGACTGGAAGTGCGCGTCTGAGCGGTGGGAGCGATGACGAGTTCAAACCGGCAAGAGCCCCAGCGATTGATCTTAAGAGGAAATATGATCTTCGACCACGTCGGCGGCAACAAAAGTAACCGATAAATGGAAAACAGAAGCAAGTTCACCTGCAAGGAGATGAATCAAGTCATCGATGTCAAGGACGAATTAAGTGTTATTTACTCGACTATATAGTGAATTGCGCTGATCTCAGTTCACCCGGTGACGATTCCAGTGACGATTCCGGTAACGACTGGCGGCTTAGACGATGATGATCTGCGACTAATTCACAGTGATTCGAAATTTTATACACCAAGATTATCGGCAATCATTCGATCAATTGACGATTACTGGATTCTTATGGGATGGACGACACCAGCATCTTATAATCCCGTTTATAATTTTGATTGCCCATTGGCGTTGATTGTTTAGATTTTATTTATTTGTTATATGACTTCAGAAGTTGGCGATCAATTTTTATGTAAATTATTTTATTTTGCTGCCTTCGTCTGAGGTGGTCATGTTACGTTGTTTTTAATAAAACTTTCCGGATACACCCATCCTTCGGGAACGCTTCGATATCTCTCTGAGATGGGAAGCGGGGTGTATCCGGTCTTCAAAGGTCAAAGGTAGTTACTTTGGTGACTCGGTGGCTTTCTCAGCCACCTCGTTGGGCATTTTGCCTGCTGTGGCGTTGTATTTGTAAAACAAGTTTTTTTTCCAAAGTCCAAGACGTTAACCGCTCCTCTTTTCAGATGCGTTACTGGTGGCGCATAGCTTTCTGGGTGCATCTACCGTCAGAATCTACGAATTATCTGGAATTAAAGCATTATAATGATAATTCAAATTGAGACCTGGGAATCCGCGAATTTCTTTGTGTGAATACGACATGTGGTTGCTGCACATGTCTTGGGTGAACCGAAAAATCCAGCTTTTAAATAAACCTGGATCAAACAAGGTTTTTTTTTTTCAGTTTCAGGTTTCATAAAAAAAGGAAAGATAAAATTTAACAATAACTAATAAACTTAAAACTAACTAAATAACTTAATAAACTAACACAAACAAATTCCCCGGACAGATCGCAAAGATATCTTGGGAAAATACGCGATGATCACGTTATTATTATTTTCCAAATAGGCCGGCGTTTTGCAAATGACCAGGCTCTTCGCAATAAGATGTATTTTTCCGTTCGCTTACGACAGACATATTGAAAGTATTGCAATTTATGAATTGAATTTAGCAATTGAAACATCATCGGTCAAATTTTATATAAACTACAATTCAGAAATCCAATACAGCCCGAAATTCGTCTCCTCCACAATCAATGAAAATATTGTGAACAGTATGTATATTTCTATACCCAAAATCAGTTTTCGTTAATTCACCTTCAAAGTGGTGTACTTATTTTCCGGCACACCCTGTGTGAGTGTCTCATAACAGGAGAATCAGACCTAAGTAGTAACGCACGCTCTGGATTTATAACTCGTGTCACGTTTATTTAAACTAATATAATGGGCAAATAGGCACATGGCTCATAGTTTCGAGCCAATTCCGTCTAGACGAATATAAGAAATCCCGTACTCAGACATATTTAGCCGATAATTCCCGTGTCTTAACTGTCACGCCTGAAAATAATGATTTCTATGTAGATAAGGGAATTTATTTAAAAAATAGGAAACTTTTTAGCAGAAAATTTTCCTCTTGGACAGTGGGGCCAATGGAGGCAAAAACACCGGCCAAAAACCAAAGCTGGTTTCCTCAAAATCTTTATCCAAGACTTCATAGGAAAACAAATATAATTAAGGTGACTGGAATAGCTATATCCAGGATTATAACTGGCTATAACTGGTTCAAATTTACAATTTATGAAAAAATAATTTCAGAAAAAATAAATGCCTGCAATCATCGGAAGAGCGGGGGGGGGGGGGGGAAAGGAGATTCTTTTTAAACTGGAAGCTGTTGACCGATCCGTTAAGACAGTGGTGCGCAAACTATGGGTCGCGTCAATGAACTGAGGGGTCGCGAGAGATTCTCGAATATAAAATCTTCCAAATAAGAAATTCATTTTTATTTAAAAATAAGTCAGAACTAAAGAATTGCAGCGACACTTTTCCAACTACTATGTTTATTATCATTCTTTTTGTTATTATTATTTATGTCAGTTTGGCAACATGTCTATTTTTATGTAGTCAAAGCCGACTATCGTTAGTATTTGTTTACATTCGGCTTATCCGCACGCCTGCCACACGCTCTTACTGTTGAGTTTGTAAAGGTTATATAAATTGTAAATAAAACTTGTAAATAATTAAAAATCGCTGCATTCAACTTGACGACGTTGACAGAATGCCTTTATTGTGCCCGAGTGGCATGGTGGTAAGATGCTCGTCTACCATCGTGAAGGTCAGGATCCCGGGTCCACATGTGACACAGTTCCAGAACACTTAAAACGGTACGTGACACGTTTAGAGATCGCTTGAGTGACATGTGGCACAGTTTTAGAGCACTTAAGCTGCCCCCAGTGTGGTTCTACATCACTCAATTTACCCGCGGAATATTCCCAGATTACTTTAGTGATCCGTGGCATAATTAAGGATCACTTGAGTGATACGTAGCACATTTCCAGAGCACTTGAAGGATCCGTGAAACATTTAGAGATCACCAAAGTGGCTCTGTAGGGGATTTATCAATAGGGGGAATGTTAGTTCAGGTACTCAATAACTATCGAAAGGTTTTTTTTTTCATTTTTTGGCGCACCCTCCCCCCCTTGTCATCAAAAGTCAGCAAATCGGAACCCCCCCCCCTTATCGATGCTGAAGTAATACGTGAATGACCACTAACCAATTAAAACTTTTTTTGCGAATAAATGCATTTTATGGTGGTGACTGATGTGATAATGCTCTGTCTCGATACAAAGATAACCTCTCTACAACGATATTCCTTCTTGGTACACAGAGTATCGTTATATCGGAATTTCACTGTATTTGGGAGTATTTGACGAGAATTGGTGATATGATATTGGCATTTGGCAAAACTTCAGCGATATTTGGTGAAAACTGTAAATTTTTAGCGAAAATTGGTAAGATATTTTCCGGTTTGGGCCCGTCGAAATCAAGTTATCCCCCCATATTAAATATTCCTCCAAGAAAACCACACACCACCGTAGAAAAATGATTAAAAAAGTTAAAAATTCATATTTGCATATAAAGGTTAGTTACTCATTGTGTTAATTTATCGCAAAATTTCTTGATAAATCAAGAAATAATAGGAAAAACATTTAAACGATAGAAAAGAAGTCAACGAACCCATTATAAATTTCGTTCCACAGAAGCAATCGGAATACACTGAAAGAATTCAATTCAAAAGACGGAAATAAATTTTTCCTCCATAAAAATTCAAATGCTGTAAAACACATACACATGTACGACAGGAAAATAATCATGCATGTCTCATGCGTATACGTTTCCACTTCTTAAAACATTACATATCTTTCTCTCTTTCCTCTTAGTATTTCAGAAACAAACAGGAGTAAAAAAAAAAAGAAACTAAGACGGATTTCTCCGTGTAATATGCAAATTATCTTCCGACATTTATTCACTTCGTGTACGCGCATTCGTGCATGAACGCACGAACGAGTTTGGATCGCCGAGCAAGTAAATCACTTCAATGTTTTGCGATTTTATTTTATTTTTTTTGGAAATATAACGTGTGAATTTTCCGGCTCCACATGGAAAAAAGGAATGTTGGAGCCGAGGGAAATTAAGACTGGGAAACAACAAGAGAGGTTTCATATTTGTTCCCGCTTTTACGCGTTTTGAATACTGAAATTGACTAATGGGAATATAATTCTGCATTTATTTTCTTGCTTTGGTAATTTTTAATGTACCCACGGCGATGTCCGGTACGAATCTAATGAAATTTCCATCACGCGTAAATATTTGAATTTCTCTCATAAAATTTTTTTTTGAGATTGAAGTTCGTGTTTTAATTCGATAATAACTTGATTTGGAATTTCGAAATTTCGTTTTTTTTTTTTTCAAATTTATGCATTAAGGATGTTTGGATTTAGAAAAGTTATTAAAATCTTTCAGCGGCAAAAATCGAGTAGAGATGATGATGAGAGGATTGGTTTTTTGCTGAATTTGCTAAAATCATGTGTTCAAAAATGATGGAACATATTAATGTTTGAAATTTGTTTAATCAATTTTCTAACTTTAAAATAAAAAAATCACGTTTAGAAAAAAACTTATGACATTTCTTTCATTAGTACATTGAATTATATTAATAACGATGGTGTTCGAAATAATAACGGGAAATGATTGTTGTGAAAAGAGTTATTTTGGAGGAATATTTCCATGCAATAACGTTGGATAATCATTGCTGTGAAAGAATGCTTGAAAAATCATATTTACGGCAATGATAGTGGTTGAATGCTGAAAATATGATTGTAATTGAAAAAAAGTAACGAACAGTAGAAAATTAAATTGTTAATATTTTATTTCGTGAAAATATGATTGTTTCGAGAAAAGTATTTCCGTAATAATTTTTGTCACCAAATCATTTTCAATATATAATTTTCGTTAGAATTTTTTTTTTAAATCATAATCTATTAAACAGATAATTTTTGCCATGAGAAAATTGTTGAAAAACATTGCCATGAATTTTTTTTAATGAAATCACTGTTGTGCGAAATTACTAAAAAATAAATCTTAGCTATACATTTTTTTAAATGAATTAATTACTATCCAAAATGTCTTCACGGATATTTTTCCTTTTCCGTGGAAACATTGTTGGTTAGCCGTGTTTGCTATGACATTGTTAGTTCATTGTTGGTGTGAATTTTTTTGGGAAACAATTATACGATTTTTATTGAAAAGACATTGTTATGTAATTGATTTTTTCGGTGATTAATTCAATAGCATTGATGTTTTTCGGAAATTAATTTGATAAGATAGATTTATTTTCTTCTGATTAACTATTATAGTTTAAACATTTTTTTTCCATTGACAAAAGGAAGCAAAAGTTAACTTATAATGAATTAATTGGTTGTTTTACAATAATCCACTGATTCGCAAAGAATTTTTTTTATTCTTTGCACCACAACGATTTTTTAATTCTTTAGCAAAAATGATTTCTTACAGTTTTTTCCCAACAATAACTTTACAAAAACTTTCCTTATACACGTTAATTACGGTAGTTGAATTGTAGAAAATATTTGTCACAATAGTTTTTCAACAATCTTCTCCAGAATAATAGTTAGAAAAAGCCATATCAATGAAAAAAAGATTCTTCCAATGATAGAGCAGAAAATCCCACGATGATTAAAAATTACAACAATGGTTTCACAAAAAAGATTATAACAATGATTTCATACAAAAGATTATAACAATGATTTCATACAAAAGATTATAACAATGATTTCACAAAAAAATTTAACAATGATTTCATACAAAAGATTATAACAATGATTTCACAAAAAAATTTAACAATGATTCTACAAAAAAAATTTTAACAATGATTTCACAAAGATTTATAACAATGACTTTTCAATAAAAATCGTAACAATCGTTTCCCAAAATCATTCACAACAACAATGAACCAACAATGTTACAGCAAAAAAGGCTAACCGACAATGTCTCCACAAAAAAAATAAAATGAAGACATTTGTATTAAGCAATGATTTCATTAAAAAAAATTTATAGCTAAGATTTATTTTTTAGTAATTTAACACACAACGGTGATTTAATTTAAAAAAATTCCATGGCAATGTTTTTCAACAATTATCTCATGGCAAAAAGTTTCTTTAAATGTTTAATAGGTTATGATTTAAAAAAAAATTCTCACGAAAATTATACATTGAATTGAATATTTATTGTTTGAGACTTAGCTCATTACAATGAAATTATATATTGGAAATGATTTGGGAACAAAAATTATTTTCGAAACAATCATTTTTTCACAAAATAAAATATTAACAATTTAATTTTCTACTGTTTGTTACTTTTTTCAATTACAATCATATTTTCAGCATTCAACCACTATCATTGTACCAAATTTTTTATCATAAATATGATTTTTCAAGCATTCTTTCACAACAAAGATTATCCATTGTTATTCCATGGAAATATTCTTCCAATAACTCTTCTCATAACAATCATTTCCCAACATTTCTTGTACAAAATAGATTTCTCAATAATTATTTGAATATAAAAGACTTTTCAATTAACTTTCTGTAATTTTTTAAAACATGAATTCTATAAAACAACTTACACAAAAAAAGCCACCCCAGCTATTTTAAGGACATCTTTTGATTAAATATTTGAGCATTTCGATGTTTTGAGATACTTTCTTTTCAGAATTTTCGGGAACAATGTAAAATTTAATACATTATTACAAAATTTCAATATGTATTCATTCAATCTGAAAACAAATAAAGCGGATGATATTCTTTTCCATTCTAGGCATATGTATTCACGTGCCACGGCAAAACTGTCTTAGCGGGATTCCTTAGAAAATCTAGGACCTAATCCTCTTTGAAGGAAAAAATCTTCAGGAAAAAGGAACCAAGACACATACGCACACACACACATAAACCATAGGCTTTATTCTCCCGTCACATAAATAAACACACAACTCTTTTTATTCCTCTCGCTCTCTCCCTTATTCATATTATTAAGACTGGATAAATCAGTCCGCCTCCGAATATGTTTGTTCAAGTATTTTTCCGGAAAAAAAGGAGCGAAAAAAAAACAATATCGGACGGGGTTCTTATTATTGTTATGATTATTATTCAGATCTCCCCGGGAATATCCATACTGTTTGTATTTATCTGTAGTATTCTGAGCCCGAAAGTCTGTTCCCGAAAGATACGATGTATTTTTGGATGCCGCTGCGCCGCCATTCTTCTTATTGGAAAGACGGAAAATATGTAGAATATTCGTCATAAGTTTATTTATGGAAGGAAGGGATTGTACAGGGTGGGCATAAAATGAAGTATACATTTTCTTTTCTCAGGTAAAATATCACGTAAAAAATGTACGATGAGTTTATAGTATGCGTCGTTGAGTATTTTGGATTGAAAGTTTTATTTAAGACCCTTGGTCATCTGGAGGATAGTAGTGCGATAAACAATTTCTTGCTAAACGCTTTGAAGCATATTAGCTGCTGTGATCTTACGTGTGATCTGCACTGGGTTAACTCTACAGTGCATACTGTTGTCAATTTGCAACATTTACTTTTAATATGCTTCTTTTCCTGTTGCTAATTAGAAGTGTTTGAAATATCCATTGTTCCAATTTTTCTTTTCCGTTCGAAAGCCATTCTTAGATGGCAGTAAAATTCATCAATTAAAAAACAAAACCAAAACGTAAATCTTCTGCAGCCTGTCAAAACAGAAAATCATGCACTGTAAGGTTGAAATGTTTTGTGTGCATTTCTTTTCTTCACGTTGAAGTTTGCAAAACAATTTTTTTTTCTTTCTACTCTTTGAATCACAAAGTAAATATTTATATATATTTGGAAAACAATAGTATTTCAATACATTCATTTTAAATACGATTTTACGTCCTCTTTATGCCCCTGTATAAGTAATACAAATACAATCTGAAATAGATTGTTTTGAATATTTTTTTCCGACTTTCTATATACGCTTAATTAACCATGGGTGAAATTATCAGCTCAAAAAAAAGTGGTTCACAAACTTTTGTCACCCGCGGCTCCCGCAGAATATTTTGGTGGATATTTTCTCTATATAAAAGAACCATTTCAAAGCATAAATAAGCGCACAAATCAATATCTCCAGCTCTCCGCGACGCCCCTGAAAAAGATTGGCGACGCACACGTGTTGAGAAACACTGGGTTAACCCCTTGAGGGTCAATGGTTTCGCTACGAGATCACCCGTTCAAAACATTTTTTCCGCAGTCTTGTGGTGATTGATTTGGAAAAATATGTTTTCTAAAGATTCAATAAAGCTATTAGAAGACACCACAAAATTATTTATATTGACTTGCTTATGAACAAATTTTAGGCACAAGAACATGAAAAATTCTGATTTTTCTCATTCAGTCTGCAAGAAATGTGTTCAGTAAACCAGGCAAAACTTATAAATGTTTAAGACACATACTCTTTTGTTTGCTAAAATCCTAAAATGAAGAAAACTTTTTTATTGGTAATTTCTATTTTTTTTGCAAACATTTCAAGTGGTTTCATGGTTAAACACCCATCTACTTAAAGCGAGTTAAGAAATGTGAAATTTTTTTGCTGCTGGGCTATAATATGATATGTTTGCAAGTGGGAAACTGAATTATACAAATACAAAGGCCATAACAGACAAAATGCTGGCGGAAAAAAAAAATTCCCATAAAAAATATGGATGTCCAATACATATCTAAACTATATCAAATACACAGCAACCCAATAAGACCATTGAAAACCAATAATTATGATAAAATATAAATACACTGCCCATAAAAGATTATGGTTGTTTCTTATTTAAGTATGTGGATACCTCTCTTCTCGAGAGAGAGATTTATCCCAATATATTTATCGTATTTTTTTTAAACGGGTCAATTGTGTTGGAATTGTTTTAGGCTATTCTATTCATTCACAACCCTATTTGAGAAAAACTCAATCTAGAATTTTTCCCTACTAATTGATGCTACTTTACCGCACACCAACTCCGGTGTGATATATCGCCATACAGCAATTTCCAACAAGTAGGAAATGAATTCACCATCCACATTTGTGGTCGCCCCAGGCTCGGTAGGTAAAGAACTTGCTTCTGACGCTCTCTGCCCGGATTCCAACCTGCGGACCGCGATGGCCTTCATAGTGGAAGACGAACATCTTACCACTGCGCCGCTCGGGCGGTACTACTAATCGATACTAGTTACTCGTGCTGCAGTCAGGGCGGGCTCCACCACTGAGCCACCAGAGTACGATACTGGTGTCCCCTTTTCAAAGCAGTTGATTGACGATGCATTAATTCCTCGCGGTCCATTTTATCCATCCCGTTGAAAATTTTAAACACTTCAATCATAATTCTCTCCCCGACACCCACGCTCTTCCAATGTCGAAATTTTCAGGAAATGAAGTCTCTCTTCATAGCCCGAGTATCATCAAAAGAACGCGTGGCTCTTCTCTGCACCCCCCCCCCCATTCGACCAAGTCAATGTCCCTCTGTAATTATCGTTTCCAAAACCTGACGGTACACACCAATCGAGGACGAACTAAGCCCCGGAAAAGTGTAAGAATCACTTTAGGAGAACGCGAAGAGACCTTTTTTGAGAATGAAACCAAGCATTGCATACGATTTTTTGACCACCGCTGAACAATGTTCAGCAAATCTAATAAGTAATATAATAATAAATAAGAATACCCAAATCTATTGATCTGGTATAGATACCCATCTATGTGTTTTTAGAGAGAGGTTGTTGTCCTATTTTTCTGAAGAAAAAGACAAAACGTGACATCCATCTACCAGTAAAGTGTACATCATAAAGATGTGCTTTTTGTAGTACCGAACAGGAGCCCCACTGAATAATTAATATGTGCAGGTATTTGTTAAGTGCCACCTTGTTTTTACCAGAAGGGTGTCACACACATGTTTCAGAAATTTGATGATTTGTAAAAGTAAGACAAAAGAGAAATAGACAATATGAATGAGTTTTGTATAGAGATGTTTGTTGAATAATTTTAGATAACTTTCTGTAATTTACGATTTTAATTCGTACAATTTTATATGTGTGTTGAGTATTGGCTGATACAAAATCTGATACAAGTATCAGAATAAGCATCGGGATTGTTGTTGCTATTTTTTAATAACCTCGAATTTTTTGAAACAAAATTTCAATTTTTATAAATATTTACCAATGAAATGTCAAAAAAAAAAATTATTCCTTTAATCCTTTTGATATGAAACTAACATCTTGAAAATTCATAAGTAAATCATGGTGTACAAGGTTGTAGGCTGTTGAATAGATTTTACTTGTTAACTAGGACAAGACCCTTTAATTGCTTCATTATGAGGACTTGAAAGAATCGACTAGGAGGAGAGGCTTAAAGTCCAATCCGCACCTTCTCGTGGTGCAGTATGTAAGTAGCCATGTTTAACACGTGGTGAACGGACGCGGATGGGCTTCCTCCAACCCGCACGGGCAAGCGCGTGGAGGATGAACTCTGTCTGTAAACTAAGGCCCTCAGTCCCCAGCAGTCTGAGTGTTCCTGGTTACAGCAGCGACGAGCAAGGCATGGAGACAGAGGGTGCTAAGAATCTCTGGGTTAGGCCAGGCTGCCATGAGATGATGACCTTGGCCACGTATAACGGACGATCTCTTTCTTCAGAAAATCGTTTGCAGGAGTTGGAAGAAGAAAGAATAAATTGGGACATATCTTAGGCATGTGTGAAGTAAGAAGAAAAGGGGAGGAGAAAATGGAACTTGACAGTGGACATGCATTTCACTACAGAGGAACCAATTATGGAAGAACTAGTGGAGTAGGATTTCTCATTCATAAAAAGTGGAAAAATCACATTGTTGAAATGGATAGTACATCCAACTCAATTGTTGGTTTACAAAGGCGCTAAACCACCACCCACCTTCCCTCTCAGGAATGTAAAAAAAAACATTCTCACCATATATCGCATTCATAAGCTCCAGACATTACATATATCAAGTTATTTCATTAAGTATCGCAGAAAATAAAAATTCCCCTGAAAGGGTTAATCATTTGATCATTTTCTTCACACGAGGGCCTAATTAGACCGAGACCTACAATTCATTGCCAATTCCTTACGGCAGCCTTTTTTTTATACTCAACGAGAGGTTGGTACGCTAACCCCTTAATGTGGGACCCCCTGCGGTAGCAACCTTCTTCTGTGGTCACGTCGCCGTATCTGTTGCACACCTGTGTCGGGAAAGTTTCTGAAGTCGAACCAATACCAATGTTGGTATACAACTCGCGAAACCTCTTAATCCTTATGCGAGTATTTTATTCACCTAGGCTACCGCACCCACAAGGGGTAAAGATCGATTGGAATATTAAGTATGGATTGCAAAAGTTCTCGACTTCGTATACGGCCCTCTGATGAAAAGTCCTAAGGCATTAGCGGTGCAATTATTCGGTGGTCAAACTAATTTTCGGTGCTACATTCTTTTTTATTGAGCAGCCTCCCTGCACATGATTAAGGCAGATTGTTATCCGGGGGTGGGGGGGGTAAATAATTTCCTTCGAAATCACTTGTCCTAGATGAACGGACAGGTTCAAGGATAATCTCTCCTATATAATCTGAGCAACATTTTCGCATTCCCGATATTGACCTCAAAGGTGGTGCCCCATTAGAAGCAATTATGAGCGATGAATTAATTCGATCTCGCAGTCGTCCGTATTCGCAAGATTGACCCCCAATGCACAAGAAAGTACCTTAGGATAGATAGATAGTCGAATATGAGATAATCGTCTACCACAAACGACCTTGAGAAACAGATTTCCAGTGACAACAAGCGACGACCGACGATGATTTCACGCGTCTTGCCAATTCTAAGCAGGTGCGATAGTGTTTGTGGCTGTGTTGTATTTATTTTCCTTTCTTCATTATAAAACGTGCCAATATACAAACGGGCCCATTTTTGTAGCACACTCTCCCGCTGCATGTTGATCTCTGAGAACCAATCTGTGAACTTGACATTTCACTTCATGATGCTAATCTGTTTGACGACATTTGACAGAAAATCCGTCTGATCGATTTCGAATTATTACGATTTCGATATTTTATTCATTGGATAAATAATATTTTGTTACCATTTGGCGCAATGACGCAGCTGGACTGGATACAGCACGAAAAACGTAGCTTTGAATAAATCTTATACTTCAATGTGTTACAGAGTTTCCCAAAGTGTGCGTCGCGTCGAGCTGAAGACATTGATTTATCACCGTACGGGTGAAAAAAGTTTGAGAATCCCTGATGTACTATGTAAGAATGTGTGTGTAATTATTGCACTGATACCTGTCTGAGAAAGTGGGAATTTAGAAGAAAAACATAATAATGCTGAAATTACACTATAAAAGCTTGATAAATGATTTTTTACAAAACTTGAAAATAGCCAATAGTCCCCATTGATTACACTCGCTTGAATGTAACCGATACGCTTATTGCTTTCATTTTTCAAGTTTTATAAACGAACTTTTATCAAACTTTTATAGTGTAATCCCCGTCTAAGACACACACGTTACACACACATTCATGTAAATGATTTATTGAATACATTGGTCTCTTTGTATCCACCCTGCATCAAGAGGATTTTAAGCGGTTTCTGAGCCGAAACCTGAACGTATAGAAAAGCATCGAGCGTTTCGGTATCAGACCTAAACACGTGACTAAGCGAATTACCGACATTGATCGTGGAATTAATTGATCAAACCTCTACTCGGAACACAATTCTGTCAACCAATGATGTGTTCAAAGCAATCAACTATTCAGCTGACACGAGGGGATATTGGTGCTCCAGTGCAATTTTGCATATACGAATGGATTTCTCTCTCTCTCTCTACCTACCAAAGAGAGTGAGAGAGAGAGAGGACCTTGGATATTATCTCGACACGTTTGCTGGATGCCGTGCGGGAATTCGACGTCGAGAGGCTGACAACCATCAAGCTTGCTGGATGGCTAGATGGAGAAGTTTATGAACGTGTTCCGTTCATCAAGTCGCATGTGTGATCATTCCCCGGCACCCTAAATTTCCCTAAAATAGATGTTTCGCGTTCCAAAATGTGCCCTCCCTTTAATAAATGATACATCATATCCGGAAAACCGTCACGTATACATTAGCAGTAGTGAGCTGATTTCCTGACATGTTGAATTCACCCGTGTGTTGTGGTGAATGATAAATTGAACAATGGATGGAACCATTTCTGCAGCGTATTCGTGTGTGAATTTACAATGTGGTGGATGCCACACCACGCCAACTGAAATGGCTGGAGCGTTCCAAGATGATGCAAAATGTAATGAATCATGCCTTTAATGGATCTTTGACGAAGAGATCTTCGTGGTCTCTACATGGTTTAGGGATTTTTTCCCTCAATTTTGTGGTGCCAATCCTTCCCAAAAAAAAAAAAAAAAAATTGGGGTGGGCTGCGTAATTGGAAAACTGCAAACCCTCCTAGAGATGGGATGGTTTATACTCCGTCATCACCATACATAGCAGAAGGCCTCCACCAACACCATCTATAGCAGATCGCCTCCGTGTGAAGCTCGTGACACCACTGAACTAGGCCATTTCACCTGTGTCCATTAGATATAGCAGGCAGACACATGCGATATATTTACCTGTTTTTTCAGTATATCCAATGGCTATAGGTGAAATGGCTTATTTCAGTGAGTGAGAGAGAGAGTAGTCACACAATTCCTCTATCCTCACTCAGAATATAGTCCACCGATCACGAGAAGAACACTAGCTACGTAACGTCGGACGATTCTATTATTTACTTTTAGGTAAAGCAACTGCCCATCGAGAATAGCGCATTAGCAACGGCGCTTTCCTGTTTGGCGTCTTTTGCGCTATTTGGGCCTCCTAGAAATTTCACTAAAAGCGCCACGGCAGTGCTCTCGATAACATCGTCATCGCAGTGTTTTTGTTGCGTAAACACCGACTGTTCGACAATGTCGTCTTGAGGCATTGTCGCATTAGATTCACAAAAATAAGATCTGGTTGAAATTTTCCAGAATTTACGTGGTAGGGCCTCAAAAAAATCACTTGGCCCGGGAAAGCCCGTGATGCTCTTAAGACGGCCCGGCTGCTCGAGCACTTACGGCACACTATTTTAATACAAAAAATTTATTTTTTATTCCGCAGAAGGGATCGAAAACTCCAGCCTTTTTTTAATAATCAGTACCATGCATCAAGGTGAAGCCGAACACTGCTCGTATAAAACATTTTCGACCATGGGCCCCAGATGGATGGGCTGCTACACCGCACACCAACTCCGGTCATATATCGCCATACGGCAATTTCCAACGAGTGGAGTTGAGTGGGAAATGAAGGCTCCATCCACCGGTGGTCGCCCTAGGCTCCGTAGGTAAAGAACTTGCTTCGAATGTCCTATGCCCGGATTCGAACCCATCGGCCTTGATAGTAACCTTCATAGTGGCAGACGAGCTGAAGACGAAGGATGGACTGACAAAATCTAGCCTATAGGAGAATTTTTATAATATTCTTTTTTTTTTCCACTCTGTAAATTCAGAATGGACGGCCGGTGAGATCCTTGCTGCAGCATGAGAGGACCATTCTTCCGATGCCCTTAAGCATGGCTCCCACATCTTGCAGCCGGGCTCTCAGATTGGGATCTTCGACGGGTCACTCTAAAATGAATTTATAGTTGTAAAAAATGATTAGAATCATCCAGGGCCCCAGGGCTGGATCCCTGTCAGCCCTGCCTTGGGGGGACATGCCCTTAAGGTGGCTATAGACGTTACTGCAAACTTGACAAGCAGGTATGCTCAATCTCTTTATTTGTCACTACTGCATTTGTCACCTATTTAAAAAGCCCATATGAGTAGTTTCTGTCGAGAAAGTAAAAAAGACGATGATATGGCTATAAGAGAAGGTAAACAGAAGAAGAATGGCTAATTGCTAGCAGGTGGCATTCTCTTGCTGCGGTATATAAATTAAACCGAAGAAAATGCCATATAATTTACAGTAGTGATAAATTATTATTATTATATTAATAATACTCCTTTTGTATTAAATTATTAATTTAAAGTAATTTTACTCCCTTCATTACTAAATGATCACTACTCCCTTCGAATTTTTTTCTGTATCAAATATTTTACTTCAAAATAATAAATTTAATAAAAATTCAAATTTCAAATTTTTTAAATTAAAAAATTTAATTTACTTTACTGGCAACCCGGGAAAATTTTTATCCTTTCCCCGCGCCGAAATGGACCCTTTCCAGAGAAGGGAGTTCGCGTAACTCTTCTCGTGATCTGAGAACTATAGTGGATCAGGGAAAAAATTCCGCTGCACTTGGCTAGTATAACCGTTGTGCGGAAAAGAAACGATGAGACACAGAGTTGGCGACTTCTATGCCCCACATCCAATCACCGAGCGGTATTTGTGACCCAACCCGAAAGATTCTATGCCAAAATGAAAAGGAAACGAAATAGGATGCTGTGGTGTTCAAAATGCGGTGAACTTGCTAAGTAGTTTTACCGGACTACTCTTACGATATTCATGCTTACTTGGCAAACCCGTGCGGAGGCTTGCTATCTCTAAGAGGTGCTGGTCACAGACGCGGCAGCTAGTTCATTCACGTGGATACGTGGATACGTTTCCTGTGCCTTGAGTCACGTGGTAGGTATTAGCATAATAAAACTTGTATCATCGGATTTGTCTCTGGAATCGCTAACAGACGATAATTTGCAATGCTAACTGCTCGAGATATAGCGTAAAACAATTTCATTACAAATGCGGGTCGCGAGCCTGGTGCACAGACCAGAACACGCATTAAAATACCTAAGGTGTTATCGGATTTGGCTTGCAAGTATCTGTCAGACGACACCATCGGCTTTTATTTGAGTTGCGAACCTCTCGAGATATAGCGTTACACGAAAGCGGGACGCGAGCCTTCTGCCTAGACCAAGAGGTATTGAAACTAGAAAGGTATCATTGGATTTTTGTGTTAACGACATCTACTCGCAGACATACAAATCACTGATATATTTTTCGAATACTTTTTGAGATATGAACGTTTGAATTATTTCGTCACGCAACTTTTTGCGAATGCACCCAGTGTCGTCAGCTTCCATTGTAAAAATGGTTTGAATGGAATTGACGTAGAGTTCGAGGATATCCTGTTTCGCCAAATCAGCCGAGAAACGTGGCCAGAGCCTGGTAAATCGATCAGGTGCAGTTTGCGTTGCTTCTTAAAACGTTTCAAGGTTACCTCTGCATGTTTTCAAGACTAACTTACGCCTACTTAACTGTACATGCATCTCTCGTTACACATTCCTCTGTTGAATCTCCAACGAATCGGTACATGCCGGAATGCATGTTCTGAGTCTATGTGTGTGGGTCCCCCCCCCCCACCTCCCGCCACGGCTAGCGATTTATGTTGTCAAATTTGTGCTTGCTACGTGTCCATGCTGGCGTTGTGAAGTAACGTTGATAAATGCTTGAATGTTCATGTCATGTAAGTGTTGAAGGCATGCCTGCTCTCTGCGGAGAGAATTTTTCAAGTGGGAGACTATCTCCCATTTGCGCCTTGAAGTTAGAAAACCGCAGACCTTCACCGTGCCGCTATATCTTCGCGATACGAGAAACACAAGTGACTGACTGATGTTTGGTTAGGTATACAGGGTGTCCCATAAATTTGTAAATAGCTCCCGACAAAGTATGAGTTTTCTATTTTGAGCTGATAATTTTTCCCATGATTTATAGAAAAACGCCTATAGAAAAACGGGGAAAATATTTAAAAAAATCTATTTCGAATTGCACTCCTTATACAGGGTCTTAAAGTGGACGTATAGGACGTAAAATCGATATAAAACAAGTGCATTGAAGGATTATTACTTTCTAAATACATTGTAAAAATACATTGCAAATAATACATTGCAAACTTTAACGTAAAAAAAAAATAATGCAAATAAATCATTTCAACCCTAAAGTGACTGCATGATTTTCTTTTTTGACAGGTTGCAGAAGATTGTCATTTCTTTTTTTAATTGAGCAGTTTTACTGCCATCTATCATTGGATTTCGAATGAAAATGACAAATGGGAATAATGAGTTTCGGACATGAAGTTGCCAATTGGCAACGGGAAGAGATACATATTTGAAGTGGATGTTGCCAATCAGCAACAGTAAGCACTGTAGGGTTAAATATTCTTAAAGCTTTAAGGAATTGGCATATTTGAATGCAGATTGTAAAGATAGTTGTTCCACGATGGGGAAATGTTTTTCCGTATAAGAAGAAAAATTAGTTCAAGTTTTTGTCGATAGAGAACGCTGCACGAAAACCTGTTTAAATTTGGTGAATACCACCCACAGAGATTCACCTGCACCCATGAATCTTCCAACAAGACTCGGATCCAGGAGGAGCGATGAGAGCGATCGAATTCCCCAAGAACCGAATAAACGTAGGAGAAACTGCTCTGTCCCGTAAAATATGGGACGATCCAACAAATCTCTTCACTTTCTGACACATCGCCCTGGATCCGCGCCTGTTTCTGACCGCATCACAATCTGTTTCCAACCCATATTTTGGGTCGGATCCAACACTAGCTTATTTGATAAAACTGCCATATATAACCAGCACGGCTCTAACCATTAAAATCACTCACCAACGAAGGCTTTTTCAATATTACCGAATAAAAACACTGGAACTTCAAAGACCCTAACATTTTGAGATTAATGAATCACAGCTCAAAGCAACATCTATATTTATGCGCATAATGCGTATAAGCTATAATGAATCGTCCATTAATTAGCCGAGGGTCACTTTCATCGCTCGAGTGGGTGATTAAATATTACCCCTTTAGAATTCAGCCAGTCAGACGAACCCACTATGCACATACATACAAATGGTGCAAGAGATTGATGGACCGGCAAAACTATTAAGTGCGCTCCACTAATGGAAATAGCTTTAGAAATTATGTATAGACGTGGGTTTTCGCTTTGTTATCCTGACTCGAAAAATCATTATGTTTGTTGATTATGGGAGTCGTGGCGAGTCTTTGCTATGTAAAACACGCGCACACGCACCCCTCTCACAAGGAACGATTAATTATATCCATCATATTTTTGATGCTATAAAGCCAGTGGCGTCGTTGCAGTGGTGGCGTGTTGTTTTCATTTGTTACAAAGGAATTTCTACTAACTATCTGACGTTTCTGATCAATATTCCCAAAACGATCCGATATGATGTGGAACGAGGGTTGAGATAATATGAATTTTCATACAATTTATTATTAAATTCAAATAGAGTTAATTATTATTATTATTATTATTATCATACATATACAACAATGCAACATATACAACAATATGAGGCATACAACAATGCAACATATACAACAATATGATACATACAACAATGCAACATATACTACAATATGAAACATACAACAATGCAACATATACTACAATATGAGACATACAACAATGCAACATATACAACAATATACAAATACATATACAACGCCACAACAGGCAAAATGCCCAACGAGGTGGCTGAGAAAAAGATGCCCATAAAAATATGGATGTCATATATTTCAAATGACATACAACAATATGAGACATACAACAATGCAACATATACTACAATATGAGACATACAACAATGCAACATATACTACAATATGAGACATACAACAATGCAACATATACTACAATATGAGACATACAACAATGCAACATATACTACAAGAGAGAAAAAAATTACCCAGGGGGTCAATAAAGATGAACCATTACGGTAAATGCTTATTAAATGGATGGAAAAAAATTAAAATATGTGATACTGAATACAGTCGACGCTTGCTGTATACGACTTGATACAGGTCCTATGCAGTCCTACCGTTGAGTTAAGAGAGGCTGGTATGTTTCTTCTAAGCATGTTAGGGGCTGTTTAAGTATTACGTCATCATCGATGGGGGGGGAGGGGTTTCCGATTTGCTGACTCTTGATGACAAGGGGGAGGGGGGGGTTTGGATAATGCTTACGTCATCAACCACCCTTTATGAAAATATCAGTTAGGATTCAAAGGGGCAGAGCTGATGGCGAAATTTTGCCGACAAGGGGGGGGGGGGTGTTAAAAATGGTTAAAAATTTGCTTACGTAATACTTGAACGGCCCTTTATGCTACTCTGCGTGTTAAGGAATGTGACAGTTCATGGGTCTGTCGAATATTGCGTAGTATTACTACTCAACCGTACCTGCACCCCGTAAACATTCTTCCGCGGGATTTCTAACGAATTGGTACATGCCGCATGATTTGCGCCCGAGTAATGCAGTGGTAAAGATGCTCCTCTTTTCACCGTCAAATGAAGATCACTGTCAAGGTCTTCGCGGATTTGAATCCGCGGAAACGACATAAAAAATAAGCTCACAATCCACCGATCCTGTGGTGACCACCGGCACAGAAGGCACCTTCATTTCCCCACCGAACTCAGCTGTCTGGAAATTACTGTTCGGCGATGTATAAAAAGTTGTCGAAATATGTTGTGTTAGTGTATGTACAGTACATGCATGGCCCTCCTAACGTATTTATAGCGTTAGAATTGTACTTGTTCCATGTTATTACTGGTGCTGCCATCTCGTGTTCAATATTTTGAAGTAAAGATGGTAAATGTTTAGATTTTCCATGTTATGTGAGTAGCCTGTTGTTGGCCTGCCTGCTCTCTGCAGAGAGACTTTTTCAAATGGGACACCGGCTGGCATTCGCACCTCGAAGTTGGGGAAACCGTAGAAACCCAACTTCAGCCGACTGCCACTGTGCCGTCAACGATGTTCGAACCTTGATCCTCATGACGTGACCGCGCAGCTTCCGCATATTTCATAGAGCACTTCTCCGGATTGCGAGTGAACCGTGGTTTGCGGAAAGCAGCCTTTTTTTTTCGAATTTCTTCTCGGTATTAATATGTAGAAAGTTTCTTTCCTCTACGTACAAGTAAACGCTGTTTATCTTCAAGTTATTGCGGAAACATTATTTTTATTGGCGTTGTCATTATTGTATTTCAAACCTTACAGATAAGATTCAGTTGCAACTGACTGGCAAAAAAGATACAGTCGATTCACGATAACTCGAATATCTTTTCAAGTCGATGTTTTCCTTTAGCCCCAGAAATATTTCCGTATTTAATGTTAAACATTTCCCTTAACTCGAAGTTTTCTTCCTTTAAGTCGAAGTTTTTTGGGAATGAGAGAAATTTAAAAAATAGCATTTTTAGCAATAAAATCCGAGGGGATGACGTCACTCTCCGCTATCCATACAAAGCTTATAACCGCTGGCTGATGCGAGGATATATATATTTTTTTGGAAAGATAGAAAATTCAACTGCCCATGCGGGGAATCCAACCCGCGTCCTTTCACTTTCCGGGTGAACGCCCTAGACCACTAGAATACACAGGCAACAAATATCGCAATCTTTCCTTGGAGCTCGCGTGCACTGAACACGACCGTACATGGACGGTCGGACACAATTCAGGCCAAAGCTCACAATTGCTGACGATGCCACCAGATGGCGACTTGTCAGAGGATTACGTCACTCTCCGCTATCCATACAAAAGTTATTAACAGCTGACTGATGAGAAAATATATATTGTTGGAAAAAAGATACATCTTTGCATCAGCCAGCTGTTTATAACCTTTGTATAGAAATAGAATTTAGCATCTATAGATATAAAATTTAACATCTGGAAATAGATTTTAGCATTTAGCAATAAAATTCGGCAGATTCATTTAGTGCATTCATTTTTCTTCTTGCAAGAAAGTGAATGATTTTCTCACGAAAGTAGGACAAAAGAAAGAGATACAGTCAAAAAGCACTGCATTTTTTGACAGAAAATTTACTTGCATATACGCTTAAATTGTTTCATTAACACGAGCATATGCGTACGGAGAATTTTCTCAAGGGGAGGGGGGGGTTTCTTCTCGGGGGGGGGGTAGTTTACGCTTTTTCCTGCTTGATAACACTATATACTCGGTTTGGGGGGGGGGGGTTTAGAACCCAAAAACTCCCTATTTGCGTACGCCAGTGAACACGAATACCGTGAATGTGTCCGTTTCCATACTACACAGTCTGTACGTCTAGTTTATTTCTAAATATCATCATTCAATAATTAGATACGATTAAAATGAGATTTTTATTGATAATGATATTTTTTGATAATGAATTCGACATGTTTTACTAATAAGACATGAGTGAATAGTGCTGCTATTTTAATAAATTTTTCTTTTTCCCCCCACTATGAAATCAGAAATTCGGATAATTCGAAACAACGATAAATCGAAGTTTCTTTGGTTGGCCGCTGCACATTCGACTTACAAAGATTTGACTGTACACATATTCAGCAGGTGATACCATCAGTTGAAACTAGTGGGAAATGGAGGGGGGGGATTAGAATTAAGTTGCATACCTGATACAGTTGCTCCACTGCTGTCTAAATTCAGAATACATGCAAGTCACTAAGAATTCTCGGAATTTTATGCTACACGAAAGCATACGTTTATGTTAATACAGAATGGCATGTCTGTTTCTCAGAAAATATTGTCTATACACACAGAAAGAAGGTTTTTACCCATATACAGATATGTAGAATATAGTACATGTTATATAGACACGATATATACGTGCAACTATTCTTCTCTCGAAAATGTATGGGGAACGGGAAAATATGATATCCTTTTCCATTTATGCTAAACATGAGCAGCCGCACACACACACACTTCTGGGAATACCGAGTTTCTCTTAGTAGTTTTTCCTTTGGGGGAAAAAAAGAAGAAAAAAAAAACATATAGCTGCGCATGAAACATATATTACGTTTTACAAAAATGGTACATATAGTATGGTATGAATATAAAATGCATTTCTCTGTGAAAGAAGGATTCTTCGAACTTTTGAGCTTGGAATAGAAACATAGTTTGTATGAATATCCAGCTATGTAACTATGGAAACAGGGCCGTCATTTCAACTTTTTCCAGGGTGGGGGGGGGCAAAGCACATGTACTCAACGTATGTATATATATATATATATATATATACCATTTTTAGTGTATTTTCAAAAGCCAGGGGGGGGGCAACGGCCCCCCCTACCTCCCCCTAAATGACGGGCCTGTATGGAAAGTACATATTCGAAGTTACATGTTTTTTCTTCTTTTTTTTTAAAATTATTATTGAGCAAAATAAAAAAATATTAAAATTGCAAGTACCCAGGGAATCATACAATTATCTGATGGGATACATTCTGAAATCCACCGTTCTCCTTGGACCTACAGTGAAAAACATTATCACGTTTTCCTTTACCGGACTTTGTAGGGAAATACCCCTCTTCTTTATAGTTCGCGAATGAAGACAGAGAGACTCGCATTGAGTTGTATGGTCTCTTTATAGCTTACCAACGGCGAAAGACGTGCTCATAAACAGCCCAGTCACGGACCCCGAGAGGGTTGGAGTGAATGTGGATGTCCTGTCTCGAAGGTGCCCGAAATCAATGTCATTCTCAACTTCGGCGACGTTCCAGAAAGAAGACACGCACTGACTTTTTTGCCTCCAAGAATGCCGCGAAGGAATTTCACAGCTGGAGGACACTGGAAAAGATGCTTAATGTCGAGAGAGATTTACTTTCGAGATTAATGGATGTGACTTTTAATGTATGCGCAAATTAAGATATTCAGAGGGTGCTCATTGAGTCTATCGACAGACAGGAATCGGTCCTACAACATTTAAAATTTATGCATGCTACAAACCGGCAAAATAACCTGCCGGGTTGTTTGCTTCCGAATGCAGAAGAGAGGTGGCGGAACTCCTTAAACACATAACAGATATTTCTTGGAAATACTTCACGTTTGGTACGCAGCACGTACACGGCACATTCGACATGCATCAAGTCATCATGCGTCCTCAGAGGAATGTTTACTAAATGCATATGCGGTTCAGTAGCAGTGTAGGGTTGTCCCTGCTCGAAGAAAGTTTGAAGACGCTTCCTTCTCGTCCTCACTTCTCGAGCGAGTCTTAAAGTTGAATATTTTTTCTTCTGATAGGCCGCACACACAACCTAACTGCATTCAATGCCGAAAGAAACATCCGTTGCCAAAAGAAAGTATAATAAGTTTTGTGGTATCCGAATGACTGTCATCCTTTTTAATGGTATTTTAGTTTCGCGGAAAAAAGCAGCAGACCAACAACATTAAAAAAAACAATTACACTCAAACATTGAAATTCCGGGTTTAAAATACGTAAGACAGATGGCAGCACTAAACTCATATAATCTAAAACCAAGTTATCTGAATTATGAAAACAGAAAAAAAACCCTTTCTTATACCAAATTCACCCAGAGAACTACAATTCGATTATTACCTACAAAACTTCAGACTAAAAGCACTCAGATGTACACTCTTCCTGATGTCTGAGCACTTGTCTGTGTAGTAGTGGCTAAATCATGATTGATGAGGGCCTCGATGTGTCTCAAAGAGCCATACACTTTGAGAACGATCTCAGCAAGGGTTTCTTTTTTCTTAAAGACGGAGGCGGCGGTTATCCCTTTACTCTAAGTGCAGTCCCGATTTTCAGACATATTTCTTTGTTGTTGCTTTTCATACAAAGCTTACTAAGCCATCTTTGTGTGCAACTAAAAAAGTGTGTAGGGGGTGAAGAGGTAGCCATTTTCTTTGGAGATAGCATCTATGACAGCGGCTTTTTAAGTTGAAGCTTCAAAAGTTCAAAAGAGTTCAAATACCACGTAGTGTACATAATAGATGTCCTAAGTTTATGCTAAACTTTGCTTTGACTAACTTCGTAGACACTATGACCAACGGGAATTTCAAATAAATGTTTAAAATCCTAAATGTAGGTTTGATTACGGAACGCATTTCAAATCTCTGTAGATTCGCTGCAGAGTTTAACATCATAACCCTTAAGACCGAGTTCGATCGATCGTGTGGGTGAAATACTCACCAAACATTCATGTTCTCAAAAATTTCCCGGTCTTAGACTAACAACTATTATAGTGATTTCACCACCATTCGGCAACGTTTTCGTGCGACAATTGTCGATATTTTGTGTATTTACCACAATGAATTATGGTCACCTAATTTATGAGAAAAACGGTCTTAAGAACGATTCAAACTGAAGGCATAAACGTAGGTCTGTTTCCTCTATCCGTCATAAAATTCACTACAAAATAAACATGAAAAAAAAAATCAATAAAAAACTAAAAAAAACTGCCGATAGGTGGTGCTGGTATGACGGTGGAAGTATGAAAATGAGACGGTTATAAGAACTTGCGCTCCTAATCCACAATGAGTTCACCGTTGTAAACCGTGTATCTGGACCTGCTGCACTGTGCCGTTGCTGGATTTGTGACTCACCTACAATGTATTACGCCCTGTGGTGGTGATCATGTGGAATGCATACTGCTGTAATAAACGATTTGGAGGCATTCTGTTCGTTATTTGCGTCTTCTCTTTTCTTTGACTTGTGTATGTCAGCACCACCTATCGGTGTGCCCGAGTGGCATGGTGGTAAGATGCTCGTCTACCATCATGAAGGTTGTTGTCAGAGTCCCGGGTTCGAACCCTAGGGAGGATTTAGATAAGATGTTTTCCCTAACGAACTCGAGGCGACCACCGATAGACCGCGCCTTCACTTCCAACCCATCTCACTAATGGCAGTAAATTGCGATATGGCCAGAGTTGGTGTAGTAGTAGTAGTACCACCTATCGGTCTTATCGTTTGTGTTATTTCTTTTCTTGCCTTGAAAATATTCCCGTGACCTTAGCGATGCTAATCCGGAAAAACCGTTTTTTATTTCAGTTTTTTCCGGTTTTTATTCATTTTTAAAGTTTCCACGGACTTTTTGTCCACCCTGTATATGAAGGCCCATAACCAGACCGTGCTACTACACATTAGGACCTTAAAAAATATATCAAAATACGTTCGCTGGATATTTGCAGGAACACTGTCATTATCGTCGATGGAATAAGTAACAAAAAGACGAATGCAAGGGGGGGGGGGCCTGGGTTCAAGAGTCCCGGTGGAGACAAGATGACTTTTCTGTCCGAGTTCCCCTCAGCATAATATCCAGAAAATAAAATGTTTCCTTGAAAAAAACGAATGTTCAAATTTTTCTATGTGCCTGCGCCAGTATGTGGTGGAAAGAAAATACGTGCCCGGTTGAAATTTTGACATTTCCGGGACACGTCAGGCAATAGATTTATCCAGATCCTGGTATCAATACATCTTCGCCATAGTTATTTTTATTCTCATTTCTTTCATTAAGGGGTCATTCAAGTATTACGTAAGCAGATTTTTAGTCATTTTTGACCCCCCCCCCTCCACTTGTCAGCAAAATTTCGTCAGCAGCTTAGAATATTTCATATCTTCAAAAAGGGTGGTTGATGACGTAAACAACCTTCAAACCTCCCCTCGATGCTGACGTAATACTTGAATGACCCCTAATGATCGCAACTCTCTATTGAAGTCTCCATAAAGATTCATAGCTTTCTGATGAATAGTTAGAGAGCCCAGGAAAAACACCATTTATAACAGAAGCCTCCGCGCGAAGCTCGTGACGCCACTGAAGTCGTCCATTTCACCTGTACTCACTGAATATATTCTAAAAAAGGTAAATATTTGGCATACGCCCGTCGGACTACTATATCCGATAGTTACAGGTGAAATGGCCTACTTCAGTGACGTCAAAAGTTCGCGTGGAGGCTTTCTGGTATAGAAGGTGTTGGCTCAGGTAGTTTTAATCATGTACACTTCGCGCGCGTCTATAATATTTCGTAGTATTTTGTTTTTCACATATTTGTTTTCAGAAAATCACGCTTCTGAGTTCTTTTTTCCTCCAGAAATTGTTCTTTCGCCCTCCTCAAAACTGAAATAAAGATGGAATGATAACAAAAAGGGATTGTTTTTAGAAAGCCACACTTGGTCCACCCAGTCACGTTCGGACTTTATAGGCTTCGCATATACTTTCTTTATGTATGTTTAATATGTTTCATCCGCCTTTTCTGTTTTTCAGAAGTTTTTTTATACATATATATATATATATATATATATACACCACAAAAGTTTTTCCTTCTCTCTCTTTAAGAATGAATGAAAAAATGTGGAAAAACGCTCACACACGGAATACTTACATGGTAAGATTTGATTTTGTTATTTCAAAAAGATATTAAACTATTTCGTCTATTTTTTTTAGTATACAAAGGGTATATAAATTTTTATACCTTGAGATCTAGAAATAAAAGTAAACTCGAAAATTATGAAATAACGATATATTTTTGAAAATAATGAAAATAGAACTGGAGGGGTTATTGTTTTTGCAAAAAAATCACTCAATTTCAATCAAGTAACCCTTGTAGCAATGCAAACCGCTGAATATGTTGTATTTTATAGTGATCTCTTAAAATTGTTGGTTTTCAGCGCATATATAGAACTCATGCATTCTCCTGTGACTGTTTTGTATCTGAAATTAGTCCGATTTTACAAACACCTAAATATCGGAATGTTGTCCTGATTGGTGATATGAATATACAGTGGTTGGACAAAATAATGTGAACACCTGTGAAAAAAGCAATACTCGAGGGAACCTGTCATATACGCTCGCCCTCTAGTGTGGAAGAGTTCCACTTAGTGGGCGATAATGTGCACTCATTATTCTAGTCGTAGTAGTGATAGCGTTCGGATGCGATGTACATTGGGGGCATTGAAACTTCGTTATGGCTGACCTCACAGATTTCGAAAGAGGAATGATTGTTGGAGCCCGTCTAGCCGGGGCCGCAATAATGAAAACGGCCACCCTTGTTGGTGTCGGGAGAAGTACTGTGTCGATGGTAATTACAGCCTATAGTAAACAGGGAAAGACATCATCTACCAAGCATAACAGTGGCCGGAAGTCGAAGATGGCTGATATACCCAGAAGGGTTTTGAAGCGGATTGTGTGGCCAGAAAGCACAAGATAACAGCATCCCAGATAACATCTGAGATGAACACACATCTACAGGAAGGTGTATCGACAAAAACTATCCTCCGTGAACTGCATGCGGCAAACATACACGGTAGAGCGGCTATTCCAAAATCACTGGTGACACCATGCAATGCCTTGAAACGAAGAACATGGTGTCACGAACATAAGAATTGGACACAGCAACATTGGGAGAATGTCATCTGGTCAGTCGAATAGTCGTTCACATTATTCCAGACTAACGGGCATGTTTACGTTTGGAGAACGCCAGCACAAGCCTATGACGTTAATTGTCTCCTTGAAATGCCATATATCACAACAACAATGGAAATTTGTAAATAAAATATTAGGTACCTATGGGTCAAAACAATCATTGCCTATGGGAAGGAATCCAATTTTAACTTTAAATAATATTAATACCTATTTCATTACGATGTCAAGTGGAAGTAACTCTTCATATCAAAATTATGTTCCTACCTTTTCTATTAACAATAACCCTCAATCAATGATATTTTCTGAAATAAGTTGTATTTTAAAGTCTCGAATATTTTATTTGATATATATCGAGGTAAAAATTGTTCTAACATTACTAATTCAAAGATACTAAGAGGGCTTCCAAATAATGTGGTTTCTTATATGACTCAACTCTTTAT
The DNA here is from genome assembly GCF_987345545.1 of Pholcus phalangioides. Lineage (NCBI taxonomy): Eukaryota > Metazoa > Arthropoda > Arachnida > Araneae > Pholcidae > Pholcus > Pholcus phalangioides. The sequence goes on along the minus strand of NW_028301615.1, from coordinate 23,793,037 downwards.
TGACTGCATTAAATACTCTATTTTTCCTGATGTTTTAAAAACTGAAAATGTTACTCCAGTTTACAAATCAGGAGATGTGAATGTTTTTGCAACTATAGAGCAATATCTGTTCTTCCAACATTTTTGAAAGTCTTTGAGACCATCATGAAAAACCGAATGTTTGGCTTGCTCAAAAAAACAAAATTCTTTTCTAATAATCAGCATGGGTTTCTACCTAAAAAAATGACTGAAACAGCATTATTAATTTTTACTTAATTTATCTATGAAAACGTTGATAAATCCCACAAAGTAATAGCAATATTCTTGGATATCAGAAAAGCTTTTGATTCAATAAATCACTATATTCTCTTTTCTCTTGTACTTAATGGGCATCAGGGGTGACACACACGATTTGATGAAATCATACTTGAAAATTGGAATCCAAAGAGTCAGATGTTCAAGTTTCTATAGTTCTCCTTTATTAATTGAAAGGGGGAGTCCCTCAGGGCTCGGTTTTAGGTCCCTTATTGTTTCAAATATTCATAAATGACTTTTGTGACATTGGCATTTTTGGTAAAATTATCTGCTTCGCTGATGATACATGCATGCAAGTAATGATCACACTAGAGCATAGTCTCTCAAACTTTTTGTTCCATCGCCCCCTTCATCAGAAATTTTTTTCCTCTCATCGCCCCCCCCCCCAACTCAAGTAAACCCATAGGATCCTATGTTAAATCAGTAGGTTCTATCGGCCCCTTGGACCATTCCATCGCCCACCAGGGGGTGATATTGCCCACTTTGGGAAACACTGCACTAGAGGTATTGAACTAAAAAGTAAATGGCAATCTTTTAAAAATTCGTAATTGGTTTCTTATTAATTATAAGAACTCAACTTGCTCAAAGATGCAATTACTCCGTACAAAAAACAATACGATTTGCCCATGCGCACTACAGTAAATCCACGTGGACCAAATTGTATTTTTTGTATACATGCACACCAAGATATTTTGCAAAAACACTTCATTTTCATAGCGCCAAGGTTTTTCAATTCAATACCATTACTAATCTGCCCTCATGGGAAATGGATCTCATGTCCATGAGAGGCCTACATGATGAGTTCTGGTATCATCGAGATAAAGTATGCAGATATATATAAGCTGTTCCTTCCAGATGAGTACGACGCTTCCAGAAAACCTTTTTGCCCGGGAAGCCGCGAATTTGCTACGGCCCAACATGGGAACCTTATCTCTCGCCATCACAAGAGGGAGGTTGACCAAAATCTTGCCCAGGGTGCTCAAGGATTGATTTTATAAAATTTTTGTTCCTTATAAATTTACAGAAGAAGTCAATTCAATAGGTAGAAAGGGTCCCGTTTCTCTAGGTTCACCGAAAGCCATGGGCGTTAAATGGTTAGGAAACACTGATCAAGATTTTCTAGGCCTAAAGGATGTGCTGCAAAAATCATTATACAAACACAAAGACCACAACAAGCAAATATCCACCAACAAGCCACCTCGTTGGGATATTTGGCTACCTACATGTCGCTCCCCGATACAGAAATTCTTCGCATTAAAATCTGAGTAATCAAGTTTTCAAGATATCATTTTAAAATGATTTTGATTATAGGTGTCATACTCGATAATAGTACGGTTCATGATATTTTATTCTTAGGTAGCCTACAGTAAGCTCCTTTATATTATGAAGATTATCCCTGATTTTTTTTTTTTATCAAAGAAACAAATATCTTTTGAGATGATTAATGAGCCATGAATGGATCGATGCTTTAGAATAAATGCGGTACATAAATCATAACATGTTCTACATATTTTTATTTCAGTTGAGATTACGCTTGTCAAACATAGAGATAGAATAGTCATTTCAGGAAAAGCACTAGAAAACAGGGCAGTTCAGTCAATGCTCCTGAACCTAATGCGAAAGTGGCGAAAAATTACGAAAACGAGGTTATAAGGTTATAAACGGAAGCAGAAAATGACATATAAAACGTGGTTGGAAATGCATGGAGAAAACTTCTGTACAGGGCCCAAATGTGGGTGACAATTCACAAAAAGGACTTTTGTAGAAGGCCCATATGTGGCTGACAATTCGTAGAAAAAGATTCTGTACCAGGCAGAAAACGTGGATGGAAATTCACAAAAACAGCTGTTCCCCGTAAAAACCCTGGACGACGATTCTCGGAGTAAGCTTACGTACCATGCAAAACACGTGTAACTTCTGGAATAATTTTCTGTATTATGTAGAAAAAATTTGGATGAAAATTCACGCAAAGCGTTTCCGTATCAAGTTTCTGCTTTTCAATATAACGTGAGTGAGAATTCACAGAAAGAGCTTCTGTACCAGATAGAAAACGCAAATGAGAATTCACAAGAAACACTGCGGCATAAGATTTCTGCTTTTCAATAAAATGCAGATGAAAATTCGCAGAAAGAGCTTATGTACCAGGTAGAGAAAGTGAATGACAATTCGCGCGTAGAATGATCTTGTGATTCAGGCAAAAATCCAGGATGGTTATTCATAGAAAGATCTTATGTGCGAGGCAAAAAACCCATAGATATAATATAACCATTATAATCTTATTTCTATATCTAAGCAAAAAACCTAGGTAACGATTCTTAGAAAGATCTGATGCAGCAAGCAGTAAACATTAATGTCAGTTCCAAAAACAATTGGATCCCTGTCATGTTCCATCCTGGTATAAAATATCTATTTAGTTGTTATTTAGAAATGTCCCCAATGACTGTCGTAACACTCGGTTCTAATACGTGACACTACATTTGACGTTCTACATTCCTTTTTTCCTTTTCTATTGCTATCCTCATAGAGATAGACGCATTAATCGAAGCGCTATTACCATGAAATAGAAAGTAATTGATTTAAAATGGGAAGAAATTCGATCCGTGAAAATACCGAGAAGATATCTTACAGTAGGACTATATAATAAATAATGCGACCAGTTTCCAAATCAAAGCATTTAATAATAGAAAGGATTCTTCATTAATATATAAAGAGAAAAAACTTCGAGTAATTCTTTTATAGAAACTTTCTGAAGACTAATCAGAGCATTCTCTAACGTGAATACCAGAGGATATATATATTGTTCGCAATCTTTTCCAATGTAAGTGGTTCAGGAAAGAGAGAGAAATAGTCGAGAAATGACCAGAGGAAGAGAGAGAGAAAGAAAAAGCTAAAGTAAGAAAGGTTGTAAAAGGTCACTCACTATCTCAGAGAAAGGGACCTTAATCAAAATGTCAGATAAGGAAGACCGATAGCAGAAACAAAGTGACAACTCTTCGGCAATTAACGGCGCGAGAAAGCCCCCACGCTCTGTTTTCTATCCGACAGGAATTTCCTTCGGCAAGAAGAATATCTTATAGCCGAGACGTTAACGACCAGTGAATATAGCGCTACATCTTGCTGCAATCACACAACACACATACATTAATTCGGTGCGATCCCTTGTTATTCGTGTGGAATAAGTAACAAATGCTTCCGATGCCATATTTCATCAGCTCCATAAGCTCATATATTTTGACTGAATAAGTCATTCTGACAAATAGTTCGTTTAACCCCGTTTATCCTATTCCATTATTCACTGTTGTTTTTTTTTTAATTTTGCTTCCCAAATTTAGCAAATTGGAACCTCCCCAACGGATGCTTCTCCGTTAGCGGGAGCTTTTCTGAACCCCGGTCCCGTGGAATAGGGCTTCCACGTATTTCACTCCCCGTTAGCGGACAGTGAAATCAGGTGAATCAACTGATTTTCTTTTTCCAAGCTCTAATTTATTAATTTTTGGTCATTAACCAAGAATTTATCTCATTCAACTAAGATAATGTTTAATCCCAGGATTGTGTTCGTAAAAATGATAAATTGCCAATTTATTACTTAATTAACTGAACATAATTATTGCCCAGGATGGTGGATTCGAATGGTAATGTTGGTTTTGTTTGTGAAGAAAGCCAACACCGTCTAAGCCATATAATGATAAATCGCGTAAAGGCCCTTGGCCCGCGGACCAAATATGTCACTGGGGTTATCTGATGCGGCCTGCCCTCCTCAAACCTAATTTTGCGAATATGAACTAAGCGACACATTTACAGATCGCCCAAGTGACCCGTGGTCCATTTCCAGAGCATTTAAGCGGCCCGGAGCACATTTTCAGATCACTTAAATGACCCGGAACACAGTTCCGGAGCACTTAAGCGATCCGCGACATATTTAGAGATCCCTTGAGTGACGTGTGGCATAGTTTTAGAGCACCTAAGCGGAACCTCCAGTGCGGTCCCCCATCACTCAAGTTACATTCGCAGATTATTTAAGTGATCTGCGGCATATAATTACGGATCACTTGAGTGATGCGTGGTGCAGTTCCAGAGCACTTAAGTGTCCCGGACACATTTCCGAATCACTTGGATCCGCGAAACATTTAGGGATCTCTAAAGTGGCTCTGTAAGGGGGACTCATTAATGGAATGTTACTTCAAGTGTCCTCAAACTATCAAAAGGTTTTCCTCGTTTTTGGCGCACCGAGCCATTAAGAACATTTTAAGCCATTTTCAGCCATTAAGAATATTTCATATCTTCATAAAGGGTGGTTGATGACGTAAGCATCATCCAAACCCCCCCCCCCCTCCTCCCTTGTCATCAAAGGTCAGCAAATCGGAAACCCCCCCCCCCTATCGTTGCTGACGTAATACCTGAATGACCCCTTATGAATTTTTTAATCTTCCCCACACTTAATTTAATTTTCCTTGAAAAATATACGTGCAGTGCATGCATCATGTACGGGTGAGATTAATTAATTGGCTCAATGAAGGGGAGATAAAGATCTTTTCATATTTTCAGGCTTTACAACTTTATTTGGAAATTACGCATAATCACCAGTAGAAATTATAAATGTTGTGAAATTGAATGAAACTTCATTTATCGAGACGATTTGCGGTTATGCATAACCACTGGTGTATCACTTTTACCGTAACACATATACAGCTTTCACCAGGGGCGTCGGAAGTGTTTCGAAACTGTGGGTGCTCGTCTTTAGTTTTTTATCGGGAATTTTAATTTCTGAATCAATTCTGGGGGTGCTCGGATGCATGCCACAAATCATCGCGGGTGGTTGAGCACCCACAGCACCCCTGGCTCCGACGCCACTGGCTTTGACTTTAAAATTTATAGGAAGCAATTGCGCCTGAAGAAAACGTGAAGAAAGACACGGAAGATTTACATTTCCTGTTTTTTTAATTGAGAAGATTTTCTGCCATCTATGAATGGTTTTCGAGGGAAAATGGAAAAACAAAAATGGGAATAATGAATGTTTGTTAAAAAAACGAATTTGCCAATTGGCAACCGAATTTAAACATATCAAAACTAGATGTTGCCAATTGGTCACAGTATGCATTGTAGGATTAACTTAATTAAAATATGAAAAATTTGAAATAGTATCTCTATATGTGTGTGAGACTTGTCGGACAGGTATCTGTTCTGAAAAATCTGTGGTATTTTATCAGAACATGATATCTCCAAAAAAATGGATTTTTGATCTATAAGTAAGTCTTTATAACTAATTAGAAGTTAGATAAATGTACAAATACATGCATACGGCAAAACAGTATGCTGATGTATGATATTTTCATTTGTATTTGTGTGTAGGCTTTATAGTTGATTTTTAAAGGACAATTATATATAAAATTCTTATATCGAAAAATAAATGTGATTTTGGAGTTATGTTCTGACCAAACACCACAGAAATTAGTAAATAATAGGACTAGTTGCCAAGTCAAAACATTTAATAATACGGAAGATTCTTCATAAATGCACAAATAGGAAACTTTCACGGGTGTTACGGCCTCCGTGTCTTCAGAAAGTTTACAATTTTCCAAAAGTAAGTTTAAAAATATTTGACATAATTGCAAATCAAATGCAAAAAAAGACGTGCCAATCGTTTAATAGGTTCTTTCAACGTAAAACGAAGAAATAAATTTATGACAGTGAAAATGTACCAATGAATGAATTGCGAACGTTTATTCTCAGATCAGTTTTTGGCTGATCATCCGTAAGCTGTACCAAAATTTATGAAATTCTGTGGGAATATTTAGGAAATATTATGTCATTAAAATGTATCTCGTATATGAATGTCTTACCATTTGTTAAAAATGCATGAACTCAACATTTTTTGTAAGAAATGCTACTGGTTGGTCCGTTACTAAATCGGTGGTCAACTGCTTTATTAAAACAAATGAACATTCCCACAAATTTTTATGCAAGTTTTGGCAGCAAAAAAAATCGATCTGAGGAAAAACACGTTGAAAGTTTGGACACTTTTTACAGTCATTCATTTATTTAATTTTGAAGGAAAAACTAATTTACTGCTTGTGGCACGAAAGTTTTGGAATTTGATTTGCAATTAAAAAAACATATATACAGTTTTTTTTTTGAAAGATATGCTCTTTCAAGCATAATACTGAAATAACACTGGTCAAAAATGAAATTGCGTTTGGCATGAAAATATGCAATCGCGAAAGGTGTTGACCTGCGGAACATGGATATCTCAATGGAAAAAGTTTTATTGGCTCTTGTTGTGGAGGTATATTCCCGTTTACAGTTAAAAAAGGCCTTTACGATCATTATTGTATGGTGAAAAGGCGTAAAGGAGCATAAAAGAACGTTAACCAACAAAATTAGTCAACCTCGATCTATTAAATCATGCGATCAGGACAAAAAATTGATTGACATAAACGTAAAAATAAAGTTAGGAAATTTATTGTCCAAAAATATTTTTTTTAACACAAAAAAGCCACTTTTCGTCTGTATAAAGCTATGTTAGTCAGAAATATGTGGAAAAATATATATTTGAAATAATTCATCTAAGCTCAAAAAACATAATTTTCACTTTTTTCATATGATAGATGGAAATTCGTATTTTTGTGATAAAAACAAATTCATTGAAGTCTATTTGGTTGGGTGGTTAGCACATCAGGCGGGAGATCTGGATTTTATCAGCTGTTATGGGTTCGAATTCAGACATGAAAAAGATTTTTTAGCCGCCGCTGTGGTGGTCGAGTGGTTATAGTGACGGAATCGCGATGCGAGGATCCGGGTTCGAACCCCACAGTTGGTGGTCGGCTGAAGTTGGTTTTCTGTGCTTCCCAACTTCAAGGCGCAAATGCGAGCCGATCTCCCCGTTAAAAATCTCGCCACAGAGAGCAACAGTCCTACAACGATAAATCATTCAATCATAACACTTCACTCATAGTTAGAAAAACTGGTGGCAGATGGCAGCACTACACATAACAAGCATTACAGAGAAACAACAAAACTTCACGTCAGGTTTCACTACACGCACACGCACATTCCCGCATGTACCGATTCGTTGGGGGGGGGGGGGTGTGCATGTGTGGTGTAGTAGTAGTAGTAGGTAGGGCCTCCAAAAAATGGCTCGGGGATCCATGATGTTCTTAAGTCAGCCACCTCGTTGGGCAATTTGCCTGTTGTGGCGTTGTATTTGTATTTGTATTCTTTGCAATAACATTTTTTTTCTCCAAAAATTGTACATACTGAAAAAGGTTCCGCAACAGTGTTGAATAATTCCAGAAGATATAAAAAATTCAAAAAATATTTTTTTTTTAGTTGCGAAATCAATTCAGATTAGAAATTGGCAGTTTCTAAGAGATCCTCTCGAAAATACTACTCAGAGTACTCACAAAGGCGTATCCAAACATATTTAGTTTCACTTAATCCATACAAAAAACAAGAAAATATCCTATTCTTAGAAAATAACTTTTTTGCTGATAATTTGTCATATTTTTTACCTGAATTTCAAATTAACTTTTGCGTTTTTATTCCTTTCGGGTACTTTTGGTGAAAAAATCTGTACATGGAAAAATACATAATATACTTAATAAGGAAAAAAATTTAAATATAGAAAAAAGAACAAATTAAATTATACGGTCATGTGGAAAAATTAACCTAAACATAAAGTTTTAGAAAAATGATTACACATTTTTAACACAAAAAGTGAAAAATCAATAACTTTTTATCTATAAAAAGCTACATTTTACTGAAAATAAAATATTTGAAAGAATTCATCCAACATCAAAGCATCATAATTCCCACATTTTTCAACTGAGGGATGAAAATTCTTATTTGAAATGATATTCAAACTTTTCCCCCCTAAAAGCAAATTTCATTCTATGTAATAATAAATATTTTTTGTAGAAAATCGTGAATACCGAAATGACTCCGTAACCGTGAAAAGATTCCAAAAGATATAAAAAAAAACGAATATATATTTTTTTTGGTTGCTAAATCAACGGAGATTTCAAATTGACAGTTTTTAAGAATCCTCAAAGTACTCGAGGGCGTTTTCAAACATATTCCGTTTTACTCAATCCACACAAAAAAATGAGAAAATATCCCCCTGCTTACGAAGTAACTGAATACTCATTTTTTCTCCCGACTTATTTATATCTATATATATTTTTCATATTTTAGCTTCGAGCACAACAAATGTGATTTTCCACCTGAAAATTTTCTTCAATATTTATAAAATAATTTTTCCTCCCTCGAAAACATTCAAAATATTTATATTATATTTTCTTCTTTACTATTTTTCTATACATTTTCCCCCCGTCGAGAATAAGAAATTCTTTTATTGAACGATTCGATTCTTATTTCGTACTTTTGTCGGGAATGGAAATGCAAAGTGGAATTTTCGATGAGGTAGATGAGAAAAGAAGAGTTTTAAGATATAATTCACTTTTTACTTTTTTTGGAACAAAATGGAAATCGCAGAGAGAGAGAGTGAATATTTTTTTTGTTATTTTTCTTTCGTTTTATCTTACCAAAGTATTTTTCTTTTAAAGAATTTGATGGCTGGATTATAGTTCAACTTTCTAAAATTTGAATCAAATTATGACCTTATTTTGTTTGGTAGTAGTATCTCAGGATATGAGGTATTGGATATGCATATTTAATATTATCGGCTGCATATGCGCTATATTTGTTGCAATGATTGTTATTAGATTACGTATGGATGCACGAAATTTCGCACGTATATTGTTTATATTCGAGAACGTTCAAAATTTTCCTTTAATATTTAACATTAAAGTGAAAATGTCAGAAATTGAAATATTTCCCGTCAAGTTATATAGGAAGCGGAACAAACTTTTCTTCGAAATTAATTCGTAGATGCATTCAGAATCGAATGCTTTCCATGATGCTTTAAGTGCATCTCAAAGGTATGGAGAATATGTATTTTCTTCTAACACAGCATGAACGAAAGCAGCATCTCAATTTTTTTAACATACATTTCAATAAAACTAATTATCATACACCTTTGAAATAATTTTCACACGAATAGTCAAATTCCAGTTTGGGTTATAACAAAAAATTAATATATATATATACGCTCTCTTAAAAGAATATATATTCTTCGGTTCCGGGTTCGAACCCCACAGTGGTGGTGGGCTGAAGTTGGTTTCCTGTGGTTCCCAACTTCAAGGCGCAAATGCGAGCCGATCTCCCCGTTGAAAAGTCTCGCCACAGAGAGCAACAGTCCTACAACGAAAAATCATTCAATCATAAGACTTCACTCATAGTTTGAAAAACTGGTGGTAGATGGCAGCACTACACATAACAAGCATTACAGAGAAACAAAAAACTCCACGTCAGGTTTCACTACACGTACACGCACATTCCCGCATGTACCGATTCGTTGGGGGGTTCCGCGGGGGGTTGTGGGCGGGGTGCATGTGTGGTGTAGCAGTAGTAAGTAGGGTAAAAAAGGGCTCGGGGATCCATGATGTTCTTAAGTCAGCCACCTTGTTGGGCAATTTGCCTGTTGTGGTGTTGTATTTGTATTTGTATATAGTAAAGATTAAACTTGAAAAAGAGATCAAACAGGGCGATACTGTCTCACCAAAACTTTTTACCGCTGTTTTAGAAGAAGTATTCAGAAACTGGATTGGTATAAAAAGGGAATTAAAATAAATGGAGAATTTCTCAACAATTTGCGTTTTGCCGACGACATTATTGTTATCAGCAGTAATCCAGACGAACTAGAGGAAATGATACAAGAATTGGCGAAGGCAAGTATTCAGGTGGGCTTGAAAATGAATCTGCAAAAGACTAAAGTTATGTTCGACCCCTTTGCGTGGAAGAGGACAATCTTGCTCAACAACACAGAGATAGAGGAAGTAGAAAGCTATGTATACCCGGGACAAGAAATTTCCATGGACAACGGAATCATTATCGAAATAAACAGAACGATCAGGATTTGGTGGAGCAAAAACTGTGTAATTCTGAAGAGTCACATGCCATTATGCCTGAAAAGAAAAGTTTTTAAATAGTGTGTTACCAGCACTGAATTATGGAGCTGAAACATGGACACTTACAAGCAAGATAATACAAAGGCTACAGACAACACAAAGGAGCATGGAAAGATGTATGTTAGGCATCACAAGGAGAGACAGAAAACGAATCACTTGGATAAGGAACCACATAAAGGTATATGATATCATGGAAAGAATTAAACGTTTGAAATGGAAATGGGCTGGAAATATTGCAAGAAGACAGGACAACAGATGGACCACAAGTATCTAGATTGGTACCCCCGTGGTGTTAAACGTTCAAGAAAGCGTCCCCACGCAAGATGGATTGACGAGATCAGGAAAGTGGCAGGAGTCAACTGGATGGGTAAAGCATCAAACAGAGCAGAGTCCATAAAAACCGAAAAATAAACGAATTAAAAAACGGTTTGCAAGGTTAGCATCTTTTTTCCACAGGAAAAAAACTCAATGAGGATAATATTTTTTTCCTTCGGAAAAGTGTGGCCCTTATACTCATATAGCAGATAGACCAAGAAAAGCAATACTTACGAAACCAAATGCTATGAGTATTCGTCGACGCAAGAAAATATTCAAAATTATACCTTGTCCAATATGTCTTCGTTTCAGAAAGGGCATCGTTCCTTTTCGATGTTTTCGTTACATGCAACATCCCGGCATCATTGTACTCTCATGAGGATAACACACGCACACATACGCTGATCCATTCAAATGTAAATACTTCACCAAAGAAAAATGAAGCAGAAAAAAAAGTACATCAGATATATATAAGTCTATATATATTTTTTATACCATTTTTATCCCTGAAGTATCGTATCGAAATCCGGAATGAATAATGGACCTAAACATGTGGAGGATAAGGTAGGGAAAAAGAAGATCTTGCAGAAAAAGAGTATCCACCTGCTTCAACCTGTAAGGATACTTTTTTCACCCTCAAGTATATACCGTATATCAGAGTCTATTTTGCTTTCGTTCGAGAGATATCATTGCGATGGATTTCTTCCGTTCAAAGTATATATTTTTTGGCTATTTTATACAGCTCTCGAACGCTATATATGAAAATATCTGCACCTTAAGAAGACAAATATATGTTTTTTGGACATGAATTTCTGTTCTAGTCCATATGTGCGTACTTATGTGAGTTGAAATTGATGAGTTTCCTGAATAAGGACTGTTCTCTTTTTATTATTTAGTAAGTGGCTACGTAGTGTACTAGCTGTTGTTGTACATTCAAGTATAATGCTTGTTATGTATCCCGTACATGCAGATTCAAGTCTTTTTGTCCAAAAGTGGTTGCGGAATGGATGAATGAGATTTGACGAGTAGCTTGTGAATAGTGTGGATCGGAATCCGGCAGGAATATTCTGAATGAAGATTACGTTGCTCCATAGTTTGTGATTCTAAACATTTTTAAAAAGATCTGTTCAAATATGGGAGTTATATTTGCCATCACGATATCGCTTGTGTGCACAGATGTCGCGAGTGCAATTCCCACCTTAAAATGTTCGAACTAAAGATTAAAAAAAAAAAAAAATTGCGATCTTATAGACACTTCACATATAAGGAGAGAAGAAATTTTCTTGCCAGAAATGATAGGTGGCACCAAATGAGCTGCAGTAGTATGTCCACAGTCTAATTTGCATAATTGCGATCTCTTTGGAAACGTTTAAGGGCACTAGTTAAAGTGTACTAATAGTACAAAAAGTTTCGTTAGTTGTTTGTAACAACTATCAAATAGTGCTTGATAAATGGGTTCCAAATCAATTGACTGACTCGCTGATGTACAAGCACTTTCAGATTTGTCATTCACTGCTGAAAGTGAGTAATACGGTCCATTTCTCGATCGCATAATCACCTGCGATGAGAAGTGTGTTTACTATGGACATTCTTCTCGACAATACAACTTTTTTTTTCAAACCGAGTACAACTCAGGTCTATTACTATCTATGGGCGATTTACTACCTAGTGAGTTATGCCGGAAGTGTGACTGTGTGTGTACTTAACAGTCTGAGTGCGTATGTAGTGTTGTGTTTGATTTTTCAGTGCTGCCATCTATATTTCAGAAGTGAAGTGAGTTATGTGTTATGACTGAATTACATTTGTACTGTTTTTAGGTCTGTTGCTCTCTGTAGCGAGACTTTTTTTAAAGGGGAGATCGGCTCGTATTCGCTCCTTGGGAAACACAGAAAACCAACTTCAGCCGACCACCCATGTGGCGAAGGTGGGGTGTGAACGCAGGACCTCGTGACGCGAGTCCGTCACTATCACTACTCAACCTCCACAGCGGACTACAATCTAACTAGAGTTTGCCCGATGCGAGGGCAAAATATCTCGCCAGATGCACACTGACCCATAAGAAGGTCCTATTGTCAATCTGGTGGCATCACCGTGGAATAATCTTCCACGAATTTCTTCCCAGTGGACGGGTAATCAATGCCGGGGTATATTGTGGCTATTCGGACAATGTTCGTGAAATTTGAAAGCAGAAAAAATCACCGCTCGTGAACAGCACGGACGTCCTTTACCTCTAAGATGTTGCTAGGCCACACACCGCGAAAGGAACTTGTGGACCACCCTCCATACTCTCCCGACCTTGGTCTCACTGAATTTCACCTATTCCTATCTCTACAGATTCACTTGAACAAGAGCAAACCGAACAGTTCTGAAAAAGCCAAAAATGAGGTCGTCAGTTTTCTCAAATCGAAAACTCCTGATTTTTTTTGAACGATCTTTGAAAAAATTGAAACAGCGAAGGTTGAATGTAAAGAAGAAGAAAGTGTTCTTAGAAGAAGAAGAAAGTATTCTTAGAAGAGGGAGAAAGTGTGCTTAGAAGAAGAGAAAATGTTCTCAGAAGCAGAAGAAAATGTTCTCAGAAGCAGAAGAAAATGTTCTCAAAAGCAGAAGAAAGTGTTCCTAGAAGAAGGAGAAGAAAAAGTTCTTAGAAGAAGAAGAAAGTGTTCTCAGAAGAAGAAGAAGAAAGTGTTCTTAGAAGAAGAAGAAGAAGAAAGTGTTCTTAGAAGAAGAAGAAGAAGAAAGTGTTCTTAGAAGAAGAAGAAGAAAAAAAAGCGTGCTTAGGAGAAGGAAAAATAATAGACGTAAGAAAGTGTTTCCACAAGAAGAACAAGAAAGAAGTGTTCTTACAAGAAGAAGAAAGTTTTCTTAGAAGAGGAAGGTGTTACTGAATTGATTACAAGGAATAGGAAGGTGTTCCCAAAAAACGAGGGTGACAGAACAGGCTAGTTATTAGCTGAAAGTACATTGCATCTGCCATCAGTTCGTTAAAGATTCGAATTTCGGATAGTTATTTTAGTTAGTTGAGCCTAGTTTTGAGCTGAAGGTTTTAATTGCATTTAGCGCTTAGCAGTGTAGGATAATATCAGTATCGTGAAGTAAAGTGTTATTGCTCTGATCTTCAACTGCATCTCGCAGTTTCAAAACAAAGAGCTACTAAACCCCCCATGGATGCACGGTGAAGTCATTCCCCTCCTACCACTAATATACGAAAGCATTCTCACAAAATGGTACGTTAGGACATCTATGTATGGAATGAAATGATCCAATTATCCCGATTAAATACATGAAATGATCCGTAATCTGACGCAAATTCTCAGGTTTCTGACACCAGCGTATAACATCGGGTGTGTCATTATGGGATCCGGAAATTTCGTCTCCGACATTTCGAGCCAGTAAGTTTCGGCCCACAAATTTCATGTATGAGTGATTTTGTTCCGGACTCACCCGCGAAGCTGGGCTGGAAAAGATCTCGGCAACGGGATAAGTCCAGTGGCAAAGTTCTGGCGTTCACTCATTCGTATTAGTGATTGACAGTATGAGTGACTATTAGGTGAGCCACATAAGTGAGTGAGTGACTGTATAGTGACTAAGTGAGTGTGCGATTGACTGTATAGTGACTAAGTGAGTGTGCGATTGACTGTATAGTGACTAAGTGAGTGTGCGATTGACTGTATAGTGACTAAGTGAGTGTGCGATTGACTGTATGAGTGAGTGAGTGAACGTATGAATGATCAAGTGATTGGCCGTTTGAATGACTAAGTGAGTGTGCGATTGACTGTATGAGTGAGTGAGTGAACGTATGAATGATCAAGTGATTGGCCGTTTGAATGACTAAGTGAGTGTGCGATTGACTGTATGAGTGAGTGAGTGAACGTATGAATGATCAAGTGATTGGCCGTTTGAATGACTAAGTGAGTGTGCGATTGACTGTATGAGTGAGTGAGTGACCGTATAACGTCAAGTGAGTGAACGTATGAATGATGAAGTGATTGACCGTTTGAATGACTGAGTGTGCGATTGACCGTTTGAATGACTGAAGGTGCGATTGAACGTTTGAATGACTGAGTGTGCGATTGACCGTTTGAATGACTGTATGAGTGAGTGAGTAAGCATATAAACAGCCAAGTGAGTGACCGATTGAATGACTAATTGAATGAAATGACTGAGTGATTGATCGCATGAATGACCAAGTGAATGACTGTGTGAGTGACCAAGTCAGTAACCATATGATTAAACGTGGTCATTCATACAGTTATCAATTAGGCTGCTCACATGGTCAGGGCAGGTAAAATGTCAGCGGGTAAATTTCCAAATCACTTGGTCACTCATATGGTCATTGTAGGCAGAATGCCACCGGGTAAACGTTCTACTCACTTGGTCACTCATACCATCATTCATACGTTCACTTATATACGTCATTCATACAGTTAGGGGGCAAAATTTCCGGAGGACAAGTGTACCGGGGACGAAACGTGCTAAGAACGAAATGTCGGGGAACAAAGTTTCCGTAAACCTATCATTATTGTGCCCTACGGGCGATACTATGAAAGGGATAAATTCAAACTTCATAAAATTCATTTATTTTCTTTTTATTCAGAATAAAAATCCTCCCTCTCAGGTTTACGATAGAGCTGGATCCCATAAGATCGAATAGAAGACTAATATGAATGAATAGCCCATAAAAAGTGACACTTGAGGATCGGAATTTGTTCACTTCGCCGAAGTAATGGTTTGTTCTCGACGTCACAGGCCATAAATCCAACTCCGTTTTACGCCGAGTGGATGGAGGGACAGAAAAGAGAAAATAGAAAGTCCATTATATAGTGGAGTCTTATTTATAAGTATGGTTTTTTTGTACGGGAATGACAAGGCAAGAAATTTCGGGCAATGGTGGGAAATTCCTCGAGGCGGAAAAAGTGGGAAAGAGAGAGAGAGTGTGTCCCACATTCTCTCATGACATCGAAATTTCGTACAAACGACCGCGTGAAATATGACGTAATGGCTATCGGAAAATATATTAAATTTTATGGCTTAAAAATATGTCATCAATTTTATATCAATAAGATTGCTGAATGGCATATGAAAATAGAAACGCGCGCTTATTGTTATGGCTAAATACCTCTCTTTGCCATGAGTTGACAAGGAGTGACGTATGACCACGTATGTGAGAAACTAAGACGATGAATTGAAAATATGCCGACGTATAATAACATTTACATCAAAATTATACGTTGCCTATTTTATTGCAGTTTTATGATCTGAGGTTATTTCTACTGCTGGACCGTTTTTACGGAAATTTCGCCTCCGACGTTTCGTCCCCGAAAATTTCGCCTGCCCTGATCGTATTAGTGACCAAGTACGTGACTGAAGGTGTGAGTGACGAAGTGAATGGGTGAGCGACCATATGAGTGCGCAATTGAGTATGTGAGTGACCGTGTGATTGACAGTACGAGAGAGACCAAGTGAGTGTCGTTCTTTACACAGTCACTCACTTGACCACTCATGTGGTCATTCACTCACCCATACAGTCAATCACGCACGCAACTGGTCACCTATACAGTCACTTGTACAGTCACTCACTCATACGGTCACTCACCCACGCATGCAATCCCTCACCCACTCATATGGTCATTTACTTACTTGTCACTCATAAGGGGGAGGCAGGCAAAATGTCTAGAGAAAAATGTCAGGTGTGAAATGTCCGGAGCGAAATTTCCTTGGGCGAAATGCACCAGGAACGAAACATCGGAGGCGAAATTTCCGGATCCCGTTCTGGACTAGGATCCATGAAATCTTACAAGTACTTTAGCATGCGTAGTGACAATCTTTACTTATCGATGGATATTCGATCTTTTGAAGACGGTGACTTGTTATATTTATGAAATTACACAATATCTCTCTCAACGCTAAGTTTTAGACAGATATGCATGAAGGGCTCTCGAAAATCCTTGCTGGAGCTACGAAAACTCATTCGACTGACTCTCCACTTTCACAAGTTCGATGACCTGATTAGATTCAAGAGAAGACTTGGCGAATTAAATCCGAGTGTCTGAATGATGATCTGAGCTCTTTCAACCACTTTTGCAAACATTTGAGAACAATATATCATGGCAGAAACATTCTAGAATATGCCATAGTCATTGTGTAACTTGACCAATGTCACTCTGGAACATGGCCATCGCCAATTATGAAATATGTCATCGTCATTTCGGAACATATAGTCGTATTGGATTCAGGAGAGGAGGCATGTTGAATATGATTCAAGTGTGCGAATGATAATTCGATCTTTTCAGACAACTTTACAAAATTTAAGTGTAATTTACCACAGTGAGAAAGATTCTGGAACATGCCATCGTGGTCCTGTAACATGGCAATTGTCATTCTGTAACATGCCATCGTTATTTTGAAACATGTAATAGCAGTGGATTTACGAAAGTACTGATGATATCTAAGTGCCCCTATGATGATTCGAGCTCTTTTCATCTTTTTCGAAACGTTTGAAAGAAATATATCTCGACCAGTCATTCTGGAAAATGCCATAGTTACTCTGGAAAATGCCGCAGTGATTTTGAAACATATCATAGTCATTCTAGAACTTATCGTAATTATTCTGGGAAATTCCATAGTCATTATGGGATTGCCGCTGTGCGGTCGTGTGGGCATCGTGCTGGACTCTCGTCTTGTTGGTTTCCTTCGGTTTTTCAGCTTCGGGGCACGAATGTGACTCTGTCCCCATTTGAAAAGTCTCTCCGCATAGAGCAGGCAGGGCTACAACACGATACTGGAAAAACATGAAAATTCAAGCATATCCATCTTTAATTCAGAAAACGGAAGCCAGATGGGAGCATGAATGCGAAACAAACGCAACTCCACAACATAAATACGTTAGGGCCAAGCATACACTCAGAACACACATTCCGGCATGTGCCGATTCGTTAGAAATTCCGTAGAGGAATGTGTACGATGTGCATATTCGGTCAAGTAACAGTAGTAGTAGTCATTTAGGAACATGCCATAGTGATTCTGGAACATTCTACAGTCGTTCCGGAACATTACAAAGTCATTCTGGAACATGCCATAGTGATTATGTGACATAAAATTATCATTCTGAAGCATGCGATCGTTTTCATAGAAGGAAATGCTCATTGACCGATAAAGATTGTCATTGAGCTTGTTTGAAATTCTCAGCGGACTTCATTCAATCTCTGATATTTGTCCAAAACAATAAAAACAACCTCAGTTCACAACATTTTCTTCTGATGTTTGCACACTAGGTGCAATAAAACAGGTCGCGAGCTATTTTTTTGATCAGGCAGTGTATTCACGTATCAATTTACACCACACAATTTAAAGCACGAACATAGATTTATCGATGTAAAGACAAGATGGCAGCACCTTACATCGACGAAGCAATAAGTCTTAATAAGCCGAACGTCACCTAACTTCCACTTCAAAGTAACTCATAATGAATTCATTGTAGAGAACATGAAAACGTCCGACGTTAGTCAGTTAAAGGGGGCGTGTGTGTGTGTAGTGTGACATCAGTATTGATATTAATAATTAAATCTCTTAGTTTCCGGAGACACATTATTTCAGAATCACCTGGACTAGAAAGACTTCAGCAACATCGTATTCATTACGCTTGTTTGATGAAGGTCGGAAATATATGACACACCGTTATTACCTTGTCGAAGTAAGTGAAATTCCTCTTCGGCTGGACGGACACGAGAATCAATTTCTGTGTATCTCTATCTTACCTGCCAAGGTCTGGATGAGTTATCGGTACGGAAATCGATATCGGTACATATATATCCACCCCCTCCTTCTTCTCCGATTGTCTTACGCTGTCATAACGACTACCTGAGCCATTGATTTCAATTAAGAAAGCTACTATATCTTCAACGAAAGTGGCAGTGAACGTCAAAACAGTTCCTGTGTTATCTTCGCGGGAGTCTCAGTATCGCCTGCGATCAGTCAATAAAACTCGCTGACGTCGGTCCAAAAATATCAAGCTCGTATCTATTTCTGCCTACATAATTGATTTCCTTCCGAATAATGTCAGTCAGTTTGTGTATGGATATATTATCACTTTAGAAGCAAAATCAATATACTTTCGGTTTTCAATTCTACCGTGTTTTAATTTCGATACAATAAAGCTTATCTATAAGTTTTACACCGAAGGCTCCATTGAAATTTGTCCAAATCTGGGTGGTGTCTAAGATACAGAAGTAGAGTATATTGTGGGCATTCTGTGGTTTAGGGTTGCAATCGTTCCTATTCAAAACTGTCTAATTTAACAAAGCCTCCAGTACAGAGGTGTCTAAGTGACCTTCCCTATGAACGCTGCTCTATTGACAATTCTGTGTAGGTGTTGAGCTGTGAGAGCCAGCCAATCGTGCGTACCGCCTGGCGGTATAAACGCGTTGTTCCATGGAAATGTTCCACTCGATGGATATTCTCGTGGATGGAAATGGGTCTCCATACTCTAATAAAAGAGGCGAAAATAAGCACCACCAAATCCTTCAAGTAAGTACAGATGTGTCTAAGGCCGAGAACATAGTGGAACGAAGATACACGTGATACAAGAATTGCGACCAGGAAGAAAAAAAATGCACGAAGTTAGATAAATATATGTCCGCTCATAGTCACTGAGGAGGGAGATAGAGCATGTAAGGAGAGAAACGGGCAAATCAGCAGATCGAGGTGAAAGCAAACAGGTTTGCTCAAGCCGCGCACGTCGTTGAGTGGTCTATTTCTCTCGCTTCGCTTCTCGAGTATGTACTATGTGCGATGTAGAACAAAACAATACAATTGTTTTCGTTTGCTAATCTATGTTATACGCTCCCGTACCTCTTGGTAACCGCACTAAGTGCACGGCCAAACAAGGATGGTGTCCCAATGTGACGTGTTTGAAAAGTTTCGAAAAAATTACCACTGACTCTATTCATTTGAATATGCACAAAAATATTGAAAAAAAATTCTGCGTAATTATTATGGGCCACTCACAAAAAAATGTCAACATTTTGAACACCAATAGAGGCCTAGAATGAATTTAAAAATCTCGCAATCACCCTAGATTGTGAGAGTGACGCCATTCAAACAACATATGATCAAGTACAGCTCGAACAAAAAAAAGAAAGGGAAAAAACTAGTTTATAGAACAGGAAAGCTGAAGGAAAGAAAGCAAAAGATAGCGAAATGAAGTTTCATTTTATAGATATCACCAAGAAGCGTGAGAGGCGATAAATATACAAAAAAAAAGCAGTGCAAAAATGAAAAAAAAAACCAGTCCAAAAATGCAAAAACAGGGCAAAAATGGAAAAATACGAAAACAGTGCAAAAATCCAAAAATGAAAAAAAAAAACAGTGCAAAAAATACAAAAAAGATGCATAGATCAAATTCTGAAAAGATTTAGCATAAATTAAGAAAACACAAAAGAGGGAAAAGTAAAAATAAATGTTCGTCTCCGCCACATGGACCCCGCTTTCAGTCATGTCTGTCATGGAGGCCCCCATTTATAACAGCAGGGACTACGGCCACGTATCAGCGAAAATATTCTCGAGCAATGGTAGGCATTCTATCCAGTATCAGAAAATCCGATGCGATAGTAATGCCATCTGGTGCACTGCAAAAGAACTAAACTATGTTTCCATATTCCTTGTGAGAGATGTTTCAATGTTCCAGACCACGAGACAAATTTTTACCAATTCTTTTTACACGGATTACTCATACAAACATTCACATAACTGTATCTACAACATAAGCACTTTTTCTCTTCTTCACATGTCTCCTTGGCCAGTTCTTAAGCCGACAGTTAGCCCCACAGGGCTAAGAATCCGCCAAAACTTTAATTCTGGTCTGGTAGTCTATCATCATTGCAGCAGTGCGTAAATTCAATTAAAACATTTTTTCAGTAATTTAAAATGATGATTTTTTCAAGTTAGCCTCAAATGCTTTCATAATTCTATAGTTAGGTCTTGGATCCTTGGGGGTTAAGGCACCCCCCAAGTGGGAACAACTGTCCTAGACACAATCTGCATTTTTATAATTTTGTTCTCAACCGAAAAAATACCTTCTACACGTTTAATTCATCTTCTACAACTCATAATAGTTATCCATGGTTAGGGAAGACAAATCCCTACCATCATAATCTTTGATACAACACAATGCGCTCAAGACGCTCTCATCAGGAACATCAATCGGACTGGAATCTTCTGCATGAGTAATTTCCATACAAATTTCACTCGAGTTGTGAAAAGTCCAATGAATTTTCGAGATCTCGCAAACAAAAGCTCCAAAATTTCTGCGAAAGAGTCTTTGCTTTTTCCTCTTCACATCACAATTATAAAAGGAATTAACACTCTTTGCTAAGGTGCGTATTTCGATGACGAATCCAAAGAATGAAGAAATCTTGTGCGCGTCTCTCTCTCTCTCATCATCATCAGAACTAATCTGAAAGCATTTTCTTCGGCTTTTGAGGACTGTTTAGAGAAAAGCGAAGTTTTGCAGATTTATCGAGATCTCTCTCCAATTCCTCTTCTCAAATTTCTTTGCTCCCGCTTGCAAAACGCTTCGACATTATTTGGCAAACGGACAATAGCCCGCTATTAATTAAATTAAGTGCGCCGAAGACGTTTTGGAGAGAAATCTTAGAAATTGTCACTAAGAGGGCGAAAACTGCTTTCGAGCTTCCAGGCTAATGAATTTCTCTACCTTAAGAACGCTTAAGCTCGAGTCCTTCGTGTAGAGAGAAGTCTAAAACTTTACAGGATTTTGTATTTTACAGATGCCTCTGATCCAATTTTCCACGGCTTTAATGCTGGAACGTGTACTTTATAAATGCATCAATGAATGAATCCTAAATCAGTGAAAGAGGAAATATTCTTCTTTCAAAGAAATTTGATGGTCGAGTGATCGGGTAGTGGCCGCTGTGGTGGTCGAGTGGTTATAGTGACGGACTCGCGATGCGAGGATCCGGGTTCGAACCCCACAGTGGTGGTTGGCTGAAGTTGGTTTTCTGTGGTTCCCAACTTCAAGGCGCAAATGCGAGCCGATCTCCCCGTTAAAAAGTCTCGCCACAGAGAGCAGCAGTCCTACAACGATAAATCATTGAATGATAACACTTCACTCATAGTTAGAAAAACTGGTGGCAGATGGCAGCACTACACATAACAAGCATTACAGAGAAACAAAAGGAAAACTTCACGTCAGGTTTCACTACACGTACACGCACATTCCCGCATGTACAGATTCGTTGGGGGTTCCGTGAGGGGGGGGGGTGTAGCAGTAGTAGGTAGGGCCTCCAAAAAATGGCTCGGGGATCCATGATGTTAACTTATGGATGTCATATTTGACATCCATATATTTTATGGGCATCTCTTTTTTCCAGCCACCTCGTTAGGCAATTTGCTTGTTATGGCATTTCTGTTTGTATTTCTATAATGGCGAGCACTTTAAGGTTGCAAGATTTTCGTTCTGCCTTTATTGCCTCGTTTGCAAGTTCGTTCTCGGCCTCTATTGGCTTCTAAGATATCAATATTTAAATTTTTTTTTGAGTGACCCATAATAATTCCACGGGATTTTTAAAATAATTTTGCACGTTTAAATGAGTAAAGTCACTGATAACTTTTCCAAAACTTTTTGAAGAGGTCACCTTGGGACCCTTTCCTTGTAAGGTTAATTTTCAAAAACTTAGGACTTTCAGACAGAGTCACCTAGATTCGCCTTTTTTCACAATAGCCCCTCACTAATACGTAAAAAAATCTGTGCTTATTAGATTCAAGAGAGAATATACATAATCAGAACTTATATAAAATTTTCTGTCAAAGAGTTATAAAAACATTCAAAGGTCTCTTTTGGAAAGTATTTTTTTCATTCATGATAATGAGACAAATGATATTATTAATAATAATGTAAATAATATCAATATGCATATAGAAACGTCCTCTCTACTTGTTAATACCAGATTCATTAAGAGACTGGTTATTTGGGGAGATGAAGATTACAAGGAAGAAAATTCATCTCTGCCCCCAAGGGGACTTTAACCCCGGTCTCTCACTTGCCGGACGAGTGCTCTACCATTTAAGCTGCACTCCAAGGTTGAAATATTCTATCCGCTTCTGTTGAAAATTATTGGGGCTATTTATGTAAAGTTTTTGTTTTGGTTTCAAATAAATCCTCAAGTCATTCCATTTGTATTTGTAGTGATGCAGTATATTCATAATTCCTTGAAATATGATTCCGGTTTTAATATAGAGTAGCGTACTAAAGGGAAAAACAAAAACCGCCGAATGGTATGTCAAGAGATTTTTATATAAATTCTCCGAATTCTATTTGTTATGGTCCAGTCTGGTTCTTGAACGGCTGAGACTGTTAAGGAAGACCAGGAGATCACAATGTACAATGATCGTCAACGTAACACGACACGTGTTAGACGCATTCAGACAACACATTTCACATAGACCGGACGACAAATCCCATAATACGTACTGGCAACAACTGTTGGACTCGTTAGTTCCCCGTAATTAGAAGTCAGATATCAGCACTACTCTAACACATAAAATGCATTCTTCAACAATTATCTGTTATGTTTTATTATCTGTATCTATCGCGCTCAGGACGCAGAAAACAAACCTCGCATCACCGACAGAAAGAGAGCAACTAACTTATTCAAACATATCCTTCCAACGACACGGACAGTATACTAACAGTACCCATTACCGAAATTATTCAAAATGGCATCTGCATTGCTCGTATGAAAAAACTGATATTGCCAAATGATTCTAACTTAAAAATATCCTTCGTATAATCAGCATACTCATTCGTGATTTCAGTCGGACTGACTGATGTAGATACATTTTCTCAGGGCGTACCGAGACTTCCATAAGCTTCCCTGTTCGATGCTGCTCCGTACGAGCTGGATGAAAAAGTTAAGAAACTGTTTGTATGTGATAGTTGAGTGTACGTGTATAAGAGGCGTGTCAATAAAAGAAAGGCGATTTCAGTACATTGTATTCAAAACCCGAAATGCGAATAGCGATGGTAAAGGGTGGGCAAAAAGTCCGTGGAAACTTTGAAAATTCATAAAAACTGGAAAAATAACCGAAATAAAAAACGGTTTGCATGGGTTAGCATCGCTGTCACGTGTTTTTGGAAAGGAAAAAAAAACCCCAGAACAGCCGATAGGTGGCGCTGATGTACACAAGTCAAAGAAAAGAGACGCAAATAACGAACAGAATGCGTCCAAATCGTTTATTACAGAAGTATGCGTTCCACATGACCACCACCATCACCACAGGGGATAACACATTACAGGCGAGTCACAAATCCAGCAACGTCAGAGTGCAGCAGGTCCACATACACGGTTTACAACGGTGAACTGATTGTAGATTAGGAGCACAAGTTCTTATAACCGTCTCATTTGCATATTTCTTTCAAAGGCGCTAGTACCAGTGCCACCTATCGGCTGTTTTTGAGGGTTTTTTTTCCTGTCTTAAAAAAAATACCCGTGACCTAGCGATACTAATCCTGCAAAATGTTTTATTTCGGTTATTTTTATTCATTTTTAAAGTCATTACGGACTTTTTGTCCACCCTGTATAATCGGATTTTCCTATGGTCATATTTTCAAAAACACGAAAGATTCGAATAAAAGGATACGATTCTATGTCTATGCATACATATTAATAAAATATATGTGTTACGTATATATATATATATATTAATACAGAAGAAAAAAATATATATATGTACATAAGTAGGTAATAAATTTCTCTTAATGACCTAGATCTTCGTGATAGAAGCGATAAAAGACTAGAATTCATTGGATATTTCAGAGAATTGGAGAATTTCCAATGTCGGATTTATAAAGAGAAGCTATTAACATTATTACTCTTTTAGTAAGCACTAAAATTTTTTTTTTGCTCACTCAATGTACTAAAAAAATCGTTAAAGACAATGGATGGATACTGACTTCGCTCTCGATGATTTGAAGTTATTAGTCTTTTCCCCCCTTTTGTAGAGCGTTATTCGAAGATATACGGCAGGCAGTTCGTACTAATTAGTAGTTATCTTGCTGAAAAGGAACTGGCGAAAGTTCCCCGAGTTGTCCGGGTAAAGTAGTAGATGCACTAAGTGTGATAGAGTATATGAGATGTTTAACCAGTGTCCGGGAAGAACGTAAATTCTACGATATCTCTTACAATTCGAATAAAATATCAATAATGGAGAGCAAAATACAGAATTTTATTGTGATACGAGGGCAAATCAAAGAAAGAAGATACAGAAAAGAAGAAAAAAATTTGAAAATAATAAGAAAGACACAAAAAAAAAAACAACAACAAATTACTTATCTACATAATTTAAGGCAACTGAATACGTGCGGGGCACTTTTTTTGAAAACACTGATTTTCACAAAGCAAGTGGAGTTTGAATCAAAATACTGTACGAAATAAGGAAATCCAGTGAAATGTCTGAAATACTTCTAAAACTTTTTAAGATATTCTAAATTATGTGATCAAAATTGGTTCATTTTCAGTACTTACGCCAGACATTGTACACTAGAAACCGCACAATTTACTTGAACAGTTTTGATACTGTATTTTTCTGTGTTTCTTATCTTTCCAATGAACTAAACGTTTTAAGAATGCATAAAATATTCTCCGAGATATGACAGTTTTCGTGAAACAACACGCGAATTTTCACAAAAATATTCAATTTTTTCCATTCACAAACAGCTGTAAAATATTAAATTCTAAACATGTAGCCAAGATCCTAGTTCATTACATAGCTTACGTTATCTGCAATACTGTTAAAAATTTCATGCGAACATCTTGCATAGTTTTTTTGAGAAATTCGGTTTCTCTTCGAATAAAGTAACGAAACAACGAATGTTCGAAAAACGCGTTTGAAAATTGTTTGTTGCATTCGACACACCATTGGTCCATATGATTTAAATCAGCCATAACTTTGTTGTTCTTATTGCATGTACAAGAATAAAATAGTTTCGAATCCTGTATAAAACGTTCTTCCAAATGGATTTATAAAACCATTTTCGTAAAAATCATCATTTGAATGCAATTACAGATTTTAAAGTACATTTTTCCTAATGAATTGGTAGTTTTTTTTTTATATCGAAGGAAAAAGATGGATATGTGTATGCACTAGTTGTGTGAAAGTTCGTTCACTCATGCATTATTGTCAAAACGCTGCTTCTTTGAGCAGTCCAAACGCATGCTGGTCGAATGCGAATCCCTCTGGACTGTAGGGAGGATGTTCCAGAGCCTATCAGTAACCTCATTTAGCTTTTTCAGTCATTAATGTAGCAGTGTATGGCCCATCATTGACGTGGAGAAAAATTTTCGCGACGAATGCACCTTGCATACATTTTTAGGTACTCCAGGGTCCAGGTCCAATGATGGAATGAGTTTTCCTGTAGTTAATACTGCACCAACTGTTGATGTTATGTTTGATGTCTTTAGTGGGGGGGGGGGATCATTTATCATTTCCGTGAAGAGCACGAATGCTTTTCGCAGCGATGCTCGTCCGTGGTAGGGTACATTTTCATCCTCATCACGTCCTGCCAAAAATATTTATATGTTACTGTCAAAGTCCGAAAGTGCGGCCATTTCGCGAAGTGACCGGCGATCCCAGGCCAAAGCTCGACTTGCTGATGTAAGACGGCTCGGTAGGAGCGAAATCCATTTTTTTAATTGCCAACGTGTGATACATGTCTATATATAGCACCTATATTCGATTAGCTGCATGTGGTGATGGGGAAAAAAAAAGTTACATTTGAGAGAAGAAACTATATATAAAAATAATTACATATAAACATACATATTTTTTTTCTGCTAAATTTTGGAGAAAAAAATTATTGAAATCAAATCACATCGTGATGACTGCGGTTTGCAGTTAAAATTTTATTAAAACCAAAGGAACATTGTCGCCTCAGTTGAAGGCAACAAAAAATAAATTGAGATAATCATCAATGAACATCGGCAATCGAAATCTTCAAATCTTATAACATAAACAAAATACGTATAAAAAATCTACGACAGATCAAAATTATGAACATGATTTTAAAGATACTATTTAACCATTGAAATATTTAAAATATTTTACTCATAGTTTTGATTGTATGTGCTACCCTATGTTATTCAGAACTTTTACGTATCTCTGATACATACGTACTTAATTTTTTGTTAATTTTAGAAAAAAAAACCCCGTTAAAAACAGCTTGTGTGCATGATAAAATACCATGACTTCAATGTAAATGAATAAAAATCAATTCAAAAAATATATAAAAGAAACTTCAGTTCTTGAAATGACGCAGAAGTTCGAGATTCCATTGACTTAATCTCATTTAAAATTGAATCTTAAATTTAAAAAATAACTTTGAATAAGATTGAATGAAATCTCAAACCTTTGCATCATTTCACGAACTGAGCAGTTTCCTTTATATATTTTGAATCGATTTTTATTCAATTACATTGAGATGTCATGGTGTCTTTATCAAGCTTTTTTAACACTTTTTTTCTCTCGAAAATTTACGAAAAATTAAGTATCAACGATATGTAAAACTTTTGATCAGCATAGAGTAGCACGTACATTCAAAACTATGTGTAAAATATTTGAAATATTTTAATGGGTGATTAATATGTCTTTAACATGTCTATTAGATCGCATTTTTTCACCATGTTAGAAGGTATGAGACCCCTTAACGCGATTCTGCTGTGCATACTTATTTCGTGTAGAAAAAAAAACAACAAAAAAGTGAATACCATTTTGAAGTGACAGTGGCAAATGTCTCAATTTTCATGTTATGTAAAAGTTGTGTTGAAGTTCTTTCTCACTCTGTGCAGAGACTTTTCCACATAGGAGAGCAGCTCACATTTGCACCTCCATTGAGCTACCGAGTACTGATGCGAGTTTCTGAAAAGGACAAGAGAAGAGGAAAGGTATAAATCAGATTTATAAATGATTTACTTAAGTAGTGAATCCGTGGCACACAATTATCCCAAAAATGCCGAAAGATAAAAAGTTAATTTAATCAGTAATTTATAATTAATAACAGTTTAAATTAAAAACAAAGTAGCTCAAAAAATTTTATGAAAGCTTAAAAATTAATTGGTTTGAATTTGGTTCGGGAAAAAAGTTCTTTTTATGAACAAAAATTTTTTTGGTGGAGGAAAAAAAATTAGTTCACATTTTTTCCGATAGAGAGCGCTTCACGAAAGCAAATCACACGGAGACACGCAAATCAAAGTCATTTAAAATTGTACGGTGTACAGTTAACAGCTCAATTCTGAAGTTCCTTGTCACTTGGAGCTTCATGAGGTTTTGGTTTGGTTGTGTGATGTTGATATTCGTATATTATAGGTGAAATGGTTTCAGCTGAGCCGCGAATTGCCGGCTAAAGCTTTGCGCACGTTTTGGACAACAGAAATTATTTAAGAAAGGCTCAAGTTCACTCCTTAGAGGAGATATATCATCTTATACCTCCTCTAAGATCCACCCACATCTTACGAAATCTCGCGCAGCGACCTCTATCGATTAAAACTAGAACTAATATTTTTTTTTCTGTAACAAAGAAAAATGTCCCTTCAGGAGAATAACTTTTTATAAAAACCACATTTTCTCAGACATAACAATACCTTAATTTTTTTGATTTTCTAAACCATTCACGGATTTTTGAGATACCCTGTAATGATTGCCTGTAACTTTTGAATGAAAACTCACCAAAGTACTGCGAGATTGAATTTTCACTCTATGCATTGGTTAGAGCACTTGCCCGATATGCAAGGAAACCCAGGTTCGATTCCCGGAAGAGGCAAATCACTTTTCTTTCCAAATGTCAGTTTCGGCATAACATCCAGAAAATTCAATTTCTCAGTATAGTTCAGGCCGAAAAAATGTCATATCTTCATACTCGCCAAAGCATTTGTAACTAAAACGCTTAATTTCTGTTGTTATTATTACAGTTATTATTATCATAGGAACAATGCAAAAAAACCTGGTATTCGTTCATAGAGATAAACGAAGTGATTTCTCCGGTATCTTGGAGTTCGTTACAACGGGATTCGACCGTATTATTTTTTTTTTTCTGTGCTAAAGTGTCACAAAACTTTCAGGAGAACCGAAAAGTGGCAAACATGAGGAAAACACAAGACATCTTTGGACAACTTAAAACCCTTTCCTTACTGAACAAATAATTGATATCTCATAGAAAACAGTCTAACTTCCGCCTTCGATCACAATAGGAAAGATTTCATGCGGCTGATTTGACTCAACCTGATTCTCATCCTCCGAGACAATGATGGATAAGGAAACAGAGAAGAAAAATATATATATATTAAATCAATTTACATCGTTTGCAAGGGAATCGCCATAAGCAAACTCGCGCTCTTCTCTATCTTTAGATATATATGCACGCAAACACACATATACCATGATATATCGGAAAAAGTGAGCA
The DNA here is from genome assembly GCF_987345545.1 of Pholcus phalangioides. Classification (NCBI taxonomy): domain Eukaryota; kingdom Metazoa; phylum Arthropoda; class Arachnida; order Araneae; family Pholcidae; genus Pholcus; species Pholcus phalangioides. Next base: position 23,763,934 of record NW_028301615.1, on the reverse strand, counting down.
GCTGGTCCAGAAGCGAAAAACGAGATAAAGGAGGTGCTTTTTTTGCAAGCAGAAATGTTATCCTATTTATCATCAAAGTCGGTCAGCCACCGCCTAATAAATCAGGATGAGCGGTATATGGAGAGTTTCATCTACGTCGCTTGTGCGTATATATGCGCTCCTAACATTTATTATTGAGTTATATCGGAGACCGATTGGAAGAGCAGAGGGCGTCGGAAAATGGCGATCGAATCTTATATTAACATTCTTTGATACCGGCTGATGCGGTGTTGCAGAAAAAGAGAAGAAAAAAAACAAATTTCATTGGAATTTATCATCAGATGCTCGGCAATGTCTATTCTTCCGAGCTCATGCACCAACAGGCGGATATACGTGTACCGTATTATCCTGTAATAATGGATATAAATTACCCTTTGGGATTGTTGCGTGGTTCTTTTGCGAGTGTTAATGCTGACCTTGATTGACTTTTTATTCGAAAACCATATTACTATGAGGGAGACCATTATAATGAATCGAGAAAACTTTTTGTTGTTGAAATAATTGTCTAATATACAAGGTAATACCTGTAATAATGGGGTTGTAGATAAATTGATACCCCTCAGCCGTATGTAGCGCCCATTGCTCACTCTGATGGACGTATTTTGATAAAACTTGGTGTACGGGATATATGAACCATGGAGAAAAGAAACATCCAATAAAAATAGTTCAATTTTTGACCACCAGTTGCCTTTTTCCCCATGGTTCCAATGACGTGTAATACTATGTTTCAATGAAATACACCACCACAACGGGGGCGCTACATTGGTCAGAGTAGTGTCAGTATAATTAAGCTTAATAGTGTCATATTTATTTTCCAGCACACGCGCCCGTTGTGCTGGACGTATTTCATTGAAACTTGGTATATACGACAGTTGAATTACGGGGGAAAAATGACTTTAATAAATAAACGCCACTTCTTGACCGGGTGGTCAAAAATTCAACTATCTTGATTGAATGTTTCATTTGGTCCATATATCTTATATACCAAGTCTCATAGAAATATTCCCATCAGAATGGGCGCTACATACGCTACTACTGGGTAGTGCCGGTTTATTTATAACCACCCTGGACTTATTTATTGCTATTAGGAGAACGTTAAACGCCACTTGCTGGCCACAGGGTCTTTCTGACCAATCATAATTTTTCGGAATATTTCTCTTTTGCGAACATCGTTCGTTGACATGGAAATTGAAGCAATGCTCAATTGTAGTCATATCCATAAGCACTATTACAATTTATAAAATTAATTACAAATATATTTTCAATTAAATTGTAAGCAAAAAAGATGACAATTTATATATATGTATATATATACTAAAACCTCAAATACGTCTCATGTTTCCCTATTTTTAACACGATTAATATGATGTAGGTGTAATATCTATGGATACATTGTCCTAATGTATTGTTTTTCATGTTCAACCACTGTCTGTCGATCTTTGTGGCCACCCATGAACAACACTAGTGTATTTCAACCTTTTTATAATTTGCGCACCGGTTAGAATACATGAAAATTTCTCCGACAACATAAACGGGAGAAATAATTTGAGAACCGGCGAAAAAAGAAGTAATTGGAGGGAAAATTTCCTCTAACCTTTTAACTTATTGTATTTTATCATGTAAGAAATGTTTTTGAGCTGGGAAATGTGCTGCCACCTATGCGATAAAAACGAAACTATTTGTTATAATTCTTCAAGTAAAATTGATTGTTGGTATGTCTTGAAGTAAATAGGGGTAGTCCAGAATCGGAGAGATAGGGAGTTGCTCCAGAACAATCTAAACAGGATCGTAGCGAATGGAGCATGTCTTTTAGCGTTGACAAGTGCATGGTCTCTCAGTTTGGTTCGAACAACCTACGTTTAACTTACGAGTTGAATGGTGCTATTATTTCTGGATACAACTAGAATCACCGATCTGGGTATTCTTATTGATGAGCGGATTGGGTTTTCTGAACATTGTTCAGTGGTAGTCAAAAGATCAAATAGAATGCTTTGTTTTATTCTCAAAAAGGTCTTTTCGCGTTCTCCTAAAGTGATCCTTCCATTTTTCCGGGGCTTAGTTCGTCCTGGATTGGTATGCGATGTCAGGTTTGGGGAAAAATACTTACAAAGGGCCATTGACTTGGTCGAGGGATTTCAGAGAAGAACCACGCGTGCTCTTTATGACGCAGGGCTTTAGCTATGAAGAGAGACTTGACTGTTTGAAAACGTTTACATTGGAAGAGCTCAGGTGTCGGTGGAAGGGATGATTGAAGTGTTTAAAACTTTCAATGGGGGAGGATAAAATGGACCATTATTCATTAATGCATTGCCAATCAACTGCTTCGACAAGTGGACATCAATTTGTATTGGTAAAGGATAATTATAGGTCGGTGTGTTGCAGGGAGTTTTTCTTTAATAGGGTTGTTAATAAATGTAATAGCTTACCTTCGGGGGTCGTGAATTCTAATGCAATTCACAATTGACACGCTTAAAAAGAAATACGATAAATATATTGGGATAAATCGAGAAACTATCCATACTCAGATGCGACAACCATAATTTTTTATGGGCAATATATTCATATTTTGTCATATTTATCGATTTTTCATTGCTTTCATTGAGTTGCTGTATTTTTGATATAGTCGAATAATAAGACTAATAATAAAGGTCAAATAATCTTTATTATAAGAAAATTTTACAACTAATACTCATATGAGCAATCACCAGCTGCAATACAGGCGTTGCATCGCCTTACACAGGCCATAGGGTCCTTAGTTACGGCTATAACTGGCGTACTTCCTCCACTGCATCATGAATTGTCGCTATCCAATTTACCATTCTCACGCTTCTTGCATGATGTCTTTGGGCGAAAATCGAACTCGTCTCCACGAGTTGTCTGTGCAAGCGTTGAAATGTTCTCTGATTGGGCACTGCCCTGTTTGGAAATCGCCCGTGTCTTGTAAATCTGCGGCATTGCCGTTTGCAGCCCTATAAAGGTGAATATCGATATATGCTGCCGAAGGTCTATCGGTATGTATCGAACATCTCTGCCATCTCTGATCCAGTAGCAGCTGAATGACGGGTTCTGCGAAAGGCAACGTCTCATCCACCACAGAGAAAACGAATTCTCGCGGCTCGCCACTTGCTGTCCGACTCCACATTGCACAGTGAGAGTTTTTCGCTTCGGCGAGTTCTAATCACCCCTTACAGTTCTGATCAACAGTTTAGTTACACCTAGTTAGAAAAATTAATAGCAGGTGGCAGCACTACATCTAACAAGCATTACACAAAAACAAAGATTTCGCTAAGTTCACAACACGGACAAGTACATTCCAACATGTACCAATTCGTTAGAAGTTCCGCAGAAGAAAGTGGACGAAGCGCTTGTGTGGTTTAGTTACACCCTGTATATTTTGCTACATAAGCCTGTTAGCTTTCCTGTATTATATACACATTAAAATGTATAGAAGAAACAATCTGTATTCGAAATACTTTGTATTCTGCAAGAAAAGTAGAATAAATTCTGTGAAAAAGAACCGGAGAACCCAGACGTCTACGTCACTATACACCACATATGCATATAAATAGAGTGATAAAAATAAGGATAGATGTGTATTGAATCACGAAGATGTTTCCATCGATACCTGTCACTTGGCGTGCAGATCACGTTTCAAAGATTGACATCAATCCACTTCATTCAAGGGTGTACAAACACGAAATAAACAGGGAATTCGGGGAATAAAAACAAGAGAAACAACACACACACGCATGGATTTTTCAGAATTTTATAGATGCCGATTCTGTATTTTCGCAAGGAATAGTTGCGGTATTTCCCAAAGAATCTACAGATGATATTGATGTTTTTCACACATAATATAATTAACGTTAGCATATCAAAAAATAGCTGTAATATTATACCATAATATTCAACATTTATCTGGTCCAGGGAGATACAGGGTGGTCGTAAAATAGCTTTGCCGATGTACGAGCCCCTAGCGGCCGCAAAATGCAATGGATGCAAATGAAATTCGAGTTATAGGCATTTACAAGTATGCGCTGGATAATGAGAAGAAAAACAAACACCTAGCTCTCGTGGTCATGGTTAGAACAACAAAATTTCGAAAAATTTGGATCAAAACTCTCAATTTTATGCATTGAAAAGTGAACAGCAAAGAGAGAATCGATCCCATAGCCCAGAGAAGACCTGATCTTGATTCTGCCACTTGATGGCAAAATAGAAGAAATCAAGAAATCGTAAATGTGTACAACTATTTAGGTGTCAATTCGTTCCCGCTCGAGCGTTTTACGAAAAAATACTGACCACGTAGTGGCTAAAGCCAAGGTTGCTTCAAGTGGAGCTATTCAGATTCTCAGTAAGACACGTAAATCATCTGTTTCCACGGTATTAAAATTAACTTTCTGTCAAGGTCCGTTGTAAATATTACTGCACCAATTTTGTCACTAGACCAGTAACTTTGTTATTGGTACTTATACCAATAACTTAACTCAGTCACAATGTTATACAGCCACAAACACATCACGGACATAAACTCACAAGTTTACGGTAATTTAAATAAATTTTCTTCAGGAAGCACAGTACAAGTTGAACTCTACTTGGCAATCTATTTATACTTCTATGTATTTACTATACTTTACATTCGTATTGGTTGCATATCCATTCTCAACAAAATAAGTATGTAATAATGGTAGTAATTTAATATTAAGTGCCTCACGCACGCAGCCACACACACTATCCAAAACAAATATTGGTGAATGGACTGGGATGTAAACAGATTTTATCAATTTTATAATAAACTTTCTTGACATCCTGGTATTTTTCATTCATCTGTTGCCGATTTCAGAAGATTTTTGTTATTATTGCATTGTATATATACTGTATGTATCATAGGCGCCGGAAACTAGGGGCTGAGGAAATCTGAGTCCCCCCCCCCCCAATAAGTTTTGAGATCCGGAACTTTTGCCCCCGACATCTCGCCCCTGGAACGTTTCGTCCCCGTTACATTTGGCGCCCGGAAATTACGCCCCTGGTGCCCCGAAAAATTCACACCTGACATTTCACCTGCCCTGAACGTGTGATTGACTGTATGAGTGACCGTATGAGTGATTGACTGTATGAGTGATTGACTGTATGAGTGATTGACTGTATGAGTGATTGACTGTATGAGTGACCGTGTGAATGATCGAGTGACCGTATGAGTGACCAAGTGAGTGTGAAATGAACTGTAGGAGTGCGTTAGTGACCGTACAAATGACTGAGCGAGTGGCAGAATGACTCACCACGTGAGTGACCGTATCAATGTAGTATGTATGTATCCGTAGTGTGCAATTGACTTTATGAGTGAATGACCGTATGAGTGACCACGTGACTGACCGAATGGCCGTATGAGTGACCACGTGACTGACCGAATGGCCGTATGAGTGAGCAAATGAATGACCGCATGAGCGACCAAGTGATTAACTGTATGAGTGATCAATTGAGTGATAGTGGGATTGACCGTGTCAGTGACAAAGGGAGGAATTGAGCGATGGAACGTTTGAGTGAATAAGTGACTGACCGAATGAGTGACCCAGTGAGTGGCTAATTAAATACTGGTGTAAGTTTCCTAGTAAATGATTGAGCGTATGAGTGACCGAGTGTCTGACGGAATGAAAGACCGAGTGAATGCTTGAATAAATTTGCGAGTGACTGAGTGATTGAGCATATGAGTGATCAAGGGAGAGACTGAGTGATTAACCGTATGAGTGACCGAGTGACTGACCGCATGAGTGACCGAGTGACTGACCGCATGAGTGACCAAGTGGTTAACTGCATGAGTGACCAAGTGAGTGACTGTATATGTGACGGTACGAGTGCTCAAGTGAGTGATCAAGGGACTGACCGTGTGAGTGACCAAGGGAGTTACTGAGTGATGGAACGCGTAAGTGAATGTGTGACCAAGTGAGTGACTGCATGAGTGACCGAAAGATTGATAAAGTGAATGACTGCATGAGTGACCGAAAGATGATAAAGTGAATGACCGTATGATTGACCCAGTGAGCGACTGAGTGATTGACAAAGTGAGCGATTGAGTGATTGACAGAGTGAGCAATTGAGTGATTGGCAAAGTGCGAGGGTGGAGTGTCTGCAAAGATGATCCTCCTCATCCCCTCCCTTTTTATAGGTGGTTTCGTAGCACTGAGTGACAAAGTGACTCACACTTTAATGGATTCTAAGAATTTAGAATTTTCAGTTTAAGCATAAAATATTTTTCCCAAATTTACGACTCACACCGGTGTGATCACTCACACTATCATTCATATATTCACTCATACGGTCACGCGTACGGTCAAGGTAGGCAAAATGACAGGGGGTCAATTTCCGATTCACTTGATTACTCACTGAGTAACTCATATGATCACTCACTGGGTCACTCATATGGTCAGGGTAGGTGAAATGTCCGGGGAAAAAAATTTCAATTCACTCGATCACTCATGTATTCATTCACTTGGTCACTTGTACCATCATTCATGTATTCATTCACTTGGTCACTTGTACCATCATTCATATGTTCACTCATAGAGTCACGCGTACGATAAGGGCTGGCGAAATATCAGAGATAAATTTCCGATTTACTTGATTACTTACTGAGTCACTCATATGATCACTCACTGAGTCACTCATATGGTCACTCACTGGGTCACTGATATGGTCAGGGCAGGCGAACGGTCAGGGCGAAATTCCCGGTGTGAAATGTCCGGGGGCTAAATGTACTGGGGTGAGATGTCAGGGGAGAAAATTTCCGGGGGCCAAATGAACTGGGGACGAAACGTGCCAGGGGCGAGATGTCGGGGACGAAATGACGGAGGCGAAATATCGGGGGCAAAGGTTCCGTGAACCGCAAGTTTTGTAAGAGGGCTGAGATCCCCAATAATTTCTGAAAAAACAATGTAAGACAACTTCCCTCTCCTGGGTTCGTGCTTGAGTCCCGTATACACGGGACGACCAGCAAGTTTCAGCCCTCTCAATGTTTCCTTCATGTCGGCGCCATAGCATGTATCTCTTTTCTCTTCATGTTTGCATTAAGTGTTTGCATTTTGGGGGATTTTTCGCTACTTTATTTGTACTCAGTGTATTTTATTATTTATCGCTATCTGTGGTAATTTTTATTTTTACTGCAAGCTGTGATTGGGTTTCAACCTGTTGCGTTGTATTTTGGAACAGAATAAATAAGTACGATAAATATTGAATCACGATTACTTTTTTCATCGATAAATGTCACTTGGCGTGCGGATAACGCTCCAAAGATTGACATCAATCCAGTTCATTCAAGGGCGTACAAACACGACGTAAACAGGGAATCGGGAGCATGAAACAAGAAAAACAAACTTACAAGGATATTTTCAGAATTTTCCAGCATTTTCCTAGGAATAGGATCGATATTTTCCCAAGGATCCTACAGATGACACTGATGTTTTTCTCACGTAATATAATTAACGTTAGTATATCAATAGCTGTAACATAACACCGTAATACTCAACATTTATCAGTTCCAGAGAGATACAAACAGTTACCGAAGAGAATAAAGAGCAGAGAAAGCCCCGCCCCCCCCTCCTTCACTAAAGATATCTAACGTTGGAACGTGGACAACACAAAAGAAATTGATGATAATAAATATCGTCCGGAATTTTTTATTTTTTGTACCCCAGCTCCGTGATCACCGTCGGATATATATATTGATATATACTATATCGTTCCGGTAATTTGTTGGGCAATATAACTGACAGGATAGTGGACGCGGGCAATCTTACCGCTTAACAATATCTACTGCTTCATCCGTGTTGCCAGGGTTATGTTAGTGAAAGATTTGTGATACTATCTCGCTACTAATATGATTGTCCAGCTTCAGTGGTGATACGATTCATGTTCCCTCTTTCATACTGATTTTATTGGAATTTATTTCAAGAATTCACCTATTTTTTACCGTAATTTACTGTGCATAACGCACATATGTAAATTTCGTTTATGGATAATTAAAGTTTGAGGAGGTGGTTTTAGTCAAATTTTTGTTGAGTGTATTCTATTTTTATTCTCACCATCGAAGAAAAAAATTTAAAAGTATTGTCAAAGTATTTACTTTTATTGAAACTTCTCATAGTAAAAAGCTGCAGGTAATGCGTCAGAGTACTTGAACCTATTAGGCAATGCAGGCTAAATTGAAGTTTTCATTATTTCTGAAATTACCTTAACCAATTATGAAGTTTTCGTTCTCATCAAATCTGAAACTATTTCTAAAAGTAATAATGGAATTATTTCTGAAGTAACTAAATTTTCATCAGTTGTGAAAAATTTCTTTCATTAATTTATAAAATTTCATCAAATCATGAACAAATTTTTCCATTGAAATTTTCATCAATCCTGAAATAATTTCTTTTGATTATGCTGAAATAATTTATCTCAATAATTTTGGAATTACTTATTTCAATAATTAATTATGAAATCATTTCTAAAATGTGAAATGTTCTAAAATGAATGAAATGAAATTCCTGAAATTAAAAACTATGGCAATGATGGATGTTCATTGCCATAGTTCTCACCGAGTTCTTTGTTGTGTAGTTGATAATGTATGAAGTAATAATTATGAAGAAATAACGTGTCGTCTAAAAAGTCATTATAATGCTAAAAAATGGATTATATATACCTTAAAACAATAAAAATTAATTAAATTCCATATTCCAAAAAATAGAAATTTTTGTGAAAAAATGGCTAAAATCTTAGAATTCAAACATTAAGTGCTACTATTGAGCTCCTTAGTACATGTATGTGTACATATATATATATAGATATAGATATGACATAATATATTACTTATGTACGTCAGTAAAACGGTAAATACATGCCATAAACGCAATGAAGTATCGATATAATGGTATATACAAAATAAATAAATATTACGTATACTGATTCAATAACGTAGAACCCTCCATAGCGAAATAAGTATTTGACTTTATAATACGCATTCAGGACATTCCTATGTAAATACGTATTTCGTTCGGATCAACGTTATTCTATCAATGTTGCATGTGTGACTACAGTAGACACTTTCGTATACGAAACGAAGTGGGACTGATAAAAAAAAATGTAAAATAAACACAGAAAAATTTCGGAGATATGAGTAAATATCGTAGTAGAATTATAGAAATATCATCGTAAAAAAGGAACAATATTTATTTTTAGTCTAGAATAAAATATTGTTCCGGATAACGTCTCTCACAAGCAATTGAGATGTGAAAGATTGAGTGTGAAAAGATTTATTTTCACAGCTATTCAGAAAACAGCTGTTCTGACGAAAACACGCCAACAGACAAAGCGACTTAAAAATAAGCTATGTCAAAATTAGATCTTTGAGTTTTCATTTGATGGCTATTAAATACGGGCGAGACTAGCTTCCAGAGAATTCTACCCTTTTCTCAAAAAAAACCAATCCTTTCCTTTAACGACATGGCATCGCTAATTTATTGCTGTCCCCAGACTTGGCAAGTTTGCCGTTAATTTGGCGAGATTTACAGAGTGATGCAATAATGATTATTTTCAGATGAAAAATGACATATCACGTGATAAAAGTGACTATTTACATAGTTTTCGTAACAATGTAGTTCCGTGCACGTAGGAGCCAAAATCAATATCCTCGTGCTCATAACAACCAATACTTCCCTATTAATTAATAGGGCAAAAGGAGACCAATGATTGTATCTTTGTTTATTGTTAGAGGCCTTATTTTTGAAATCTTCTCATCAATTAAAGACGTTGTTGAAAGAACTAGACATCTCCTGTTTTCAAATTTTTCAGGACGGACAAAAGGCACTTTGAAAAAAAATACTTAGCGTTTCGTAAAACATGTCAAATTCTGGTAAAACATTGAAGTAATAGTTTCCTCTATCGCAGACCGGTTTTACGTTTCCAACTTTTTGCCTGCTTTTTTGTTTTTTTATTGAAAAAGGAAGAATTGCTTTTTTTGCACCCAAGATTGGAAGTCTGTGACCAGGCTTATCAATAAGATCCTGGTAGATAATCAAAACTATTTATTAAAAAATTTAAACTATGTGTTTAACAAGAAGTAACTTGTAATAAGGTCATAGAAAAAAGAATATCTAGAAAATTTTATAATAATCATGAAGTTTAATTTAAGACTTGACCAAAACCACTTAGAAAAAAATTATATTATTACACTTTCAATAAGAACACCCCTTTCGTACGGTCAGCCCTCTTTTATGGACGATTTTTTGTCCTGCGAGTGTTCGCAAAACAACGGCTATACTGTACTGAACAGATTATCCTTCCATTCGGACAGCGAGCGAAACGTCGCTCATTCAATAACAATATCAGAGAGTGACCTGACCAGTTTCATCCGAGATATTTTGTAGAACACATACTGCAGTAATAAAAAATTTGGAGGCATTCTGTTCGTTGTTTGCGTATCTTTCCTTTGACTCGCGTACGTCAGCGCCACCTATCGGCTGTTTTGGAGGTTTTTCCTGTCTTAAAAAAATTCCCGTGACCTAGCGATGCTAAACCCTGCAAAATGGTTTTTTTTTTAATTTCGGTTATTTTTTTCCGGTTTTTATGAATATTTAAAGTTTCTACGGAATTTTGCCCACCCCTGTATATTTAATATTAATCACTAAAGAAAAAGTCCCGATTGCCATCAGGAAGAGAATGTTTTTATTTAAATTTTGATTAATTAATGGAACAAATATTTATTTTTAATCAAAACTTCCAGATTAACTCCGGATGGGACAAAAAACTAGAAATGTATAATTGAAAAAAAAAATATAGTCTTTAAATATTTAAATTTCATCAAGCCCCAGTGCATTCAATCTAATAGGGAAAAGAAAATTAATTCTACATTTGTATATTACTGAAATACTAAAACCAATTCCTTCGGCTTTAAATATAATGAAATCATAATCCCTGGTGCGAGAGAAATGTCACCAATGATTCGATGAATTCTTTCAAAATAGAAAATAAAATGGTAATTGGAAATTCATTCCTACGAAAAATATAATATTTTATTATGGAAAATCGCTTTGAAACAACCGAAATAAAGAATTTTTTAAATATAGAATTCAATTAAAAATATTCACCATGAAACAAAGAATGAAGTCTGGAAAAACCATGATTATCTCATTTAATAAATCAGATAAGTATCCGAGTAAATTGAATTCATCAAATTTTGTAATAAATACTTCATTCGTTGATAGAAAAGTCGAAATAAATCGCTTTGTTTCTCAAATTGAAGGTAAGCTAATCAAATACTATATTCCCGTATTATTTTTTTCCCGTTTAAATGATTTAATTTTATGGATTTTTCTGGATTTTTTTTGATTTTTAAATTCAGTGATGCAATTACGGGTTTGAAATTGCAATAAAATTCATAAAGAATTAGTAATAAAAAGTTAATAATAAATTTAATCATTAATTATGATGGACTAAGTTCTTACTTAGTTCATCGTAAAGTAAATATTGCAAATAAATTGTAGTGAAAATTCGATGAAATTTAATTTTGAATTTTTTTTTTGTTTTGAATTTCTGTGATTTCGATTTCTCGAGGGAAAAATCTATTTTTGTTATTATTAATTAATTAACAATTATTATGTCGTGCTTTCTTATCAAACGCAGATATTTAGGAAAACCATTAAATTTCAATTATTTCAAAATAATATTTTTGAAAATTCACGGACTTGAAAAATCTGTGGTTTACGCATCGAAGAAAACGTGTCAATCAAATAAAAGGGAAAACCCGGATATTTTTTTTGAAATTGTTACTGGTGACCATATAGAAATCCCGTTTATCGGGACCTATTTTTTCCGTCCTGATTTTTTTTAGCAATAATTACCCAATTTGCTTATCTTAACCATCATAGTTGGTGACAATTACCGATTTTACTTACTTGAAATCGCGATTACCCATATTTTACCTGAGAAAACGGGGTCAGCCTGAAATTGCAAGTACTGTAAGAGTATTTTCTTTAGGGATTTTCCATTCAAACAAAGCTCAATTTGGTGACTTTTAGGGATATTTCTATGAAGATACGAAAATCGGAAGAATTAGATTTCCGACCGGAAGATTTTAATAAGGCTGAAAAATCGGAAGGTATCCGGGTAAATCGGAGTCATCGGCACCTATGAAATATTAAAAATTCCAAAACTTACAAGTATTCACATAAATTCCTGCTGGAGTGCATCAAGCGACCGAAAGCATTCAAATCTCTTTCTTGGCGGTAAAAAACAAATCATAATACTGTATACAGTCGAATTCCGTTTTAACGAATACCGTTATAGCGAAAATCTCGTTTTAACGAACACTTTTCTAATCCCCCAAATAAGTTTCCAAAGAACAATGATAGGTAACCTGGAATTCCTTTATAACGAAATTTCGTTTTAACGAAGTGATTCCTCCGGTCTCTTGGCATTCGTTATGACAGGATTCAACTGTATACGGCTAAAATACAATTATATCAGCTCGTTAAGAAAATAATGACAGCTAAATAAATTGGAAAAATTTACTCGGAAATAATTTAAACAAAATAGATTAATTAACAAAATTAATTTAATAACAAAATAGAAAATGTAAATTTATATAATGGTCCCCTGATTTTCAATTAAAATGTTGTTGCGCGTCCATAATTAAAAGCGCCTATTTTAAAGTAGCCTATAGGCGAAACCAGTCAAAAGAAAATTGTGAAATTTTGAGGAGGATTTCATGAAGTGGGGACGGGAATTTTTTTCGGGGGAAAAAGAATTAGTTGCACATGTCGCCAGCAGAGGGCGTTTTATTAAGAAATGACACATTTCGGAAAACGTTTAAAATTTTAACAATTGTTACTTCAACAAAACATGGTCCACATGATGGCCATCATTTTCAGATACCATGTGAAATCGCAAGATGGCATGTTCCACAACTGACCGAAGTGTGTGAGGGACGGTGCTCAGCACGTGGCGTGAAATGCTGCTGCCTTTAAGGTCAGGTGAAGTTCTTGGATTGTCACGAGTTACCAGACGTTTCAAATGCCCCCAAAACCAAAAAAAAATTGCATGGATTAAGGTCCGGGGATCGGGGAAGCCATAGATTAGGCACGTTCTTCTGTAAAATGTGCTTTAAGAACATTCTTAACACACAACTACAATGTGTGGAGAAGCTCCGTCTTGCATAAACATTGTGTCTCCAAGGCAATGATGAGCTTGCAGAGTCGGAACAATTTCGCTCTGTAACAGCAATGCATATCGCTTCCCGGTGATCGAACATGTCACTGGACCTGTAGAACGCAACTCCTTGCAGAAGTAGGGACCGAGAATAAATGATACAGTAAATCCACACCATAACGTCACTTTTGGTAACTGCAACGGAACCTCTAAGATAGCGTGTGGATTATCTGTCGGCAGTTGTGAGTATTGACTGCACCATCGAAGTGAAAATGCGCTTCGTCTGTCCAGAGGATATTCCAAGGCCATTCTGAATCAACCTCAACGTGAGCTACAAACTGCAGTGAGAACCGGAGTCGAGCGTCATAATCATGTGGAAGCAACCGCTGCAAAAGTGAAAGTTTGTACAGATAATATCGGAGGATATTCCGCATGATCTCATGGACAGTTGAACGTGGCCTATCCACCGCGCTACACGCCTGACCACGACAATTTGAAGCTCTGTCCTCTTCCACCTGAAGCGAAACCTCCTATACTGCTAATATAGATACAGGGTTTCTATCCAGGACGAATAGCCAACAATCTTGTGGTTTCAAATTTCGTTATCATACTCCGAAGATTTTTAACATTCATTGGAGCTTTTCGAATCCTCTTCTAAGTCCCATATTTCCGTAGAGCAGTTACTGAGGAATTGCTGTTTTGGCTGCTGAATTTGACCAAGAAAGCGCGATCTCGTAAACTTATCGTCATTGTGAGCACCAAACACATTGAGAAACAAGATCTCTGCGAATGTTTCTACGTTTTATAACAGCTGATGCGTGACATCACATAAATTTACATGTTTACTACGGGTATTCAAAGTGAAACGCCCTCTGGTGACCACATGTGCAACTAATGTTTTCCCCATCAAGCATATTCCCATCCCACTTCATGAAGTCCTCCACAAAATTTCACATTTCTCTGATGACTGGTTTGACCTGTAGGCTAATTTAAAATAGGTCCTTTTAATTATGAACGCCCGGTATATATATTTTTATTTTGTTACACAATGTGTCTTGACTCTCAAAACTGGTACAGGGCAATTTTCGAACGCCTTTGAAGCATTTTTTTAATTGGAATCACACCTCTTCGTTGGACAGTTGATGAGATAAAGGCCGTGCTAGCACTTACACGACACCCTGTATACAACGCAAATGACAACAAAAATCTTCTAAAGTCGGTATACACGAATGAAAATAACCAGATGGCGAGGAAGCTTATTATCAAAAATCAGAAAATCTGTTCACACACAGTATATTTACCATAATTAGTATTGAATAACTTGACGGGAAATAAGCAATTCGATCTCGTATTGTGGCATTTAATGTCAAAACATGTTTCGTTAAGAATGGATATTCAATCAATATGGTCACATTCAACAGTTCCTAAAAACATTTAATGAGCGCAATGTCTGCGTTTTTGTAAACTAATAGCATTAAAACTGTTCCATACATGAGTGACTGATAAAAAATTGTTATATAAAGACCATACCTTTTTGAAAGCTGGTCAAGAAACTTATGACCAGGTAAAGAAATTTGATAAAAGTTTGTCCGAAATTTATTTTTTTTACAATTCTGCATATATTTTATCACTACATGAACGAAGTATATTAGCTGGTCCGGAAAACTATGACCCAGGGGTGGATCAAGAGCACGCAACTAGGGAGAGGTGATTTTACAAATCGCTAAAAAAAATGAGTCTCAGCATAGTGTGACCATAGAATATACCAAATATTGTCCCGTATTTTTCGTGACAGTCCCGTTTTTATGGTTTCCCCCCCCCCCATCCCGACTTTTCCTTCAAAATGTCACTGTGTTTTAAAAATGTTTTTTTCGAATTTGATGTTGCAATATTATAGAAGTTCCGAACATTTCATGAATTATCGCATTTCACTATTTTTTTTTTGGGGGGGGGGAGTGATCGAGGTGATCACTCTCCCTCCATAGTCTCACCCTTGCTATGACCAGCTACATAAATTGATAAAATTATTTACCAAACATATATATAAACTCGATTTTTCTTGAAATTGGACATCCTTCGCACACTAATTCAAGTTTTCGTATTTTCGCATTTTCAATTTAAATTTTTTATCGAAATTCTTTACTGGTAAACGATTTATTTTTGAGTGATTATAACTAATCAATAGTAATATTGAATAGCTATAAATTGCGTGATAGCGATACCCATGATGTCCGATGCACGCTATAATGAAAGAAAATAAATCTCGATAATTTTTTACGTGTTCCCCTATCTGGACTGAAATTTCTTCGGAAAAATTCCATCTCTCATTTTAATGCGGTAATGAAAAATACATTGATGTTACACGTGCACGTAATGGATTCTATATTCATTAATTCACAAACATGGAAGCGGTAGATTTTCAAACCAGCGTTGCATTTCCCAATGCGAAGCCATCTTCTCTGAATTCTCGCGTATTGATAACGAGGTCTGATTCGAGTCGGAATTCCTGCACGATCAGACAAGGGATAGATAGAATGTTATGTGGGTAATGGTTGGGAAGTTAAGCCTTAAAATTAAGGGGTAGGGGTGAGGGCAGTGATCGCATAAGGGTATACAAATATATCGTATACAAATTCGATATTCTTTTACGCAGATAAACAATTCATTTTTTATCTAATTAACAGAGACATTAACCCTTTAAGGTCGCAGCCAAAATCACTATATCCCCTTTCAAAATGCCATATCTTTTTTTTAATGAAGTAGGGTTCCTTCGGATTTTCAGCAGGTGCGAATAAATGGCTGTATGGTAAAGAGCTTCCTTGCCGAAAATCAACTTTACGAAATATTTGGGCTTTTCAATGCTAAAATAAGTGGCTTTTATGGAACTAGATATCTCGTCAATTCTGCTTAACGGGTCAAATCACCAGCAAATCGCGTTATAGCAATGCCCGCAATGTTGCCCGCAATTATAAAAGAAAGTTAATGTTAATACTGATTTCTATATGCTCCTATTTGGCCTGAAATTTCTAAATTAAATCTTTTATTTCAATGCGGTAATGAAAAATATACATCGGCGTTACATATACGTAATGGTGGAATCGAAGACGGAGAAGAAGTGGATTTTCTCTTTCTCTCTCTCTCTCTCACACACACACACACACAAACTAGCGTTTGAACCATTTCCCAAGACGGCGTCATCTTTTCTGAATTCTCGCGTATTCATAACGAGATCTTATTCGGGTCGAAATTCCTCAAGGGAATCTCACAGACCCGAGATCATTCTTTGTGCATCGAACCTTCAGATTGATTCTATCTATCTCTTGTTCGAATGCAACCCTCAGCATTTCGGTCATTTATTTCTCACGTACAGTCATTGCTCGAGTATTAATTTAATTAAAAGACATCACTGCCACACCGTAGAGAAATTTCGGGATCTCAGTCTCATTGTGATTGCCGCAGGACGGAAAGTCATTCATTGCAGAATAAGTAAAGTCCGTATCCCTCTTGGGGCATTCATTCTAAGTTCAAGTATTTCCAGATTGAGATAGACATGCAAATACGTAAGGAAAGGGGGGTGGGGAGGAGGAGAGGAAGAGCCTTTATTCTCTGGAATTTACTGTGAAACTTCATCAGAAATGTTTTATCAGGTTTTGTCTCTTTCGCCCTATCTTTGTCTTCGGTTGTGTTTTAATTGATGACGTTACACTAGAGTAGCAAAAGTTGTTTAATTAATGATGGATGTATTGAGAGCCAAATTCATTCTTGGGCAACATGTGCAGCTGAATTTTCAAGGCAGCTGGTTTTTTTTGGTGGTTATACGTTTTAGGTAATTCATCAAAAAATGTCCAAAACAATTTCTACAGTTCGTTTTTTAAATTACAGTAAAATATGGAAACTTATCATCAGAGAAAGAGAAGAATTTAACTGTGATTGTGTTCGAATTAAACCATTTTAATGCTGTAATAATGTCTTAAAAAGTGATTGTTATGGTAAATATAGAAAATACAATTTTTCCTTTTAACCAATGTATCGATGCGTGGTCGCGGTAAGTTATGGCTAATTTTCTCGTTAATCTCACTGAGAAAAATCTTTTTTTGCGTGTAATGGTAACCAATATTTTTTTCTAATTTAAAAATTTCAAACGAATGAAGATCGGTTCGGAACGATATTTTTTCAGTATTTTTTTTTTTTTTTCGATCGTTCAAAAAAGTGAAATATTCTGCATAAATGATGATCGTAAGTCTCCGATATATGGGAACTATATTTTGCGGCGAAGGAATACACTCTCTACCTTTCTCAACACTGTAAAGTTAACCTGAAACGGACTATAGACCCACTGAAACTATAAACATGTAATTTGGTCATTGGGAGGGGGGTTATTTTATGATTTATAGACCTGGTATAAACAGAGATATTTTCAAAATTTGGCCCTCTAAGGAGTTCATTAGGGAGTTCGATGTTTATTTTGAGAAATCATAACCGAATCGGAAACCGCTGAAGCTATAACTATGGAATTCTGGCAGCAGTTTCATTTTGTGACGTAGAAACTCTCTAAAAATGATTTTTGGAATTCAATCCATAAAGGGGAAATATAAAGGAGGTTTCAATTTCTTATGGATATACGCGGAAACTATGCAGTTGAAATTTTATCAGTACTTTTAATTTACAACGTTGTATCGCTAGAAAGGATTTTTCGAAATTTAACCGCGTAAAAGAGAATTTTCAGGCTACAAAATCTCCAGCGAGCGAAGCCGCACTGGATAACCATCACCCATAATTAAAATTGTGTGATTGGAAGTTCCACAATAACTGCATACGCAATTTAACACTGTTGTCGCAGTTTCGAGACATTTCCGACTGCATCAACACCATCTTTTAGCTCAATCTTTTCAAAGATTCCTATCAATACATAAAAGATATTCAGCTTAACCTAAAAGAACTCTTCTTACAGCAACTGTTACTTTTATAAAAGATTCAAATGTTTCCATTCATTGAAAGGTTATAAATATCCTGAATTCTATTCTTCCAGTACACAAGGTATTATACTCCTCCTCCGACGTATTCAAATTCCTTCCAATATACATATACCAAATATGAATGCCTAATGAGAAATTCCCATACAATGTGTATTCGTCAATGAAGAAAAATCTCTGGGAAATCATCAAAAATCTCATAATGTGTCATAAGATGGGATTGCATATCTCTTTTTCCCAGGATATTACGTATGTTTCCCATTTGTCATCACTGTTATTATTATTATTTCCTCTTTCTGCTCTGGATTTTCATTTACGCGAACGAAATCCAACCTACGGATCTATAAATAATTCATGAGTTTTTTTTATACGTGGACAAAAATTAATTATGAATCCGTGACTATTGTAAACATGTTTTCATGTTCACACGTACATGTACGGGTGAGTGTTCTTCTGTTTGACTTGAAAAGGGCAGGAAATCCATTAGTGAAAAAACATCAGTTCGTTCCGCGTTTATGTAAATTTCTGTTTATTCAAATATTTTTTGTGTGTCTTTATTTTAGTCCAAAAGCCATAAAAAAGGGTCGTTTTTTGTGTGTGTGTGTGTCTTAGTGAAAAAAAAATGCATATTTCTCATTGCTCTGTGTAAATACGGTTTGAAGCGTTAACACATGAAAACCAAGAATTATTTACTTTCTCAAAATATGCAAATACCCGATGGAAAAAAAAAACAAACTCTCCTGCTGTGTTAGTAGAAGGGCGATGATCATTATATGTTGCTTTTCAGGAGAATGAATATTTAAGATAGGGTATTTTCTGGTCTCGGGTGTCTTGCTTTCTCATCATTGTAGCAACATGTCTCATTAAGATGCTTTACAGGAGAGCTATAATTTTTCTAGAAATTATAGGCAGCTTGGTACTTTGTGGAACGCTCCGGTTTTTTTTTGGTTTTTTTTCTAAGCGCACTGATCCATACAGGGTGGATACTATCACCCGCCCAATAATTACACACGTGATTCTTTTTGGAAAACTAATATGGAGAAGTGTTTAAATTTTTTTTGATTTGACCAATAAATTCCGTGGTGTTTGGTCAGAACATGATAACTCCAAAATCACAGTTTTCAGATACAAACATTTTCATTGTCATTGAAAAATCAAAAATAAAGCATAAACACAAATACAAATGAAAATATCATACACCAGCACGTTGTTTAGCTCTACGCACGTAATTGTGCATTTATCTCACGTCTAATTAGTTATAATTAGCGAGATTTACTTTTAGATCAAAAATCCATTTTGTGGAGATATCACGTTCTGACCAAAAACTACAAAATTATGGAGTTATAACGCATTAAATATTTGATGACGTCACTTTCGAATCCTGCCAAATACACCGAACGTGTACTAACCGTACAACTTTGCGTTTTTAAGCAATGCTACAACCTTGAGCGTAATCAAGAAAGATGAAACTGTGTTTTTCCCCTTGTCTTTTCTCTCCAAATATGTCAGTTAACAGGTAATGAAAAAAAAAAATTTACCACAATTTTGACAAAAAAGTGTTGATTTTTGAGAAAACAATTTTCCCAATGGATCTCGTTTGGCTAACACTTAACATATCTGGTGATAAATTTGGCAATATAGTGGGGTGAATGTAACACTTAATAACAAGGCTAACATTACTCTACAAGAAGAGGGGAAAAGTTTCAATCGTCACAGAAAACAACTGAACTTGGCTTCTAACGGGATTGAATATTTCAGTTTATTTTCAATTAGCAGCAATCCGCTGCATGGGGTGTTTCTTTTTTCGTTGGGTGTTTTCCTTTCCCACGTAATTGGTTGCAAAATTTTCAACCATTTCCATTTTTTAAAATCCATTCTGAAACGGAAGCTAAAACGCAGCATTTTTGTTATTCAGTCATTGTGTGGCTTTGGAATGGAACTGTCCAATGTTAATCACGATATTTTTTTTTAATGTACACAGTACGTTTCATAGATCCCTTGGGGGAAAGTCTCTCGGGGAAATAAATTTGAATCTGGTCAACTGAAGGAAACTGACCAAACTGACAGAAACTGAACTGGAGGAAGAGTTTTTTCCCCCGGGGGAGAAACATTTTCCTACGCTATAGAAAAGCCAATGCAAAATCAGCTACACGTGTAAATGGATTCCCGCGAATACTACGGGCTGATTACGATATTAAGTACGAAAATGTTTATCAGCGAGGGAGGGATGGGAGAGAAAACACCTTCTAGCCTCCTACAGTCTTTCAGCCTGATAACGATAAGATACAGAGAAAAAGAAACGAGTTTGGTTTTGTCTTAACTCCAGAATGGGGGAAAAAAACGTTCGATAGAAACAAATTTGAAAACATTATCCAAAGTACCGATAACTTTAAATAAATTTTTTTCCATGTTATGATGTTGGTCCGTTCCGTTCTTTGCAAAAGTGATAACAATACCCGAATAAATGTATAAATATTTTTT
Source organism: Pholcus phalangioides (assembly GCF_987345545.1). Classification (NCBI taxonomy): domain Eukaryota; kingdom Metazoa; phylum Arthropoda; class Arachnida; order Araneae; family Pholcidae; genus Pholcus; species Pholcus phalangioides. Next base: position 23,743,259 of record NW_028301615.1, on the reverse strand, counting down.
GTAATTGCATTTTTAATTGGGTTGCTGTATTTTTGAAATATAAGACGTCCATATTTGTTATGGGCATGTTTTTATCAGCCATCTCGTTGGGCATTTTGCCTGTTGTGGCGTTGTTTTTGTATTTGTATTTATAACATTATCAGTGGTTCTACGGAAGTAATTCCCTTCGTTTAAATTTTTTCAGCTAAGTGATGCAGGTTGTATTCATCTTTACATAAAAAAAAATTATGCCGTATTTTATGTAATAAATCACATTTTTGCTGGCGGCTTTTTCTCCTGGGATCCAGCTTAAAAACCCCCAGGAAGTTCAACATTTAGTGCTGCCCTCTGATGAACACCCCCAAAGTTCATATTCGCCATATTTCTAATTCAAAACTTGCACAATCCTTTGAGTCAGAGCTTAACAACCCTAAGGTCGCAATAAAAATATCACACACTGATAAAAAAAAACAACCCACGTATTTGTGGTACCAGGGCTTGAAAATGCGATACCAATTCCTTGAATTATTTAAGAATTTTTTAAAACATGTACGAATTTATGGGACACTGTACAGTTTGGGAAGCACTCCAGAATGTTCCAGATATTCTGGTACTGCTAATGAATTTAATTGATTGAAAACATTACACGCCCCTGAATGCGATCATGTAGGGACTCAGGGTGTCTGATAACAATAAACAAATGATAACGACATCTGAAAAAGTCCCGTTTGCATGTATGGTGGCATCCGATTGGTTGAATAGTACGTATGGCAAAGAGATATTAGTGAAACTTGTGACAACTTTGTTTTTCTTTCCTACGTGATTGGTTGCAAAATGTTTAATTATATTTTTTCTCCATTCTAAAACGGGACTGTTTTTTTTCCAACTGTAACCCTGAATTTTGTTTTAATTAAGCGATTGTGAGGCATTAAAATGAACCTGTGTAATGTACAGGGTGATTATATAATTGAAGTTTTTCCGTACTCTGTGAATAGTTGTACACAAAAATTACTCATCCCAGCACAGTCATTGTTTTGGGATATCTAAATGAGACCATGGGAAGAGAGATTTATGAAATAAGAAAAAGTTCAATTTTTGACCACCAGGTGAGAAAGTGGCACTTTTTAATTGGAAAGGGATATACCAAGTTTCAATGGAATACGTCTACCAGAACGGCGCTATATAGGTCTGAGTAGTTTCAGTATGCTGACACTACTATGTAGCACCCGTTCTGGTGGGCGTATTCCATTAATACTTGGTATATACGCTATATGGATCATGGATAAAAAGTGAAATGCTATAAAAAAAGAGCCACTTTTCTACCTTGTGGTCAGAAATTGAACTATTTTTTTTCATTGCATGAATTTCTCCCTCAGGTTGTCATTAAGATATTCTGAAAATTTACTGTGTGTTCGGATGAGTGGTTTTTGAGAAAAATTATTCACTCACTCACTGATCATTGGTCCGTTCCATTCTCTTTTAAGGTGATAACAATACCCGACTGATACCATTATATTTAATTATATTAAACGGCGGGAAGATATACCAAATAGAATATTCTATTTGGTAAGAATGGCTGATAAGCTTGTAATGAAATACCGAAGAGAAATTAAGTTTGCAAAGCTCTTGAAATGAATTCACGGAATGTGTTGGACGCGTTCTACGAGAAAATTCTATTCTTCTTCTTCTTCTTCAAGTGAAATTCAATTTTTCTCTTGCTATTTTAGGATGAGAAAAATATGCGCGAATTCATTGGAATTCTTTTCATTCGATATGCATATATATATATAAGCTCGGAATCTTTTTCTAATAAATTTCCATACAACGAGAGAATGAAATCAGCATAATATCGAATTCCTGGTGCTTTTGTTTGCCTTTACAATCGTTGTTTGTCATTCAAAGGATATGAGAAGAGAAGAGAAAAATTCTCTCTAAAAAAAACGAAGAATAATACAATAGCGTATCTTCAATACAATCTTTCCATTGTTCTATGCAAATGAAATGTTCCATGAAAATTCAGTGATTTTTTTATTATTATTTTTTTCCCCGGTTTATCCCGGAAGAATTTGGAATTTGGGAAAGCAATGCTGCTTTTTTATTCCTTTTGGGTGCGTATGCGAGTATGCATGAACAGATCTTGGCGTTGTTTTCTACAGAGAAGAGTAAAAGACAAAGAGGATTTTCAGAATTTTTCATATCCATTTTAATATTTTACTCATATGCATATATGGAATTCTCTTACCGTCCTTGTTGGGGGGTTTCATACATAACAACCGGTTGTTATGCATAATCGCCTAGCAATTTTGTAAGTATGATAAATTTCCCTGCATTTATCCCTATCACCGATGATTAAGAATAGTGCCTAAGCATCGTTGGTAAATTTGATAAATTTCCTTAAATTAATAATCATACCGACGATTATGCGTCGCGTCGCGTCGTTGGTAAACATGATAAATCATACTTATATGATATACTATACATGATAATTCATACATATATTGTATCATTAAAATTCGGATATCATCGGAGACCGACTATATACATTACTAGGGGTAGGAGTTTTATGACCTAAAAACTGACAGAATATGCTCCGTATCGTAAGTGCTCTTGAACTGTGCCGTGGTGGTATGTAAGCATGGTGCGGATCACATAAATCATCTGTAAATGTGTCATGTGCCGCTTAAGCGCTGTGGAACTGTGCCCACAGTGATCTGCCGCGGGCCACTTAAGTGTTCTGTAAATATGCCACAGACCACTTGAATGTTCGATAAATATGCCGCAGGGCCACTCAAGTAATCTAAGGATACACCACGTGTCACTCAAATGATTTGTAGATGTGTCGTGGGTCACTTAATTGCTGTGGAACTGTGCCGTGGGTAATTTGAGCGATTTTTAAATGCACCGCGAGGCACCTAAAGGATCTGGGAATATGCCGCGGGCCACTGAAGTGATGCGGAACTGCACCTGCATGTCACACGAGTTATCTATATTTAATGTGACGCCTTGTTCACGTTTACAAAATTAGGGTTGAGGTCGCGGGCTGCATCCAAGGGGCCAAATTTGGCCAGCGGGATTTGGGTTTGGGTATGTGCTCTCTACAAAATTTCTAGTTCGGAAATGTTTAAAAATGTTTTATAAAAGAAGTAGCATCTCAAAATGAAGTTACATAAGTCTGTAATACAATTTAGACGCCATACTGTACAGGTCCCAACGCAAAATGAAATCAATGAAATGATTGAAATCAATCTTTGAACCATTAAATTTATGCAACAACTTATGTAAATACTCGCTCACAAACTCAGTTTACTCAGTTTTCAATTTCCTCCTAAATTGAATTTTACATTACAATAAAATTCTTCTACTCTGTATAATAAAAATAAATGAATGCTTTTTTTTAGAAAAATCAGTGATAAACACGCAACGTGGAATCAGGAAATAAAAATTATCTTAATGAAATATGTACGATTTCACTCAATTTTAATAGAATTTCCATCCAGAGATATAGTTTTTTTTCTTCATCCCTTCAGTAAATACTAGAATTGATTACATTCACGGATATGCATAATATTTGTATTCCTGAGAAATTTCAAATCCATTCTCGAATTTATATATTCACTCGAAAAACAAACAAACAAATTTAGTCTCACTTTAACTCCCATTCGGAGATCCGTATGAAAAATTTTAATAACTCAAGAAAAATTAACGAATTTTTGGGAAATTTCAGATTTCTCAAAAAGTTATTGGACGTAACATTGAATATGTAATTAAGTAAATATCCAGTAATAATGCAAATTTTCGAAATGACTTCACATGTATTTTTATTCGGATATTTATTTACTGAAGGTTGAAATATATTTCAGTGCATTTCCACTTAAATTAGAAATTCTCATAAATTTACGTGTTTCGCATTTAATCTGTTTTTATAAATGACGAAAGTTATGTATTTACGTACGGGTTTGATGGAATTTAGAGGAATCGTTGAAAACGATGGTTTCTCTTGGTATAATTTCTTTCCGAAATTATCATTCTACTCTTGTAATAACATCAGCGAAAGAACCATTGAGATTATTATCATTTACATTGAAACAATGCATTTGAGACTTAAAAAATTTCTATATTACGATAGAAACATCATTTTCAACGATTCTTTTAATTCGTCTAAGCAGTATCTGCTTCCCCCCGTTGCATCATCATTAATCCTTTTACGCCCGCACCTTGAGGCGATTTTAATTCCATTTCGATATTGTGATATTTTGTTGAAATTCCACCAATTAGGAATGTTGCAAGAGATCTTTTCAGTGCATCAACAGGGAGTATGACGCTGGATGACAAATGTCCTTAATTGAGGATATCAAAGTGCGATGGCATATTTCACATTGAAACAAAAATTGAAGTGAGAAGAAATTTGGTTTGTGTCAGAGTTATTGACGTTAAATTGTAATAATCAATTACAAAAGAATCACTTGAATGAAAATAACAATATAATAAGTCGATAATATAAAGTGGAAAACCAAAAGTACATACGAGATAGTAAAATACACCGACTTTAATGGGCTCATTTCTAAACCAAGTAATGACTTCTCGAGGAATTTTTCAATGCCGATCTTTGAGTAGGTTTGTCATTCACACGTGCTGAATCTAGCTGTGCAAGGCTAAAATATTATTTTAACAACTGGGAGTGTATTTAATTGATTGGAAAGTGGAAATGTATGGGCGAGTCTATTTTTACTCAGAATGATACGGATGAAAAACTTCTGTTGAGCATTTTTTGGCACTAATTATTAACTTTCAATAATTCTGAAGGAAAAAAAATATTCTGCCGCGCTAATTCAGTATTTTCATCAGTTCTGGAATCATTACCAATTATTACCAATTCTGAATTTTTCCTTCCATAAATTCTGAATTTTCATCAGTTCTGGAATTATTTCTTCAGATATTTTTAATTCATGAAGCCTAAAATTTAATTTAGTTTGGATAATTTTTTCTCATTAGTTTCAAATTACCTTCGTTGATGGATTATTATCATTAATTTTTGCGTAAATTTACATTTGATTGCGGGTTTAATTTTTTTTTTCGTACGGGTAATTTTTCAGTATTCCTATATGCAGTCGAATCCCGTTTTAACGAATACAATTATAGCGAAATTCTCGTTTTAACGAACACTTTTCTAATCCTCCAGATCACGTTTACATAAGAACAATGCAAAAACATGAAATTCCTTAATAACGAAATTTCATTTTCAACGAAGTGCTTTCTCCGTTCTCTTGGAGTTCGCTATAATGGAATTCCACTGTATTTTGAAATAATGCATATCAATCCCACCCTCCCTCATAAAATATATCGAATCGGGGTAAAGTGGGTTATATTATTGGTCCCCCCCTCCCTGAAAATTTTGAGACGCACTTGGCCTCGCTATTATTTTTGCAATTGGTCCCACGGCTTAAGGGCGGTCCTCAATACAGTTCACACGAAACGAAGTCCCAAACTATACCAATTCGAACTATATGAAAGCAGGCGAATTGCCCAATAAGAATGGGAAGAGTATTTCATATATGCGTGTTACGGTAAAATGTGATAAATCGAATATTATACAGTTGAATCCCGTTTTAACAACTGGCGATAAGGTTTTTAACAACTGGTTGTTGCGAAGATGAATTTTTCGCCAGAAAGAGAGAAAATTCAACTGATTTTGCGGGGAATCGGACCCACGCCCTAGACCACTAGACTACAAAAGGAAAGAATCTGTGGTTCATGTGGCAGGAGCTGACTCAGGCCGAACTCACAACTGCTGACGCTGCCACCAGATTGCGACTTATACAAGGATGACGTCACGTCCGGCCGTCACACTTATGTGAGTGACATCATCCTTGTATAAGTCGCCATCTGGTGGCAGCATCAGCAGTTGAGAGCTTGGCCTGAGTCAGGTCCGGCCGTCCATGTAAAGTCCCGTTCAGTGCACACGAGCTCCAAGGAAATATTGAGCGATTCGTTTCCTTTGTAGTGTAGTTGTCTAAGGCGTTCACGCGGAAAGTAAAAGAACGTGGGTTCGATCATCACCTCCTAGAGATAGGCCTCTGCACTGTTTGCCATAAACGTCATTCAGACTACCTAGCAAGTTTGCTACATTTTGAAACACAGCATCCTATTTCGTTTCTTCGTATTTTGGCGTAGAATCTTCCTGATTGGCTCACAAATACCGCGTAGTGATTGGATGTGGGACATAGAAATCGCCAATTCCAAACCCGATCATTTCTTCTCCTCACAACGATGGCACTGGCACGAGCAGGGAATTTTTTTCCCCCTGAATATTCTGAGCGAAAATGGACTGCTTACTGACGTCACAAGCTGAGTGCGAAGGCCTTGTATCTCTAGGAGGTTCTGGTTCGATTCACCGCAAAGGCACTTCAATTTTTTGTTTTCTTTCCAAAAAGAAAACCATCTTCGCAACCACCAGTTGTTGAAAACTTTCGTATGGTAGCGGAGAGTGATGTCATCCTTGAATAAAATATTATACGAAGCCAAATCTTTGCCGTACCCGAAAGAGCACAGTGAGTACAAATGGGTTAAATTTCAGATTTTTGACTGTATAGAAAAATGTTACCGAGATACAAAATTCATTCCGAAGGTTTCTGGAAGGCGACGATTTGGTGGACCTATTGATTATGTCTTGATACGGCTATTTATTCTACCTTCCTTAATGTAATTTTATATTTCTCTCGAATGGAAAAATAAATTCATATTCAAATTTCCTTATACGCATGAAAAATTTTATTAACAAACGGAAAATGAATAAATTTTTGAATTCCCTGGGACACATTCGAGTTTTCTTTCCATGACAAGAACAAGGCATTGAATATGTTCTTAGATAAATATTCAGTAATTATGCAAATGTGAAAAATAATTTCATGTACGCACGGGTAAATTAACGTGTTTAAGATTTAATAAGTTTTTTATGAATTGCGAAAGCTTATCTATCTATGTCTATATATATGTATATAGACTTGTTTGATGAAATTAAAAGAATCGTTGAGAATGATGTTTTGTCTTAGTATCATTTGTTCTCGAAAAATTATCATTCTAGTACAAATTCACTAGCGATAACATCAAATTAAGAATCATGGAGATTGTTCCCGTTTACATTCGAAAACGTAAACAAATCATTTAAGACGTAAACATTTCTATTAAAATCGTCCAGGTACCACCTGCGACCCTCTTCCAATCATAATCAAGTTTTAGATTGTGAGAAATTTCAACGAGGTAGCAATTGATTTCGGAGGATTATTGAAAATTGTTAAAGGGCCTATTGGTCATCTTTCATTCGACGATTTGTTCTAACTTTTTAAATGTAATTTCAGATTTCACTCAAAAAAAACACAAAAAACAAATTTTATTCCTACTTTAATATCCTTAAACACATTCAAATACATATGGAACAAAAATTTATTAATTCACGGAGAATGGATAAATTTTTGTTTTCTTTGGAACATTCAAGATTTTTTTCAAAAAATTAAGTAATTCAATTAGTATTTGACCATTGAATATATAATTAGACATATAATCGATAATTTCATGTACGTAAGGGTAAATTCACGTGTTTAAGAATCAACCCGTTTTTTAGAAATTAAAATATTTATCTATGTTTAGTTTCTTTTGATAGAATTAAAAGAATCGCGCGAGGAAAATGACGTTTTGTCTTGATATCAGTTTTCCTCGAAATTATCATTCTGGAATTGTTGTTAACATTAAAGAAACAATCATGGAGATTAGTCCCGTTTACACTGAAACAACTCGTTTTAAACGTAAAAATTTCTATTAAAATCGTCCAGGTACCACCTGCGACCCCGTGCATTATCATTAAGTCTCAAATTTGATTGGATAGGAACGTTAACGAGAATCGAAATTGATTCTGCAGAATTACGGAAGGCGATTAGGTCCAATCGGTTGTCTTCTATAAGGCTATTAATTCTATTTTTTTGTGAGGAGATTCTTGATTATAGCTTTTCCCTTTCCTGATCGATGATAATTTTAGTTGTAGAAGATCGTATTTGTGATGGTTGATATCATTCCCAAAGCATACGGGAGTTCTGAAACTCACTAATGTCCCGGTGATTGGTGTGTAATGGTTATCAGTGGATCGGTAGTATGCAGCTTTTATGTTCTGATGATGTTACGAATGGTATAGATGAGTTTGTGAAGCATTGAAACAGAAAAAAGGCAGCGGATACTTGGAGACACGACATAAATTCTTTAACTTAAACATGTCTGCCGTGTCTGACATGACACGGTGAGTGTCTGTAGACGTGAATTCCCCCTAACACGTGAGCCCCAAGTAGACACGGCACGGGGAGGCTTCAACAATAAAATCTGGCACAATGTTTTTTGACAATGAATATGTAAATTAAGAGGTGGTGCCTTATCTCTCTTTCATGGGACTAAGATACTGTTGAGATGGCTGTAGAAATCACCATTTTCGGATAAGTTGAGTTTTGTGGAACAACATCATTATCAACAAGGGATTCACGGAACAGAATTATAACTAGAGCCCGGATTATATATACAAATGCATAAGTGCATATGCGATTGCATATTTTAACACTTTTTATAGTTAGTGCATATAAATGCATGAAAACATAGATATTTTAGAATAAGTGAATTTTTTTAGCAATTTTTTTATATTTATGGCATTGTGCTAATGTTCCCTAGATTTATTTCAACTTTACACACAAAAAAATCTTCAAATTTAATAATATTTGTTTATTTTTTTGAAGATAAATATTTTACCATTGAGATTGCTCGCTTTAGGGTATATTTTTAGGCATTTTTAAATGTTTAATTTTCTAAATAATCGTGTTTTTTAGTTTCAATGCAGATTTATCTTTATTTTTAGTACATATTTCAGCGTTTTTAGTGCATATTTCAGCGTTTTTAGTGCATATTTCAGCGTTTTTAATGCATATTTCAGCGATTTTAGTGCATATTTCAGAGTTTTTAGGCATTTCTAATGTGCATATGTTAATTAGGGCATATTTTCCCACTTTTTTAGCTCATATAATCCGGGCTCTACTTTCAACTATCAAGGGTTTCGCGAGAAGTTGTACGGTGGAGACCCTTAACTTGAAGGGCAAAGTATTTTGCGGAAAAATGCAACTTGGGAAAATTACAAATATATGAGATGGCTATTTATAGTCATAATTATCATGGTGTAATTATCTATTTTATAAAAGTGGGGATAATTTTAATCCTGATTTCAGTAAAATAATGATAATTCAAGTGGAAAAAAAGAAAACAGGAAAAAAAAGAGAAAAAAAAAGGTAACACATATATTCCGATAAAGAAGTCGGTACGGTGAAAATAACGGAAAAATACATAAATGTCCCGTAAAATACGGGGTCATATTGCCACCCGAGTGTAACACTCGTTTTACATATCACCCGTCTGCGAATCAATTGAATTTCAAACAATATTCCACTTCATTAAGTGGTTAAAGTCAAAATGACGTACGTAATGAAAGTTTTTACCCTTCTGTGGCCCCGTGTATATTTGAATATATATGTTTCGGGTAAATGTGATAAATCGGTTAATATACGTAACAACCGGTTATTATGCATGCTTACAAATCGTCTTGGTAAGATTGGCAAATTTATCAATTTTACCGGTGAATATGTATAATACCCAATCGTCGTTGGTAAATTTGATAACTACGAAAAAAATATCACTTTTACCGGATATTATTCATAATACTCAAGCATCATTAGTAAATTTGATAAATATAAAAAAAGTATATTTTTTCGGTTATTATGCATAATAATCAAGTGTCTTTGGTAAATTTGATAAATACTTGAAATGTATCGCCTTTTTTGTGATTATGCATAATACCCTAGTGTAATTGGTGAGTTTGATAAATATGAAAAAATAAATAAATGACTAGTATGTATGATGAAATGGTCTGACAACCGATATAATGAGGAAAAACGATTGGAACCCGATATAGTGATATACTATACGTGTGTATGAACTACCATAGTATACTACTTCGCCTTTTCTGATCGTATGATTAACCAAGTGAGGGAGTGGCCGTATGTGTTTCCAAGTGATTGACTATATAAGTATGTAACATACTATATTATGCACTACCTATTTGTGGGTTAGTGACTGTATGAATGACCGTATCAGTAATTGTATGAGTGAAGTGAACGATGAGTTACTGCATGGTTGAACGACTATATGAATGAGTGACCAGGTGAATGTGCTATTGACAGTATTGGTGACCAAGAGAGTGACCTATGATATCGTTATAACGTGTATAATTGGTAAAATATCATTATCGTGATTTCGCTGTATGAAATATTATATATATTATTAAAATTTTTATATATTATATTTATACAAGGGACGAAAAATTCCACTCACTCAATCACTCATGCGGTGAGTATGATTGACCAAGTGAGTAAGTGAGTGATTTATGAGTGACCGTATGACTGGTCACGTGAATGACCGCATGAGTTTCCAAGTGAATAACCATATAAGTAACATATACTATATTATATGCCACCTATTTGTGGGTAAGTGTATAGCCGAGTGGGTGATTGACAGTATCAGTCACTCACTTGGTCACTCATCTAGTTACTAACTTCATCGCTAATACGGTCACTCATTTGGTGGTTCATATGTTCACTCACTCATATGATCACTCACCCACTCATTTGTTCAATCACATCAATTTTCACTCACCCAATCACTTATTCATTCATATGGTCGTACGCTTGCTCACTCATACGGTCATTCACCCACTCACTTCGCAACTCTCACTGTCAGGGCAGGCGGAATGTCGGTTAACCGTTTTTACGGAGTTAACCATAAAGGATCAATATCATATTTTGCTGTCTGAAATGATTGCACCATTTACATCTGCCCCGTATTTAGTTAGTTTCGGTTTAAGAACCATAAAAAAAAAATTGAAAAAAAAAACCCCCCGTTACATTTAGAGGTAAGTCTGTGGAAAAACAAAAACCAAAGGAAAGATTTATATCGAATGGCATGTGTGCGTGTGGCATTTAGTGGTTAGGACGTATGAGAGGAAGGTAGAAAAAGATTTTTCAGATATTTCAGCCAGCGATACCTGCCAGTCGCAATAGTTGAAGCGAGAAAAGACTTTTCCACTCTCTCTTGTTAAAGAGAACCAGAAAGAGATTGTTCAACCGTGATGCTGGAACTTTCTGCAGTGACAAATAACACAATGAGTTGAAGGGAGGACCTAACTCGGGTCCCACAAGCTTTAAGAAATAAAATATTGGAAGTTTCCGGGAAAGACAGCTTTTACTTCTGTGTCTTCGGTATAGTCACTCTAATTGAATTGAAGGAAATGTGTACGTTGCCACGCGAGAACAGTATAAAACTTCCAAAAATAGATATTTTTATTCCTGGAAGTTTTTTGGATACTGGAATTCAAAGAAATTGTATTCATCGTGTATAAATTCGGATGAATTGAATTTCTTTTTTAAATTTAACTAATTTTTAATTCTCAGAATCACGTAAGAATATCGAAAATGAATTTTTTTAAATTAAATTCGAAATTGGTTTTTTTTTGGTATCAAATAAAATTTTGAATAATTAAAAAATATAGTAATTGAAACTTATCTGTTTTTTTTCGCATTATCATTTATTTTTTTTATTTTTTTCGGCAAATTTTTTTCTGGCTCACCCATGTTCAATAACTTTCTGACCAGGAGAGAACGGTCTATTTTATCGAATGCTTTGTGGAAATCGATAAATAGAATATCAATTTCGGTTTTTTCTTCAACGGCTCTCGTCCAATTGTGGCATATAAGTTGATGGATTCATAGTGATCGACTATGAACAAAACCAAATTGATTAGGAGGGATAAATCTTGAATTGATAGCAAATGTAAGAAGTATTTGGACCAGACATCTTTCGAATATTTTAGAAAAAAATATCTGTCATTGATACCGGGCAGTAATTTTGAGGATCAGAACATTTGCCTCTATTTTTGAAGATAATAAGTATTTACAATCAAATACCTTAAATATGATGGGATAAATCGAGAAGCTATCCGTATTTAGAAAAAAAAAATTAATATTTTTTGCAGGCATTGCATTATATTTTATGATGAATACTGTATATAGCTTTTAGTTCTTATAAGTGCATTTTTAATATGTTGCTATTGTTTGGAAATATGGTATATTCATATTTGTTATAGGCACCTCTTTCTCAGTCACCTCGTTGGGCATTTTCCCTGTTGTGACCTTGTATTTGTATAGTTACGGTCAGTACCGTCCGAACGCATTGGTACCCCCAGGCACCGCCCGCGGGCCTAAGTGCTGAAAGGACCTCGTGAATTCTGGTTAAATTTCTCGATAGTAATGCATTTCTAGCCAAATAGGGGGACTCAAAAAAACCACTTTACACGGGGGGGGGCGGGTTATGACGCCCTTAGGACGGCCCTCGTTATGGTAAATGTGATAAATTGGTAACCGGTTATTATGCACGCTTACCAACCGTCTTGGTAAGTTTGATAAATTTGTCACATTTTCCGGAGAACATACATAATGCCCAAGTGATGTTGGTGAATTTTATAAATACTTAAAATTTATCGCCTTTATCTGTGATTACGGATAATACCCTAATAATATAATAACATAATACCTTAGTGCAATTGGTGAATTTGATACATACGAAAAAAATCCAAATGAGTCTAGTATGTGTGTGAGGAATATATAGTCGGACCCCGATATAATGATACCAAGTTATATGATCGTGCCCCGATATAATGATACCTGTATGGATTATCATGTATAGCATAGTTCCCTACCTTTTCTGTCCCATCGCCCCTTTATTCAGAAATTTTTTCTCCCATCTCCCCTCCAACGCAATCTACCCATGGAATCCTATGTCACACTCATAGCTTCCACCGACCCCCCCCGGAACATTCAATCGCCCCCCAGGGGACCTTAACGCCCACGTTGGGAATAACTGGTGTATAATATATCACATAGCACGATTTATCACGTTTACCAACGACGCAACACTTGGGTATTTATTTATTTATTGAGTGGAGTGAAAAAAGAACATAAACATTTTGGTTGTACAATTCAGAAAGGCAAAGAATAATACAAATAATAACGATAATAAAATTCCACAAATAAATATAGTACAAAAAAAAATATGTACATACATGCAGGGAAGAGAAAAAATGAAAGAATGTCAAAAATGCACATGAGAGCTTTCACACCTGAGGAAGCGAGAAAGAGGATAATTTTCCAATACGTTAGTTCGGTATGATGGGACATAGAAGAGATTGCGTTTGCGAAGATTGATGTTGTTACAGTGGAAACTGATTTTCGCTAAAATGTCTGGTACATCCAAGTCGAAGTGCAGAATTTTTACGAAAAAAGTTGTGGATCATGAAATCGATATTTCTTGATGCTATTGAAACAATGTCCTTACTATGCTGGTTGAAATTAGAAGTCCTATGAAAAGTGACGCATGGGTCCTTCTTGTGCTCTACTCTCTCGAGCGGCGTTTGGCCATCAATATTGTAATTATACAGAAAAGGCATATGCTTCTTACTGGAAGGAAAACATTTACAATTGGGAGTATTTAAGTTCAACTTATTGATATTACACTATGAATTGAGTTGCTTGACAGAATTTAGCTTCTTCTTTATTACTTACGACTTGGACGATTTTCGCATCTAACTATTAAAAATTAACGTAATTTTTTGAATCATTTGTGAATAAAATAAAAATTATTAAGTCATTATTATATTATTAAAAATGTTATGCATAATCTCCGGTAGAAGTGATAATGTTTCAATATTTATTAAATTTACCAAAGACGCTTGGCTACTATGCATGATCACGTAACTCACACAAAAAATTCTCATAGTTACATTTGGCGCACATACTAGACAAGTGAAAGAATGGTGTTTGTATTTCTTCCATAGAACTCCCGGCGTAATATTATGTCAAAAACATTAGACGGGTTAAAGGAAGGCGGTAACGCCATTTCACTCAGCGCATCACGCTACTATGCGTGTAATGTAACTGCAGTCCTTGTTCCCTCGACAAATCTGTACAAACTGAATATCATCATCAAAACATAAAGCACGCATATTACCGACACACTGATGAACCATAACACATTAATCGCCAGGACATTAGTGACTTTCCAACAATCCCCTTATGCTCTAATAATATCGGCTATCATATAAATACGATCTTCTACAACTAAAATGTATCAGGGAAGGAAAAGATACAAACAAAAAAAATACTTTGAAAAAGTGGGAGATGCATCAGGCTTTGTACATATACACTCGTGTGCAAAATTAAGAGAATTTGCACATTTACGTCTCTTTTCACAGAAAGTATTGAATCAAAGGTACTAATAATGCCACCGAAGACGTATGCAAATATTCAGTGTCGAATACGTAAGCGTACAGGTGCGTGTGGGCGGAGCTGTGACCGCGGAGGGGATTCACCATGATATACGAATGTTAAAATCACAACCAAACCGAAACTTCATGGAGCTCCAGTGACTGACAGACAGACATGACCGCTGACCGCCCAGCTCCAGTGACAAGGAAATTCAGAATTCAGCTGTTAACTGTACACCTTACAATTTTGGACTTATTTGCATATTTCCCTGTGATTTGCTTCCGTGAAGCACTCTCTATCGGCCAAAATTTAAACTAAATTCTTTTTTCTTTACCAAAAAAGTTTTGTTCATGAAAAGAACGTTTTCCCAAATCAAATTCAAACACACCAATTTTTAAACTTTTATAAATTTTTTGAGCTACTTACAGAACAATTTGTTTTTATTTTGAACTTTTACTACTTATAAATTACTTTAATAATATATATTTAACGTTCAAGAACAAGTCACTTGCGACTGATTCCACTACGTAAGTGGATCATTTTTAAATCGGAATTATACCTTACCACTTCTTGTCCTTTTCAGTTAACTGGTATCTACTCAGTAGCTCAATGAGGACGCAAATGTGAGCTGGTTTCCCATTGGGGAAAGTCTGCACAGAGTGCGGACAGAACTTGAACACAACTTTTACATAACATGAAAATTGAGTCATTTGACATCATCACTTCAGAATGGTATTCACTTTTTTTTACACGAAACAAGCATAATCGTGTTAAGGGGTCTCATACCTTCTAACATGGTGAAAAACTATGATCTGATACACATGTTAAAGATGCTATTCACTGATTGAAATATTTAAAATATTTTATACATACTGCATATATATATAAATATATATATATACAAAGCCCAAAATCGGCCGGTTGATTCGGCCAATGTGAAGTGACCGAAAGTGGCTGCAGATTCCTGTGATACAGATATTAATCCCTTTTAAGGTATTAATATTTTCTAATTCCTTTGATCGTTAATCATTTAAGCGGCAATGACGAGATATCTCGTCTCCATCATGAACACCCCTTATTTCAGCATTGATAAACCTATATATATTGTAAAACTGATTCCTCGATGGAAAACTTTTCCCACATAACCCTTAGTCTATTCCTGCTGAAAATCGAAAGAAAGCCCACTTCATTGAAAATATATATATGGTATTTTGAAGGGGGTCAGTGATTGCTAATTGCCGGTCAAAGGGATAAGATTACACCATAGTTGATCACAGTTAAGGAGTTATTTTCAAAAGGGAACTTTTCCATTTCTTTCGAAATTAATTTTTCAATGGTTTCTGCACCTTTGGAATGAGCTCTATTGGTTTATGCAATATGGTTTCATCAATCATCATCAACGACAACCATTTTCAATCCACTGCTTTATGAAGGTCTCCTCTAAATTTTTCCATTCTGCTCTGTCTGATGGTTTAGCCGTCCAGATGACTCCAGCCACTTTTCTCATCTCGTCAATCCATCTTGCGTGGGGGACGCCTTCTTGGACGTTTAACACCACGGGGGGTACCAATCTAGAATACTTCTGGTCCATCTACTGTCCTGTCTCCTTATAATGCGTATAACCCATTCCCATTTTAGACGTTTAATTCTTTCCATGATATCATGCATCTTTGTGTGGTTCCTTATCCAAGTGATTCATTTTCTGTCTCTACTTGTGATGCCTAAAATACATATTTCCATACTCCTTTGTGTTGTCTGTAGCCTTTGTATCGTCTTGCTTGTGAGTGTCCATGTTTCAGTTCCATACGTCAGTGTTAGTAGCACACACTGGTTAAAAACGAAACTTTTCTTTTCAGGCATAACGGCATGTGACTCTTCAGAATTAGCAGTTTTGGCCATCCGAAGTGCTCCATCCAATCCTGATCCTTCTGTTTATTTCATTAATGATTCCGTTGTCCATGGTAATTTCTTGTCCCTGGTATACATAGCTTCCTACTTGTTCTATCTCTGTGTTTTTGAGCAAGATTGTCCTCTTCAACGCAACGGAAAAAATTCCAATTTTTCTGACTTGAACAGTTTTAATTTCAATCAAAAGGCAATATTTCCATCAATTTTCTTTCAAAAGGGAACTATCGAATCAAAAATCTGAAAACTTGTGGTTTAGAGGTTCTTTTGGCATATCGTTGGTACAGTTCGCACTTTATAGCACCCGCCCCTCCCCCCCCACAATGAGGAAGTTTGGCCTTTTGTAGTTTTTGTATATAGCTTAATAGTTCTACTAAAAGTAGCCGAATTCACATTTCTTATTATCATGAGGGGGCCCGTTATAACAGTGAAATACCGCTGTTTCAAGATGCAGACCTATGTCGACTCCATTTCAACATGGGGGCCACAAAAGGTTAATGATAAAGCACGGGGTTCGCCGGTGGTACCTGAACGATTTTAATGGAAACTTTTGTCTCAAACGAATTGTTTCAATCTAAACTAGAACATTCAGCATGATTGTTTCCTTAATGTTTACAACATCACTAGAATGATAATTTTGAGGATAAATGATACCAAGACGAAACAAAAGTTCTCAGTTTCTTTCAATTCCATCAAGAAAAAAAGAGACTATATTTAAATAAATTTCAAAATTTATTCAAACGTATTAAAATAATTTGAAACACGTTAATTTACGTGAATTTGTAATTTAGGCGGAAATGTACAGGAACATATTTCAATTCCCAGTGAATAAATATCTGTTTATGCGTGAAATTATTTCTTACATTTTTCCATAATTACTGAATACGTATCTAATTATATCTTGTGGGTTTTTTTTTTAATCTTGAATTGCCCAGAAATCCAAAAATGTATTCATTTTCTATGCGTAATTAATTTTTCTATTTATTCGGATTCGAATGTGCTAAAAGAAATTAATGTAAGAATAAATTGGTTTCTCGAGTGAAATTCACGAGTGATTATAAAAATTCCATAGAAATACAAATACTATTAATATCTGTGAATGCAATTAATTCTGGTATTTAACTACATAAGGAAAATAAATAAGTTTTGTGGATCAAATTCTATTGAAATCGAATACATTCTATGATTATTCTCATTTCCAATTTTTATGTCATCTGTTTATTACTGATTTTTCTAGAATTTTTTTTCTTCCTTTTATGAAGACCAGGTTTGTTTTATAATGAAATTTCCTCTTTGGTCCTTTTACGGGAAGGAAACTCAATTCATCGTCAGCCCACGTTTTAACACATAGCCGAAGGCTTAAATGTGACCGTGTCACGGCGCGTTATAATATACATATAACGACTATGGTCACTTACTGTCACTCACCAACTGACTTCGTCACTCAGGCAGACGAAATGCCATTGGCGGAATGTCAGAGGCGAAATTTTGGGGACGAAAAGTCAGCGGTGGAATGTAAGAGGCGAAATTTCGGTAAACCCCCCTGACATAAGTTAGCGTCGCCCCTAGGAGCCACGACGGACACTTTGAGAACGTGCTCTAGAGTGAAAGGTAACCGACTTAACTCAATCGGGAGTAAATTTCTGTATAGCGATATGACTGTAGTGTTCAGTGAAGTAGTAGTTCAAATAATAGATGATATGAAATATCTTTCACATGTTATAAGAGTGAAAAGATCTTCAAGAGTGATTTGATATTTGCACCTCAATACGCAAAAGGGGTTAAGTTCACGATTTGGTAATGCCTGCCGTAGAAGACTCCCGACACATTCATGTACAAACGAGCATTATAATCTCCTCCTTACGCCTACCCCCTCTTACCCCGTGCAGAAATATGCACATACGGCCATTAATTTTAGTTATCGCGATTTAGTCGCCTAACGATGCTTGTGTAGCCTTATTTTATACCGCTGTATCCATATCCTCCATCTCGCGCACGTAAAATTGCCGCTAAATTTATCACCATGAGTCGTCCATGGGATAAGGAGCTCATGTGTATGTGCGTGTGTATCGTCATGGCGCGTCATCACGTTCGAATATTTAACGAGACGCGTCCCGTGATAACGCCATTAAAATACGAAGGGAAGATTAGAGAGCTTTTCTCACCTTTTTGAATAGTGTAAAATGACGTGTAAATATTTGGGGGCGGGGTTGGATGAAAGGAGGGGAGGGACGGCTTTGCATTTTCAACGAAGTCATCACCATTAGCGGGATACAAGTTGCGACATGTTTTGGGCTTCTTCATCGTCGAATACAATTGACTTTCTTTGCTAATGGAAGTGATTATGTCTCCGGCACACTAAGGTGATGTTATACTGCTTGTCGGATCGATCCCATGAATGACAACTATTCAGAAAAATACTCAGAAGATTAATTTTCAAAATCTGTTTCGACGTATTGATTCGCCATTGCTGCCATTTGCTTGAAACGTCGACTTGATAGGATACACTGCCTGCCGAAGAAAAAAAAGGGTTTGTAAGGGCTGATGAATCAATCAGTCAGGATATGTCGTTGTGTATACAGGGTGTCCTGTAAGTGCTAATGCGGCCTTTATCTCATGTTTGTCGTAGTGTTATGGTTTCAATTTGAAAAATATTCACATTACTCTGTATCAGATTTGAGAGTGAAAATACAGTGTGTCACAAAATAAAAAAATTTAATATTTAAACATATTCCCCCGTTCTCCAACTTCCGATTAGGAGGTTGCTGCCCTGTCTTTTCTGAGGCCATCAAAAGAGAGCCTATGTTTTTAACTGCGATATTCGCTTAGGTATTCGAATTCGAATATCGGAGAAAGAGGTTGGGAAACCACAGCATAAATGAGGGAAAGGAGTTAATTATTTTGCCGCCATTCATTCACCAATTCTAGTCTAGTCTAGTTTTCTTGACTACTCATTCCTCCAAATTAGTTGCCTGGGACTAGGGTGTTCGGATGTCCCGGTTTTTCACTATTTTCCACTCTGTCCCGAAAAATGCTTTCAGGACGCCTGTGTGGCCCGTTTTTGCTTGCGCAACGAAATAAAATTATTTTCAATATATACACTCATTGCCATAAAAACTTGCGCTCCCAGAAGAAGTCGTCAAAATGAAACGAAATTTTACACATGTAAGTACTACGTTGATATAAGTAAGTGATTAGAAAATCCAAGAAAAAGGATCATTTATTGCAGAAAAAAGTACACAGATGAACAGAAGTTTTAGTACTCTGTTGGACCCCCTCTAGCGCGAATGCACGATGCGATACGAGCGGGCATTGAGGCATACAAGTTCCATATGATGTCCTGAGACATCTCGTTCCACAGTTGCTGTAAATGCGCCTCTAGTTCGACCAACCTCGTAGGGTGTCCAACTTGCCGTCCCAAATGATCCCAGATATGCTCGATTGGTGACAAATCTGGGGATAGAGCAGGCCAGGGAAGGGTGGTAATGTGGCGGAGGCAGTCTTGTGACATCCTTGCTGTGTGTGGCCTAGCATTGTCTTGTTGAAAAATGGCTCCTGGGAGCCCTTCCATGAGTGGCAACACATGTGGCTGAAGGATGTTATGGACGTACCGCTGGGCTGTCATTGTGTCATGGATCAATATTATGGGTGACCGTGTATCGTAAGCAATGGCACCCCATACCATGACACCAGCTGTGGGAGCGGTGTGTCGCTGTAAAGCGAAGGCAGGATTGAAGCGCTCACCACGGGGCCTCCACACACGAACACGATTATCATCACTGCTCAAGTTGAATCTCGATTCGTCGCTGAAAACGACCTGGTTCCATTCCGTTGCAGTCCAATCCCGTCGTGCTCGACACCACTCCAAACGGAGGCGTTGGTGGGTGGGTGTCATTGGCAGCACACGTAATGGCCGCCGCGATACCAGATGTCCTTCAGCCAGGCGCCTTGCGATGGTTCGGGAAGACACAGGGGCCCGTAGTGAAGCTGCTGCCTGTGTCTGGATAGCGGCCAATGAGGCAGTTGGCTCTCTACGCGTGCGTTGCGGATGATGTGACGGTCTTCTCGACGACTGGTCTGTCGAGGGCGTCCTGAACCTGGTCGCCGTGTAAATGACGTCTCTTCTGTCCACTGGCCCCAACACCTCATCACAGTAAAATCAGAACGGCCTAGTTGACGAGCTACTCACCGAGCTGACCACCCAGCTTCCATCATCCCGATGATTCTTCCCCTATCGAACTCTGACAACTGCTCATATGGTCTTCGACGGCGGCGTAACGGCATGTCTACCTCAGCATTTCCTTTGCAAACAATTAAATACACTTCAGCAAGCTCTGCTTACCTGTTTTATACTCCAAGGAGAACGAAGTTCAACGCCCTCTAGTGGCATTACGCAATGCGCAATCACGCTGCATTTCTAATCATTTGCATATCTGCCCGACATGTACCTTCAGGCCAACTTTCGTTTCGATCCCACAATTATTTCTTGGTGGGCAAATTTTTATGGCAATGAGTGTATTTTTTTTACAATTTTACTTTTTTTTCTGTGCTAGATATTACGCTAGTAATTTATTATTTCATTGTTGTATTTTTGTCATGTATATTACATATTTCATTTTATGTAACCAAAGTACGCTGAACCCATTTTGAACCACCGAAGCCCCGTTTACATGTGCAATATTGGGGGCTTGAATGGAGATATTTGATGAATATAAAACCTGTTCGGCATTTTTTTTCCATCATAGGAAGAATAAAAAAACAGATTCATACCCACACGGGTTTTTGCTTGTTTGCGTGCCTCTTCCCCATAATCCTTTGCGATTTTTTCCCATTTTCGAGTGTGGTCCTGCAGGCAGAAATTTCGAGGGCTTCGACACTGCGATTATAGAAACCAGACGTGGTCTCGCTTTTGCTCCCTCCGATATGGAATATAAGCCCGTTATCTCGTAAGGTTGGAGTTTTGTCTTTTCTCTGGGGAAAAGAGTTTTCAGCGTTAATCTAATGATTTCAATCGCATTTACGTTATGCACTTGAGCGCAAAGCAGGGCTGTGGAAATTCAAACCAAAAATATTCTTAGTCCTTGGAACGAATTGATCAATTTTACATTGATTCCTGAGCGAGAAAAAAAAATCTCCGTTTCTGAACAATTCGATTTACGAATGGACTTGAGGAACGAATCAGTGAGTGCATGATCCGAGGGTCTACAGACATAGACGTTATAAGAATAAGAGTAGTAAAGTTCCCTCTCCCCCAGTAATTTATGAGTATATATAAAGTAACACATCTTACCCATGGCCCCCACTGGGGTGGGGCTGACAGGGCTCCTTCCCTGAGGCCCGGGACGATTCCCATTATTTTTTGCTTTTTCACGCTATAAATTAACTACGGAGAGGCCCGTGAAAAGTTTGGTTTAGGGGCCCGGTAAAGATCCCAGCAAAGGGGCCATGCTTCAGGATGTGGGGGCCATGATCTTACCCTCCATGGCATACGTCCTTCAATCACGTATATACGGGACATCTGATAACCTTGGATCCAATCTTGACGTTTTACTCGTTTTTGCATCTTTGTGTGGAAGCAGTATGATAATATTTTCGTTATACGTTGTTAATTAGCAATTTTACACTGTAATGCCCACCGAATAAGAGTTTTAAGAATGGTTCCGGTTTTGTCCCAGTTTTTAACAACGATTTCCGGGATTTATCTTGGTTTTGCAGGCTCCTCATCTAGTCACCCTACCCCGGACTATACCCTGTTTAGCCCTCGCACCCGCTGCCGTACCGTAAATGTGTCTGTGTGTCACTATCTTTCATTCGTTCATATACTTTCACACCCTCTTGATCACTATTTTTGTACTTTATTCACCAGGTCATTCTTTTGGTCACTCACATGATTCCAGTGTCTAAATTACTCATCAAAGTGGCCGGAATTTTTTTTCAATGCGACACACACACACACACACGCGCGCGCGCGCGCACACGCACACGTTAAAATTCAAAACAAAGAACAGCTTTGAGAATATCAGCAACAAGAAAGTTTTCTTCTTTGAAAGCTCTCCGGGATATTTAAGGATTCCGTGGCGTTTGAATCCCAGAAGAAACTGTCACGGAACACCCAGGGATAAACGGAACACTATTTGGAAACCCGTTCTGTAAATGACCTCTCACGTACATCCAGGGGTACGTATACCACTGGTCGGAATCCACTATTGCTTTTAAACCACACATGCACCTCGTCCACATTCCTCTGCGGAATTTCTAACGAATCGGCACATGTTTGAATGTGTGTGTATGTTGCGTGAAATTTGTTATGAAAAATGTTGCCATCGATTTTCCTAACTGTTAGTGGAGTGAAATGATTAAATAATCGTACCGTTTTAGGCGTGTTTCCCTCTGTGGAGAGCTATTCGGAAGGGAAGGTCGGGTCACATTCACGCCTCGAAGTTGGGAACTACAGAAAACCGACTTCAGCCGATCATCACTGTGGTGACAGTAGGGTTCAAATCCGGGTCTTCACGATTTGAGTCCGTCATTGCGACCACCACAGAGACGATCGGAATACGCGGTAGTGAATAAACCTTCAATATAGCATCGATAAGATAGTGAGATTTTTAGACAAGTTTTTATGAAATTTTATCACAACGAATTATCAATAGAAAATATAATCGATTTAAATATCATTCATTATTTTTTATCTCTGAAATGTCACTTGATTCTAAATGCATGCGTGCTCAAAACATGGCCCGCAGGCCGAATTCAGTCCCCAGAGTTGTCTGATGTTGCCACGAGTAAAACCCAATTTTGCAAAAGTGAACTAAATCATTATTTATACTATTATTGCTTGGTTAAAGAATGCTTACACAAATTGAGGCCTTTCGCTGTCGATGTCAGTTCTAGATCGCTCGAGGCACTGTTCAAGATCACTTGAGTGACCCGTGGTAAATATAGAAATCACTCAAGCAGCACGTGACAAATTTAGAGATCACTCAAACAGCCCATGACACATTAACATATCCATAAAGCAACACACACACACACTTACAGATTACCCAAGCAGCCTGTAACGCATTTACAATTCACTTGAGTAACCCGCGGCTTAGTGTAAGTTCACTTTAGTGATCCAAAGCACAGTTTGAGATAAATTCAGCGACCCGTGACGCAGTTCCATATTACTCAAGCAGTTCGTGGCGCATTTACAAATCATTTGAGCGACCCGCGGCAAATATAGAAATCACACAGGCAGTGGAAAATTTGCACATCACTCAAACAGCCCATGGCACATTTATGAATAACTCAAGCAGTTCATGACGCATTTACAGATCACTCAATCAGCCCGTGGCACATATACGGATCATTTGAGTGATATGTGACACCAGTGCCGTAACTAGGCAGGTGCTGCAGGTTCACCCGCACAGGGCGCCCACTCGGAAGGGAAGCCCAGAATGTGTCTAAAAAAATAGGTCATTCTCTCTCTCTCTCTCCCACTCTATCTTTATCGCTGGGCCAAAGAATAGGTCTAAATGCAAATTCTTGCACAGGGCATAGGAATGGCTAGTCATGTCATTGCGTGGCACAGTTTAAGATGAATTGAGTGATCCGCGGCACAGGTTCAGACAACGCACGCGCTAACTCTCCAAACAAATGAAGTGGTTCGCACCCTCTCCAAAAGGATGTGAGGACCCTTGTTTTAAACCAGTGATACCCAACGTGGGCGTTAACGCCCCCTGGGGGCATTATAATGTTTCAGGGGGGCGGTAGAAGCTACGGGTATAACATAGGATCCCATGGGCTAGATTCCGTTGGGGGGGCGATGGGACAAAAAAGGTTGGGAAAAACCATGTTCTAAACCGTTAGTAGCTTAATAAAACATCCGTGAGATAAAAATTCATAGTCCATTTTGGCAACAGCTCAACGCTTAATATATATGATGTACATATTGTTTTTTTCCCCCTTTCTACATGATTAATTAATTAATTTTTTTCTTCCCTTAATGAATTAATTTTGGACGTTGATTGCAGCACTTCCTAAATTTACTCTTCACATAAAACGGGATATTGGGGCGAAAAAAATACAGAAATAAAATGGATAACGTAGGAGAAGCCTTCATCGCGTTAGGATGGAGTCTAATCGTCAGGAATCTCGCCGTTAATGAGCAATTAACATAAGAAAATTTAATTAGCGACTAACCTAGAATGAATTTATATTCTATCGTTAGTGGTTCGCTCTTTCTCTTGCTGCACCTAGAAGAGAGAACCCCGTTTTTATTTCTCCCGCTCCCCCCTCTCACCTCCTCATTCTTAAAACCTTGATTAACACGGGCACGAAACTGTGCGCGGATGACGATATCTCGGGTAGCGGGTAATTAATTAAGAGCCATCAATTAGCTTTAATTGCTGCTACATTTACTGTGATGGTCTGATCACGTATAAGTGATTGAAAAGTCACCTGAAAAGTACGTGTTCGAGTTTATTCACGAAGAATCGTCGACTTTTATTATTTTTTTTTTGCGTGGAGGTTGAGTTGGAGATTAATTAATTTTGAACCGTGCCCTAATTTCAGCTCCTTGTTAGCCCATGTGGCCCGTGTTTCAAAATGATTTGAATGAATTGAAAGTAAGAACATTCTTGAATAAGAAATGGATTTCCATATACAGCCAACTCTTGGTTTATGGACGTCTCGTTTTCGTTCCGTTCGCATTTCATTTCTTTCGAATAATGACATTTTTTTAGTGTTGGTTTAGTGATGATCATTTTTGTTACGCATAGAGTGACCATACATCCAGAATTTTTCACCGGGACAGTCCCGTTTTTTTTCCGTTTTTCTGGTTGTCCCGACTTTTTTTGCAAAAATTTAACGATTTTCCACGTTTTTTCCCCGAATCCAATTTGACTTTTTGTCCTTCATTTTATTAATCAAATCAATGAATCTTCCCAACATTGATCTCACTCATTTTGTTAAAGTTCAAACATTCATCTTGTTAAGGTTTTTCTATTTTAATTCACTGCGATTTGAAGTAACGCTTCATTTCCAGCGATTGGCGGCTTCTCTGTGGTTTTAGCACGAGTTGGCAATTTCGCTTACTTTTGGCGAAAATTGGAAACGCCCCGCATTTTCTCGTATTTCGAACCCCAATTCCCCATATCTTTGTGGAGCGAATATTGTCAGCCTAGCGTCAGCACAGGTGCAGCACAGTAAAAGTTCACACTAAAAATCTCCAAAGTCCCGTGAATTTAATAATTCATTTTACATCGAATCCTATGGTAGAAATTATTTCGATTTGCTAATGAAACTCTAAGAACGAATCGAGTTCGTAAACGGAGGATTGACTGTTAATGAAAAATTTTCAGCGGTGGTGGAGTCTCTTTTAATGTAAATGGCGTATTTTAAAAGAAAAAAAAGTCTTCAAATCCCCATACACTCTGCGGACAAACCCCTGTCGTGTACAGGGGCGTACGCAGGATCGATATTTAGAGGGAGCACAAAGGCTTTGGGGAGAAGAGAAATCTCGTTTAAAAAATTTTGATTTGATAACGTTTGGAAAGAATTTAAACTATTTCCTCCTAATGTTTTTTTCTCACTCTGACATGCGTTTTTTTCCTCTCCCATTCAAGGATTCACCAAAAGTGAAACTAGGTTTTTTTTGAGAAAACAGGGGGAAAAAAATATTATCCTTTAGAGTTGGAATATTTGTTTGTCCTTGCAGGTGAAGGATTTATTTGCTTAAAAAGGTTATAGTGATTCAATAACAATAGACGATGTGGTATATGGATGAGTCGGTAGTGATTCTAAGCCGGGAAACAAGTATATGGTATCGCTTCTATTTCTCCTTTTGAAATACGCCTCGTGTATTTTTTTTTTCAAATGGGAGATATTCCTACAGTAAGGACTGCTTATGTAATTTTGTAGGTAAAACTGTTGCGTCACCGCCCATGGGTGCTCTAGCGACCCCAATATTTTTTAGCAAAAATGTAACGTCTTTGTGGCAATCACTATTGGACTCAAATCGACACATTTTTAAAATTTCAGCGCAGTCATTAAATTTGTGCTATTGGTGGATGATCTGGTCATTGATCTAGTCAGTGGAAGGCGATGTAATTATTGTCCCGCCCCCTTTATTTTTTCTCGTATATGTACTGGGACTGTGGCGTGTTGTTCACTATAGATGATTAATGTTTCCATTGTTTTGTGCTTACTTTGTATTTTCGGTTATTTTTTTCTTTTTTTTTATACGCTGACATACTAGATCGATTGGATGGCTATGGGAGGGTGTTGTTACTTTTGCAACAGGTAGATAACCTTACGTTAGAAGTCCCGTAAAGTATATTAACGTGGGTATTTGTCTGGCATTTCTACTTCAAGTTCAAGTATTTTTTAACATTCGTCCGAGCGCTCCAGTATTTTTACACGAAACTCAAGCCGAGCACCACGGGTCTGAAACACTTCCGACGCCCCCGAATTTAATTTCCTCTAATTAAACTGGATTTTTGAATTCTAACAAATCAATGACGTGAAATGGAACATTCATTAAATAAATAAATAAATAAATAAAAAATAGAAATTAATTTCTCTCAAGCGCAATATCTTTTCGAAAAGGGCTATCGGGCATAGAACATAAGATTATACATAAGTGCCATGGTTATATTATATCTATGAGGTGAAAGAACATAGCTAGGGTGTGGGGCCAAAGCCCCGGGTGGAAAAATTTAAGGATGTAAAGCAAAAAGAGCATGGTTTTTACATGACAAAAGCGCAATATTTTTTCGAAAAGATCTATCGGACATAATATGTATAATGGACAAACGACTATATAAAGCAAAATACACTGCTAGCAAACTATATCCGAGGATGATGTCACTCTCCGCTATTCATACGAAGGTTTTTAACAGCCGGCTGATGCGAAGATATATTTAGGAAAGAGAAAATTTTCTACTGCCCTTGCTGCAAGGAAAGATTGATGTATCCGTTGCCTTTGTAGTCTGGTGGTCTAGGGCAGTGGTTCTCAAGCGAGGGCCATATGCCCCCCCCCCCTAGTTGTACTGGAATACTTCAAGGGGGCCACGGAAGAAGATAGAGAAAATTTCCACGACAGGTGGTTTGGAGGGCTGCAGAGAGCTGAGAAGAAAAATTAAGGTGTGAAGAAATAATATTATATTATAAATATTACTAATACTATTAATTATAATAATATTATATTATAAATATTACTAATACTATTAATTATAATAATATTATATTATAAATATTACTAATACTATTAATTATAATAATATTATATTATAAATATACATTAATAATATTATATTAGTGGCTATACACTTACAGAATCCAATAAAACCAGGGCCGTCTTAGGGCATAGAACCACCCGGGCCTAACAGCCTACATTTTACAACAAGTTCCCCAGACAGGATGGGGGTTTTTCTCAGCCCTCCCCCCCCCTAGATTTTTCACAGACTCCTCTATATTAAATTTAGTGTGGAAAACAAAAAATGTGTGGTGAAAACCGTATCAGGCCCCGGGCTGCAGCTCTGTCAGTCCTAATCTTGTGAGGGGCCATACCCGGTGGCCTCATGTCACCCCACCTTATGATATTTTATATAGTACAATTAATTTTGAAAATAAGTAGGAATAATGTAGGTTGTTTACTTCCAACTAAGTATGGGACTACCATAGCATCACCTTGCCTAGGGGGCCCATGATGTTGAGACCAGGGTCGTCTTAAGAGCATCATGGGCCCCCGGCCAATTGATTTTTTTGAAGCCCTACATACAAAATTCTCCGAAATTTCAGTTAGTTCTCATTTTTGTGGGTTCCATCTTCTCTTGACTCCCCTAGGCCGTGCCCGGGTGGGCCCACGCGTTAAGACGGCACTGGTTGAGACAGTCCTGAATAGAACTCGGACTAGCGGGGGGATCAATAAATTCTAGGCCAGTGGTCTGTAGGTCAATCTTCTATGCAAAACTTTCGTTCAGTATAAATTCACTGAAAAAAAAAAATCAATTCAATACGTATAAAGGATCTTGCTTCTAGGTGAGAGTTGAAGACTCTAGGTAAGACAGGGGAGCCACGAGAAAAAGAATATGGTTCAAAGGGGGCCACGAACAAAAAAAAAGGTTAAGAAACACTGGTCTAGGGCACTCTTCCGGCAAGGGAGAGGACGTTTGTTCGATTCCCTGCAAGGGCAGTAGAATATCACGGAACGAATTATGCTCGTTAACAGAAGTTCCACTGTAGTTAGAAAAAGTTCAGCATTTAACTCTATCAGTGGTATTGATGAGAGAGAAATACCTCGACTCCTTTTTAGCATTGGCAATTTCAGATATTTCGTAATGACAGCCTGCTTCATTGAAAATAAAAAGATTTAGCATTTTCGACTGTGGGTTCGGTGATTTCTGCTAGTGAAGAAAGGGTCTTTGCTAGTGAAAAAGGTTAACACTCCCGCAGAGTCATAACCAACTAAGACGTGAGATTTGTCCAGCAGCTCATGATCATACACCTAACAGTCGCATAGGCCCACTATCAACACCAAATGTAGCAGAAGGCCACCGCGCGAAGCTCGCGACTTACTGGATGGCTTCAGTGACGTGAAGTCACTGTGGATATCTTTACCTTTTATTCGCAGCATATCTAATGACTATAGGTGAAATAACTTCAGTGACGTCACGAGTTTTGCGCGGAGGCTTTCTGCTGTAGCGCTCTGAGAATATACCTTGCACAGGACAGACAACGACCCTGAAGATCTAACTCCTAAGGCCACCAAGAAATTAAACACCCCATTAATGACTTTATTCAAAAACAAATGTAAAAAAATATATAAAATATTTTAATTTAAAATTTTAGGAAGCACGACTACTTAATTGAAAATTCATAACAATTTCTTAACATTAAGAACACAATTTATTAATTGGTGTGGTTCACCGTAAAATTCTAGCTATTGTATCTAGAACACTTTTGTTTTAAGGAATAAAAAAAAGTAATACATTTTGCGAATAGATGGCGCTAATACATGTAACATGTAAACAGAAATAAAGAAAAATTGATAAATATAGTTACAGTACATTAGAGTTTAAAGAACGGTTCACACATACTATTAATTAGCACTAATGCAACAGTCAAACTCGATTATAATGACATCGACGATTCCGTGAGAACTTCGCCGTTAGTACCGAGGTTTCGTTGCGACATGGGTTGAAATATTTTCAGATGAAATCACATACGTACATGTGCATAAAGTTTTGATTTGTCAGAAATCACGAACGAATATTGCAAACATACGAAAAAAATGCAAATCTCTTAACGCATTTCGACACATAAGTGGGTGTCGTCTTCAGCGGAGAAAATATTAAACCCACTAATCACACGAGGATTCCAGTTGAGTTGGGATATACTCAATATTTACTTACTTGCTCAGCGGGAAAAGGTACGGCTGCTCACTTCAAACTTCGTTGTCAGAATGAAACTAAGAGCTTGCGCATAGCATTGATTGGCTGCTTGCGAAATCGAGCTACCAGTTTGGTCTATTCCAGTGATTCCCAACGTCGGCGTTAACGCTCCCTTGGGGGCGATAGAAAGTTCCAGGGGGAGGTAGAAGCTACGGGTATAACAGAGGATCCTATGGGTCAGATTGAATTGAAGAGATGATCGATTATCGGTGGGAGAAAAAAACATTGCGCCCAAAACACTAGTGGACTAAATTTAAACAGGTTCTCTCTGTTTTCTTTCCTCTCTCCTAATCATCGCGAAGCTTTGTTGCAACCCTATATATTTTTTTCTATTATTGGTCTTTTGCATACCTTGAAAGTGATTTTTTTTCCACGTATGTGTTGTATCTTTCGACTACATACATATAGTAGGGAAAGAGAACTGGTAGGGTGAGGGTAAAAAGAGAAATCTACTTTGTACCTACATTCTTATTAATTTATTTATTAGACTGTTTCAAGAATTTTGGGGAGATGACACAAAATATTGAATATTTAATTCAATTCATTTATTTATTATTTCATTCATTTATTTATTCATATTCATAAGTTTTGCAACACTATCTTATTTTTTTTTAATGAAGTTAAAAATTACTGTAATTTTGTGATTTTTTAGGAAATGCCGATTTGTTTCTAATTTTATGAAGTTTCAATTTTTACTTGTATTTGTCAAGTTTTTCTGCAAAGTATGTAGAATAAGTGGACGTAGTGTAAAAATTGCTGATATTTTCATTCCAGTGAAATAAAATTGATTTCAAAATCGTGAAATGTATTTCTTCACGTTATTCAAACTTTTCAAATCGGAGCTGTATGCCACACAAAATCGGGGAGTGGAGATTTCCAATTGCTATACCGTCTGTGTCGGTGTAAAACCTATGATGGAGATCTTCATTTTTATTCCCTTGTGATTTTAGTGACCATACGTGTTTGGTTAAAATAATATGGGAAATTTCGATAATTAACACCTACTACACCGCACACCAACTGCGATCATATATCGCCATACGGCAATTTCCAACCAGTGGAGTTGGGTGGGAAATGAAGGCTCCGACCATCGGTGGTCGCCCTAGGCTCGGTAGGTAAAGAACTTGCTTCGAATGTTCTATGCCCGGATTGGAACCCATGGACCTTGATGGTAATGGGAGACTTCATAGTGGGAGACGAGCATCTTTAGGGGATAATTAACACCTGGCATCGATGATTCCCACCAAACACGTTTCTATTTCTTTCCGAAATCGCGATAGCTCAGCACCTCCGCGAGATAGAAGACCTCGCAGTCTGCTTGTGTCGTCAGTAAGTAGTCCATGTCCCTTCAGAATACTCAGGGAAAAAAATTCCCTGCTCGTGCCAGTATCATCGTTGTGAGGAAAAGAAATGATTTTTTTTTTCACCGTTAAGTGTAAACAGAACATTCCCTGAATGTTATCTGCTCTGATCTTTTAGGGACGATTTCTAGGGAAACGTCATAAAAACGGCAACCAAAGTGACGAAAAATTTCACTTTACATCCGAGGTGGCTCCTCTTGATCAACGTTATAAGCAAGATTCATTAACTCTTTGGTAATGAGTGTGGCCAATTATTGACGTTTTAGCTGAGGTAACGTTACTACCGTGTTTGACTACATAAAACGACTGTAACGCGATAAAACGATCATGAATTTCTTATGAAAAATGAATTCCTTATAAAAAGGACTCCATCATCACCAATTGATTCAGCCTGTAGAAAGTGATAAGCAGTTTGCTAAAAAAAAACTCAGCAAAATAGAGAACTCATGACTTTTATGTAACATCCATTGCATTTCCAAATTGAATTTCTTTACGGCACATTTTAAGAAAGTAGACAGAGTACAAAAATCTCGCTCCGGATCCGAGAAGTTGGTTCCATTGCTTTAGATTTCAACGAAAGGGAAATGGAAAGAAAACATACTGTGTGAGAATGCTGACCGTGAATGTATGTATGGTATAAGACGTCGGATAAAGAATTCTTGAGAGATTCCGCTTTGAACTTTAAGGTGAGTTTAGGAAACCCCCCGTTTTTTTTTATTCTTTCGGATGAAAATACAAATCTCTCTCGACATCTTCTCTTTTCTCGTTGGAAACAGAGTAAAAGCGATAGAAAAGTCAAACTTTTATGCATTTGGAGTAGGAAAAGAAATAACCCGCTTTTAGGAAATTTCGTTAAGGCACGTCTTTGTATAGCAATTTGCATATATTTTTTTTCCCGAGTGAAACTTCAAAGAACTCTCCCGTCTTTCTGGAGGAGCATTGCTCGGTAGTCTGAAGAAACTATCTTATTCGGAGGGATGTGTTTCCACCTGCGCTTTTCTTGGGTCGCTTCTGAGTTTGAAAAATGCTCCATAGAATTAATTAAAATTTAAGAAGAGTTTCAATTTTTTGAAATAGTATAATATAGAAATACAATATATACGGAAAACTGGCTGTGTGAAGAGATACTGATGATTAGGAAAGGAACATTCATCTCTGTCCTCACAGGGATTCGAACTCCTTGTCTCTCGTATACCGGACGAGTGCTCTACCTTTCACTATGAAAACAGGTAAAATATTCCCTCCTTTGAGTGTATACACAGGGTGATTATAATAAATTAAAGTTCCCGTACTCTGAGTAGTTTTTGTCAAGAACTACTTATCCGAATAGTCAAATTTATAGATATTTTAATGGGACCATGGGAGAGAGATTTATGAAAAAATAAATATAAAAAAAAATTCAATTTCCACCCACCAGCTGAAAAAGTAGAGGTTTTTTATTGAATCTTTCTTTTCCTTATGGACCATATAGCGTACATACCAATTTTCAATGGTGCCGTGACCAGGATCATTGGCATGAATTGTCATGAAGGTGAGGGGGGGATAGATGATAATTGGCTCCGTATGGGAAAACAATTCAAAAGAAAGCATTGAATCAATAATTAACATGAGACGATTCAGAGTTTGAGACGGTTTTACTGCTTCACATTAAAATCCAGGATACAATCAGATGTACGGATAAAATGATTCTTACATTCGGAATAGAAAGGGGGCCCCCTAATTACTTTAAATTAATGAGAATGGGAACTTAGCCCACCAAAGAGGAAATTACAATTAATTCCGGACAAGAACATAGTTATTACAAGTCTGTACTCACGGAGTTACTGTCCATCTGTTACCTCATCTGGACGACACAGACGATTACCAAGTCCTTAAGAGTCCTTCACAACCTTATTACGGGGACGTCCGGCAGGATGCAGATATGTAGATTAGATGATGGTCAGTTGATTCAGTTGAGACATGTAGTGGGCATGGAGGACCGTAGTAGGCCTTGTGTGGATAGCGTGGTCGGTTCATGTTGGTGGGGATGATTGATGTTTCCTCGTATAATCCGACAACATCCAGTCGTCGGTCTTGCGATTCCTTTCTGTTATCTGTATTACATTATTGCGCAGGAGTAAGGTATATCACGGAGGAGTTATACTCCCATAATTTTAAGTGCATCGCGCTCTCTGCCATACATTCAGAGCGAGTCTCACGTGACGACCACTCTACACCAAGACAAGCAGCAGAAGACCGAAAACACGTCTTTTTTCTCTTTCCTGCTCATCCTTCGGGAACAGATTTTCTTCTTCGCCAAACCAGCCTCTTGGCGACGGCATGCAGGTTTGTTGGTGGGG
The DNA here is from genome assembly GCF_987345545.1 of Pholcus phalangioides. NCBI lineage: Eukaryota > Metazoa > Arthropoda > Arachnida > Araneae > Pholcidae > Pholcus > Pholcus phalangioides. Next base: position 23,709,846 of record NW_028301615.1, on the reverse strand, counting down.
AAATTGTGTGCCTTCCCAACATTAATTTAAAGTCATTATTCAACAAACCAGATGGATAGTCGAGTTACTTCAGCTGCTACTTATATATACACCGTACACTCACCTCGTACACATTGCTATGCGGAATTTCTAATGAATCGGTGCATGCCGCAACATGTTGTGTGTGTACATATGCGTGACACTAACGTATTTATGTTGTCAGAGTCATGTTTGTTTCGTGTTCTTGTTGATGATTTCATCTATCTTGAAGTGGCATTTTGAAGTGAAGACAAGATTAGGGGTAGCTTCAGGGTTTTTGAAACGTTACTCCAGCTGTATCTCTAATACAAAGCAAATGTTGAAATAAACATTTTAAAGCTTGAAGCTTCACTAATCTTGAAATACATCATTAAAAATGCATGAATATTCCAATAACGTTGATATTAGAAAATTAACACATTGCAGATTCAATTATAAGGAATTTTATCCCATATGGTAAACACAACAAAACACTTGTAAGAATTTAGAATTTGCCTTCATTTTAGATAGTTAAAAACTCCAACATCTGACGTTTCCCGAAGATATTTCCAAGAAAAAAAAAGTAATTTGCTTCTAAGAAATGAAGAGTAAAAATGCTTTTCATATAGGTTTTAAAATTCGTGTAATTCTTTCCTCGATGTGTCTGGTATTTCAAAAAGAATATAGCGCAGCTCTTACGCGTGATTCTTGAATACGGAATGCTGTAGATTTGAAAAGAGAAATCTCGACTTTTATGGGATTTTCTTTCAAGCGAGATTCCTCTGGAACGTGCTCAACGATAATCAAAGCAGGTCTTAAGGGAGAAACGAAAACAAAACTTTGAGTTGAATCACTTGAGCAAGACTCTCAGACATGTCTGTGTTCATTAGCTGTCGAGTGAGTCGAGGACACTGCCTGAGAATCAGACAGTAGAGTTCGCACATAAAATGTAAGTGTCTGGTATTAAAGATTCTCTACTCAATAGAAGGTGTAATGAATCTTTCAAGAACAGTCACAGGGAATGGCGCTGAACAGCTTTGACACGGCAATGGTCTAGAAATTGAATCCACTAATTTAGTATGAAGGGTTCTTCAAAAACTGTGGTAGCGATAATTTTGACGTTGGCGACAGACTAAAGATCGAAAAATTTTTTTTTTGAGTTTTTCCACGAGAAAACTTTACTTGTCTTTCACTATTTTTTGGATGTTATTGGCACCTTGACTTAAGTTGAAAATTTTTTTTTATCTGTAATTGGCAACTTGTATTCGAGAAATGCAATAATTAGCGATATCCTGTACGGATCCCGATTTCCCCGTGTTCTTGTGCAGGCAAGATGGGCAGCCAAGGCATCTATCTTATTGTGCGTATTGATACTCTTCTACCAGAACACCTTTTGCGGGTCCCAGCTACTGAAGGAATGAAAAAGCACGCTTGTGAGGGGATTAGAGGCCTTTCTCACAGAGCGGATGCGGGTCCGGAAGAAGTTTTAACAATTGGAATATACTGAGGCTTTCAGACGAGCCGAAATATCTCCGCACCTAGGAAATGTTCATGCGGGTCCGGACGTCGTCCGCATGTCTCAAAACCTAAGTGCGGGCTCCGCATCCGCACATACAAGTTGACAATAGGTTTATTCACAAGATGCGGATGCGGAGCGAATTCGTCCGCATCTTTGGCTACTTTTTAAAGCTTATTTTGCACTGAATTTTTTAAATTATTTGCCATAAATACCCATATGAGGGTCCCTGTTCTTCAAATATGATGTACCCACATACGTTGAGATATAGCAACTTTAACTGCCTTTTGTCCATACTTTACAATTTTATACAATAAAACCTGCCAACAACGGCCACTGGCGGGACGACCAAAATTATAAGCCGTTCTGTTCATTGCGAATGTTTAATTGACTACATACTTTAATAACTTTTAAATTTAATTGAAACAATTTAATTTTTTTTCTTTTTACATATTTGAAATTATTTAAAAATATAAATATTTGAAATATTAAATATTTTTTTTTAATGTTTAATCTTTTAATTTTTTTAAACTTTAAAAAAAAATACTTTTAATAAACAACGTTATCCACGTACGACGTTCACTCAGGGCCGGATTAAGACGTTTGAAGGCCCTAAGCACTTGAATATTGTTGGTGGTTCCCGAAACCTATAAGTATATTTTACTCGATATTCAATCTATAAACTGAAAAAAATGAAATTTTATATTTCAGAAGTGACTAATCTAAGGATGGGATTTAACTCTAGGTTTATGAAAGTTATTTTATAAAAGTTGAATAAAGCAACTAATAAATTTATCAGTTGCATTCGAGCAAATGCAACCGATCAGCTCATTTGTTGCATTTTTAAAAGAATTATTATAAAATTTTATAGTGTAATCCGGGCTTAAGGCCGGGATTATACTATAAAGTTTTATAAAATATCTTTTATAAAAGTTGAAGATTCAACCAATAGGCGCATCGGTTGCATTCAAGCAAATGCATTCGGATATCTTATTGGTTGAATTTTTCACGTTTTATCAAAGTGCTTTTACAAAACTTTTATAGTATAATCCTGGACTAAGGCTGGTATTACCCTATAAAACTTTGATTAAAAATTCTTTTATAAAACTTGAAAAATGTAACCAATAAACACATCTGTTACATTCGAGCGAACATAACTGATCCGCCTATTGGTCGAATTTTTCACCTTTTATAAACGAACATTTATCAAACTTTTATAGTGTAATCCCGGCCTAAGACAGAATTGTGATGTGAATATTTCTAAGCATAGACATTTGAAAGTCTCCACGCTTCCCCCTTTTTTCTACTTGCAAATTCTCCTGAATTTTTTTTTTTTTTTGGGACATCGAATGTTTTTGAATTTTTCAAACATTGGACGTTTTTGGAATTTTTCTTTCATATTTTTCCGAAAAGACAGATTTTTTTTGAAAATCATTTGATATATATTTTAAGACATTTTCTCCCATCGACTACTTGTGAGGATCAGAATGAAAACATCTTTATACCCATATTCTATGGGGGCTGTAGATTAAACCACCAAAGAATGCCTCTAGGCACTGAATCAAGGGTGAAGGAGAAAAATAATTACAAAAATTTAGAAAAAAATAGTTTTTATGCACGGCGTTTCGCCCGCATCTTTAGTGCTCGTGTGAAAGGGTATGCGGACCTGAGTCCGCTCCGTGTGAAAGGGGCCTTAGAAGGACCGGCCTTTATATAGAAAGGTATCAGTTTAACAGTTTTTATGTAGACTCGTCCTCTCAACCGACGCACGTGAGCTTCCCCATTTATCGAGCAAATAAGATCAGAGTCGTTTTCATCACGCGAGTGCTGCCGGTTTAGAAGTGACCACGGCGTTGCAATATGACACAATTTTTTCTCTAAGTATAACTTTCATCCAGACCAGACCAGAATTGAACGTTTCCGTCGCTGCCCAGCCTTTGCAGGCTGTCTGGCGACTTACAGATCACCAGGGGTGGTATGAGAAGGAAAAAGACAAGTTTGTGCATGTGTGTAAGGTATGTAGTGTATGCGTGTGTGTGTAGAGAATGAATAAGCCAGGAGAGTATTGTTTACAAATCTTCGCGAAATGAATGCTCATCGAGATAAAACACAACACAATCGAAGAACAAGGGGGAAATGTCTTAGGGGAAGTAGCTGATGATATGCTACCCAAAAACTCCAACATTATAAATATTTACATAATCGAGAGACACTAACCAGAGATGTTTGAGGTACTGTTGAACCCTCATCAGTCATATAACCATAATCAAGAACGTTAAAGAAAAAGTGATAATGAAGACATGACACATACCATCTCTGTATTGTAATAACATCAGTTTCAACACGACACGAACCCAAATGCACCATTTTATGCAAGCGCAAATTATGAATAAATGAGAAAAATTATTAATTGCGAAAAAAAAACAAAAAAACTTATAAATGCCTCTGAATTGCGATCACAGCATCCGCAATATCAAACAAAACTGATATTAAACTTTCATTATTATTAGAAAATTGAATTATTACACGACAACTGTGAATATATATTAACCACTATATACATTATATTTTTTGGATAAGAAATTTGAAATTATAAAAATATTTAAAAGAAATGTAAATTTTGTTTTGGGTACTAGTTTTGTTTTGTTTGAGCAGTCTTCAGTAAATTTAATCACTTTATTTTTGTTCTTTATCAAGCTCATAGGTGGCGTTTTCTCAATAGAAGTTAAAATCTTATGAAAAAAATCTACATAAACGCTATGGTTTAATCCAATGCCTTAAAATTATGAAAATGAATTTGAAAAGAAAAGATTTGATTTTGTGCAAAAAATTAGACGTTGAAGATGAATTAAAAACAAAAAACTGAAAGTAAAAATGTCAAATCTTATGGAATTTCTGAAGCTCAAGATGTCCAGCATAAGTATCAGTTCTGATGAAATAAAAGAAAATTAATGAATGAACGAACACTGGCTTGAAAGTGAAAGAGAAAATGTAGTTCTGACGGCGTTGACCAAGACCAAACTTTTATGTTGAAGGAGTCAAAAATGCAATAATCAACTATGCCGCCATTAGGCAAAAAGCATAGGGTATTACTAAAGATTTTGATTTTATGATCATTGCAATCGTTTGATTTCATTTTGATTTATTTTAATTGATTTATTTAATTTCGATTATTTAATTGATTTATTTAATTTCGATTATTTAATTGATTTATTTAATTTCGATTATTTAATTGATTTATTTAATTTCGATTATTTAATTGATTTATTTAATTTCGATTATTTAATTAATTAATTTTTGTCAATATTGATCCTTCCTTCATCTGTTTTCAATATACACTGGTGTAAGAAATTAAGAGAATTCGCAGACTTGGTCGATTATCTCTAGAACTACTGTACTGATTTTAACGAAATTTGATATGTACATACATTGATAAAATACAAAACAAATAACCATTCAATAATTGCAATACACACGCATGATCGTGATTAACACTCGTTGGAGTCGGAAGGTATGAAACAGCGGTTGCAGAATAAACAAAAAAATGGGTTAATAGATAGGTTAATAGGGGGTATGGTCCCCTCTTACAGATAGATATACAGGTCTCGCAGCGTGATTTTATACTTGAAATAAGGCAGTTTATCATTTCCTGTGGCAATTTCTCCCACTCGTTCAGCAACGCTGTTTTCATTCCCTGGATGGTTCCCGGAGGGGGGTTGCGAGTTGCAATTGCCCTCCGCAGAGCGTCCCAGACATTGATCTATAGTATTAAGGTCTGGAGATCTGGCTGGCCAATCTATCCAGCGAATTTCCTCACTCTCTAGAAAATCGTCGAGCAGAATAGCTCTATGTGGCCTCGCGTTATCGTCCATTAAAATGAACTCAGGGCCAACTGCACCCCTGAAAAGGCGAACATAGGGCTCCAAGACCTCATCCCTATACCTCACACCAGTCACAGTGCCTCTTTCAAAGACATGGAGAGGTGTGCGGCCATCCAACACGATGCCTGCCCAGACCATTAAACCTCCTCCGCCATAATGGTCGATTTCGTGGACATTGGAGGGTAGGTAGCGGGTCCCTGGTTCTCTCCATATGAACGTACGGCGAGAATCGGTGTTTAGGCTGAACCGGGACTCATCAGTGAAGAGAACGGTCGCCCACTGATCCATACTCCAATCTCTATGCTCTCGGCACCATGATAAACGGATTCTCCTGTCCGTAGAAGTGAGCGGGACGCAAACAGCAGGTCTTCTTGCAAACAACCCTCTCTCATGAAGTCTTTTGGAAACAGTCACTCTTGATACACGGGTTCCTGTGGCTGCATGCAGGTCACGAGAGAGCTGAGAAGCTGTAGCACTCCTGTTACGCTTCGCTATAATCGACAAATGGCGATCTTCTCTGGTCGTCGTGGCTCTTGGACGGTTTACGGAAAATTCACCGATAACAATTCACCGCCGGAAAATTCACCGACAACAATTCACCGCCATGCAATTCACCGCTAGGAAAATTCACCGACCAACAATTCACCGCGAGGAAAATTCACCGACCAACAATTCACCGCCATGCAATTCACCGCGAGGAAAATTCACCGACCAACAATTCACCGCCATGCAATTCACCGCTAGGAAAATTCACCGACCAACAATTCACCGCCATGCAATTCACCGACGACAGTTCGATGCGAGTCAGTTAGCGAGGGAATGAGCGATTGGGTTACTGAGTGACCCAGTGAGGGACTGAGTGACCGAGTGAGTAAGTGATTCAGTGAGCGACTGAGTGACCGAGTGAGTAAGTGATTCAGTGAGCGACTGAGTGACCGAGTGAGTAAGTGATTCAGTGAGCGACTGAGTGACCGAGTGAGTAAGTGATTCAGTGAGCGAGTGGGTTACTGATTCAATGAGCGAGTAAGTCAGTCCGTGAGTGAGTGAGCGAGCTGCTAAGTGAGTGAGCGATCTAGTGAGTGAGTGATCTATTGAGTGAGTAAGTGCCATATCCTAAAGATACGGCGGAAAGTTTAAATAATGACTTTAAGAGAAGAAATTCAGATGATACGGATTCGGGTTGCTGTATTTTTGAAATATATGACATCCATATTTATTGTGGGCATCTTTTTCTCAGCCACCTCGCTGGGCATTTTGCCTGTTGTGGCCTTGTATTTGTATAAATTACAAATTGCTGTTGCCCAATACAAGATAGTATATTCAACAAAATTCCATTAACTCGGTTTTACTCAGAAACTTCTAATGGAATGTTAAAAGGGATAATAACAGAATTAAAAGATAATAAAGTAAGTGGATACGCGATAAATCAACCCCCTAAAAATGCTTAAAATCATGTCCTGTTATCACTTTGATATTATAAAAAACATCGCTGATCATCAGTAACCAATGGATTTTTTTATGCTGAACTAGCTGTTACCCGCGATTTCACGTGATGAACTTTCAGGAATCCCGCCTTAGTGCGTATCTAGTATATGTACTCTATATTTACTATATGCGTATATATATACTTCCTATGCAACGGAAATTAGTGACGATTTTTTTATTACGGGAGTCGGTGACGTTTTTTGAGTGATGGAAATCTGTTACGTTTTTGTGTTACGGAAGTCGGTTACGATTTTGGGGTCAAGTTTTCATTTAACTCTTGCATATATCGGGACCAAGTAATGTGCATATACCCCGAGTTTCCCACATCCTACAGCAGGTCCCCTAAGCTGAAATGGATGGCGGCCCCCAAACCAGCTTTTTCACGGGCCCCTCTGTGCTTAATTTATAGTGTGAAAATATCAAAAAGCGATAAGAAACGTTCCGACCCCTGTCAGCCCTGCCCTCGTGGGGGTCATGCCGAGAGGTATGTATACGTAAAATATACATATATCACCAGTGCTCCCAACATACAGGGTCGGGGTACCCGGGGGATTGCACATATACCTTCATGGGGAAATTAAAAGGTTTCATTTCCAGGGGTCCTAGCGATAGTGGAAGCCCAAGGTATATCCAGTCTGGGACCCCATAAAATTTCGGAATTCGGTCAAGGGTAAATTCTTTAATCTCTGCGCAGAGTCCCGGTATTTCTTTCTCCTAATCAATGTGATGGCTTTGTCCACTTACAATTTGCTCCATCCGAACTTCATTCAAACTCTGTTCTCTTTTTATGGCACCGATGAACTTCCATATATCTGGGTGGTGAGCAGATAATTGCTGTTGCAACGCTCGATGCCATCCTTCTATAGAATTGTTGGTAAATCGTTACGCGTTCCTTGAAAGCAGTTCCAAATGTCGATGTGAAAGCGCGACGACCACCACGACGAAGAGGACGCCCGATCCAAGTGTCTTCAAATCAACACTTCATCATAAATACGTTTTCGGAACAATCGGATTTTTTAATCATTTGTGACACTACTAGGTTAAAAACTAACTAACTAACCAATTCACTCACTCCCTCACTCACTTACTGACCATTCACTCACTCCCTCACTTACCAATTCACTCACTCCCTCACTCACTAACCAATTTACTCGCTCGCTCAATCACTGACTCGATCAATCACTTACTCACTCGGTCACTCACTCACCCGCTCAATCACTGACTCGATCAATCACTTACTCACTCGGTCACTCAATCACTGACTCGATCAATCACTTACTCACTCGGTCACTCAATCACTGACTCGATCAATCACTTACTCACTCGGTCACTCAATCACTGACTCGATCAATCACTTACTCACTCGGTCACTCAATCACTTACTTACTCGGTCACTCAGTCACTCACTGGGTCACTCACTCACTCGGTCACTCAATCACTTACATACTCGGTCACTCAGTCACTCATTGGGTCACTCACTCACTCGGTCACTCAGTCACTACTGGGTCACTCACTCACCCGCTCAATCACTTACTCAATCGGTCACTCAATCACTTACTCGGTCACTCAGTCACTCACTGGGTCACTCACTGGGTCACTCACTCACTCGGTCACTCAATCACTGACTCACTCTGTCACTCAGTCACTCACTGGGTCACTCACTCACTCAGTAACTGAATCACTTACTTACTCGGTCACTCAGTCACTCACTCACTCACTCACTGGGTCACTCACTCACTCGGTCACTCAATCACTTACTTACTCGGTCATTCACTGGGTCACTCACTCACTCGGTCACTCCATCACTCACTGGGTCACTGACTCACTCGGTCACTCAATCACTGACTCACTCGGTCACTCAATCACTGACTCACTCGGTCACTCAATCACTGACTCACTCGGTCACTCAATCACTCACTGGGTCACTCACTCACTCGGTCACTCAGTCACTCACTGGGTCCTTCACTCACTCGGTCACTCAATCACTGACTCGGTCACTCAATCACTGACTCGGTCACTCAATCACTGACTCACTCGGTCACTCAATCGCTCACTCCCTCGCATTGAACTGTTGTCGGTGAATTGCTAGTCGGTGAATTTTCCTAGTGGTGAATTGCGTGGCGGTGAATTGTCGGTCGGTGAATTTTCCTAGCGGTGAATTGTTGTCGGTGAATTGCTGGCGGTGAATTTTCCGGACACGCTCTTGGACGACCTTGCCCAGCCTTTCTCTCGATGGATCTGGTATCCTGGAACTGTTTCCATTAGTTACACACGACGCTGGGCGTTAAATAGAACTCTACAAATCTGGACTTGAGGTAGCCTGCTTCTAGCCTCCCCACAATTCACCACCTCATTCCATCATCTAAACGTTTGTGGTTACTCATTTTTACTGTTAAAATTTGAAATTAACTGATTGCTGCAAAATAACACCAAGAAATTCGCCGAGGTGTGCCAGCGAACGAAATGCGTCTTAACTTACGCGCGCTTATAAAGCCTGTTTCTCTACTGGCTCCACCTACACACACGTGTACGCTTACGTATTTGACGTACAAGATTTGCATTTTTGTCTAGAAGCAGTGGTTTTACAATCAGTTCAGTTCTTTTCATGAAATTCGATAAAATATGCAAATTCTCTTAATATACTGTATTTCACCAGTGTATAAACGGTGTGAAACGTCAACTGAATTGCGTCCCACTTAATCTGATATTATGTGCTGGAACCATTGATATTCGTTTCTATAGTTGCAAATGTGTTTTTTGCTATTTCATGCTTTTAATAGTTTCGTTTTTTTTCCAGAATAGCAATTTATAACTGATGCGTAGAAGTATGTAAATTTCACAAATAAAAAAAAAATCCTAATTTCACAAAAATTTCCAATTTGGGAATTTCACATTTATTCGCAAAAATAAATATTTTCAAGTTGAGAATTTTGGCTTCTGGCATGAGAAGAAAAATCAAATAAAAATTTATCTGCAAAAAAAAATTTTAATCAGATAAAAGATTATCTGCAAAAAAATTTTTTTAATCAAAAATTTTACATTCGCATTTTGCATTCATTCGCAAAAAATTCAAATTAAAAGAAATTGTAATAACTTTATTATGTATTAATAAAGTTATTATTACTTAATTAATAACTTTATAAAGTATTACGAAAAATATTTTTTCGAATGAAAAAATTTTGTATTCATTCGAAGAAATCAACTATACTAACGACAATTTTTTTATATAGTTCAATCACGAGGCCAGGTATTGAAGAGTTGAAAATTCTGTAATTCAATTTGCTCAGCAAAATTACTACGTTTCAAATTAGGCCATTCCAAAAAAGTGTAAATTGCCAAGATTTCGTGTGACAGTAGCAAAAATTTAACTTCAATAATCAATAACATTTATTCATCAAAAAAGCCGAGTTTTGAATTTATCGCATCATTTTGATAAATACGAAAATTACGTATACTTATTGATGGAATAAGGGAAAACGTTGTGAAAAAAAGCCCCGGATGCCTGTAAAACAAACTTCACTGCAATTGAGTTTCTACTGAGGAGAAGCAATTGCTAAATAGCTGATCTCCTGTAAATTTGAAAATTTATTCCACATCTAACATGATGTTATCCTTCCAGAAATTAATGAATGGTTTACACCGTAGATTTGATAAGATATGAAAATGTTTGATTAATATTTTATAGTCGAATTTAATGTCAAAAAGAAATCCATGAGCCTATACGTATTTATACGTATAGAACGTATTTATTTCTATTACATAACAGCTAGCCATGCTTGTTCACAAGTAAACTTATGACTACCGAAGAGTTACTTATAATTTTGCCATAAACGAAATAAAAACAAAAATTTATCGCTAAATTATTAAATTTTAAATTAAACATTGTGTTAAATATAATTGTAAAAGAAACTGAATTTGGTTATTGGTGTAGACCTATACATAATTTTTGTACAAAGATTTTCATCATTACGGGCAAAACTGATACATGTTTCTGTTTGATAAACATGAGTAAAATTATATGAATATGATTCTATTGAAATTAAAATGAATGAATTGATTGTGAAATTTGTTTTAATATTTATACGTTTATTATTTATATTAATGTTTCTATCAAAATAATCATTATAAATGGTAATTTTTTTACTTCTCTTTTTATGATAATTTATTAGACGCTGAATAAGTTTACATTTACGGGAATATTATCTAAAGATTTATCGTTACATGTGAGGTCAAATTAGTAATCAGTAATTATTCATAGAAGCAAATTAACAATTTCAGAATTAATTTTAAAATTATTTGAATATTAATATTTTTTGAAGTAGTAGTGAGTTTTGCCAAACGAAATATAAGTATAAATAAAAACATAAATCAGGCATTAATTTATTAAAATTCAAATCCACCATTAAGTTGAACGTATCAGTAGAAATCTAATTTGACTATTGGTGTAGACTTACCTATAAATATTTTTTTAAATAAAAACTTTCATTATTAATTATATGTTTACGGACAAAACTGATACATATTTCTGTTTGATAAAAATGGTTAAAAGCTGTATGAAAATGTATGCTTTAAAATTAAGATGCAGAAATTTAATGTGACATTCATTCTGCATATAATACACTTATTGCTAATATTAATTTTTTCTGAAAATAATCATTCATAAATGATCATTTTTATTATTTTTATGATCATTTATATAACGCTAAATGACTGCTAATTTACCAAAATTTTATCTAAATAGTTGTCACTTGTGAATTGATAATACTAATTAGTAATTATCAATAGCAAGCAAATTAAGTTAATTTTAGAATTAGTTCCATATTTTAAATTGTTTGGAAGTAAATATGTTTCGAAGTAGTGAATTTTCTCACTAAAACGAAAGAAAAATTAAACATTGACTTATTAAGTTTTAAATTGAACAGAGTTTTGTATAGACCTAAATATAATTTCAAACTAAAAATATTTATGTTTAATTATGAGTTTACGAGCAAATCTGATACATGTTTCTGTTCCATAAACTTCAGTCAAATTATATGAATACGATTTCCTCAAAATTAAGATGGAAGAATTAGTTGTGGAATTAGTTCCAGATATTAAAAGTATATTATTAATATTAATGTTTCTTTTAATTTTTCGACCATTATAAATGTTGCTATTTTTTTGCTTCTATTTTTATGAATGAATAAGAAATAATTTACAGGAATTTTATCTGCAGAATTATCGTCACTTGGAAATACAAATTACTAATTAGTAATTATCAATAAGAAACAAATTAACTTATTTTCAGAATTAACTTTAATTTCAAAATTATCTGGAAGAGAGTACGTTATGTTTCGGAAAGTATTCCCGAAAGAGATACCATTAGGATAATTTTAGAAGAAGAAGAAGAAAAAAAGTTATTTTCAAACATCCAATTTTAGAAGGAAATTGTACGTATTTTCGTGTAAAAATGGGAATCCGTGCAACATTAACAACATGGAAGTCCATATTCTCTTTTATAACGACGGCAATTTCCGATTAGGATTCAGAAAATGGGGGAAAAAGAAGAGAAATCGGAAGCAAAAATCGGGCCCCCAATTACTTTGTGCTTTGAAATAAATAACAGCAAGATTTTTCCCATTTACAAGATTGGCTTCTTCTTCTTCTTCTTCAGCGAAAAAGTCATTTCTTAAGAAATAATGTCTCAACTTCACTTGAGAGAGAGAAAATTTCGTTTTCAGTTCCAAAAAAATAGAAATAAAATGCAGTTGAATCCGAACACATGATAATTCCTTTTTACTTCTCAGAAAAAGTTAAATGCTGTAATTTCACGAAATCTCTCGAATTTTCTCGTTTCTTTTTTTCGGAAAAAGTGAATTTGTGTGAATCGTCTTTTCTTGAGATGATTCAGGCGATGCATTTGTATATTTGTTTCATTTATCTCCTGAAGAAAGATTAGAGACGGTTCGATTTTTCTATGGTGTTTCATTTCTGTAGGAAATTAATGATTTTGTAATTACATAGCATTTTCAAAATGGTTTCGGTTGCTAATGAAAGGCTTAAAGTTAATTCACGTCCATCTTAAAATTTTTGGATGATTTATGACGGATGATATTTGAGGATAATGTGTTGTTTTTAACCATGTTCCCGTATACAGTGTGTCCTGCAAGTCCTAATTTGGTCGATATCTTACCAACCGTTCTTCATAAATGCATGATTGTAATTAAAAAAAAGTGCTCAAAATTCGTTCGGAAATCACTCTGTACCAGTTTCAGGAGTGAAAATATGAAAATAAAATAAAACAATTTTTTTTTATGATTCAAGCGTGGTAGAAATAATACTTCTCAACACTGATTTTATTCTTGAAAGTTTTCCAATGATTTTAGTGTGCTGATTTCGAATCTGACATTGGTTTTGTCAGATCGGCTGCAGTTATCGGGATAGTTATCTTAGTTATCAATCCATACTTATAATAAGACGACCATAAGTATTCTTTATGGACATTGTATAATATTTTGTCATGTTATATATACTCTTTCTAGTTTTTGTAATTGTCTTTTTTATTAATTAGGGTTGCTGTAATTTCGAAGTATATGACATCCATATTTGTTATGGGCAACTTTTTCTTCGCCACCTCGTTGGGCATTTTGCCTGTTGCGGTGTTGTATTTGTATAAAGTGGAAGTTAAATTTCATTAATAATTTATAAGCAGAATATAAATAACCTTTGAAGTGTGCGAAATGTAAATCAATACTAAACATAATATCGATAAATAAATATCTCTGATGTCTGATCATGAAATAAATGTATTGAATAAAATAGGGAAGTAAATAAGAAATCGAAAGTAAAAATTTGACGTGAAAACTTATTGCTGGAGACTATATTAAAATGTTGAGAGTATTAATTATCTCTTAAGAACTGGAGATTCAATTCAGCAAAAACAACACCAGCTGTGTGCAACCCCAATCAGCAACCCAATATACCCGAAAACCGTAAAATTTGTTTGGGAACATGATATTTTTAAGCAGTGAAACAATCCAAAACCACTAATTATTTTGCATATGCCAAATCATTAAACAACTAGTTTGATTAAAAGTTTCTGATTGAATCATTGATATTATTTTACTGTTTCCACAAGCCACCTTCGCCACACGCTGCCATTTTTACATCCTTCATTGAAGAATTTTACGTGAAATGTTACAATGAAATTGTAAAATAACTCAAAAATATTGCCCTGCTTTATTCATCAACATGTACTCTGATTAACAAGACAGCGTAAAAAAAATTGATCGCGGAATAAACACTATGCACTGTATGAACCTACACTGCAAAGATTTCACGACAGTGAAAGAGAGCAAATTACTACATTTTTACAAAAAAAGGCATGATTTGGTTAAACAATTTTTCATATAGATCTCATTAGGCTAACACTTCATAAATGTGGTGATAAATTTGATATTATAGTGGGTGAATTTATTACGTAATAACAAGGTTACAGAATTAATCTTCACAAAGAGAGAAAGCGCCAAATCGTGAATGAAGGCGATCGAACTTGGCTTCTTATGGGAATGAATATTTGAGTAAATTTTTAAATGCTTGCTGGGGAAGAATTTTTTTTCCCCGTTAATAGAGAGTATGGTGCGTAACTGATCGTTGCAAAAATTACACATCACAGAAATTCCAACCGGTGCAACTCACACGAATGTTAGTCCGATCTTAAAACGCAAAAAACACTTTTTCATATTAGTTTTTCAGAAGGAATCACGTGTGTAATTATTGGGCGGTCGATATATATAGTATCCACGCTGTATATCAGAGGTCCTTTTTCCAGTCGCGAGCACTGACTGTACCCGTGAGCACCCGATTACGTCAAGTTTAACATACGAATGCATGAAATCAGGATGATTTCGGTATTTGAACGCAATTTTTACAAGGTATTTTTAGCAGAACGTTGATCAAGTGTTGGCGAGCACGAAATTGCTCGTTAACAACCTCGGATGTAACGGAACCTTAACTATTACACAATGGCAAAATTTCATGAAATTTTCGATGCCGTTTTAACCGAGTTTGACTGAATACATATGTAAATGAATAAATAAATTTACTTATATTTTATCATGAGTACAGACAAATGTGTTACGAGCTCTAGTTTTAGGAATATCCCGGGAAAAAGTAAGAAAAAAAAAAGACAAAAACGCAACGTTATATTCGAGGTTTGTGCACTTTTATCAACGTTACAAGCGGTGTGCATTAACATAATTATCTTTGGAAATCAGCTGCTACCGCGAATTATTGACGGTATCGTTATAACCGGGTTCGACTGCGATTGACGCTTTTGTTCCGATTTCTTTTTCAATTTTATTCAGGAAAACAAAAATGAAGAAAAAAAAGCATAAATGGAGATCGATTTGGGAATATTAAAATGGGGATGTATTACTAAAAATATTTCCTCTCATATTAGTTCTTGCAGCGGCAGCAACAAACGGCTTATGCTCTTATTTCCATTTATTCGAGAGAAAATTTCAACTAAAAGCTTTTTCCGGTTAAAATGTTTCGGAAGCTTTTCCTTTTGTTTGACATTTCTGCTCCCAAATCTGCAGATTTGGTCTTTTAATGGATAGTGAAAAAGAAAATGGATTCTTTGTGTCAAAACTGAAAACATCGATTCCCATTGGCGATACTTAGATGCTTACATATTATTCGCGATATTTAAAACAAATAGAAAATCGCAATTTTTCCAAGTAAATAAACATTCGTTATTCAATATTAAATAAAAAATTACGAGTTGGTATAGACATTATTGACGTATAACGTATAACACGCTGCTGATAAGGCATTTAAAATACCTCTAAAGCACAGAAATATATAAATTTGCAATATGAATGCACAGTATTTGCAACAGTTCTTTAGCAACGTCAACATTTATTAGGTATTGAAAAAAATATATTTATATATATATGCAGTTGAATTCCGTTATAACGAACTCCGAGAGACCAGAGAAATCACTACGTTAAAACTAAATATTCTAGGTTTTTGCATAGTTGCTATGTATACGTATCTGGCAGTTTTGAAAAGTGTTCGTTAAAACGAGATTTTTGTGATATCGGTATTCGTTAAAACGGGATTAGACTATGTTTGTATAAATCAAAAATTTTGAAAAAATTAAAAAATATATATATATTTGCTGATATTTATGCTTTTAATACATTTTTTGAGTATACAAAACGTAAAAAAATTTGAAAATTTCAAAAAATGTATACTCGAAGCCTTAAAGTGTTAAGGAGATATGCTTATACTGTGATCAGACTGTTTAAAACGAGGTTCCGAGAATGAAAAGAATAAAATATTTAGCAATAAAAAAATATATTTGTGAGGCATTTGATTCAAATTTTAATCTCATTTTATTCTGCAGCTGGTTAGTGCATTATATCCGAAGTTCCTGTTGATCGAACTTCGCTTCAATGCGGCCATTGGCACGCCTTCAAATATTATTCAACCTTTCTATAACTGCGTACCAGTGGAAGTGTTTGACGAAAATAGGAGGTTAATCCGCATTCCGGCTATGAATAAAACAATGAGAGAAATAATTTTTGCGAACCGACACGTAAGTAAGGAAATAGGGTATTAATTTGCGGGAATATTCAGAGAAAAATATTCTTTTATTTTCACGCAAAATGAATATCTTTAAGACACTTACAATAGAAAATGATTCAAACTTTTTAATCCGTTACTTCTGAGTCTCCAAGCTCGTCGTAATCCATCAGATCATTATAGGGTGCGGCATCTTCTTTTCATCGTCACACCTGGGCTGTCTCATCGCCATCGTCACTTTCCAAGAGGATATCATCTTCAGTTCCCTCCATCGCATTGCTGATGAGGGATCGGATTGTACTTTTTGAAGGATCGTATGGTGGAAACCGAATTCCACGCCTCGTGTACCCATTGGCACACTAGGCCAACGTCAGGTTTCTTCAAGGCACCACTTTTTGTGATTTCTTTATCATCGGAACTCATCTATTCGATCTACAAATTCCTCAGTCTTTGAAAGGCTTGTTGATGCTCACATCTAAAGGCTATACAATCGACGTTAGCTTACCTGGTGACAAAGTCAATGATGTTTTCGATTTCTTTGCCTCGGCTTTGACATTATTTGATCTTTGGGGTTTGAATATATCCCATACCAATAATTCCGGTTTCTCGAACACTGCTACAAAAATGACTACTGAATGCGGGGCTCGATATTTTCTCATCAAAAACTGACCCGGGTATAAGCCGACCCCGCCACTTGAGGAACGAATTTTTCCACTGAAAAACTTGGCTTAGACATAAGTATATACGGTAATTTGCGCGAACCGGCTAAAGAATAAATAAAAGCGAAAAATATTTTCAAAAAAAATGATTAAAAATAATGATAACTGTTCAGTTCATAAAATGATGAGAAAGATTAAGATTTTATCCACACACACTTATTCAAAATGATATTTAAATTTTGAAAATTTTAATAACCCAAGTATGTTTATGAACGAATGTCAAATATTTTCATCATTTCATGAACTGATCAGTTTCCATTATTTTGTGAACAAATTTTTATTCAATTTCATTGATGTAACACAATTTAATCATGTTTGCAAGCTGTTTTCAATGCGGTCTTTTTGAAAATTTGTAAAAAATCTTATGTTGGAGGCATGTAAAATTCGCACTGGCATAGGATAGCAAGCACATCATATATGTGGTAATAATTTGAATCAAATCGATGTATAAATACTATTTTTAATAACATTTCTACATGAGAAAATCTTTTTACAGTGCTAAAAAAGTGAGAGACCCCTTAACAGGCACCTTATTCCACTAAAACGAGACTCGAAAAATCGGAAAATAAAATAGCGGAGAGGAAATTCGTGAGTTCAAAGTCTTAAGCGAGAATATTTCCATCAAGATTACCAAAATATTTCGAAATGAAGTTTGACAAGCGTGACTTTTAGCAGGGTAGTTTTTCCACGATATCAATAGAGAGAACTTTTCAAGAGAGATCGGTAAAAGAGACGGGGTCCTTTTCGCTCATAAAACGAGAACTTCATGAACGAAATCTGTTTACTCCGCAAAATAGCGAGTTCCTTAGTAAAAATCTTTCTCAGCACGGTCATAAAGTGAGAAAAGTCTTCAAATAAACTCTAAAGGAGAGAGGATATAAGTATATAAGAACTTTGCCCAGAGAGAAAACATAAACACGTGGCAAAACTGGGTGATGGGAAAAAAGCTTTAAGAGCAGCACTTTTATGAGTTCCGAGCGACTCTTTTGCCATCCGTCCTTCCAATAAAGCTTCCAATCGATTTTATATTCATCGCCGCTGAGTTTATTAAACATCAAGAGAGCGCTTTGGAACAGACACCGAAGAAAAGCATTGGAGTATTTGGCGGAGAGAGAGAGAGAGAGAGGAAAATAATCCTTAAAGAAAACCGGATTGCGAGGATTCGGTGAAAAACGGAAAAGGATGTGATGGAAGTACCAAAGTACTTTCAGTCGTAAGTATAAGCCGTAGGAAGGTCTCTTACAGCAAAGATGATTTCAAATGCGTGTATTAAAGCGTGAATTCACTTTCGAGTCGATTTTAACTATTTCGAAATGGAAATTTGAGCTTTTATATTTGAGACCACAGTATGGGAGAATAACGCGAGTTTTATTATTTTATTAGGTCAGACAACGTGTGATCACCAAACTGTTTCGCATTATCAATGTTCGTTGCTCATATCATAAGAAAAAAAATTGGGTCAGGCTGTGTCTTCATAGACGTGACCGCAAGTTTTGACGTGAATATGTTCTTTGGTACCTACTTTTGCATGGTAGGTACTAATATAATGAAATTAGTATCATCGAGTATGTCCTTGGAATACCTAACAGACGATACCAATGTTGTATGTTTAGAATCCGCGACAATCCAGTACCGACGATTCAGCGTATTGGCAATTCAGCGCGAGACAATTTACCGCAGTGACAATTCAGCTCCGACGAATAAGCGCAGTGATTGCGTTTTGTGAATAACAATTCCCACCCCACTTTTTCCAGATTTAAGACTGGCACACCTACTTTCAAAATGCTTTGAACTGATTTTGTGGCTTTCGAATTTCCCGACACAAATATGTCGTCGTCGTACAGAGTGTATCGAAAATATCGTAGAGCTCTCGAAGGATACTACAGAGAGAATGAAGAAGATTTACATGATGTTGGTAAATTATTTCGAAGACGCCTGGATTGGAATAGCAATTAGAGGAAATCATAGGAGAGATTCAAAATTTGCTACAGGACTATGGAATTAGTTCGACACCGCTATTGCGGCTTTGCAGAATCCAATAATAATATTGAGGACTGGCATAATTGAAGTCAATCATCCCAATATTTGGAAATTCATAACGGCTCTGCAGAAAGAGGAGAAGCTAACAGAAATTAGAGTACTGCATCTTCGGTCAGTCCTAAGTCTGGGAAAAAGTGGGAAGGGATCCGTAGGGAATCAACGGATTCATCATTGGAATATCTAACAGGCGATAACATTGTCCTTCATTTGCATTCCGAAACTCCTGAGATACAGCGTAAAACGATTCAGTTTTGAATACGGCCGTGGTTCTGGTGCCAAGACCTGAAGAGGTATTAAAACCAGAAGAATGCTATTGGATTTGTCTTAAAATTATCTATCAGACATCACCATTAGCTTTTCTTTGCGTTCTAAGCCTCTCGAGATATAGCGTAAAACAATTTCGTTACGAAAGCGAGCCGCGAGTCAAGAGCCCAAATGGGAAAAGATGTCAAAACGAGAGCAGCATCATTTTAATTATCTCAAAAATACCTATCAGACAAAACCATTAGAATAAGTTTGCGTTGTGAACGCCTCGACATACGCACAAAACGATTTCGTTACGAAAGCGGGCCGGCAGTGGTGCCCTGGTTGGAAGAGGTATCAAGACCAGAGTAGCATCATTGAATTTGTCTGAAAAATGCCTATAAGACGACACCATTAGCTGCTGTTTGTGTTGTGATCCCTTTGAGATGTAGCGTGAAGCAATTTCGTTTCAAAGTGGTCCGCTAGTCTGTTGCCGAGACTGGCAGGGGTATCAAGACCAGAGTAGCATCATTGGATTTGTTTCAAAAATGCCTATTAGACGGCACTCGTCGAAAAGCAATAGTGATCATGCCATTAGTGATCCCGAAGATAAAGAGATGTACATCAAGAATAATACAGTTGAATCCTGTTTTAACGAATACCGTTACAGCGGAAATCTCGTTTAAACGAACGATTTTCTAATCCCCCAGATTACATAGGAACAATGGAAGAATCTGTACTTCCTTTATAACGAAATTTCGTTATGACGAAGTGATTTCTCCGGTCTCTTGGAGTTCATTATAACGCCATTCGACTGTAGTTAATATTGATCTGGCGCTCTGCATACCTTAGTCTAGGTCACGGTCCGTTCGAATAGCGACAGGATGCAGTTAGCAAATGGATTGCCACAGCAGCATCTGTCGGTGATAAATGCAACTACCATGACAAAGATTTCTTTTAGTTATTAAAGAAATCTCATATTTTTCGAAAAGCACCACATCACGGAAACTTTTTATGTATTTAAGATCAGCAACATTTTACTTTTTTTTGTAAATTTTTAATTATTTCATACATGAACGTGTAAGTTTTAATAATTGATATGTTTTTAATTAAATACGTATGAATAATTTCAAAAAGAAAAAAAATTATTAAAGGATTGAAGTAGACTAACCTTGTGTTAAGTGGCAGGATTTAAACGTACGTTTTGTCCATCTTGGAATCGAGTAAGTGAGCTGTAATAAGCGATTTAACTTCCTGCAGCAATTGCAATGTTCACAGTGAAATCGGTAATTCGCACCCTAGGAGCTTTACGTTGTTTGGGAGAACCCTTTTAGTCGATTTTATTCTGCACGTCTGATTCGGCCGGTGATCTAACCAGGCTTCATCGAATATGATGTGTTACTTCGAAGGTTTCGACAGATGGATGATGCGAAGATAACCTAGGAAAGAAAATTCAACTGCCATTGCGGAGAATCGAACCCACGTCCTCTCATTTTGCCGGGTAAGTGCACTAGACTACAAAGACAACGAATCCTCTCTCCTTATTGCTCGCGAACCCATCACTTTCTATAGCAGAAAGCATCCGCGCGAAGCTCGCGACGTCACTGAAGTCGTCCATTCCACCTCATTGAATATACTACAAGAAAAAGTAAATATTTCGCATATACACGGCCTGCTTTATCCAATGGCTACAGGTGAAATTTACGACTCCAGTGACGTCAAAGCTTCGCGCAGAGGCTTTCTGCTGTAGAAGGCGTTGGCTGAACTAGGCCCGTATATGAACAGCCAGAGCTAAATCAGGCCAAACGCCACCAGATAGCGACGTATCCGAAGATGATGTCACTCGAAGATAAATTTTCTTTCCTGGATTTATCTTCTCATCTCAGCCAGTTTCAAAACAAACATATTCTTTATGGAAACTTTTGTTGAAACACAATGTGTGCTCGGTGATAAATGTATGAAGGCGTTTGGCCATACAGGGGATTCCAATTATCTGTCGGAAGGACAATCTCTGCAACCTTTGACATCAGCATTTTTCATATGTAAACAATTTAGAAAAAAAGAGCATTTTTATACAGTTAGGGGGAGCGGTAGCCCAGGTCGATAAGACACTCGCCTAAAGTACCAAAATATCTTTAGAGGTGTCGCGGGGTTCGGTACCCGGTTCGTCCTTGTCAGAAAACTTTCTTGACACGAGGGTACAACAGAAATGACGACATGACCGCAGAAAACATTTCTACCGCAGGGAATTCCCCCATCGAGGGGTTAGCGCACCAACCTCTCGATGAGTATAAAAAACAAGCCTGCCGTTCGGAATCAGCAATAAATTGTAGGTCCCGGTCTAATTAGCCCTCGTGTGCAGAAAATGACCGTGGTGCGACAAAAATGATCAAATTTTTATACAGTTCCCGTGTGATAAAACTTCCAATTAGTGAATTGTAGAATCTTCTGAGAAAAGTTATTTGCTAAAGCAATATTTATCGAGATATTACAAATGAAAAAACACTACGTTTTGGTGACTTATTGCTGTGTTGGCGAGATTTTATTGGCTTGAAAACTTCCATTTTTAAAGATTTTTTTTTTTTCAAACCGAGCACAACTCAGGTCTATTGCCATAGGCAATTTACTACCTAGTGAGTTGTGCCGGAAGTGTAAGTGCGTGTACCTAATAGTCTGAGTGCGTATCTAGTGTTGTGTATGATTTTTCAGTGCTGTCATCTACTGTATATCTCAGAAGTGAAGTGAGTGATGTTTAGTGACTGAATATTTGTACTGTTTGTAGGACTGTTGCTATCTGTGGCGAGATTTTTAAAGGGGAGATCGGCTCGCATTTGCGCCTCGAAGTTGGGAACCACAGAAAACCAACTTCAGCCGACCACCACTGTGGTGACGGTGGGGCTCGAACCCGGGTCGGCGTAGGGCCCGCCCTTACTGTAGCGAGCATAAATTTTTAAAGATTGTATTACAAAAATGGAATGGAATGTCAACTATTGTTTATTTTATTTAGATTATTTTACATTCATATCAGATGAATGACTTTCATCGCCCACTGTGTCAGATAATTTTGATCGCTCTTTAATTACTGGTTTAGTTTCCGTTGTTTCGATTTTGTTGAAACATTTGTCCCGTTTTTTCAACGATACTTATTTGAATTTGTAATATTTGCTTAAGTCGTGAAACACAGCGTTTTGATAATATTAATTATATTATGATAATTATGGTAAAAAAATATAATTATTCACCTCACATATTTGTCAGGCTAAACATTTTGTCCTCATTTTTTTGAATTTTAGTTACGGTCAGTGTGTGATTGTGCCTACTCTCTGGCAATGGTTTTTGATGACAATTGGTGATGTCCCATATTTTACGAATTATTATTCAAAATCCCAGTCTACCGTATTTTTCTCAATGCAATACGGACATCAGATCATTTGAATATTATTTTTTCGTGAAATACTGTACTTTTTTAAAATTACGATTTATAGCAGCTCTTTACTTCCACACGCTTCATAATATCAGCAGAAATAATCAAGTTACATTTAAAATAATAAATTGCAATTTTGTTTTTGGTAGAATCTAGTCACATGCCGTATTTTGGAGGCAATTTCCTGCATTCTCATCGATATATATAGTGTTATATATATTTATTTCAACCCATATCGATATTAAGGTATCCGACTACCTTTCTTGTCACTTTTCTTTAAAATGGTCCTGGAGTGAACTTTAAATACATTTTTTGATAGAAAGTGTCTCGAAATGGTCAAAACAGTGACAAATTTTGGTCTATCTATTAAATTTTCTTTAAAAAAGTCGTTTTTATGTCAAATTTTAGGCAAAATTCATGTGATATTCGAAACACGACTGCCAAAAATTTGATTAATGAAATGCTTTGTGATTTTCATAGTGCATTTAGCTAGTAATGTTACAGGTTATGAACCAAAATCTAAAGGATTGCACGATATGTTCATAAGTTACACCAAAATATGTTTTAGTATGTGTGAATTTTTTGAAATTTCTTCCTACATTTTGTCTATAAAACACTGTAATTCAAAAAATATATGTGATACACCTTAGATTTTGGTTCATAACATCAGCAATATATAGCAAAATATCACATTAAAATTTCGTAAGGATGCAATGCATCAATTTTTAGAAATCATGTCACAAAGTCAAGTAAAATGTCAAAAATAGCATTCTTCGTAAAACGCGTTTAAAGTCTTTATTCGCGTATTACTTGTATGTAAAAGTGCGACACTAAAGTGAACGTAACTTTGATTCTAAGCATCATATAAACAAAAAAAGGCCCGTTTTGGAATCACAAGAAATAGGGCTTTTATAAGAAATAAAAAAAAATGAAAATCCATATTTTCTTCCAAAATGACGTTTTCAACGTAGTCGGATACCTTAATCATATCAATTACAACGGGTTAATAATTTTATCAAAACGGCCTGAGGGCGATCTATGCCATCGTCGTGGATTACCTCTGGTCCGCAGACCATAGGTTGAAGAACGCTGATATGGACAATCAATCGGGATCAACCCGTATATAACTATAACACGATTGCAGTGTATGGTTAAAGTTTTCTTTTTTTTGCTCGTCCTATACTCTAAGAAACTCGTGCACACCTGTGTATGGAATAATGCATATAATCCGCAAAATCCAGAGTTTCAAAGTGAATAAATTCTACGGTTGATACAAATATACGAATACAATATGTTCCACAAAGCCTTTAATTTCATTTTGATTATTTTTTTCCTGTTTTAAATATTTTATTCACTTGTTGAGAAGAAGAAGGAAAAAGTCCTTTCATCATCACCATCAATATCCAGCATTGGTTCATTCATTCCTACGGGAAAGGAAATTGAATTGAATTCGAAGAGAATCGAGATGTTTTTTTTTCTTCATTCTACTTTCATCTCTTATTCATCTCGTAGTAAGGAATAAAATAAATATTCTAAATAAGAACGAAAAACAAAATACAAAAAACATTGCGATTGAAAAATGAAGGCATAAGAAAATGAATAAATTTCTTTGTTTCCTTCCATTGTCAAATGCATTTCATTCTAAACAAGAGGGGAAAATAAAATTTACACCGAGATAGAAATCAATTCAAAGTTTTGTTTTTTTGGTTATCTTTGCGTATGAAGAAATTAAATAAAAAGAGATTGAGATCTCTCACACTTTATTTTGTTTATTTGTTCAGTGAGAAATGCCCTGGTGTTGAGAGAGAGAGGATGAAACAAATAAAATGGCCATCGTATTTTTCTTTTGGGGAAGATTGAATATGATAATGTACTAAAATGTTGTTTTTTTTCCAGAATCAAACGAGAGAAAATGAAAGAAAAAAATAGACCTAGTTTTTTTTTATTAAGATTTGTAGAAAGATTTTTCACGTAAATAAACGCTCTGAAATGTGCAACAGAGAGTTATATTCAATCTATATATATAAAATTGATTTTTCTGTCTGTCTGTGTGTGTTCTCTATACAAATCTACAATTTTAGATAGAACGTTGCCAGATTTTGTATATATACCAAATGGGACCCGACTTGGACGATAGGCTATTTTAAAATTTCGTCAGAGCAGGGCAAATGCCCCAAATGGGCAAGAAACTGTCGGGCAATAATGGTTTTTGTGCGTCAACAATCACTTTCGGAACGTTTACTTTGGTTACCGTGGTTCCCTAGCAATGCGTTTCGGACGTGTATATGCCTTTAAAATGGTTTGTCACTTCTCTAATCCTGTTACTATATGTATAATTGTTTATGCCTTTACATTGGTTTGCCACTTTTTCAATAGTCAGCAGAATCATCGTCACCATCACTTTGAGGGGCAGGCAAAGGATGATCCCCATAGAAATCAGAGTTAAAATTGCCAACTTTACTGTCGAAATGCGGGAATTCGGTGGGGGTTTCCTGCCACATTAATAATTTTAAAAATTGTATTGACTTATTGATTTTTGAAACATTGAGTTCGCTTAGAGGTATAAGAAGTCCAGAAAATCAAATATGAAGTAATTAGCCGGAGCTACTTTTCAGTTGGAGATGTCCATGCAATAACATTGATTCAAACTTTTCATTTATTCTTGTCAAGCATGAAAATTAATGTTTGCGTATTGTCTTTTAATATTCAACTGCATAAATTCATGTAGTTTAGGATGTTGTAGAATTAATTACGTGCCCGTAAAGTACATCAAAGAAATTTCGCAGCTTTACATAAGCATTTTTTGAAGCAGAAACAGGCAGATGGATAACATGGGCCTCATTGATAAAAACCCGGACAGCACGGAGTATTATAGCTAGTGTGTGTGTGTGTGTGTGTGTGTGTGTGTATGTATATATATAATTTATTGTCTCTGTGTTTTCTATACAAAACTACGATTTTAGATCGATCGTCACAAAATTTTGCATATATACAAAACAGGGCCCAGATTGAACGATAAGCTACTTTAAAAGTTCGCCAGAGCAGGGCAAATGTCTGAAATGGGGAAAAAAAACTGTCTGGCAACTACGGTTCCTAGGCCTCAACAATCACTTTCGGAATGTTGACTTTGGCTATCGTGGTTCCCTAGCATTGTGTTTCCGACAAGCACACGTCTTTACAATGGTTTATCACTTCTTTAATCCTGTAAAGAAGTAAAAAATCATATAATAATTCATAGGACATTATAATGGTTTGTCACTTTTCAATCCTCTCAGTAATTGAAGAAAACACGGGCAGCGCTGGCTATTATATAGCAAGTTTTTAATAATGATACTGGCATGCTGATTTTTAATATTCATATTATGCACCCTTTCCACATGCGGATATTTATTCGCAATTTTGAAGTGCATAGTGCTGGTATTCCTCAAAATATGCGTCGCCGTTCCAGGAGCGCCGCTAAACTTTATCAAAAGCGTCGCACCGAGACGAGGATGATGATGTATGCCAACCTAATGATTAGTAGGATTCGGAGAATTTGAAAAAATAATTTGAGAAAGGAGTGTCACACTGATGACTGAGTTAAGTCACTGACAGTGTTCGCCAATACGCATCTAGACAAAGGGTTTCCAACTGGTGTTCCGCGGAAACCTGGGGTTCTGTAACACAGCTCTTTTGGGGCTCAGCATGATCAAACGCCACGGAACCCTCAAAAACCCTGGATAACTCTCGACCACTTGGATGAATAACCTAGAGAATGTGAAATCATGTGAGTGACCAAAACAATGTAGGTGGCTAATTTGGAAGAATGATAGCCAAGAAAATTAGACTATAAAATGGGAGAATGGCAGCCAAATTTTTATAGCCCACGGACCACAAAACGATAAATCCGCCTCTAGGGAGAACTCCCGAGCAAACTATGTGGTTCTTATCAGTTGCTCGAATGCCCACGTGGAAAAATGAGGCTTTTGCCCAAGCTGCGCCTGCTTTCCGTCACAGCACCTTATCCCATTATCGTGAAGTGGTTCTATGCACCAGAGTAGACCCCCTCCGCCTTCTTGCCATGTTGTGGAGCCCTGGGGAAGTTTATTAAAAAATCGGGAAATACATTCCTTCTTCAATTAAGAATCAAAAACAATGAGTGAAACAGCAATCAATGTTTGATAATTAATAAATACCCTCAGTTGAAAAGCCCCGGAGGTGTGGTTCTGGTTTTTTTTGTCTTTTTTTTTTTTTGCAAAAAAATTGTTGTTCATTGTTGGTGTAGTGTCACCATCTCTTGTAAACATATGCAATGAACATAGCCAAAGATGCACGCACGGCGTCCTCATGTCCAAGATTAGGAGTTTCTGGTGTGGTGACCCTAATTCAACGCTTTCTCTCGCATATTTAAATGATAAATAATGAATAATGCAGTATCAGTACACATTGGAACACCTGGCGGTTTCAAAAATCTGGTTGAGATGAATAATTTTTTTTTATTTCGGTGGTACCAAGGATCCCTCTTATTTTCCAGACCTGTTGCTTCTGTGGGTACATAATTTCGTTATTTGTGCTGAATTAAAAATAACCATGCTAACTTGTACAATATGAAGATTTTTTTTTCTGCGCAGCAAAAACTGTCTGCACGGAAATATTCTCATTATAAGTTATTCTCAGACTCGAACAGTTCATATTTTGTAAATTTATTCAGCATAAAAGAAATGGTGCATTTCTCCAGGGGCGTCGGAAGTGTTTCGAAAGTGTGGGTGCACGTCTTGAGCTTTATATAGGAAATTTAGATTTCTGAATCAATTTTGGAGGTGCTCATACGCGTGCCACAAATGACAGTGGATGCTCGAGTACCCCCGGGTCCGACGCCACTGCCTTTCTCAGTTACTTTTGTCCATGACCAAAAAACGAGTAAAAATAAAATTTTAGCCAAAATATTCCTTTTAGAAAATAACCATACAGCGCAGGATGAAATATTGAAAAGCAACATGAAACTGGTACCCCTTCTGCCACCTATCGAATAGAAAACACAATTGTTATGATTTTTCGTTTCGAAATGGTGACCGGTTTTTCATTAATGCACCACATGATAAAAACAGTACAATATCATATCAACAATATTTTTTGAGCAATAATATGAATTGAAATATCAAGTTTGCTGCAAAACTTTGATAGTTGATGTCTGTTTATGTACTAGAATAATTTTAGCAGCATTCCTGTGATAATGCACATGAATCAAAAACAGTTCGATTACAATCACAAGAAGTCAGCGAGGCCAGCAATTTACAATTGTTGCTAACGTTAATTTATTACAAACGAACATCAACAACTGAAGTAGCAAACTTGACAACTCAAATGATATTATTGCTCAAAAAATATTTTTCAATATGATATTGCATTGTTTTTTCTCATGCGGGCACAAAAAATCGAAAATCAATCACCAATTCCAATCGAAGAATCATAACTGTTCTGTTTTCTTTTTGATAGATGGCAGAAGGAGTTCCAGTGTAATGATGTTTCTTGGTAATTCATCCGTATTTTCTTTCTGTTATTTTCTAAAGGACATATTTCGGTTGATCAAATCTTATTTTTACCCGTTTTCTGGCTATGGCGAAACTAACTGAGAAAGGCACAGTTTTTTTCATGGTTACTGAGTTTGTAAGTTATGGGCGTTTAGAGTCTGAGAACGACTGAGAATGCTACCGTGCAGCGTTATTCAAAAATATTACTTTGAAGTGAACTTTGAACTCCTCTCCAAAATTTTAAGAGGTATTTTTTTTTAATCTGTGAGAAATAATTCTATTAAAAAAATAACTTATTATATGAAGGAATATTTTCACTCTTCAACGCAATTTGGAGTGAATCTGAATTTTGATGTGTATTGAGGGACGTTATTCCCGTGTTATTACACAGCTGTTTTTTTGCTGCCCAGGAAAAAAAAAATCCCTATATTGGATAAGGTAACATGCTATTTTGTCATTCTGCACATATCGAAATTTCTCGCGCAGTGAAGCAACAGGTCAGTGCCACTGAAATGAAAGACAAAATGCCCCCATCTGGAATAAAACCCCAGGCACATTTCATGTGGAAATTAAATTTTTCGTTTCCCCGCGAGCATCTCGGTGCCCATAATGCCTCTTTCTCCCAACATCCTTGATCCAGGCCCTCTAGACTCAGATTTTCAGTGCGGCCTCCTCTCCTCCCACCCTCTTACGATAGGGCCTATAGGATGAGATCTTTGGTGGGCCACTGGGCAAGGCAGCACTAGATGCTTGATCAGCCGGGGCAAGCATTCATTTCAGCGTCCCCCTGCAATGTTGAAGGAAAGGTGGAAGGGTGAAATTAGCATCCCCCGTGGTCCGGAGCACCGGATCCTCCTTCTGCCCCCTAGTTGCGACTCTGCCTCTAGGTCAGACTCTCCACGTGCTCCTCTATTACGGATTTTCAGTGTGACAAACAAAAATTATGAGAATCATCTCGGGCCCGGGGTTGGAGCTTTGCCTGTGCCATCCCCTTGGGGGGGGGGGGGGGAGCATGCGGAGACCTCAGTTTAATAGTCGTTCCACGATAAGATCTCATAAAATGATTTATGAAAATGAATATGTATATTAATTGCAAATAAAATAACTTTTATATGCGATTTTAACAAAATTCTGTTAATTTTAAAGTTTGGTAAATCAAAAATTTTCGGAAGACAATTTTTGTACACCCGCCCCACACCCGAAGGTAAATGGTAGCTGACTAAGGCAGCGGGTAAAAGTTGGTTAAGTAAGGTCAGTGGGGCTAAACGAAAGATAAGTAAGGTATCTGATAAATGATGCGTGTGGCCTACTAAGGCAGCTATATACAAAAGATATTTTATTTCGAATTATTATACACATTTATTATCATAAATCATTGTGCGAAATCTTATCGTGGAACCCCAATTAAACTGAGGTCTCCGCATGCTCCCCCCCCCCCACAAGGGGATGGGACAGGCAAGGCTCCAACCCATGGTCCGCGATGATTCTCATCATTTTTGTTTGTCATACTGAAAATCCATAATAGTGGGGCACGTGAAGAGTCTGACCTAGGGCGGTTAGCTGGTGAACGATGACCATCATTCTTACAACACATTGACGGTACCTTCCCATTTCCATCTTCTTAATGTTCTCGTCTTCCTCGAAATCCAGAGGGTTTTTCTTTTAAATATAACGTCATCCTCACGTATTCGCAAGTGATCCGTATGATCTGTCCAGGGAATTTTTTAGCGTTAGTAGACATCCATGCCCGAACCGAGAATCGAACCCAGACCTGCACAGTCAGAAACCAGTTCCCTAACCACTCGAGTGCCAGGCGGCAATTTCGGTTTTTATTCAAGACTTTCTCCTCCCCCAGTAACTTATCCGGTTTTTTCCCATATTGTCTGTTCCAAAGCACTCTTAATGTTTAATAAACTCTTTGCAGCGATGAATATACATATTACTGGGAAGCTTATATGAGGAACGGATGGCAAAAGTGTTGCCTCGAACTCTTATATGAAAGTTTCTTAAATTAGCATTTTCCTATCACCTAGTTACGTCGTGTTTATGCTTTCCGAGGTTAACATGGATCCGTTTACGCTTGAATTCTGGCGAAGTTATGTTCTCCCCATGGACTTCATTGGAGACTTTTCCTCTTTCGGTGTGAAGAGACTTCATGACTTTGCTGAGAGAGACTTTTACTTATAGTAAAGAAGTTTCTCTCACGGTATAAACAAATTTTACTTATGAAGTTTTTAGTTTTATGAACGAAAAGCCCCTGTTTTCTACCCAATCCTGTAGCTTCAAGTTTGATAGCGCGGAAAAAATTTTCCTGCCACGTTTAATCCACGCCTGTCAAACCTCATTTTGGAATTTCAAGTAAATCTGGATGGAAATGGCATCTCGTTAAAGCACTGAACATGCAACTTTATTCCGTCGCATTTTTCTTCGCATGTTAGTGGGTAACGTTTCGTGAATGATCAAAAGTAATCTAAAAGTTATTAGTTCTTTTCCTACTCGTCTTTACATTATATTCTGTCTCCTGTGATACTGACTAGGCAACGGTTTTTAAATTGGATGTATTTGATGGCAGAGAAGTTGGAAAAATAAAAGGAGAGCAATCTACATTCTAATCACTAGTAAATTTCGGTTGAAAGTTGCTAGGGGAGGGATATTTTGTACAGCAGATACAAATTCCAAAACCAATATAGGCAAATTATTCAATGAGGTGGCTGGGAAAATAAGAAAAAAATATATATTATTGAAAAATGTTGTCACATTTTTGTTTTCTTTCAACTGCATTTTCAACCGATAATATACGAAAACGCTCCAAAACCATCATAAGCCATTAGTTTTGATTTCTAGACAGTGCCATCTAAACCTGTGGACGAAAGTTATCTGTGACTAGGGCTTGGAATTGAACGGAAGCCCTTAAATTATTGAAAAGTTTTTTCTCCAATTATTTAAAATTAAACTGGAATTCTAATTAGTCCCATTATCATTTCGTTCACTATTTAGTATAAATTTGAATTAATTCTGAGGGAAATATATATATATTATTTCTTTTAATGAATAATTTAAGAAATACGTTTTCCATCAATTACAAAATTTCATCAATCATGAATGAAATCGCTTATCGACCCTGTAGTCATTTCTTTCGTGAATTATGAAATTATCCATTTCTTTTTCAACTCCGAAAAAAATAATGAATTCAGGAATAACTTTTTCATCAATCAAAGAGTTTTCATCACTTAAGAAGTCATTCCTTCCACCAATTCTTGAAATTATTTCTCTCTTCAATAGTTCTGAAATTATTCCTTAAGTTATAGTTTTTTTTAGCATTTCTGTAATTACGTAAGCCCACACCTTTTTCGTAGACGAGCCTTATCAAATTAGTGACACGCAGAGAATGCGTTGAAGACCTGTGCTTTTTTGACTGTTAAATAATCTATCTATAATTCATCCCACGAGAATACAAACATAGCACATATATTTTTTTCCACCAATACAACAAGTTGCATCTCACACGCGAAAAGTGTTCCGGTAGGATAAGTGTCAATACACACAGCACGATAAACACCTAGGCTGACCATATTACCTTCGTAAAAATACGGGATATCGCCAGTTACCACAAGAAAAGAATTGCCAAATGCAAGTAAAGTTGAACCAGAACCATCAATCATGTTGAACATCTCGTTAGCGAAATCTTCTCGTTGTCGTTCAGTTCAAACTGTTATGGCGTGCCGGCATTGAATCTTGTACGGAAACATGTGTAATGTTTTCCGCACGATTCTGTGTGTGCTGGATGGCGTGATTCCGGATTCAGCTGCAGGTCTGCGGACAGATTTATTCGGATGACGCTCAATAACTCCAACAAGTACCGTTACATTTTCAGGTGTAACGACGGAGCGGGGGGGGGGGGGACCCACATTTCCGACAGACGCATGGGCCACGTTTCCTGTCTGTTGAAATGTTTTGAATAGCTCACGAATTGTTTTCCCATCTGGGCCTTTTGCGAATTGAAATCGCATTTGAAAACTTCTCCTTGTGGCAGTAGGACTGTGGTACTCCAGCACAATAAACACACGTTCTTCCATGGAATACATCGCTTCCGGAATTTCTTTCACTATACGCTAATAGCGGTCACGTTTCAACGGCGAAATCTTCAACGACTGATCGCTTTCGGCGTCTCAGCTCTCTTTATAAGAATCTGTAATGTCGCCTGTGCCGCCATCTATCAGTGAAATTCGTAACTTAAATTTTGAGGTTTCTATATCAGATTCTTACGGTTTTTTTAATAAATAAACCACCGATTTCATGCTTCTATCTATCACCGTTTCCGAGTTATTTATTTTCAAAGTTGGGGTCCTTCGTGAAACACCCTGTAACTAAACTAAAGAGCCAAAAAATTTGGTACACCTGCCTAATACATAGCTGCCAAGTCTCCCGAATTTTAGCTCCATCGCTCGACCTCCCGAAAAGTTCTTAAATCTCCCGAATTTTTACTAAAATCACAAAAATCCCTAATTGTCCCTAAAAATTCCCTACTTCATTAAAAGAATCCCCGCTTATGAAAACAATCCCTAAGGAATTTCTTGTGGGGCATGAAGCCTCTTTTTTTCCCCTTTCGAAATGACGTCACACGTCGTAAATGGGGAAATTCCCTTTTTAAGGAAGTTTTACAAACCCTCTGATGGTAACAAGAAAGTTGTTTGTCTTATCGTGCAGGGAAATGGCTTAGCAGCCAATAGTCCTGGATAATAATTGAAGATTATAGTGACGCGCATATGGTCAAAATTTCTTTTGTTGAAGTTACGTACGTGCGATATAACAAAGCATGAATAATGATAAGCAAAAACATATTTAATCAATTTTAAAGATACTTATTCCGATGAATTTCCTTTCATCAAACGTTCCAGAAGAGGGCAGACTTTTCCTTTTTGTACAAGTTGTGTTACGGGCATAAACATCGGGCATGGAAAGACTGCCATCATCACTCGTGAAATGAAAAAAAAAACCATCAAGCAAGTGTCACCAAAAGTCAGTGTTCTTCAAAAAAATGACGGTGTGTTTCTTCATCTTCCGATGATTTTGGGGTCATTCGCGGAGAATGTTTGTTCACAGCGTTTCTGATTGAACGCAATATTTATTTTTACATCATTGAAGTTTTGGCCTCCGATTTCACTTGTTTTTTGCGTAGGAATTTTATTCCCAAGGGTTTAACTTCCATGTGTGTAAAACCCCTATTTTAATTTGACTTCAGTAGGGATTTTATTCCCTACGCTTTAACTTTTATGTTTGGAAAAACCCTATTTTATTTGGAAAAATCCCTATTGTATTTATTAGGGAATGTATGACATGAATGTCGCTCTCCACTTGTTAATACAAGATATACGGAAGACTGGATGTTGTGAAGATATTTATTATTTGAGATGTTAATTTTTTAAGGAACGAAAAAACTCATCTCTGCCTCTACCGGGAGTCGAACCCGGGTCCCTCGATTGCCGGACGAGTGCTCTGACCACTAACCTACAGAGGAGATAGAGATTTTCCTTCGCTAGAGCGTATATATGCCGAACTATATGCGTATATCTTCACAACATCCAGTCTTCCGTATATCTTGTATTAGGGAATGGTTTTAGCATAAAATACGGGTTTGCGCGAAAATCTCCCGAATTTTCATTTTCAAAAGTTGGCAGCTATGCTAATATCGTGTAATGCCTCCGCGAGCCGCAGAAGTGCCGCAACACGACGTGGCATGGACTCGACTAATGTCTGAAGTAGTGCTGGAGGTAATTGACACCATGAATCCTGCAGGGCTGTCCATAAATCCGTAGGAGTAGGGGGGGGTGGAGATCGCTTCTGAACAGCACGTTGCAAGACATCCCAGATATGTGTAATAATGTTCATGTCTTGGGATTGAGGTGGCCAGCGGAAGTGTCTAAAGTCAGAAGAGTGTTCCTGGAGCCACTTTGTAGCAATTCCGGACGTGTGGGGTGTCGCATTGTTCTGCTGAAATTTTTCAAGTCCGTCGGAATGCACAATGGACATGAATGGGTGCAGGTGATCAGACAAGATGCTTACGTACCTGTCACCTGTCAGAGTCGTATCTAGACGTATCAGGGGTCCCATATCACGCCAACTGCGCACGCCCCATACCATCACAGAGCCTCCACCAGCTTGAACAGTCCCCTGTTGACATGTAGGGTCCATGGATTCATGAGGTTGTCTCCATACCCGTACACGTCCATCAGCTCGAAGCGATTGGAACCGAGACTCGTCAGACCAGGCAACGTGTTTCCAGTCCTCAACAGTCCAATGTCGGTGTTGTCGGGTCCAGGCGAGGCGTGAAGCTTAGTGTCGTGCAGTCATCAAGGGTACACGAGTGGGCCTTCGGCTCCGAAAGCCCACATCGATGATGTTTCGTTGAATGATTCGCACGCTGACACTTGTTGATGGCCCAGCATTGAAATCTGCGGCAATTTGCGGAAGGGTTGCACGTCTGTCACGTTTCATGATTCTCGTCAGTCGTCGTTGGTCCCGTTCTTGCATGATCTTTTTCCGGCCGCAGCGATGTCGTAGATTTAATTTTTTACCGGATTCCCGATATTCACGGTACACTCGTGAAATGGTCGTACGTGAAAATCCAAATTTCATCGCTACCTCGGAGATGCTATGTCCCATCTCTCGTGCGCCGCCTATAACACCACGTTCAAACTCACTTAAATCTCGATAACCTGCCATTGTAGCAGCAGTTACCGATCCAACAACTATGCCAGACATTTATTGTGTTATATAAGCGTTGCCGACCGCAGCGCCGTACTCTGATTGGTTCCATATCTCTTTATTTGCATACGCATGCCTGTACCAGTTTTTTTGGCTGTTCAGTTGACTTTGCAATATTCTTTTTTTTTTAATTATAGAAAAATTACCATATTAAACGGTATTTAAAGAAGGCTTGTCATGAAGCAGATGTCTAGTTTCTTCAATCTTGTTGATTGTTTGTCAAGATGAAGTGCAATTTTACTGCATATCAAATCGGTTTTTAACTGAAACTTTCAACATATTTAACAAAATACGATGCATCGGTCGTTTTCTTGAATCGACCACAATTGTGGTATACCATCATTTGGCAATTTTAACTACCGTTTTAGCCCCCGCCCCCCCACCTCGCTCCTTCAGAGGCAAGTTGTGCCGAATGTGTGTATGTCTGTGTTTAATTGACGCCAAATACACCTAACCTTCAGTGTGGGTATCTAGTGTTGCGCTGGAAATTAGTGCTACCATCTGCATTGTGAATGTTGATGCTTGAATATTTGCGCAACAGTAGGCAAAACCACAACTAACGGAATGCAGGGGAAGGGATCTAATGCCCTTACGCTGGACCAGACGTAAGGTACCAAGTTTGTTTTTTTTTCATTAAAAATTGTGAGATGGGAGCTAAAATGGGTACTTGTGTTCCGTGGGTGACAGTGGTTATAGGATCTATTGTGAGACCTTTTTAACTGGGCGATCGACTCACATTTACGCCTGAACGGAAAGGACAGAAAACCAACTTCAGACAACCCAACCCGGGTCCTCGTAATGTAAACCCCCCTCACGACGCACAACTGACAGCACAGCGGCTACCATCGGTCCTGAAAATATTCTCTCCCAAGCCCTAGGAAAAATTTCGTAGCTTCTCACTCTGAACACACGATATTAGGGAGCATGACAATTACGGAAAGGACAGGGGCGGGGGGGGGGGTAGGCAATTATGAAATTGACAATTTTAGAGATAAAAATAAATAAATAAATATGATATTTTACTCCAAAACCATATTGAAAAAAAAAATTGTTATACAGCTTTGTAGTCTTATAGTGACAGAGAGGCAGTGGAGGCAAAATCAAGTCTCTGCCTCTTCTCCCCCTAACAAAAACCCCTGTGAATATGATGAAAATGCATTGAACAGGAAGATTTTGAATGTCCGAATTCATAAGATGTTTTGCACGTGCTGTCTTGCCTCCCTGCAGTTTCCCTTCAGAAACATAAGGACCGTGCAAAAAAAAAATGAATTTTTAATTTTCGAATTTTGAAAAGAATTTGAGTGTGTACATTTTATATATATATATATATATATATATATATATATATATATATAACATTTCATAAAAATCCGAGCCCTGGTCATGAGAATTATCTGAATTCTTGATTTCAAAAAATTCAATTAAGCCATGTTCAAAAAATTAGGGGAAAAAACGGAATATATATTCTATGAAAACGCTGGGACGACCAAAATTACGGGATTACGTGAAATACGGGTCATATAGTGACCATTTGTATAAACGTTTCTGGCGCCCGAGTGCACAATTACCGCATATCTGGGGGCCCGTTGACAAAAATGAAAACGTTGTGCACTCCTGCTTTATACAAGGGTATACTATATTTATTAATTACAAGATATACGGAAGACTGGATGTATATAAGACTGGACATATGTATTTTCTCTCGTTATCTTTCGTCTTCAGAGATTAAGCTAAATTCTTATACAACACTGTGCTCTGTATTCTCTTCTTATTAGTTTAACATAAATCAAAAAATCTGCGCTCGATGTAATATTTTTTCTTCAGTTGTCAGAAATGGGATAAACTTACTCTGAAATGAATAATAAGAATAGGTAAATTCTTAAGCTCATTTGTATACAATACGAAAAAATCACCGTGCGGAGAATTCTCATTAAAATATCTTCGAGTTGGATATAATAAATAAATAAACAAGCTCGCGTTCAGGTATTTTATATGGTGAATAATGAACTTCGGAGGGAAAATCAAAATATCATTTAAAGCACAAGGATTGTATATTTGGTAAGTGTTTTAATATAAGAGGATTTATTTTATTTTTCGCAGGGATTTTCGATGCCATAGAAATAAAATGTTCGATGCGTGTAAGAATAAGGAAATGAGATTGCGCGAATTTATCCAGAAATCGAAGGCGAAAAATTTTCTAAAGATTAACGGGATTCCGGAGAATTCAACGTTTATATATAAAATTATGCAGCTAGCTATTTTGGGAAAATTCAGTTTCGATATGACTCTTATTTAGCATTATTATCTGAACGAATACAAGAAAAATA
Source organism: Pholcus phalangioides (assembly GCF_987345545.1). Classification (NCBI taxonomy): domain Eukaryota; kingdom Metazoa; phylum Arthropoda; class Arachnida; order Araneae; family Pholcidae; genus Pholcus; species Pholcus phalangioides. The sequence continues at coordinate 23,672,369 of NW_028301615.1, read as the reverse complement.
TGGTTATATAATAAATAAATAAATAAATATATATATATATATAGTCTCTCTTTTTGAAGAAATTGATGTTACAAGTTATCGTTTGATGAAATTAGTTACAGTGTAGCTCAATGATAGAGAATTTGAAGTCAAATATATGTGTTAGCGTAAATTTTGGCAATTTTTTTGTGGTGGACAAATATTGTTCCTTTTTAGGATAGTTTCAGTTTAGTTATTCGAACGTACAAAAATAAATAAATTAGTTTGGTTCTTTAGCGCCATCTATGACTTGAAATGTTACTTTCTAATTTATTGAAAATTAATTTTCGTCATATTTTTTCCCTTTTTTTGTTCAAAAAATCAACTTTCTTCAAATAACTTACAGAATATTTGATTATTTTGATATGTAGCACATACTTATAAAAAAAAAACCAGATACAGTGGAATATCGGTTGATAAGATGTTTCTTCCACCTTCATGAGCACTAACCGTTAGAATAACGTTTATATATATAAACTGAAGAGCCAAAAAAACTGGTGCAGGCATGCGCATGCAAATAAAGAGATATGGAACCAGAATACGGGATCCATTATGAAAGATTTTCTCAGTTGCGTGGTGGTGGGATGCTCATCTACCGCCGGGAAGGTTGCCGTCGCGGTCCCAGGTTCAAACCCTGCGGAGAATATAGATGAGGTATTCTCCAAACGAGCTTGATACGACCATCGATAGATGGTATCCCCATTTCCCATCCAACTCATTAATGGCAGTAAATTGCAATATATAGTTCCGGAGTTGGTGTTTAGTGAAGTGAGAGAGGCATACTATTGTTGCTAAATGTAAGTTGTTTCAAAAAACATGTGCAAAACTGTAAAGAGTGATACAGCACATCTATATGAGTAATTTTCACCCCACAATGCATGTTTGTAACGCATAAGTTTCACTGATTAATTCGCATCAGAGTTATAAAAGTGTTTGCTATCGGTTAATTTTGTAATTAATCGTAATTTTTGAATCAATACCTTACTTCGATTAGCAGGTGTACAGATTTCGGTCCCACAGAATTCAAAATCGATCCGCCTATTGGTTGGAGTCGCAAACTTGTTCCAATGGACTAAGCGCATACCCAATTGATATTGTAAAACTAAAAAAAAATTAGTTCCATAAAATATAACTTTATAAAATTGCGATTTCACAATAAAAAATACATTAAAATTCTAGCTCAATCCTATCTATAGATACGATGAATGGGATCCGAACAAACAACGCTATACTACAATAATATTAAAATAAACAAAATACACACACACTAGGTAATCGCAATGAAATACTTGAATGCAAAACTGAAACCGACCGTATTCATCCGGCATTTTATTTGACTTAGTTCCGACGAAAACAGACCCGAGTCGAATCCCAAACACTGATACGTTATCTCTTGGTTAAAGGCTCGGGAACACACACACGCTACAGGACGGGTGGAAACATTAAACGGTCGCTGGTTTTCCGGAAATGTGCTCCATCAATGTGTCAGCAAAAGGACAGAGGCGCTGGAAACCATTTAGTTTAGATCACTGCGTGTGTGTATGTATCCAGAAAGCTATCTCTTTCTGTGTATTCTATTGTCCAATGAAAGCTATCTCACGAGGAAGCGATGACTCTTCTCGTTCTCTGTATAGACTATTGATGACATACACATTATGGACCTTTAATCCACGTATACATAGAAGTTTTGCACACGTCGACCAAACAGTTTAATTATATAGATATACATTTAGCAAACTGGTCAATACTGATTGGCTGACATGGCTCTGAAAGATACTATAAAATTTGGCTTTATATATGGTGTGTATAGAAAAGTTCCTTTAATACTTGAAAATTGCCAATGAAGAGAGCTAGAGCTATGCTAATTAGATTGTGGTAAAGTGACTACACCTATTCGGATGGAATAGATGACAGCGCACCTGGTGATGAATTATGGAATTAGTCATTGGTAACTGAAAACCAAAAGGAGGTAAAGTATATTTATGTTTACGAAGTTGTAAGGAAGGTGCTTTTACTTTGGAGTCCATGAACCCCTGGAGGGTCCTTGGAGGTATAGCTTACTCATAGGTTGGAAGTAATTTGGCTTCATAAGTGGGCATAGTTCGCTCAAAGGTTTGCCTCCATAAGTGGGCATAAGTTGCACACAGGTTGGACGTGGTTTGCTTTCATAAGTGGGCGTAATTTGCGTTCATGAGTGGGCATAGTTTTTCACTAGGGCTGGGAAAAGTTTTCTCATGGGGGTCGGGTATAGTTTGCTAATACTTTGGGAATAGTTTGCTAATACTTTGGGAATAGTTTGCTAATACTTTGGGAATAGTTTGCTAATACTTTGGGAATAGTTTGCTAATACTTTGGGAATAGTTTGCTCATAGGTTGGACCTAGTTTGGGCAACGTTGATCATAGGTAGGGTATTTTCTGTCTCCAAAATTAGTCATAATTTGATCTTAGTTGTCCCAGCAGAAGCAATCTGAAATGTTTATTTTACAGAAGTCGAAGACACAACTGATCAAAGCGCAGCGACAGCGACCAGATGGTTCGAAAATTTTCACTTAGCATGATCAGATAGTCCAAAAATCCCAAGGACTTTCGGGAACGATCACAAAATTTATCTAACGCCAAAAATAATAAATTACTCCAAACCCGTCTAAGAAGAAAAACTCATCTAGAAGTCTGGATTTTGAAACAAATATTGGTGTCGATCTTCATAATTAATATAAATCGTTCTGCAATTCATATTTGAATTTCATTATTTCGTTCCAAGGGACACTGCAACAAATTCTAATGAATTGGGGGTGTCAACTTTACGACAGACTCCAAGATCATTACACGGGAAATCTTTCTTTTTCCAGTAACGGTAGGGGGATACAGTCATTATTCAGCACCTAGTATATTTGGTATATTGTCTGTCGTTGTTTGTCTCTATTCAGAGATATATAATTTAGAATTCACAAAACAAAAATAATATCTCCCTGAAAGATTGTGCAGAAACTAGAGGTGCTCAGAGACTATTCCCTTAATCAAGATGTCAGCGAAGGACTGATTCAAGAAAACAAAGTGACAACCACCCAAGCAATTAAGTACTGCGGGGAAATCCTTGGCGTCTGTCAAATAAATGTTACGCGCGAAATCCTATCCCTTATATGTCTTCTTGCTTCTGGCAGTAAACCTAATTAGCCGCAGGCATCGATACGATATATACTGGCGCATACTTCTATTTCTTATTCTTGTGTTATCCTCAGACAGACTTTCTTAGAATTACCTTGAGTGTGCGATATATAATGCTGTTTTCTTTTCTTTTTTTCTGATACGGTCTATTGATATTCCGCAATTTTTCACGAAAGCACGAACAATATCATTCTCACTGAGTCTTATGATCTAGTAGTTAGTAGTATATGTAGAGAAATATACATGTATTTATGTAACACGGGGGTTACTTAGCAACGGTTAGGAGATTTTATTTGGAAAAACTCATGTTAGAGTTTGCACGTTAGAAAATGCACTTTGTGTTACCAAATCCTACGGGAAACTGACAGGATATCAACTTTATTTTACTTGAATGGAAAATATGATGAAAATTGACAAAAATGCAGCTCAGCTCATTTCATTTTGACATGTAAAAAAGTACTGATATGAATAAAATTTGGTATTATTTTAATAAAAAAAAAACCAAAAAATATTCATTTTGAACGTAATAGGATTGATCGGAACCTTAAATAAGCCAGAAACCAGTAAAACACTATTGGGCTGCTTTACACGACATTTTTGGGTGCTGCAAAGAAGCCCGAATCTTGCTCAGAACATTATCACCAAATTACTATCGAACATATAATGATAAATGAGTTAATTACAACTTTATAGGTATGATTGAAAAGATAATTAGTTTCCACAAATTTCACCAGGCTGTTGAGTGGCTAGTAAGTTAACTTCTGACTGTGCAGGGTTAAGTTTGAATCCCGGTTTGGGCATGGATGCCTTTCAAAGCTAGCAAAATTTCCTGGACAGATCATAAGGATCTCTTGAGAATACATGAGAGAGGATCACGTTATTCAAAAATTATTATTATTTATTTTTTAATTAATTATTTTTTGGACAGAAAAATGCTACTTTTTCTTGAAAAAAATTCCAGGTGGAATCGAGTTGCACGGATATGTTCAGCAAATGAAATCCAAAGTGTCGGATGCATCACCAACCCAAATATATGAGTTGATTGATAATGTCTGTGGGTATCGATTAATAACGATGGGTATTATAAAATGGGAGGACCTATTAGCTAGGGATCAATATGAGAGAGATTTTTCTGAGTTGGTGCTCGATAATTTCTTGTATCAGCAGGTATCAGAAGCTACTAGGTGTACTCATATATTTTGAATTCGATTCTCACTAGTTTCGAGTATCTTGCTGAACATGCTTCGGTTGGAGATAACTTTTCTTTTAGTGATCATTTGCTAGTTTGCTTTCTTCGTAGCTTATTCGCGGAAAAACCGAACAATAGAAGAATGGTTTCTTGCTTTCGAAGAAACCACTTCGAACTTTTGAGGGAAAGGTAACGATTAATTTCCAAATACCTTTCTGTTTTGCATGTCATACGGTTTGTTCGTAAAAAGCGGGTTTATTAATCGCACCTCTTTTGGTTAACGGACAACGCGCGTAATCATTATCTTGAAAAGAGAAAAACATTGGCGAAATAGAAAAGTAGAATAGCTGACCTATCATCATTTACTGAAGAAAGAAGGGCGTTGAAGAAAGCGATAAGGGATAGTAAAAAAGGAAGTTGAATCAAGGTTTGCAGATAATATTGGCTCTGACCCAAAGTCATTTTTCAAGTATAAAATAATGGATGTAAGAGGACAATTGCGCCCTCCCCCCCCCCCGTCTCAATAGGAAGGTCTAGGTCTGGGATAGAGAGCGATGTAGGCATGTATATAGCGCTTCAAATCTTTCTTTTACAAGCGGATTGACAAGAAATTCGGATGCTCTCTATTTGACGAATCGGCAATAAATATAGCAACCTTGTCCTAGCCTAACCACGCGTTGGAAAACGGGAAGAAAAAACACAAATAGAAGAGTAAGACAGTATAAAAGATAAGGTGATAATAATGTAGGTACTTTTCACCCTCACACACCCTACTTGTTCTCTTTCACTCCTATAAGAAACATACATCATGTGTGAGGGAAAAAAATCCCTATCAGGATATACAAAAAAACAAAAAGAAAAAAAAATTGTAAGGTTGCAACAAAGCTTCGATATGATCAGGAGAGAGGAACGAAAACAGAGTAAACTCTTGTTCGAATCATTCTACTGGCGTTTGGACACAATATTACGTCTTTTGATCATAAAGTGGTTAATGACTTTTCCACGTAAGTCTCTTGAAGCGGAAGAGTAATCAAACAAAGAGTTTTCATTAGTTCAAAACCAGCTGCATGTATTTCTGAGTGTCTATTATTGATAAGGAATCATGTCTATTAATGATAATAATCAGTCACTAAAGTGTCTGGCTAAATGCAGGAAAGAGGAAAATTCTTGAAACTTGACAGGTTAGAAAAATCCCCCGATGGTTCTTTCTGTAAGACTCCTTCGGGGAAGCCAGAATTTTCTACATCATTCTTCCTTTTGAAGCATTTTTATAGACTGGAAATACGTGATTTTTGAAAGATCCATTGAACTAACCACTTGGCTTTCTGGAAATATCTAAACTTCTCTTTAACTCACCTGAATAAATCTGGACAGAAAACGTACATATTTCTCGTTTCATATTATATTTGTTTATTGATGGAGTAACATTATTTATCTGCCTTCATGTTATCATTTGATACAAACCTGAACATATTGACAATCCTAGTAATTGAGAAATACGTATTTTAAGAAACAACGCTAGGAAATTTCGCCAGAATGCATCATACATACATATTACATACCCATTACCCATGTGGATTTTTGTATGCATTTTTGTAGGATATAAACTACTAAATTTTAAATTCATCCCTGATAAACGCATCCTGAAAATGCGAGTTCTCTCGAAGGAGAATATATTTTGAGCAGAAAACCTGACACATATTTTAAAATATCAAAATTAAGTGATAGGAGCTATCATAGGTAAATTCTTTATAGAAGAGAGGAAAAACATCTGCGCGATCTAAATCCTGAGCTTATTTGACATGAAGTAAATAATATTATAGGTATATCGCTAGGTCATGTTTCGAGAAGCGATTAATAAATACTTTATGGAAGACTGAGAGGTAGTATTTTCCATCATGCACCGAATAAATTCAGTTGAATGATAATTACGACTTGTTTTCAGGTGTCATACTTTTCATTTCGCGTCAATGTATAAAAAAGTCAGACGGGCTAGGAAAGAAGAAAGGAAAATATTTATTACATAAAGTGCCAAACTATATCATAGAAAGCATTATATCTAGAACTAGAGTGCACAGCCCCTGCGGCTCGCGTGCCAAATTTGGCCAGCCAAGTAGTAAAATTCGGCAAGCGAAAGTTGTTCCGGTAGAATAGTGTCAATGCACACGACATGATAAATACATAGGCTGGCCATATTTCTTTCATAAAAACACGGGATATCATCGAAAAACTTATCAAAGCAAGTGAAGTTGACATTTACATACAAAAAACAAATTGTCTAAGGCCGGGATTACACTATAAAAGTTTGATAAAAGTCCTTTTATAAAACTTGAAAAATGCCACCAATGAGATCATCGGTAGCATTTTCTAGAATGTAATCGGTAATCATATTTCGTTTTTCCCTCAGCCAGCCGTTAAAACTTTCGTATGCACGTTGTTCCATGAAGATTATCCGGAAGGGACTAAAATTCTACTGTGTTTGTTTTAAAATTGAATGTAACTTATATTAAAGCTCAGTTAGCGATAACAAAACTCAGTTAGCAATCGTTTCACTGAGGTGAAATGATGATTAGAGACATTATTCTTGATCTTTTACAGGTTTTTACATACTTATGGTGCCTATATATATATTAACAGACCCATCATATATCTGAACAAAAATTAGGTTTGCCGCTTCAAATGATATCTCGAAAGTCGTTGGGAAAAAAAGGAGAAGGAGCAGTGATTAGCTAGAGCGACACTTCTTCCAGTTTTGGCATCATTCCATCGGGTTTGCCATAGATTGAGTATTTCTTTTCTTGCCTTTTGTTTCGCTGTTGATGATGGTAATAAGATTTTAATTAAAATATTAGTTCTAGTGTTAAATGCCACCCACAGGTGGAGCTTCAGCAACTAAATCTGTCAATCATTAGAAAACAATTTACAATTTGTATCACAAAAATCTAGAAGTTTACACCGTTCCTTGTAGTCTCGTGTTGTAAATACGAAATCGCCAGAGACGTCACTCATGGAATGAGGCTACACGTTCATGACTGAAATTCTGCCGCGACACTGCATCCATGGACCGTGGCCAATTCATATCTTTGCTGTGCATATATTACCCCAGTTCTGCAGCATCATTAGTCGGGCATTGGGCTTAACTGTAATTGTGAGGATACGGTTTCGAGTCCCGTTGGCGGCGCAGCGGCAGTCTACCCAAGTTGGTTTTCTGTGGTGTTCCAACTTTGAGGCAAAAATGTGAGGTTCTTTTCCATTTACAAAAATGTCTCTGCAAAAAGCAGGCAGACTTTCAACTCGATACTCATATGGCATGAAAATTCATAATTTTCACTTTCACTTCAAAATGTGGAAGCAGGATAGCAGCACCAGATCAAAATGAAAGCAAAATCCACCTGCGAGATCGTCTGCTCCCAAACTCCAAAGGCAGATGGCAGAACTTGATAAGCAAAAAAAATAACAAATAATCCCCCAGAAACAGACTTCGCGTTACGTTCACAACGCATACACACACACACACGCACATTTCGGCATGTACCCATTCATTAGAATTTCTATAGAGGAATACGAATGAGGTAAATGTGCGATTCAGCAGTTGTGATACGAGGATTAGAACATCACGCAAGCGATAAGCATAAATGACAAACTATTGGCGAAGTACCGGGAACAATTGGTGAGATATTAAGAACGCTTATCGATGTACAGGAAACGATGACGGGTTTCGTGAAATCGAACAGAGTACAGTTGAGCAGCAGCTTTCGGATGGACTCCAGCACCTGCTGGTAAGTCGCCCCCCCCCCCAATCTTTGTCGGCCTCTCCCGCGCTTGTCACTTAACTGTGATGAGAGTTTAATAGTTGAATTTGATGCTAATGGTCTTTATTAAACAGAGAGCCAGACCAACATGAATTATGGGTTGATTTGTAATTGTGTTTGAATTATTTTTGAGTTGTTACTAGTCAATTTATGATGCGACTCAATAAGAGTTGTATCGGTAGTATTTAAAATTTAAATGATAAGCCTATCTCTGGCAACACATATGCATTTGGACCATGCACACACACGCGCACACACGTCACATTCCTGCATGTACCAATTTGTCAGAAATTCCCCAAAATAACATATACGAAGGTGGAAGGTATGGACTGCTATTGCAGCGGTATTTGGGATCCCGATAGACCAATTATGGTTCTGGTAATCTTTTATGCTTCTGTTCTGATTTGCCGGTGTTTTTCTGTTTTCGTAATCTTTGCCCTCTTACAGGGAACTTACGAAAAATAAAAACTTAACCAAATCTGCACAAACGATATGGCTTCATGCGACATTCGCCTGCAGATGGTGACGCTAGATCAGGTATCTGCATCCCGTTGCTCGAGATCACCATGAAGCACCTAGAGTGCTGGACGTCCGTGTCCGATTTCGTGCTCGCGAGCGAGCACTTGATCATTGCCCAATTATACACCTTGTACAAATTTCATTCAAGGATTGAAACTATCCTGATTTAATGCATTCGTATGCCAAACTTGCGGTAAAGATGCTCTTCTTCCGACGATAGGTACAAGCAGCGCTCGCAACTAGAAAAAGGTTGAAGACCTCTGATTTACATGGTGCGTGTACGGTTAAGTAGTAGTAATAGTAGTAGTACTATCGGGTCGAAATCATCGTGTAATGAGCTCTAAGACTAACCAAACGAACCCATTGTATACGTTGCTTGCAATGGAAAACTGTGAGTACACACTAACTATGAGTGACTTACTGTGTAGTACACACTACTACACAGCTTACCCCCGGAGGTAGTAGATTGTAACACAATTGACACGTTTAAAAAGAAATACGATAAACATGTTGGGGTAAATCTAGAAGCTATCCATACTTAGAATAAGACAACCATAAGTATTATTTATGGGCATTGTATTATATTTTATCACGTGTATATATTGTTTATTCAACTCGTAAGAGAACCGTGGGTTGTTCGAACCAAAATGAGCGACCATGCACTTATCTACGCTAAACGTCATGCTCCATTCATTTGCCCATGCTGCAATCTTGTTTAAGTTGGTCTGGAGCAACTCCCTATCGCTTTCATTCCCGATTACCCCCATTAGCTTCACATCATCTAGCAAATTCGCAGATGATGTGAAGCTAATGGGGGTAATCGGGAATGAAAGCGATAGGGAGTTGCTCCAGACCAACTTAAACAAGATTGCAGCATGGGCAAATGAATGGAGCATGACGTTTAGCGTAGATAAGTGCATGGTCGCTCATTTTGGTTCGAACAACCCACGGTTCTCTTACGAGTTGAATGGTGTCACTATCCCGGATGCAACTAGAGTCACCGATTTGGGAATTCTCATTGACGAGCGACTTAAGTTTTCTGAACATTGTTCAGCGATTGTCAAAAAATCGAATAGAATGCTTGGTCTCATTTTCAAAAAGGTCTCTTCGCGTTCTCCTAAAGTCATTCTTCCGCTTTTTCGAGGCTTAGTTCGTCCTGGACTGGAGTATGCTGTAAGGTTTTGGAGACCATACCTACAGAGGGACATAGACTTGGTTGAAGGGGTGCAGAGAAGAGCTACGCGTGTCCTTATTGGCACACAGGGCTTGAGTTATGAAGAAAGACTTCATTTTTTGAATATGTTTACATTGGATGAACGCAGGTGTCGAGGAGATATGATCGAAGTGTTCAAAATTTTCAATGGGATGGATAGGATGGACCATGAACTTTTAGTACACCGCCAATCGACTGCTTTTACAAGGGGACACCAGTATCGATTGGTGAGGGACAATGCAAGGTTATGGTGTCGCAGGGAATTTTTCTCCAATAGGGTTGTTAATAAATGGAATAGCTTACCCCCGGAGGTAGTAAATTGTAACACAATTGACACGTTTAAAAAGAAATACGATAAACATGTTGGGGTAAATCGAGAAGCTATCCATTCTTAGAATAAGACAACCATAAGTATTCTTTATGGGCATTGTATAATATTTTATCATGTGTATATATTGTTTGTAATTTGTGTTAATTGCATTTTTAATTGGGTTGCTGTATTTTTGAAACATATGACAACCATATTTTTATGGGCATCTTTTTATCAGCCACCTCGCTGGGCATTTTGCCTGTTGTGGCGTTGTATTTGTATTTGTATTTATTTGTATTTATAATTTTTATTAATTGGGTTGCTGTATTTTTGAAATATATGGCATCCATATTTTTATGGGCATCTTTTTCTCAGCCACCTCGTTGGGCACTTTGTCTGTTGTGGCATTGCATTTGTATTTGTTGTGGATCCAATGAAAATGATGCAGCAAACCATAAATACATTATTATAAAGAAAGATGAAACAGCATTCATTTATTAAACAGTAACCGAAATTATTATGTATTGTGTTACTACATTATTATAGGAAAATATAACCGTAAGCTATAGAGCTCTGCTGTGTTATGTATGGTTGGTTATGCTATCGAAGTTGTTATTTAATAGCAGTTGTTTATCCCGTTTCCAGTTGTTCGATCCCGAAAAGATTTCCCCCGAAAGAAACTACTACACAATTGCCCTGCATTAGACGAGACACAAACAAGGCAGTGTCGCTGATTAGCTCGGATAAAGATAGAAAAGAAGAATTGATTTTCTTTCTAGATCGGGATTATGTTCTCTCTAAATTCTTTTTCTTTTATCTTAACGAAGCACATTTCAGTTACTATATCGATTGGTCATCTTAATTTCGTTGCCCGATGTTTTCGATCATTATTCGTAGGAATAAAGTAAATACGAAATTTAAACGAGATGGCTTTGTGTTTTACATGTGCTACAGCAATTATACGTCTCTTAACGTGGTATTTTGAAATTGTACTAACTTTCGTCAAGTTTTTTGTACTTATGTTTCCACCGTTAGGTCTTTAAACTTCCGTTACGCACTTTGCACCGTGTTTCCCCGAAAATAAGCCCTGGTTAAAATCGTCAATCAGATGCATTTAGTATGTCGTTGCAACACACGACGGATATTTTGAACTATAAAAGAATGATGACTTTATTGTTATTTATTATCAAACAAAAATGTTAATGATTTCATTCATATTGATGCAGTAAAACTTCTGTTTTATGGACACCGGCGTGACCAAGAAATTCGTTCGTGAAATAGTGGTGACTTGACTTTTATCAAAGCAAAATGAATAAAATTTCTTGAGAAAGGTGAAACACCTAAGGTCTGTCGGAAGAAGGAACGTAAGCGCTTCGGCTACCAGAGGGAACCCGGAAATCTCTGGCAAAACCAGAATTTATTGATATATCAGAAATTACATACAGTGTATCGTAATTAAAATTATTTAAATCGAAGAATCATATGAATCAATTGGAAGTCAAAGTGTGTGTGTGTGTGCAACGGGCACCAATAATAAACAATCTTAGAAAGTTGTATAAAATCATATCGCAAAAGACGCAATCAGAAGTTTGATCGATCAAGGATTGTATGACAGAAACAAGGGAGGAACACCCCTTTCCACTCGGACAGTTCAATCCCCCCAGTCTAATTCCCTCTTGAGCACAGTTGAAGATCTTGAACATTTCTTCAGTGCTTCAATAGATTACGGATTCATCCTGATAATCTCTTGGTAGCAGTGATTTACTGCCACGGCGTTTCTAACAATAAATAAGAAAGCAATATATATGACGTATTTTGGCTACCCAATGAATGCAGTTGTCATACGGAAACAACGTGGTTTTTCAGGATGCTCTAATGCAATCCCTACGCCGAAAACAAGCCCTAGTGCATTTTTTGGAGTAAAAATTAATATAAGACTGGGTCTTATTTTCGGGAGAACACGGAACTTTCTTTTCCACCGTTAGGTTTTTTGAGCTTTCGTTAGGCTTTTATGTTTCCGTTTCTACCATTAGGTCCTTTGAACTTCTGTTTTTACCGATTAGTTATTTGACCTTCTCTTACGCGCTTTGTACTTCCGTTTTACCGTTAAGTTATTTGACCTTCCCTTACGCGCTTTGTACTTCCGTTTCTACCCTTAGGTCCATTGAACTTCCATTACGCACTCTGTACTTTCTTTTCCACCGTTAGGTTTTTTGAACTTCCGTTTTTACCGTTGAGTTATTTGAACTTCCGTTACGCACTTTGTACTTCCTTTTCCACCGTTAAGTTTTTTGAGCTTTCCTTACGCTTTTATATTTCTGTTTTTAACGTTAGGTTATTTAAACTTCCATTGCGACCATGAATTCCGTTATAATTTTATTTCGCTCCCTATTAGAAAACATTATTAGTCACTAATGATTTGTTTTCGGTTATCATGAGAATAAATATTTTTCTCAAAAATCTCAAACGTGCTTGAATGAACACGTAATCGCATTCTCAACAATAAAAACTTTCCGCAAAATTCATAAATGATGATTTAAATATGTCTCCAACTCGATTTTAAGATTGTTAGTTTTACATATAGAAACATATATCTGAAAAAATTTATTCATTTTCGCTTTACTTTCCGGATCTACTGGAAAGAACCAAAAATTTACGCCGTAGATCCAGGAAAAGAAAAAGATATATCCAGAAATAATATATTTTTTTCTTCCTGTCATCCCTCACTAAGCCATATCACACTAAAAAATATAAGGTTAGTAAAAGAGAGAAAAATAAGTTGGAGATTTAGAGCTCAGTATATCTTTGAACGCACTCGAATGCCTTTGGAGATAAGGGGCATCATAAGTTCGTGATGAGCTTCTAACGATGCTAAAAAGTATGGAGCGTAAAAACTCTTGTGGAGTTTCAGGGAAAAATGTCACGGAATAAGAGGGAGGCTATAAAAGAAATATATATATATAATAAGATGGAGGAATGAAATGTGAAGATGAAGGAGCGGGGAGTGACTCCCTCCCACTCCCGTTGTTAAGAGATATGAATAATGGCGCGTATTCCGTATCTCCTAACCAGTTTTCTCTCAAGATACTTCTTTCTCGCGTGTGATATTCTTATAACGAGGACTTACGCCCGGAATCGGTTCTAAAAATTTGCTTCTCAATTATATTCTGTGCCATCGGGGGATTTTCCCATACTTTCAGAAACATATCCTTATCTAAATTTTCATCAAATTACAATTTTAAGCTTTTTATTCCTCACTTTTTTGTATGCTATACAACTTTTTTTTATCGTATATTCACTCTATTAAACAAAGAGACTAGTTAGGACATCGAGTTTGACGTGTGACTGTCTTTTTTTCATGTTTTTAAGTTAGAACACAATAGCAATTGCAATCATTAGAAAATGTTGCGAGATAGAGCACTTTAATACACTACTGGCTGTCCGAAATGCGAACACCTTGAAAGCTTTGCCGTATAAGTTTGAAGTTTTCAGCAGAGAAAGTAAACATGTGAATGAGTAAAAAATGATCTCAAAGGAAATATACTTTATTTCATGTTTTACAAATCTGTTACTCCAAAAGGGAACATACAGGAGTTGGACAAAATAATATGAACACCTGCGAAAAAAAAACCACTCGAGAGAACCTGTCGTATACACCCGCCTTCTAGTGTGGAAAAGTGTCACCTAGCGGGCAGGCAAGAATGTGCACACATCAGTCTAGTCGTAGCAGCGATAGAATTCGGATGTGAAATAGTATATTCGGGCGTTAAAAAAAACTTTCGGACACTGTTATGCTTGGCAGATGATGTCTTTCCCTGTTTGCTATAGCTGTCATTACCGTCGACACGGTACTTCTCCGGACACCAACGAAGGTGCCCGTTAATTGTTACTGTGGCCCCGGCAAGACGGACTCCAGCTTTCATGCCTCTTTCGAAATCTGGGAGGTCAGCCAGAACGAAGTTTTAACGACCCAATATTCTATTTCGCATCCGAACGCTATCACTGCTACGACTAGACTGATGTGTGCGCATTCTCGCCCACTCGCTAGGTGGCACTCTTGCACACTAGAGGGTGGGGAGAGTATACGACAGGTTCCCTCGAGTGTTGTATTTTTTTTCCACAGGTGTTCATATCATTTTGTCCAACCCCTGTCCTTTATTTTATATTTTACAGAGGGTTCATTCCGTAAAGAATCGGCCAAAAAGTCAGTTGCATGACTAATTATCACTTTCTTCAAATTCGTGCACGTCTAGGAAAATTCCCAAAATTTTTCAGCGGCCTGCTCTTAGTATTTGTGGAGCTACACGAAATTAAATTTTAAGACCGAAATAAAACCATTAAAAAAACAAAAAAAATAGTTGTTTTTGTCACAAAATAATGGTCCTTGTACTTTCCCGAATATGCGAAGCAGGTCGTTCAAAATTTGGGCATTTTCATATCTCGACAGCATCTATACGTGTACCAAATTTGAAAAATTTCTCAGGCGATAAAATGCAACTTACTTACGGATATCTTTCATCGATTTTTTTATTTGAATGTGCCCTCTGTATAACATGAAATAAAGCACGTCTTTTTTTTTTTTTGATTTTGTAATTATTTACTCTTCAACATGTTTACTTATCTCTGGTGAAAATTTCGAACATATAAAGCATGAGTTCGGGTATACAAAGCATTTAAATTGTTGAATTTTGAGTGATCACCAGTGTATGTTTTAAACCTTTTAGAAAGATTTTAAGACTTTTACTTCAGTATCGTTGGACAGTGTTGTTATTCATGATTAATTTTGAATCTTTTTTTTTAATAATCGAAAATCTAATTTGATAACAGCTTTGTGCTGTCTGTGCCCACCTTCAAAACACGATACTTATATAACATGAATATTCAGGCATTCGAATTTTCACTTCAGAATATGGAAAGCCATATCACTTTTGAACACGTGTAACACATCTAACACTTTCACCATAAATACGTTAGGGCGGTGACCCCCAACGTGGGGCTCAAACCCCACAAGGGGGGGGGACAATTCGATTTTTCAGGGAACAACTTGAGCTTTTATTTGAAGGCTTGGAACCTTCCGAACTCCCTTCATATGATCATATACCCCATATACTCCCTTTATATCAGTTCAAATTTTTAATTTCCAACAGTTTCGCGATGGCTTTTCTTTAATTATTTTGTTTCAGTGGAAGGGGTTTGACTTTAAGGGTACTTAATTCTCTCTGTTCCACGGATCGTGCCAGTCAGATAAAGTCCACAGAACGCCCTCTGGTAATAAAATGGAAAAATGAAAGCCAGAACTCCTTTAAAAAATAATATTCTGTGTATAGCAATCTGCCAATGCCCACACACATCAGGGTTTCATTTTGGTCAGATGTCACAAAGTCAGATGACGGCATTCAAAAGAAGAATACTAAAAAGTCCAATGAACTTCTCGCGCATTCGAAATTTGATTCAATTTTTAGACCGTAACCTATATTTGCTGCACGACAAGAAGGGTGGACTGCGGAAGAAGCAGGGTGAATTTCAGCCTTCCAGACCAGTAAAGCTGATACCAGGGAGAGTCTACAACTTGCGACCACGTAGGGATACTGGAAATTCACGAAACTGATGCGTCGTTGAAACTATAAACACTTAACATGTTAACGTGGTGAAGCAATGCCACCCATAATCCAGTTAGCCAGCCGATGTAGCTTCGGGAATGATGAAAATCTCCTAATTGCCCAGGAGAATTAAGACGTAGGATGCTTATGGAACAGGAATGTGTGCCTAGATTGAGCTAAAACATCTGGGTGTCCGAACATTGGCTGACTTGCACACTTGGACCAGGACATGTGACGCAAACATGACATCGATTCGTCGTTGTACGGCCTGCACGACTAGTGACATCCAAAAAGCGCGGACGGACCACCACCAACGGAATTTGATTATCGAGTCCGGACGTGCCAAGGACGCTATAATATCAATTTTGATTTAGATTCTTAGATCATGATTTATCATAATTACTCCGTTTATTTATACTCCTGTAATTGGACTTGTTGTTCTGTTATACAAATTTATATAGATATATATATATACATATTTAATAAAATTCCGGATGCACCCATCTTTCGGGAACGCTTTGATATCTCCTTGAGATGGGAAGCGGGTTGTGTCCGGTCCTTCAATATCAATGTGTATAGCAATGCAAAAACAATGAGTTAGTTGTTTTCTCATCGAAACTTCATGGCCCCACTGAAGTCTCTCCGAGGGACCCTGATTAAGAGAATCATTGTCTTTGAATAGTAGAAAACAATAGAAAAGTAGACACAAATGGGACTAGAGGGCAAAGACCCCAGGTTTTGAAATTCAAGGAGAAAAAGCAAAAAATAATGATGATTCTTAGATTTGAAAGCAAAAAAAATTGTTATGGGACTAAGAAGTTTTACCGACGGGGTACCCTCCGACAAAATCACGAGGTTTGCAGAGATGCTTTGGTGGGGCATGACGTAAAAAATGTTGGAAACCACTGCGTTAGGGTCACATGTACATATAGGGTATATGCACCCACCTTTTTTTCGGCATGTCATAATCATCATCATCAACCATTTTCAATCCACTGCTGGATGAAGGTCTCCTCTAAATTTTTCCATTTCACTTTGTCAGATGCTTTTACCGTTTACCATCCAGTTCATTCACTTTTTGGATTTCGACTACCCATCTTGTTAGGGGATGCCTTCTCGGAAGTTTAACACCATGCGGGGGGGGGGGGGGTGACAATAAAGAATACTTGTGGTCCATCTGTTGTCCTATCTTCTTGCAATATGTCTAGCCCATTTCCATTTTAAACGTTTAATTCCTCCCATGATATCATGCACCTTTATGTTTCCTCTTATCCAAGTGATTCGTTTTCTGTATCTTCTTGCGATGCCTAACATACATCTTTCCATGGTCTTTTGTATTTTCTGTAGCCTTTGTATCGTCTTGCTTGTGAGTGTCCATGTTTCAATTCCAGGAGTTAGTGCTGGTCGCACACACTGGTTAAACATTTTTCTTTTCATACATAATGGCTCTTCAGAATTAGTTTTTGCCAAAAATGCTTTATCCAATCCTGATCCTTCCGTTTATTTCATTAATGACTCTGTTCTCCGTGGTAATTTCCTGCCCCAGGTATACATAGCTTTCTACTTCCCCTATATCTGTGTAATTGAGCATGATCTTCTTCAAAGAAAAGGAGTTTAACATAACTTCAGTGTTTTGTAGACTCAATTTTGAACCTAATACCAAACAAAACCTAAATACTACAAATACCTTCGCTAGTTCTTTTATCATTTCTTCTAATTCGTTTGAATTATGCTGATAATAACAACATCGAGGGCAAAACGCAAATGGTTGAGAAATTCCCCATTTATTATAATTCCTTTCCTATTCCAATCCATTTTTCTGAATAATTCTTCTGAAACAGCGGCAAAGAGCTTCAGGGTGAGATAGTATCACCCTGTCGGACTCCTTTTCCAAGTTTAATCTTCATTTTTCTATATCCAAATGAATGGTTGCAGTTGCTTTGTCATAGATTCTGTTAATATTGATGACTTTTTTGATATTGATGTAAGTGTTCTCTACCCATATATTGTATAGAATAAAAATCTTTCTCAAAATCAATGAAGGTCATACGCAATGGCAATCCGTATTCCTTCTGTGTGTGTCTCTCTATGAGTTCCCTTATTGATCATTGACAGAATTAAAAACACCTGAGTACATCTCGGCACCAATTGGGTTCCGTTGCCAAAGGCAAAAAAACGAACAGTTCAGTCACCGATTGGGCACCGCGAACGAAACGACTAGATTCCAGCTTCAGAAGAAATATCCTGATTGGCTGGTGGTTTCCTCTTGACACCTTTCAAATTCTCCTGTTAGGAATTTCGTCCCACGGTGAAAGGATATCAGGAGCAGATTTGTTTGCCATTTACCAAGAGGATTTTTATATGATTTTATGTACGCTCCTTTGAAAACAAATGGTGCTTTCAATTGGAAGCTACAGGATAAGAGCAATTTATAAAAAATTACATTTTGTATCTCGGTACATGTACGGCCACAGTGACATGAATGGCTTATCTAAAATGACCATGTTATTCAAGGGGTCTCATACCTCTTTTAAGGGAGTGGTTCCTAAACTTTTTGAAGCTCGACCCCCCCTTCTCAACTCATGGTAGAAATTCCATGGATAGATGGCGCTGCACCGGGATTATTCATATGTGCATAATCAATTCTGCATTCATCGGATTTTTTTAGAAACCGACATTCTGATCGAGATATGTCAGTGCTCGAGCTTATATGTGCGAATGCAGTGGATATATCAAACTAATGTTAACTAACTAGAGCTAACTTAACTATAGAGTTTCCAATCGCCAAACTTCGCAGCCGCTGTACGTGATTTCGTCAAACATGATAAAGTTTTACAGGGCTGTCTATCCAAGAATGAAAAAAAAAATTTTTTTCGTTTATTGTTGTTAAGGTTTTCATTTTTAATGAGGGAATTTCCTTTTCCAGACACCCTGTAATGTCTAATTTATTAGTTGTGTGCTTCACTTTTGATTAGTGAGTGCGTATATGGATAATACGCAACTCAGCAAAGAGTTAAAGTGTTTTAGGTTTGACATGCATTTTCATTTACGTTCCGAAAGAATAAAATAAATTTATGCAATAAGTTTGTACACTCTTTCGCGATTCCTCCCTCCTCCACGTGGTCGAGATCGAGATCCACAGTTTGGGAACCACTGCTTTGAAACAACAAAAAACATTTATTTTTTTTTCATTCCTCAATCGAAAATTTTGGCTTTCACTGAATTACCTACTGAAAACCGCATGCAAAAATTCCACTTGGACCACTACTTATGTCTGAAAATAAAAATGTAAACAAGGATTATTGTATGGTGAAGGTTTTCACGTGTCTTGCGATTTCTCTAAACCACAATTTTCAACCACGCGTGCATGACAACTCAGAAAATAATTAACCAATTTAAAAGAAAAGAATTGACAGTTTCATTTGCATTGACACTACGATTAAAATGAACTAAAATATATCAAATCCATTCTTGATTTATATAAAAGGAAATGTTTTGAATTTTTGAGAATTTAAATTTTAAATCGAATTTTGAATGAGTCAATGAAATTGCAATCTTTTAGTTCATTTTATGAAATGAACCGTTTTCTCATTTTAATTTCAATACCGTGTGTTTTCATTGATGTCATGCCATTTTTTTCATGCGCTAAAGCTGCTTCAGAGAAAATTTTAAAAACATTAAATATTAGTGCTTTATAAAACTTTATGCTGGCATAGGATAGCATATTTAATTAAAAATGTGTGTAAATATTAGAAGCAAGCAAATCAACGGTTGAATAGTATTTTTAATCATATTTCGACTAGGGCATAGTTTTTCACCATGTGAAACGTTGAGACACCTTTTTACATGTTTTTCTAATTGAAAAAGTGTCTCTTAAATCGAGATGGATATCGGTTTTACGCTCGGCTAAGATACATGAAATCAATAGGCTTTCTGGATATTACGCCGAGGTGAACAGGAAAAAAGTGTTGTTCCGGTGAAAAGAAACAACATTTTGTTTCAAACAAACAGCATAATATCCAGAAAGCCTAGTGATTTCATGTATCTTAAATCATTAGTTCGAAAGTTGGAGGCTTGCATAAGGACTTTACTATGCACCCTGTGTGTATTGCTTTGATAATGTTGAAATCGCCTACCATTCATACTAAACACATTCGTAGCAAAATTTACAATGGAATTTTCCACAAACAATTTTTGACGTATTTTTATGTAATCCTATTTTGCACTGTTTCTCAAAACAGCATCTCTCTCTTCTGAGTTGCGAAGTGAAGTTCTTCGGAATACATAACCAGAAACGAACACGCACATCACGAAAAGTAAACCGTTGAAACTTTTCTTGGAAGTGCGGGCGGAAGTGATATTAAATTTTCAGAATTCGAAGATGGCGGGGGCACGCTCGTATCTTTAATTTAGCATTGCCTCGCGAAGAAAGAGCCTTGTCGTTGCCTTATAGAACGCATTATTTATGCATGCCCTAAACCTCTAAAGAATTCTCACGAATTTTCCAATTTTATGGAACGAACAGGAACGCATCAGCAGCAGCATCCTTCACATTCCATACTGTTTTCTTTGTATCCATTAAAAAAAATTATTTATGCATTTTACATAATTTTTACAAAGGCCACCTTTTGTGTGCTGAATCCATGAACCCTCTATGGAGGTGGGAGGTACAATTAGGAAAAACCTCAACACATTTCCATTGTATCTTGCGCATTCGACTTCTGACACTCGTAAGTAAGTTCCCAAGATATAGGGAGTCGACTTACATTATTCTGCCTACCTCGTATATTTGACATCCACTGCATTTAGGTAATGAAGAAAATAAAGATTAGAACACTGACTAAATGTGAATATAAACACAGTGTATGCAAGTTTTCCAGACTCTCCTTCGATCATCACACGATACCGACACTTTTCTAAATTGAAAATCTATTGGATAAAATTAGACATTCAATGAACACTCTTCCGTGCTTACCAGAACGAACTGTGCATCCAATGGGTGTCCAAAAACCAACGAGCCATTTAAAAAAAAAAAAAAGTTTTTGCAAAAATTGGTGCTGCTGTCTGAAAAACTAGAACACCCTTTCCTTTGAAAATATTCACAGTTTGCAGCAATACAACATAGTATAGTATCGGAGCAAAATTCGCAGAAATCCGTGCAAACGTCTCAAACGGAATGACCTGATTTGAATGCAGGCACAATTTCCAAATTAGTTACAGATTTCGTTAAAAGAAGGCGCTGCAGTCTTGAAACTGAAATACGGTATTTTTGAAATCTCGACTGAGACTACTGCACCAGTTTCTGCATATTTTGTTCTGGGAATGCATCACGTCGTTGCTGCAAATTGTGAATATTTTGAGAATAACGTTTTTTTTTTTTTTACCATTTACAATTTTGCTACCTTTTGTAAAAATGTATAACTAATTTTGAAATTCAGACTGACAGAAAATTTACCGTTTTCTCAAGCATAATTCAGTAAACGGTGTGATTCTAATGTTTCGTGTTCGTGTAGTGAAACCTGACGTGAAGTTTTTTTGTTTCTCTGTAATGCTTGTTATGTGTAGTGCTGCCATCTGCCACCAGTTTTTCTAAGTATGAGTGAAATGTTATGATTGAATGATTTATCGTCGTAGGACTGTTGCTCTCTGTGGCGAGACTTTTAACGGTGAGAATGGCTCGCATTTGCGCCTTGAAGTTGGGAACCACAGAAAACCAACTTCAGCCTACCACCACTGTGGGGTTCAAATCCGGATCTTCGCATCGCGAGTCCGTCACTATAACCACTCGACCACCACAGCGGCAATCAAGTATACATTCATTACTTGTACAAGTATCCATTCATTACACATCACTCACTCTGAGTTGAGAAAACGCATAGTTTAAAAAATTGATTGCAGATGGCAGCACCGCAAATAACGAGTATTACAAAGAAACAAACTTCAAGGAATGTTCACTATACATACACGCACATTCCAACATATACCAATTCGTTATAAGTTCCGTAGAGGAATATGGGCGAGGTGCATGGCTGGTTTAGTAGTAGCAATACGAGTCACCTTATCATCTACTGAATGTGCCAAAATCGACGGGCCCTTAATGCGCGGAGAATTTATCTACCCGGCATATACATCATATACGTACATATTTCGTGTATGCCGTAATAACAAAGAGAAGCAAAATTGCTCAGCACTGTGGACAGAGGCTCTTTTCCCTTGTTTCCCGTCACGGCGGAGGCCCTGTATATATCTTGTACGAACAGTATTGCGCATTTTAGACCATTCTTAATTCTCTCCCGCTTCAACATGCTAACTTCTTCTCCTTCCTAGTGTTCCACAAGTCTTCACCACACTTCTTTGCAAATCCCAGGCTGCGGTCTCCGGCCCTTATATGCTACTTGGAGAACGTACAATTATTTCTCCCTCGGCATTGTGTGGGTTCAGCTATCCATTTTCAGTCAAATGACTTGAGTGTTACATCGACTTGCTAGCTGTCTCCACCGGGGAGAGATTTGATACTTGCGAGCACGGGGAGCCACTTCTATAAATCTTTGTTTACTCTTTTCCGAACGACCCTGCTTAATTTGAGGTAACGGAAGTAAGTTGCTTTGCATCAGTCCGTGGTTGAGAGCAGTTCTATCTATCTATATATCCAGCAGATGAATCCACTGCACATTATGGAGGTCCTTTCTCATCATTATTCGACCACTTGGAGCCGAATAAGATTCGAAAATAAAGGTCACCAATGCTGGAAACACGTTATTCTTTCTATATGTGCTCAGAATTTCGTCGCGTATCATCCATTCCTTTACCAAACAGTGCGTGTTTTGATAGGTTTCATTACAGCTGTCAAAACTGCAAACATATGATTGGAGCTAGGATCAGTTTCTTGGAAAGCGAATTATTTTAAAATTAAAAATCACTTTGATGTTTCTAATTACGGCTCGAGTTCGTGATCTGAAGGGTTTTGCCCGAGAGTTCAAACAGAATAAAGAATGTGAAAATGTGTGAGAGGAATATTTAATTTTCGAGAGATTCTCTCTCTCCGTCTCCTCCAAGGAGTTTAATTTCCACATTCCTCCCAATAAATGAATTTTTGCGCGTATTGCATCGGCTTTAAGAGTGGGTGAGCGAGGGTGAAGCAAATTATTTATGCATGCCAAAACTTTCAAAGAATTTTCCTCGGGATTTCTCCAATATACCACCATCGCCACCACCACCAAGAAGATAGGACCGCGGGATGCGTTTGAAAATACACGTCGTCGTCTCATTGGAACAGAGAATACTGAATCTACATATTAAGCAGCGGCGTATATAGGTATTTAATAAGATAAATCCACAGCAACGCGTTTTCATTCTTGTTTGTAAATCCGTTTAGGATTAGTTCGCGAAAAGAATAATTGCGAAGTTTTTCAATGGAAATCTCGACTCAAACTGAAAGAAATATTTCTTTCCTGTATCAATATTTAAATTCCATTTAAACAATTTTTTCAAGTCTGAAAACTTGGAAATCGTATGTTCGAAACCAGCAGAAGACTTTGCTGAAGTTCTTTTCTTGATTCGATTATGTTTTCGATCGGAGTAGATAGATGGCGTGTTTCCATCTGGCGAATAGTATGTGTCCGTCAAATCATAAATGTTTTAATTGGTGGGTACGTAATTTAGCAATAAATTCATTCATTCATTCATTCATTCATTCATTCAGCCGTAAATAGATGCTGGTGTGTATCAGGTTCCTCGACTGTTGGACGACTGGTTTTTCATTCTTTACTGCACAGAAAAAAATGTCAGAGTTTTTTTTCCATTCCATTCATATGTCTATAACAGGAAAGTGCAGAAAACAGTAAAAATTTATTAATTCAAAAATCCTGATTTACTTATTGCTATTTTCTTACTCATTATTTTTTCAAAAGCTTTTATTTGTGTTTTTGTTTTCATGGAATATAAATAATCTAGTTTTTAGATAGATTATGTAGCTGTAAAATTAGATTATGTGTGTTTATGTAATTATATTACACGATTATGTATCTAGATATATTGCTCTTACATGAAGCCATAGCGTTTGCGCAGGTTTAGTTAAAGGTTGTAACGACCAATGAAGTCGAATTTTCAAAAATGAGTTCAAAAAATATTTCATTCAATTGCATATAAAATACAAAAAAATTTCCTGTCAATTGGTTAATTTGTTTTTTCATAATAAAAGAAAGAAAGAATAAATTACAGTGTAAACGTATACAAGAAAAAATGCTTTGAACGCGATTTTCTAAGATTGCAGTTTTTGAGTTCATCCGTAAGATTTAAAAAAAAAAAACTAATGCCCCAAAAATTCTGAAATATTCCAGAAGTGTGTATAAGATATGTTTTAGTAAAATGGGCCTCGGATTTAGCACTTGATTATTTTAGCACGTATTTTTTAAAAAAGTTTTATTTTTAGAATTTTAAACATTTTTATAAACTTTTGGAATTTAAATATTTTTCAAACTTTTGAAATTTAAATATTTTTCAAACTTTTGGAATTTAAATATTTTTCAAACTTTTGAAATTTAAATATTTTTCAAACTTTTGAAATTTAAATATTTTTCAAACTTTTGAAATTCATAAAATTCTAACGAATGATCAGATATCCAAGTTCGAGGTCGATTTTACTAAAACATATCGAATAAACACTTCTGTGAAATTTCAAGAATTTTTGGGGCATTAGTGTTTTTAAATCTTACGAATAAGCTTAAAAACTGCAATCTGAGAAAATCGTGTTCAAAGTGTTTTTTCTTGCATACGTTTACACTATAATTCATTATTTCTTTTATTATGAAAAAGATTACGACATATTTTCTTTAGAAATGAAAAAGTATCGAACATGATAAACTTCTCTTATCTCTTATGGTGCGGAATTATTCGCCTCAATGGACCAATGTTGTTCGTGGTGAAGTATTCTTCTTAACCAAGCGTATGCATGTAATTATCCTGAGGTAACAAAATGTACTTTTTGCACAGACGAGTGCCATACCGAGCGAATAATAATGTCTTCTCTTGATCCGCACACTTTAAATTACACTTTAACATAGAACTATATACAGTTGGTTCCCTTTCAGGAATTCCCTTAATCCAAACGTGAAATCAGAGATTACAGCTTGTGTTGGACTTGCAAGCCATCGTCCATCGGACACCCCGTTATCGATAGGAGAGACTCGAATGTGTCTAAATTTGCCCGCACGACATACGGTTCTTCTAATTAAATATCGATCGCTCCTCGTGGTTTAAAGCCTAAGGTTATCCGAACAATTAAAATGCCATTTCCATCGACTGGTTACGCTCGTTGCGTTTCGGATGCATGTCCCTTGTCGCCAACGAGTATCATTCGCGTTCGAACACATGTGACGGATGTAGATAGTGAAATATCGCCTTGAATATCTCGCAATGTCATTTAGCTGTTAGAAGGGCCTGTGAAATACGATGACGAAATAGTTGTTTCACAATAATTAGTTATTAGTTTTTATATAAGACTATCTATATAATACTCGGCGCTGCCCGGGTTTCCTTCAATGAGGCTTTTTGGATCACGTGATATCTCCCTCTTTCTTTGAGGGACATACAAACCGTGTCTAAGCCGTGTTAACCAATATGGCGACTTTCTGCACGACTCAATCTAGATTTAAAAAACGTAGAAATTATTATTTTTTATTTTTCAAGGGGCGCTAAGTATTTCTACTCTTGAATTTCATTCTCAGCCACCTCGTTGGGCATTTTTCCTGTTGTGGTGTTGTATTTGTATAACTTGCAAGTTATGCATCTGCTTGTTGCTGCTTCAAAAAATGCTTAATTAAAGCTATGGAATTTCTTCGATGTACTTTACGGGCGCATAATCAATTTTAAAACACCCTAAGCTCTATAAATTCATGCAGTTGAATATTAAAAGACAATACGGAGACATTAATTTTCATGCTTGAGAAGATATAAATACAAAATTGAAATCAATGTTATTGCATGAATATCTAACTCAAAAGTAGGTCCGGCTAATTACTTCATATTCAATCTCCTGGGTTTCGTATCTCTTAGTGAACTCAATATTTCAAAAATCGACAAGTCAATACAATTTTTAAAGTTATTGATATGGCGGAAAACTTTACTAAATTTCCACACTTCTACAGTTAAAATCGGCAATTTTAACACTGATTTCTGTAGGATCATCCTTTGCCTGTCCCTCAGAGGGATGCTGATGATGACTATGGCGTCTATTCAAAAAGCCTCATTACTGGGAGGATTGAAAAAGTGGCTATGTAAACCATTGTAAAGGCATGCGCACGTCGGAAACGCATTGCCACGGGAACCACGGCAACCTAAGTAAACATTTCGAAGGTGATTGTTGAGGTCCGGAAACCATTGTTGCCCGACAGTTTTTCGTTTATTTCTTTCATTTGCCTAGATCTGACGAACTTTCAAAGTAGCCTATCGTTCAAGTCGGGTCCCATTTGGTGTATATATATGTACATTTTTCTTTTCAAAAAAGCATAAGAAATCAATGAATAATAAGTAAAGTTCTTTTCGATTGGTTCATGAGTGATTTACTATTACGAATGCAAAGGCGACAATAGGCAGAATGCCCAACGAGGTGGCTGAAAAAAGATGCCCTTAAAAATGTGGATGTCAAGTATAACCAAAATAAAGCAACCCAATGTAAAATAATATACATATCACGAAAGGAAAAACTAATAACTCATACTATATACACATCACTACTACTACTACTACTTTTAACCACACATGCACCTCGTACACTTTTCTGTGCCAAGAGTTGAAATTTCAGTGTTTTCGAATGAGTGTTTTTGAAAGTGAAGAATCTGCATGTCTTTCATTTGTTGTGACCCAAAGTTCTTGATGTCAGATCTGTGTAAATTTATACTATTGCTAGACTATTGCCTGTTTGTCCATTATACTTCATTTTACAAGTTGAGCGTGTGTGATCAAATATATAATATTTTTCCTTTTGCAAAACAGTTGTTCCCCTTTCCTTTGTTTGTGGCTTGTTAGTTACCGGGCAGATCTTACGTCTTTTGTCCTTGCAACAAGAAAGTATTCGCTGTGGTAGCTTATTAACCGAGGTGGTTCCCCGAGTAAGATCGACCTCTGGGCCCGGTGTTTCAGCGAGCGACGGTCCTGGGGCCATTGAATTTGTATCTTTCGTGTTCGTGTTTTAAATCTATTTAAGCTTTGGAGGCCAAGGGATGATCTCAGAAACTTTCTGTGTTAAGCCAATGTCAGGGTGTCCTTTTTATACGGACCCCCCTGTTCTCGGAAACCGTTTCAGAAATTTGTTGTTTCGTCTCTCTCCTGAGGCCAACAAAACAATTATGTGCTTTTATGTGCAATATTCGCTGAGGTATTTGAATTCAAATACACCGGGGGAAAGTTGGGAAAGAACAGTCTAAACTAAGGGAAAACGTTTTTTCTTCGTCATTAGCGACGAGATTTTTTTTTTGTCTTCAATAGAGACAGGGCAGCAGCTTTCTAATCGGGTCTCCGTATAAAAAGTTAATTATTTACTTTAATAACTATACAACCCTTTACAACATGAATGATATTTATGAGTACTAGGGGTCATTCAAGTATTACGTCAGCATCGGGGGGGGGATGGGGTTTCTGATTTGCTGACTTTTGATGACTGTGGGGGGGGGGTTCGGATGATGCTTACGTCATCAACCATTTTTTTTTTGTTTGAAGATATGAAATATTCTTGATGGCATCTTGTTCGGTGCGCCAAAAACGGAAAAACCTTTCGATAGTTACTGGGCACCTGAACTAACCTTCGACCTGTTGATAAGTCCCCTACAGAGCCACTTTAATGATCTGTAAATGTTTCGCGCATCCTTTCTTCAAGTGCTCTGGAAATGTTTCCGGGCCGCTTAAGTGCTCTCAAGTGATCCGTAATTATGTCGCGGATCACTTAAATAATCTGGGAATGTTCCGCGGGTAACTTGAGTGATATGTAGAACCGCACTGGGGGTAACCACCGCTTAAGTGCTCTAAAGCTGTGCCTCATGTCACTGAAGGGATCTCTAAATGCGGTACGGATCGCTTAATTGTTCTGTAACTGCGTCGCGGGTTACTTGGGTGATCTTTGAATGTGAAAGTGATCTTCCTTGAGGCCTACTTTAGTGATCTGAAAATGTGCCACGGGCTACTTAATGCTCTGGAATTGTGCCAGGATTCATTTAAGCGCCGTGTAAATGTGCCGCTTAGTTTTCATTTTTACAAAATTAGGTTTGAGGAGGGCAAGTCACATCAAATAACCTTCAGGGCCACATTTGATCCGCAGGTCAAGGGTTTACTACACATGGCTTAATGGGTCGCAATGAATTTCTTAAAGAGAAATTTTGAGTTCTTATCCTTCAAATTAACAGAAATAGATTATAATAACATATAGAATTATTTTCTTTCGAAATTTTAATTTTTGAAAAATATTTTTTTTTTCGTCTGGGGGTGAAGGGAGGCGCACGAGCCCCCCGTATGTCCCCCTCCCGCATACGTTTCTGATCCCACCAATATGTGTTAGGAGGTAGGGGGGGGGCAGTGATGACGAACTTTTGCTGACAGGGGGGAGGGGGGTCAAAAATTGCTAAAAATTTGCTTACGTAATACTTGAACGGCCCCCTACGCGTGATTTGGATACTTTTTCTAATTGAAAGTATAGCTCCAGGATCAATGTTAGAATATGCACTCGAAAATATGTGTTAATAAATTTGAAATATATCATCCGTTGAATAGTATTTTTAATGATATTTCTATTATAGTTTAGAATAGTTTTCGAGGCTTTTAGACTATGTAAAAAGGTATGGATACCCATTAAGGGCGCCTGAAGATCTTAATAAACCATAGTATATCTTTACGAAATATTCCGTATTGGTTTCGGTAATCAAGTTATTTACAATTTCTCTCGCTCGATACATTTATGAAGTTTTGTGATCCGACTCCTCATTAATTGTAAGCATCTCTCTCGTAACTTTCGAGACTCTTCGAAATACAACGCTACATTTGCCACGAAAATTTTGCATTAGGAAGGACCTAATATATTTTACAGTCCTCTCATACAAAATCCTTTTAATACGAAACATTTCGCGGATCTTTTACGAGACTCATGTTGTACGATCGATCTCGCGTAGGTACTATGCTATGCCAATGTTTAGATAAGTACACATTGGATAGGCTTATACTTTTATGAATAAATGATATCTGGGTATATTGCCCTGAATGCAAAACGTGTTTGAATATCGAAAGACAAACACGGACACGATATATTGTCGGGATAATATTTACCTTATTAAAACACACGAGCACTTTCCAACACGTTCCGGAACCTGATCGCTAAGCCTAAAATTTTAATTGACTTTTGAAATTTCAAACGCACGTAGAACTCTCCGAAGGGGAGAAAATCTTGATTTAATTAAGTAATCATGAAACATTCCTGACGATTTATCAACGAATTCCTAGAATATCTTAACCCCATCCTCTGTAGAATAATCCCTAGAATTCTGAACGGAGATGGATATAATTACAGGATACAGGCCCTGGTACGGTGTCGACGTTTAAAGAAATGCCGCAAACTTTTCTAGAAGTTGTTTCTAATCAAGCGTGGAATCCTGGACTTGGATCACGGGAAACAATAGGAATTTTCTTGTTATGTGTGTGACTTGTGCGCGTGTGTGTGGAGTCGCGGGTGCATCAAATTGCTTCGGCTGGTAAAAATCCTCTTATATGTTGGAATCTGGAGAATTCTTTTCCTTTGGTATGAACACATATACGCGGCAAAAGGAAAAACGAAAGAATTTACAAAATTACGATCAGGAAAAAGAATGCAGTTACTTCGATGTCGATTGTCTCTTTGGTTTAATCAAGGTCTGTCACGTGATGATTAGACTGATTGTGACAGTCGAGCCGATACTAACATCTGATCGATCGCTAGAGATAATTGACGTAGATTGGACGTTGGAAATGATGGCCGTCTTGTTTTCTTGTCTGATTTTTCCATCAAGTACGGAATTCCAAACAAATTCCATTGCATTCAACTCTTTTATTTGGCGATATTACTCTCAAGGCAATATGGTTTTCTCATATTTTTAAAGTAAAAACATTTCATATTTTGAGCTCGTTTCGGCATTGATGTTTCTAAAGCAACTCCTAAACATTCGATTTTCATTTGTGAGCTGTTCATGAAGTTTCTATAATTACCAGCAGAGTATCTCAAAGGTACCCGTGTCTCCTATTTCTTGGCAAGCCAAACAAGAACGATTTTTAAATAACAGTGTGGGGGGGGGGGGGGACCTCAGCAACAGAAAATGAATCCCAGTTTTCGCTGTGGGACACCGTTTGTTAACAGTTTGGGTAAATTTGACTCAGTCCGTGGTTCTAGTGTTAAATCTTGCATTTTGGAGGGAACACCAAGTGCGGAGGAGACATATTGCGTTTTTAAAAAATGATAGAGAAGTAAAGTGGCAAAGAAAATAAATGACATTTTTATAATATTCAATTCTATGTAGATCTTAATAATATAGTGTGTTCCCCTGAAGTGTGTGCAACATCCCATATAGGCCTATATATTTTTTACATTGACCATAGGTGTTTTTTCATTTTTTTCCATGTAATAGCATTCAGGATACCCCTCATTTGCTTAATATAACCCCTCAAAACCTTTCTTTGGATATTTTAATGCTTGCCAATTTAATGTTCTAAGGAGTAAATTTGGGTATTTGTTTTAATTCTATCTGAGAATTGTTGTTTATAACAATTTTGCGAATACAGTCGGCCTTGCTTAAACGGACATCAACGGTTCTAGCACATAAAATAAGATTAAAAGGGGTATTTGATTATTCGGGGAACAATTCTTTTGCCGTTTTGCACCGTTTGGTTTGTATATTAAAAACTTATAAAGTATCAATAAAGCTTCTGGAATAAATCAGACAACAAATGAAATGATAATTATATTTAATATTACACACACACAACGATCATAATATTCAAGACTTTTTACTTTTATTGTGAAAATTAGCGCTTTCTATTGGCTCTACAGAGCAGAAAAATAACAAAATAAATTAACCCCTTCAAGTGCAAGCTTTCGGCAACAAATTTGAATTCTCTGTTTAACGAATCGGCAATAAATCTGGTAACCTTGTCCCAACCTAACCACACATTAGAAAAAAGAAGAAAGGGAAGAAAAAAAGGAAATTAGGGAAGAGAAACATTAAATAGAAAATGTGTGCGTCCAGGGCCGGAGTCAGGCACGAGCCGACGAGGCTGTCGCTCTCAGGGTGGCATGATTACAGGGGCGGCATATTTTATGACAGATTCATTATATAACGGGGATTTCACTCTCGCAAATTTTAACACATCCAAATAATTTTGAAGGAAAAACTCGAGTTTGGATAAATAAGCGAAGTTAAATACAATATTTTTCAGCGATGAATTGCTATTCAATGCTTAATTGATCTCAACACACCTCCTTTCTTGCACTTACAAAAAGTTGCACCTATCTCTAGAAAAGCTGGTTTGTGGAAAAAAAATGGTTCCTTCTCGTTTTGGTAAAGGATTTTTTCACTATTTATCAACATTTTTCCAATTGAGTTTCATTTCTTTAGTCGAATCCCCTTAACGCAAGTTTGGATTCCTTTTTTCAACCTCCGACAAATGCCTCTTTCAGTTGGCGTCATACTTGAAATATCTGTACTGTGGTGCCGCTTGGCTCCGGAGTGTTCGGGCTGCCCATATCTGTATACCTATATCTGCTGTCTATTGCTTGCTGCGATTGATCTGTTGCGATTTCTGCCATCAACCATTCGAGGGAGCATATGCACCTTCGGATAGGACTGGATTTTCTTTTTAGTTATCGGTGCAAGGACCATGAAGTTTATGCTGCGCCAAAAACTGATTAATCTGTAAAATGAGTGGTGGTAGATTTCACGTTATCCAAGCTGTACCATGAGAAGATCTGCCACATTACAATACCCTGCACCCTCGTCTCGAGCATTGACGTATGAAAGCTCGACCTTTAGAGGGGTGTACATTGGGTTTAGGGAGCACAAGGAATATCTCACAGAGATATTTTGAGCCACCAACCTTCGAAAAGTATTTTAAATTTACAGCAAGGGATAAAGAGTTAATATATAGAGCTTAAAATATTTTAAATTTGTGATCATCTTGGGGGAGGGTCATCCTCTATGTTCTTTGCTGCGTACGCCTGTGGTTACAAACGTATGAAACTCGAGAACTTTGAACATTTCGAAGCAACTTATAAATAAAACGGTAAGAAAAACTAATCTTCATGCTACGCGTGTGCAGGCGACATAACGTTGAGAATCGCGATTTCAAAACTTGGAAATGAAGAGAGTGATTCCGGGATTTTCATTAAATAAATTTTGTCTTTGGATTAAGAATAAATGTTAATTTACTAATTTTCATGGTTTCTCATAAAAGTGACCAAAAAACATAGCATATTGGTGATTCATGACCATCATGACGTAAGATAGACATTTTCCCAAAACTCATAGGAAAAAATGTATACAGGTTAGCCCACTATGGGACAACCCTTCTCCTTCAAAAAAAAAGTCATTATATTGGTTTGATATATACTCACGCCTACATACATAAGAAGAGAAGCTGGGCAGGAACGTCATTTTTTTCTACTTTTTCAATGGGGGCAAAGAACATGTACTCAGTGTATGTATATATATATATATATATATATATATACCATTTTTAGTGTATTTTCAGAAGCCGGGCCCCCCTGACCCCCAAATGATGACCCTGCACGTCGGCGAAAATAATCACTAACAGGAGTACAAAAAAACGGGGATTAAAAAACAACTTCAATTCATGGGATTTCAATAACTTTTCGCGATGGTGAAGACAGGGGAAAGATAACATAGAGAACTTCATTGAAGTTAATTTGACCGATGTTAAGACGAAACATTTCGTCCATGATCGTAAAGAGGTTAAATGTGTTTGTGTGCATTACTGAAGTACGAAATGAACCAACCACTCACTTAAGAATTAAATTTACGCTAAATTAAAATTATGCGAAGGCTAAAATTTTAATTTCCTTAAAAAGTTGTTTCATAGTCATTTCTTTGAGGGAAACGATAAACATACAAATGAATTAAGGAAACAACCTAATAATTTATGATATTTAGATGGTCTACGGAAACTGCCAATAATATTTCGCTCCGACGCTTCGTCCCCGTCATTTCACCTGCCCTGACCGTATGAACGACATAATAAGTGATCGTTTGAATGACCGAGTGAATGATGGTCACTCATTTGTTCATTCATATGGTCATTCACTCAGCCATACCGTCAATCATATTCACTCAACCATACCGTCAATCATATTCACTCACTTGGTAACTCTTACAGTCAAACACACACTAAATTGATCACTCACTTGGTCACTCTTACAGTCACGCACACACTCAATTGATCACTCACTTGGTCAATCTTACAGTCAAACACACACTCAATTGATACCTATACAGTCACTCACTCAATTATATGGTCAACAACTTGATAATTCATATGGTTATTCACTCAACCGTACAGTCACTGACACTTACTCGCTCGTACAGTCACTCACACTTACTTACTCATATGGTCACTTACTTGGTCTTTCATAAGGTCATTTAATCCCACAGTTGATTGCACACTCATTTGATTATAGGTCACTCATACACTCATTCCCTCACACAGTTGATCGCACACTCAGTTGGTCACACATACACTCACTCACCCACTTATACGGTCACTCCTACGGTTACTCACTCGCTCATACAGTGAATCTCACACTCTCTTGGTCACTCATACAGTCACTCGCTTACTCATACGTTCAGGACACATGAAATGCCAGATACGATATTTCCGACGCCACATAAAATGTACCGGGGACGAAAAGTCGTCGGGGCGAAATGTCGGAGGCGAAACTTTTGGATCCCTCAAATACTTTTGTTTCGAATTTCGATCCATGAGCGAAACAAATGTACACTTTATCGTGGTTTTTGTGACACACACACAGAGAAGTATCATCAAAGAACTTTCTTAAGCCTTACTGAAACGTGCTCAAATGTCTCTTTGAACTGTCACGGACTTGAGAATTAAAGACACACACACACACACACGCTTAAGCTTCCCAATATTCGTTGGTGGCGTTCAATCATTCTTCCCCCCAGCATTCCACGACATGCTCCATGTTCTCAGCATCATATTCCTTGAGAGGTAAAGCATTTTCTCTCTCTCACTCTCTCTCTCTCTCTCTCTCTCTCTCACACACACAACCAGAATACAACTTATCTTAGTTATTTCTGTAGAAGGGAGAGACGGAACAAAAGCCTGCGAACTCTTTATAGCCATATTTCAAGTTGAATAATACATGAAGCTCTGCAAAGAGACGATAAAAGTTATGAATTCACTCTGCGTACGTACAATGCGCTTCTTGTTTTAAGATTATGTTTCCTCTTCTCTGTCCTGTATTCGACGGAACGGGGAGAACAATCTATACATTACTGTGTGTATCGTCTCGAGTGGATTCTCTCCTGGGTATCTGGAGAACATTCTCTCGAATATTCCGTCGAGAGATGAAATCGACACCACGAAAGCGGTATATTTTCTTAAGGATTATATTGGGAATGATGGCTTCCTGTGGGCATTCCGGAAAGTGGGAGGTTAGCGCTGCAACCTCTTGTTCCGTTGGTCTAGATCCGAAACTCGATATGTTGTTATGTGGATGCGTTTATTCAATCGTCAGCAATATCGATGAAAGATATGGTCTCGGTTGCTCATTATTACAGTTTTGTCCTCTCATATTTCCGGACTCCTCGGGACCTGAGTAAAATATCCTTATTCTGTAAACATTTTTTGTAGTCATTGCAATGACTACATAATGCAACTTTAAGCAATGCATTGCTCTCGGAAAAATGGAAAGGAAAAAAATGTTTCTGGGGATCGGTCGATTTTCCGATTCCATGTTTTCCCACACAATATTCGTCCTGGTGTCCCGCGCGCGTTATAGCTTTTTCAAAAATTAATCTTTCTCTTGCATATGTTACTGTCAAAGCCCGAAGTTGGTCAGGTTGTGAACTGGCCGGACTAGATGACAACAGGGCCGTCTTAAGAGCATCATGGGCCCCCCGCGCCAAGCGATTTTTCTGAGGCCCTACTTTAAAAAATTCTTGAAAAATTCACCTACTACTCGTTTTTATGAGGCCCCTCTTCTCTTGAAGCTCCCGCGCCCGGGTATTAAGACGACACGGGATGACAAGGCATTTATCCGAAGTTCGGGCTTTCGCTGGACTTTGGCTGACCCCTATATATATCGATCCCATTCTCCCGTTAGCGTGTCTTTTTGTGTGATAATTACGGCCATTTATTATTGCCATAATAATTATGGCTAGCTATAGCAGCCCTAAAGGAATCTGAATATTGATAACTTAATAATCCATATATAGGGATACATAGCGATCGACATATAGGGGCTGAACAAATCCCAGGCACCGGGTTGCCAGGGAGACTGAAAAATTAGTATTTGCGACTAAAATTTTATGTATGTGTGTGTAGTTACTAACTTGTAGGCTGAGAGCAGCAAAAATATTTGGAATTAATAGCAGCATATCTGCTAGCTTGAAAGAGTCATGGTGGTCGAGTGGTCACAATGACGGACTCGCATCGCGAGGGTCCGGGTTCGAGCCCCACCATTTCCATAGTGGTGTTCGGCTGAAGTTAGTTTTTTGTGGTTCTACACCTCGAGGCGCGAATGCGAGCCGATCCAGCACCTCCTAGAGATAGAAGGCCGCCTCCGCACTCAGGTTGTGACGTCAGTATGTAATCCATTTTCCCTCAGAATATTCAGGGAAAAAATTCCCTGTTTGTGCCGGTATCATCGTTGTGAGGAAAAGAAATGATCGGGCGCAGAATTGGCGATTTCTATGCCTCACATCCAATCACTACGCGGTATTTGTGAGCCAATCAGAAAGTTTCTACGCCAAAATAAGAAAAAACGAAATAGGATGCTGTGTTTCAAAATGTGGCAAACTTGCTAGGTAGTCTGGATGACATTTATGACAAACAGTGCAGAGGCCTTCTATCTCTATGAGGTGCTGGCCGATCTCCCCGTTGAAAAGTCTCGCCACAGAGAGCAGCAGGCCTACACACAACAATACAATAATTCAATTACACTTCACTCATAGTTAGAAAAAGTGATGGCAGATGGAAGCACTACACAACAAGCATTACACAGAAACAATCTTTACATCAGGTACACATACACACACATTCCAACATGTACCAGTTCATTAGAAATTCCGCAGAGGAATATGGACGACGTGCATGTGCGGTTCAGTAGCATGAAAGAGGGTCACTATGCCCTGAAAATAGTGAAGAGAAACATCATTTTGGACCTTTTCCTTCGGGTAAAATGTTTTTTAGCACCTAAGAATGTTTTCTCGCGGTCGAGATATATTTTGGGATTTGTCCAGCCCTGCCCTAGAGGAAAGCCTCTTGGGAAAAAAGGAATTTGAATCTAGTCAACTCATCAAGAACAGAAGGATAATCGTTTTGTTTTCGTCATGCATCTGCCTTGACTGTAGGACGGATATTGCAAAAGCAGATCCACATATATTATGTATATCACAGCAAATAACTACAGACTAACTACGACAGTACGAAAATGTTTGTCAACAAGGGAAAAGGGGCCGGGGGAAGAATATTTTCTACCCTTCTTCTATCCACCCTCCAGCCAAGTTCGGTTAAACCTTAGCTTCAGAATGCTTAAAAATTTGATAACATTATTCGAAGTCCCGATCTATTTTACGATATTGGTCCACTTCGTTCTCCACGAAATTGATAACACTATCCGAATAATAAGATTATCAATGATTCTAATAAGCAGCGTCAACTGTGTTCATGTGGGGTACTGAAGGCAACAACCAGGGTAGCGTAGTCTAAAAATATATATTTCCACAATTTCGTCTTATCGGTATAATTTGAAAATCTCCTTCACTGTAAGAAATACTTATTAATTTGCATTTAAATTTTTACGACGGCTGGCGTATTCACCTAAATGACGTTCTATTAATTTATAGAGGAGACTTCGGTAGCTTTTCCCAATGGAATATTGCCACGACATGGAAATGCATTCAGCGTAAATGACGTCTCGCGGACACCGCATCTCAGGTGATTACTCGCTCAACCAAGCATTTCAGTACACAGCAAATGACTGGAAGAAGTATTTAATGTTATAAACGAGATTAATAACTTGCGCGTTAAAGCAATGGGAGGAAAGTGCGCACGAGTCGAAGTGATTTATGAAGTGGATCTCGTCCACACTTGGCTATTAATTTCGGAAATTCTTCGTAAATGTTCATTAATAAAAACATGGATTAATCTTTCCCTTAGGGGGTGCAAACTTTGAGGGCAGCGTTGCCATTTTTCTGGCTCCAATAATAATGCCGACCATACGTGACTTCGATTCATCTTTTCAACGCTAATTTTACAAACAAACTAAGCATCTTGAAAGAGATTACTGGAACTGAATGTAGTTTGTTTGCATCGCCATGTATTTTGTTCCATCTTAATTACCGAGTGTTGCGGCATTGGGACATTGTCCAGCGTCTTGATGATTGTTGTTGGGCAGTTTTCTGACCGTCTGCGACGTTTAACACTAGAACAGCCGGAGCAGTCATTTTGATGGTTCTTGATTTTGAAAACGCTATATTATCGACAGTATGTGACATACACACTCCATTTTTGGTGACTCTTTTCATTATTTCCGTACTTCTCTGCGTGCAAAAATTTAAAACATTGAAAATTTTGTTCGGGAGATATCGGCGTTTATACCTAGAACGGCCAAGCACAGTCATTTTGACTGCTATATATAAATTATATATGCTTTCTCTCCTTGTGGTGGGCATTGATGTAAACTTTTGCTTTTAGGCTTATTCCCCTATCATCCCCCGATGGCGCACAACTCAACATATCTTCAGGAGTAACATATCAATAAGAAAAAATAAATGAAATAATGCTATTTGTTTTGCATCGTGTTACTGGGCAATCTAAAATGTCTATTGGCAGGGATAGTATATACATTTATATGCAGCCACAATCAAAACCCTATGTACTATTTATGACGAAAGACGTCACTCTCCCTTGTTAATACGTCAGATACAGGAAACTGGCTGAGTAAGGAGATATCGATGTTTCAGGAAAGGAAAATTCATTTCTGCCCTGACGAGGGTTCGTGAGGGCAGAACTGAATGCCAGTTTCCTGTATCTGACGTACTATTTAGCTATATGCTCTGTTATCAAAATTGAGGAATCTTTTTCTGATCGTTTACCTGGCAAAGCTCAGTTTCTGCTCTAGTTTGACATTCCATAACTCTTCATGCCACGAACCGCTTTGAAAGCTTCCTAGGAAACAGAAGGTTCAGTCAAAGTGTGTAGAAATGGCTCTTAGAAAAAGGATGTTTTAGAACAAGTCTAATTTTATCAGTGCTGAAAGATATTTCGGAAATTAATCTGAGGCTGAGGAGACTTATGATGCAAACTCTGACAACGAAAATCATGATTTTCTGCTATATCTACCCGAAAGTGAAAATAGCGATTCCGGAAGTGATTGGCTGAAAAAGATGATACCGATGACAAAGAAAGACTTATGTATTTTATTGAAATTGTATATTCTTCATAAGTTAATCTGTAGTGTGAAATTTTAATAGTGCTTTAGTTTTTCCTCGATAGTGCAAATTTACAGTGGCATAGTAGTACAGGGTGGGCGAAATGTCCGTAGAAAATTTAAAAATTCATAAAATCAGGAAAATAACCGAAATAAAAAACGGTTTGCAGGTTAAGCAGCGCTAGGCCACGGGCATTTTGTCTGACAGGACAACAATAAGTCAAAACAGCCGATAGATGGCGCTGACGTACACAAGTCAAAGAAAATATACGCAAAGAACGAACAGAAAGCCTCCAAATCGTTTATTACTGCAGTATGTGTTCCACATCACCACCAGTAACATATTGCAGGCGAGTCACAAATCCAGCAACGGCAGAGTGCAGCAGGTCCACATGCACGGTTTACAACGGTGAACTGGTTGTGGATTCTTATAACTGTCTTATAACTGTCTCATTTGCATATTTCCACCGAAGTCGCTCGTACCAGCGCCATCTATCATCGACTGTTTTTGAGTTTTTCCCTGTCTTAAAAATATTCCCGTAACCTATCAATGCTAACCCTGCGAAGATTTTATTTCAGTTATTTTTCCAGTTTTTATTCATTTTTAAAGTCTCTACGGACTTTTTGCCCACCCTGTATATGGCATCCATAGTGTGCCCGAAAAACAAAATAAAGTGGGTAAAAAGACACTGATATACATATAGAAATGTGTACATTATCAAAATGGAGCAATGTACGACGTGATGTAAATGCAATGTTATCATTTTTTTCATGGTAAATCTTGTCCACAGTTGCCCTCTAAATTTTCATATTCATAGTTGGAAAGCCATTTTACGGACACCCTGTATGCTTAAGAAAACGCAAATTTCATCGAAATTAACAAATAATTCATGTGGGATAATGCCTGTTAATTTTTATTGTAAAATAATAACGAATAAAAAAATATATCTCGGAACTCCACCCGAATGAGAAAAATGATATTGATGATATAAGTCAAAGAAAAAACAATGAAAGCATTGATTTCATCCCACTTGTTTGAGGGATATGTGCATTAGCTCTACTTCAGAAGTCGCCAAAATATGCCAACCTTGCTCACATCATCAGAAGCAACAGTGTTATCATTCCAGTCACGGTAAAATGATGACACTCACACATAATATTCAATGCCGATTTATGATATCAAGCCGTCAATAAACAATTAGATGGATACACTAATACACGTGTATTCTATGTTAAATGAAGGTAACCTGATTTCCCTCAAACAAGCTTAATCAAATACGTATATTGCAAGTCTCAGCCATCTATTGTCAAGATTTGGTAGTAATTGTTCTCCTTACTAAAATAAATATAAGTGATCTCTCTCTCTGATCCTCTCCCTTGCAAACCACAATTTATCATCATCATGATCTTTTAACTTTTTTATTCATTTTTTTGAAGTTTTAACTGACTTTTGACACACCCGGTAGGCAGTAATATAGACACCACGAAAATTGTAATTTAATTGTAATTGTAAAATTGTAATTTAATACAGTTTGCCGCTGTGGTGGTTGAGTGGTTATAGTGACGGACTCGCGATGCGAGTATCCGGGTTCGAACCCCACAGTGGTGGTCGGCTGAAGTTGGTTTTCTGTGGTTCCCAACTTCAAGGCGCAAATGCGAGCCGATTTCCCCGTTAAAAAGTCTCGCCACAGAGAGCAATATTCCTACAACGATAAATCATTCAATCATAACACTTCACTCACAGTTAGAAAACTGGTGGCAGATGGCAGCACTACACATAACAAGCATTACAGAGAACAAAAACAACTTCACGTCAGGTTTCACTACACGTATTCGCACATTCCCACATGTACCGATTCGTTAGGGGTTCCGCGGGTTGGGGGGGGGGGTGGTATGCATGTGTGGTGTAGCAGTAGTAGGTAGGGCCTCCAAAAAAATGGCTCGGGGATCCATGATGTTCTTAAGTCACCCACCTCGTTGGGCAATTTGCCTGTTGTGGCGTTGTATTTGTATTAATAATGTGCAATACTTACAATTATTAATCCAAAGCAATGTTGCATATCAAATGTCCATTAGTCTTCAAGATCATTACTGTTTGGTGTGTGTTTGCTATAGAAAAATTTATATTTAAAGAGGAGGGAGTGAGAGATTTTTTCTCTGCATAAATTATATGTGTAATAAAAAAAAAGAAGCGTATGTGATGATCTTTCATTTTCTTTTCATCTATCCACCGTCTTTCCTTTCCAAAAAGAGAAAAAAAATATTTAAACCCTTCACGATGAGGGACGTAATATTGTGTTCAGATACCAGTGGAATAAATTCAGTCCAGCTGACCGTTTCTTCAACCTCTTCTTTCCTCATCGCAAAGCTTATTGTAACCCCATGGAACAAAGTTGTGTGTGTATGTGTTTCCCCTCTTTGTTCTCCACTTCCCCCGATATATAATGTATCATTCTCAGAACTATTCCTTTTATTATACAACAAAAAGTTGTATACTATACACATCGAAGTGAGAAAGACAACACGCAGATGAGGTCGAAAAAGCAATGTACTGTAACTTTCTTATCTCATTATGTACTGTCAGTGCACTGTTCCTGCCCACCCTTATCGTTTGTTTTCTTTCTTTCCCTTCTCACTTTTTTAACGTAACAAGGCTACCATATTTATCGCTTATATACGCCTAATACAGATAATTAAAATTAATCTCCAACAGTTTGTACCGAAAGGGTTACTGCAAATACAAATAGCGCGATGCACTCGATCGTTATTTTTCTTTTTAATTCAATGATTGTTTTCGAGCAACTATGAGAACTTACATCCGTTTCAGCTCAAATAACTCGGGTACGGTCGGTTATAGAAATATACTTTGAATAAACAAAATTTCTGATAACGAGCTAATTTTAGATACGTTACTTATTCAACTAGGGACCAGTATTATCCGAAAAAATAAATTTAAAGAGTAGTTTCACTCCCCTCAAAAATTTTAGGGGATTATTTTGTAAAAAATAGGGGAAATTTGTTTTATGAAAAACAGAGAAATAACTATTAAAAACTACCTATTATTTGATATTTTCTCTACTCAACGAAATTTGGAGAAGTATTGTCGAATGTTGGTGCGTGAACCACGCATCTGGATGCGTATTGGCGAACGCAGCTAGGGACCGTGTATGTATCGTTATGCAAGAACAATTTTTATGTCCTTCTTGGAACCTTCTTTGTTTCTGATGAAGGAACTTCATATGGTTCCGAAACGCATATGGCCGTGTTCGTTTTGGAATTTTGGGTACACGCAAACGTCGATTATTCAATCGTATTATCAAACCCAAAAGGTAAATTCATTTCTATTTCAATTTTTATGTCGTCACGCTGTCCACTAACTTTCCAATTAGAAAAAAAGGTGTATTGCCCTGTGGAAGTTACAGGGCAAGGGAACCGTATAAAAAATAAACTTTGTATCTCGTTGTATATACGGTTTTTAGTAAAATGAATGGACCATCACGTTACCAATTTTTTTTATAGAAAATATGGTTCTATAACTAATGGTTCAAGAGTTGTTGTACGCTACGTACCAAGGGAAGAATCCCTTGATGGCATCCTTGTAAAATATTGAAGAAAATTCTTACTGATTCTATTCATTTTACCATTTAAGAAGCAATCACGAGATATCTCGCTTTCACAAAAGCCACTTAATTTAGCATTAACAAGCCCAAATAATTTGTAAAAATGATTTCTCAATGGGGAAACTTTCTCCTACACATCTTAGGTTTGCATCTACTGCAAATCGGCAGAAAGCCTACTTCATTAAAAAAGTTACGAAATTTTGAAGAAGCGTTTATTGATTTATAATTGCGCTTAGGAGTTAAATACAAA
Organism: Pholcus phalangioides; assembly: GCF_987345545.1. Classification (NCBI taxonomy): domain Eukaryota; kingdom Metazoa; phylum Arthropoda; class Arachnida; order Araneae; family Pholcidae; genus Pholcus; species Pholcus phalangioides. The sequence goes on along the minus strand of NW_028301615.1, from coordinate 23,629,976 downwards.
AAATAATATTAATATGAATATTTTAAACGCCAATAGAGGGCAAGAATGAATTTAAAAATCTAGAGTTTAATTCTAAAACCCTGGAGTCTTGGAGAGAGACGTCGCTCAAACACACATCAAACAACACATGGCCAGGTACAGCACAGATAGCGAAAGAGAGGAAGGAAAAAGAAGAAAAGGGGAGCTTTTGTGGTAGTGAAAAGTTTTTATCGATATCGCCAAGGAGGGCGAGAGTCGGTGAGTAGCCCACTGTTGTCCTTTTTAATAATTTTTTTTGTGGTTTTAATAATTCCGACAGCAATTATTTCGCTTTGATATGTTTCTGGGTGAGATGAATGTGCTTAAATTTTTGAGGCCTGAACAGAAAGATCATTTTTTCTAACAGTGTTAGACTGGCTGAAATATTTGAATTGAATAACCACTGAAAATGAGAGAAGGAACTGTGTATGTTAAAGGAAAAAAATTGCTCATATGTTGTTATTTGCCTAATGTTTAGAGATTTTTGAATTCAAATATCTCTGCTGATATTGCACTCCAGCAACCAACAGCAACAATTATCAAGATAAATTCCCTTTCAAAAATACTGGTCAGAAACTAGATCAATCACCTCATCAATGAATCACAGAGTAACACAGCACACATCTAATATGAAACATACCATATAAAGGAATTTCATAAAAATTTCCAACACCATACAAACCCTACGATCTAGGATTGATATCCCAATTCTATTAAATATCCAGATAACTTATTTCATGAGGAAGTACTAACAATACATCAGAGAGATCGGGATTGTTTCATGGCAGATTATACAGCTTCCTGCATTATGAATATATATACAGCACGCGTCTGTCGATTCATCAAGGGTCTGTTTGTGTTCATCATGGCTCCAAAGACGTGTGAAGGTTTTTTTTTTCTTTTGTTTTTATGTATTGAAGGAAAAAATGAAATTTTTCATCCAACAGAACGTACACACACACTCATTGAGAGCTGTGAGAAAGCAAAATAAAAAGGAATTTATTGTGAGACTCCGGCGCCAAAGATGATGATTCGGATGCAGCAAAGGCAGTAAATTACCTCTTCTTCTTCATCTTCTTCAACAAATCGATGAAGAAGCTTTGCGTTATATTCCTTAGGAAAGCAAAAAAAAAAGCGGAAAAATGCGTCCTCATCCACCAAATATTTTTCTATTTTTGTATATGGAAAGAATAGAAAACGGGAGAACAAATGTAAGTTTGGAGGATGGATGTTATCAATATTTATCTTCGCTCTTTTGGATCTGTATTATTTTATGTTGAAGGAGAACAAGACAAACAGGAGATTAATTCCAAGACATTCTTTATGGAAACCATTGTTTTTTAACTTTTTCTTTTAGGTTCTTCACCGCGGTATTGTATTTTTTGATTTATGACCGTTTCTTCGAGTGTTTTGAATAGTCGTTGAGGAATGCATACGTCGACAGGCCAATGGGAAACTCATGCATTAAGATTCTGGATAATGAAGTCAGGATTGGTTACACTGCTCAACAAAGAACTTGTTTTTCCATGTTCTCAAAGGAATTCTAAGGGTTTTATGGTATATTGGGGTTGCTCATTTTAAAATCGGTGTTGGTTTTATCGAATTGGCTGTAGCTTTTGAGATAATGCATACTCTCAACATTTCAATATAGTCTGCAGCCACGAATTTTTACTTTTTAACATTTTAAATTTTTAATTTTTTACTCAATACATTATTGCATTTATATCATGATCAAACACACATCCGTGACCTTTATTTATTGATAAAATAAGTTACTTATCGATTCACATTTCACTCACTTCGAATGCTGTTCATGTATTAACTACTATTGAAATTTGATATTCACTTTATCTCAAGAATTAGACCCAATCTGACAAAACCAATTCCAGTTTCGGATTCAGCACCCCAAAATTACCTTAACGTTTCCGAATAATCTTTGCTGATGATTTACTGTATCTATTTATAACACACAGTTTGAATGTGATTTGTACGCTGTTCATGTATTAACATTGACATTTAATTTTCACTTTATATCAAAACCTGAAGCCAATTTGACAAAACCAATGCCAGATTCGGAATCAACGCTCCAAAATCCCCCTAAAATCACTGAAATATCTTTCGGAACAAAATCGTTGTTGAGCAGTGCTACCAGAACTCGAAATGTTATTCTTAGAGCTGTAACAGTTTTTGAGAGTTTGCGTGAGCTTCGTGCATTTATTTTTCAGCATTCTTCAACCGGTGATCAATGGACCACTGCCAGTCCGGAACATATTTCGCCCAATTCATATAGCCAATGCATGATTTTAGATTGAATTAAATATTATACTGTTCTATGTTAGTTTTTGTTTCTGTCTTAGCTGTGAGTAGGTCTGCGAATTATTTGTTGTACAGGGTCTTTATAATTAAAGTTCCACTTTGAAATGACCATAAAAGAAAAACTACTGGACAGAATGTTATATCAAACTTGGTGTAATAGTTTGCAGGAGGCCATAGAATTCAATTTTCCACTACAAAAATTGCTCAAAACCTCACCCACCAGCGGGGAATAGCGATATATGCAATATTGTTAAACGAAATAACACATGAGGACATCAGTTTAAAATGTTTTTAATCGTTTCTAAAGCGAAAATGAAACTGTCTGTTTCGTTAACACTGAATGGTGTTTTACAAATCCAAACTGCCGGATTTCGGATAGGTGGTGTTATTCACCCAGTTCCATTGCATTCTCCTAAAGTCACCGTTTGGTGTGGTGAAACAGCTAGTGTCAGAATTGGGCCTTTTTTTTTTTTGAAGAGCAACCGACAATTGGGCCCGTGACATTCACTGTGACTGCTGATCGCTTAGAGTCGATGTTAAGACGTTTCGTGATATCTGACCTCCAGCAACGTGGCATTTCAGACACCACAATTTTTATGCAGGACGGGGCTCCTACTCACATTGGTACATGCGTCAAACAATTGCTTCAGCACCATTTAACGGATTACAGAATTATAAGCCAACACTTCCCTCATTTCTTGGCCATCCCGGTTACCAGACCTCAAACTCTTTGACTTCTGGCTGTGGGTTTACCTCAAAACCACTGTTTATGGTGATGATAACAAAAAATTTGGTGGAATTAAAAAATGCGATACATCGACATGTCTGTAAAAAATTTCTCCTGATATGCTAAGAGCTACTGTTAAGAACGCAGTAATGCGATTTAACTTGCTTTCAGAAAATGGTGCACGCTACATTGAACATGCTTTGAAACACGTTTTAGAAACGATTAAAAACATTTGTCTTCATGTCTTATTTCATTTAACAATATTGCATACAACGCCATTGACCGCTGGTGGTGAGTGTTTGAACTTTTTTTGTTTCTGGTTTTTTTTTTGGCGGAAAATTTAATCCCATGGCCAATGAACTACAGTACACTATCATCAAGATTGATAACATTTTGTCCAGTATGCAATAAATTGCATACTGGACAAAATGTTGTTTGCATACAAATAGTAATAAATGCAAATTATTACTATTTATACAATTATTACTATTTAAGCAAATTATTACTATTTAAGCAAATTATTACTATTTATGCAAATTATTACTATTTATACAATTATTACTATTTATGCAATTATTACTATTTATGCAATTATTACTATTTATGCAATTATTACTATTTAAGCAAATTATTACTATTTATACAAATTATTACTATTTAAGCAAATTATTACTATTTATACAAATTATTAATATTTATACAATAATTACTATTCATACAATTATTACTATTTAAGCAAATTATTACTATTTAAGCAAATTATTACTATTTAAGCAAATTATTACTATTTATACAATTATTACTATTTATACAATTATTAATATTTATACAATAATTACTATTTATACAATTATTACTATTTAAGCAAATTATTACTATTTAAGCAAATTATTACTATTTAAGCAAATTATTACTATTTATGCAAATTATTACTATTTATACAATTATTAATATTTATACAATAATTACTATTTATACAATTATTACTATTTAAGCAAATTATTACTATTTAAGCAAATTATTACTATTTATGCAAATTATTACTATTTATACAATTATTACTATTTATACAAATTATTAGTATTTATACAATTATTACTATTTATGCAAGTTATTACTATTTATACAAGTTATTACTATTTATGCAAGTTATTACTATTTATGCAAAGTATTACTATTTAAGCAAATTATTACTATTTAAGCAAATTATTACTATTTATACAATTATTACTATTTATACAATTATTACTATTTATACAAATTATTAATATTTATACAATAATTACTATTCATACAATTATTACTATTTAAGCAAATTATTACTATTTAAGCAAATTATTACTATTTAAGCAAATTATTACTATTTAAGCAAATTATTACTATTTATGCAAATTATTACTATTTATACAATTATTAATATTTATACAATAATTACTATTTATACAATTATTACTATTTAAGCAAATTATTACTATTTAAGCAAATTATTACTATTTATACAATTATTACTATTTATGCAAATTATTACTATTTATACAATTATTAATATTTATACAATAATTACTATTTATACAATTATTACTATTTAAGCAAATTATTACTATTTAAGCAAATTATTACTATTTATGCAAATTATTACTATTTATACAATTATTAATATTTATGCAAATTATTACTATTTATACAATTATTAATATTTATACAATAATTACTATTCATACAATTATTACTATTTAAGCAAATTATTACTATTTAAGCAAATTATTACTATTTATACAATTATTACTATTTATGCAAATTATTACTATTTATACAATTATTAATATTTATGCAAATTATTACTATTTATACAATTATTAATATTTATACAATAATTACTATTTATACAATTATTACTATTTAAGCAAGTTATTACCATTTTTCTCCTCTTGCTGTTTGTTAAACCCGTCTGCAAATTATCTCTTTTTTTGACGGTCTGAGAAATTGTGCAATTACTTTCATCGGTTCACAGTAATAAAAAGGTTATACCGCATTTCTCATATATTGTTTGCACCGTATCTCTTTTATCGCATTATGTACTTCTGATATTTGTACTACATCACAATGTTTCTCTTAATCGCGACTAACAAGTAAAGTGTCCCAAGGTTTCGTCCAAAAAATTATGAAAAAAAAAATTGAGTACATTCATCTCACCTAGAAACACATATAAACAAACAAACAAAAAATAGCGGTAGACTGCAATTATTAAAGCCGCAAAAAATTATTAAAAATGATGACAGTTGGCTACTCATCGCCTCTTGCACTTCTTGGAGGTATACATTAAAAAAACTTTCCTTTCTTTCCTCCCGCTTCTCTGTTCTTGAAACTAGTCGATTTCTCTTTTCTTCTTTCTTTGTCTGTGTTGTACTTGATCTTGTGTTGTTTGGATGACTCTAACACTCTACGGCTGCATGTGTTTCAAGTCATTCCTGGCCTATAATGGCGTTCAAAATATTAATATTTACACATTTTCATTGACTGACTCCTAAAAGTTCCACCGAATTTTTTTCCCCACTTTTGTGCATATTAAAATGAGTAGAATCAGTGGTAAATTTTTCAAAACATTTTGAAGCCGTCGCCTTGGCACCCTTTCCTTGTAAGTCGCTGTGGATGATACTCTTTAGCATACGCCGCCAAGCCGCCGATGCTGGCGAGATTTAAGCTTGCTTGGCAAGAAACCTCCGACACATCAAAGCAGAGCTCTAAGATTTTTGCCACCCAGAGCAAACATTATTTTGCTGCCCCTACAACTGAAAAATTCGGTAATTTTGTAACGGTGTTCTTTGTTCCCACCTAAAACGGCCGTCCCACTAAATTTTTCTACCCGAGGAAGTTTCCATCCCCGCCCCCTCTAGTTCCGGCCCTGCACCGAAGCGGAGCCTGCATAATCATTACTCCAAAAACTCCTCTATCACCATCATCAGGACAAGGTTAAAGCTCAATTGAATACAATATGAGGCGTTTCCAGGGCGAGAGCGTCCGCAAAAAACCAAAAATTCGAAGAAATTCACTGAAACCACATTAATATGTGTGAAAAATATCCGCAAACAGAAAAAATGGGAGGTTTAAGTTCTTTGTTTTTGTCACATATTGTGACTTTAAGTCTCAGAAATGTGCAAAAGACTCCATAAAGCCTTGAAAAGTGGTGAAAATTTAAATTTTTAATCACCAAAACGTCGGTGATTGTTTTTTTTAGATATACATATTTTTTCCAGTTCTTAGAGGGAAGAGCAACGTTTACTAATGGGACGATTACTACTAGGATTTTTGGGGATTGCAAAAATTTAAATTTTCACATGTTTCACCACTTATTATTTTACGGGAACGAAAATAGACCATTAATTTTTTTTTCTACTTTCTCGCAGATGTTTTCACAAATTTTACTTTAATTTTAGAATCCGCAATAGAATTTATTTCCATTTCGGATAATCTTTATCAAAATCTCCGTACAATCACAGACTAGTGTTCATGGATTCCGTACATGAGTGTATTCATTCAAAAGCAACATATGGCGAACAATAGCCATAAAATGCGAAATTCCCGAATTTATTATAATTTGGTTCTGGACTGTTCACATGAACTATCTTGAATTCGGTACTATTAAATGTTAAAACAAGCGAACTAACTTGGAAAAGTCTCTTGAACTTTCATTCAAAAAAGATTTCATTTCCTAATTTTCTGATTATTTTAAATGTTTAAGAAACAAAATATTATGTTTTATTAATTTCTTATCCTGACAACTAAGATCACTTTAAGAAAACGTTTCACATCCATACGAGGCGTAGAATCACGATAAACACATCTTATTCCCCCTCGTAGAAAAAGCATAGAATAATGTATTCTATGTAAAGTGTAAAGGGAGAAGTTGGAGAAGGTTTTAACCTTCTCCAACTTCTCCCCGCTTATTCAAGCGACTATATCCTAAATAATAGCCATGTTCCTTTACAAAAAAGAGGTGTGGATCCCATCACTTTGAACCTCGACCTGTATTATCACGCAACGTTACACCACTACCATAATAACACTCTCACTTCACATACAAAAATCCTAATAACCTATCTCCGTTATTTTTAAGGGGGAACAAAAAATATATAACACGAAACATCACATACACACACACACACACACACAATACAGAACATGGTGTTTTGCTCGCGATCACTTTTACGATCATGAATGAATAAAGAGCTGGAAATTACCCTCGTCCACCTTCTACTTTCCCAGTGATTTAACAACAACAACGGGGTAAAAAGCAGTACCGGGGAGTTAAAGCATAAGCGAGATTGGCTGTGTGAGAGAGAGGATATATATCCACTCTTTCATTCTATGCAATACTTTCAAGTTGTCGAAGTAACAGCATTTGGGCGGAGAACTGAAGAGAGGGGGGGCTTAAGTAATCGATCGATGGTAGGAAACCCACTTCCACTTTGTATCGTGCTTTTGTGTGTGCGTAACACATGCCCTCACGCACACGTGTGCATGTATGTGTAATACATAGAGCGTCAAGATAAACGATCAATTCTTCGCAGTCCGGTGGGGAACTTCTCGAGCGAGATGATGCTGCTGCTGCTGCTGCCCTGAATAGGGTAGGTGGCATAAGAGTAAAGATAAATTCCATGGATATATATGCTTGGAAACTCTGTGTGTGTGCCCTCATTTTCCTATCCCGCCATCTACGATGTTTTCCTTTGCCCATCCAGCACCGCGTCCACCGCCCGCCTCGACACTTGTCCATTGTTATCATCTGGAGATGGATGGAACATACTTTGTTCCTCCAGAAAATAACACTTCTCCAACCTCTTTTGTTGGATCCACCGTCGTCGTCGTCCTATCCTTGCTATATCCACATAGTGGATGCGGTGTGGATTTCTCTCGGAGCAGAACGTCTGTGCTTAATGAGCCGATTTCTAGTAGTTGTTGGACAATGATAGGATAGAGGTGGAACGGGGAGAATGGGACTATATCTCCCCAGCCCCCTCCCTTTTCGTTAGTTAGTCTTGAGGATTCCCCTGACGGATACCACGGAAAGGTTATCTGATCTATGCGTGTAATAATTAATAGCGATAGATAAAGTTACAAAAGTCTCGTTTGTTATTTATCCGTGCATAAACAACTGGTATTCAGATGCATTGGTTCGGAAAACGGCGCCCGTAGAGAACAATGTATTACGAATACTTTGGTTCCTTTTGTTGTTGAACAATCATTTTTTTTTTTTTTTTTGCACTCGAGGGTGAATTGAATCGGGAACTGCCGCTGTGATCTGATCCCAACAATAGATGCGTCTTGAACCAGGCAAAGCTGAATCTTCAGTGGCTGAATTGTTAGAATGATTCTAAGATAAATACCGATAGCGATCTTGGTGTGAAACGGACTGGATGGAATTTGATTGTGAATGGAGCTTTTATGTTATATATACGCGAGATAGTAAAATGATTTAGTTCTTTGTCTCTCAATACTCGATCATGGAAACTATATCTGTAAAAATGTAAATTTTTCCGTTGATTGCGGTTACAATTTTTAAAAACTAATCGCCATTTTGAATTATTTGTCTTTTTTTTTTTTTTTGTGAAGGAAGAAAAAAGTCCATATAAATAGTGTGTGTACTAAATGAAACAATATTTCATTAGTAATTTCAAGATGCTGTTTTGCTTTTGACGTGGATAAGGTGTTGCAAATTGGTATTGCAAAAAGGTTTTATGACTTTTGCAGGTTGTGGCAATCTTAATAACTATAGTGATATTGTAAATACATTAAAATTTTAGTAGTGAGAATGTTTTTTACGTAGAAAAAACACATTTATTCACTAAATTGATTATTGGAAAACATGCAAAGGTATATGGTAATATATAAATGCTCTGGAAATGTATATAATCATTTTTTAACTGTCCACTATTTTATTTTTGTCCAATATAATGGCCAGATGCTCCAAAGTCACATAAAATAATTCTGATGATATTGTGAGAGTTTCCGTGTATATATATTTGAACTTTTTCTGAATTGAAATATGTTTTATTGTGAAAGGTGTGTGGTAAAGTTTTTGCAAATAGTGGTAATTTCATTGAAATTTTATTATTTGGTATTGTAGATAATGTAAATTTATTTATATTGTAGATATTTGTAATCTTCGAGATTTACATATTTGAAAATAATGATGTTGTAAAGGGATGGGCTGTAACAAATTGTTAAAATGTGAATCACTAAAGTGATGTTGTGTTTCTTAATATTGTAGTAGTGACAATATTTTATGTATGTTAATTGAATAGATTATTGTAAAGTATTGAAAGGCTCACATATAAATGCTGTGTAAATTTATATAACCATTTTGTAACCTTTAACCATAGTTCATTTTTGTAGAATATAGTTTTCAGATTTTCAAACTTATTCAAATCTGAAGAACAGGGTTTTACATAATATTAGAAAAAAAAAATCACCCATGTTGTTTTTAAGCAACCATTTTGCTATTTACTGATCAATGTATCTCTACAAGTAGAAACCAAGACGGAGAAGACGAAAGCTCAACGCTCGGTACGTTGTACCGACTAGAACGAAATTGCATTCGACTTAGTAGCATGAATTTTCTCAGATTTCCAGCAAAATTATATTTGATTTAAACGAAATTTTTGAAATTTCCGTTGAAATTTCTCGCAAAGAATCATTATTGTGTGTGTGAATAGAGTCACAAAGAATCATTATTGTGTGTGTGAATAGAATCGCAAAGAATCATTATTGTGTGTGTGAATAGAATCACAAAGAATCATTATTGTGTGTGTGAATAGAGTCACAAAGAATCATTATTGTGTGTGTGAATAGAGTCACAAAGAATCATTATTGTGTGTGTGAATAGAATCACAAAGAATCATTATTGTGTGTGTGAATAGAATCACAAAGAATCATTATTGTGTGTGTGAATAGAATCACAAAAAATCATTATTGTGTGTGTGAATAGAATCACAAAGAATCATTATTGTGTGTGTGAATAGAGTCACAAAGAATCATTATTGTGTGTGTGAATAGAATCACAAAGAATCATTATTGTGTGTGTGAATAGAGTCACAAAGAATCATTATTGTGTGTGTGAATAGAGTCACAAAGAATCATTATTGTGTGTGTGAATAGAGTCACAAAGAATCATTATTGTGTGTGTGAATAGAGTCACAAAAAATCATTATTGTGTGTGTGAATGGAATCACAAAGAATCATTATTGTGTGTGTGAATAGAATCACAAAGAATCATTATTGTGTGTGTGAATAGAGTCACAAAGAATCATTATTGTGTGTGTGAATAGAATCACAAAGAATCATTATTGTGTGTGTGAATAGAATCACAAAGAATCATTATTGTGTGTGTGAATAGAGTCACAAAGAATCATTATTGTGTGTGTGAATAGAATCACAAAGAATCATTATTGTGTGTGTGAATAGAATCACAAAGAATCATTATTGTGTGTGTGAATGGAATCACAAAGAATCATTATTGTGTGTGTGAATGGAATCACAAAGAATCATTATTGTGTGTGTGAATGGAATCACAAAGAATCATTATTGTGTGTGTGAATGGAATCACAAAGAATCATTATTGTGTGTGTGAATAGAATCACAAAGAATCATTATTGTGTGTGTGAATAGAATCACAAAGAATCATTATTGTGTGTGTGAATAGAATCACAAAGAATCATTATTGTGTGTGTGAATAGTCACAAAGAATCATTATTGTGTGTGTGAATAGAATCACAAAGAATCATTATTGTGTGTGTGAATAGAGTCACAAAGAATCATTATTGTGTGTGTGAATAGAATCACAAAGAATCATTATTGTGTGTGTGAATAGAATCACAAAGAATCATTATTGCACAGGGTACTGTACGTTACATAGATCACTTGAGAAACTCTCTCGGATAAAGAAATTTGAATCTGTTAAACTAAACGAAATTGATCAAGAACTGAAGGGAAGGGCTTTTTCTGATACACATTTGCTTTAACTATAGGAAGGCTGTTCAAAAAGCAGCTGATCACATGAACCACCAGGGATGGACAAATCCCTAACGCCAAATTAACATAGCGACTAAAAAAAATGTTGTTGACACCTAAATTTTCCTCGTGTAGTTACTAAATTGAAGGTGGAGCAACACAAAATGTTTGGAATTTATAGGAGTATATCTGCAAACATATGAAAGAGCGTCATAATGCTCTCAAAAAGCCCAAATAAAACATTATTCTGGACCTTTTTCTTTAAAAAAAATTAAAAATAGAATAAGGTAAAAAAAAGTATTAGTGCCTAAATTATTTTGCCATTTGCGCAGCCCTGCTTGTGAACAAAGGGTGGCGGTAGGGCGAGATCGACTTCTATCCTCCTTCATAGTCTTGCAGGCTGATGATACTAACTTTACAGGAAAAAATACATTTAGTTCAGGTCTTCTTAACTTTCTTTTCGGCCGCGACCCAAAACTCAACAACAGAATCAGCTTCGCGACCCATGGGACTGTTTGTTTTTTCGAAATTAGTGAAACCCATGAACCAATAAGTTCATTTTTAACAGGACTGTGTATATGAAGATAAATGACTCAATTAGGAAGCCCCTGCGAGTCAAATTCGGTTCGTGACTCATTGTTCACGAATCCCTGGCTGCAAGTGGATTTGCACGACCCATCTCCGAAGCTGCCCGAGACCCAAGTTCTGTCGCCATCCCCGACGACAAAAAGTATTGCATTTTCCGAAGTCCCGATTATTACAAACGAATTGTTCCTCCCATGTTATGATACTGGTCTATTTCGCTTTCTGCAAAAGTTATAACTTGAGCCTGGAAGTTCAGGCAAAATGCCATGAATGCCTTTTTTTGCCTATTTTCAAATTTTTATGGTAAAAATGCCTTTTTTTTTAAGTTTTCCTGCCATAAATGCCTATTTTAACATATCTTTAAGTTTATTAGTGAATTTCAGAGGCCATAATCAATAAAACTTCAATATTTCGAGCATTGAGAACAAAAGAATTGCGCTTTTTAAAATTTTTCAACTCTCTCGGTACTAATTGTCATCAGAAAGCCCCAGTCCTTCCAGCCCCATTTAAACACGAATAAGTGATCTGAGAGATAGAGAACTTGGTGTTGCCATTGCATAAACTTTGCTTTAACCGGATGGTGTTAGACGCGAATGATTTTGTTTCAGTCGAACGCCCATGTTAGAAAAGCAGAGGAAAATTAGAAATTTTTTGTTTTCTCCTCATGTTTCAGATGAACATTTCTTGTTCAGGCATTGGACTGCATTGTATATGTATAGCTGACCGACAACTGTCGAGACAAGAGGTCATCAATGGACGTCATAGCTCACACAAGGCGGAATAGGAGCAGACAGGGCTATGGGGCCCATGTTGTTCTGCTGATTTCGTTTTTCACACCATAAATGCACTGCAGTCAACCACGGCTATTTATTTTACATGCATCTTTAGTACTCGATTAAATTTATCAGTCGCTGTCAGGGTGTGCGACAGATGCGGCCACACAGGGCCCCCGCGCTTGAAGGAGTCCTGCATATGCGGTAATATAAAAAAAAAAGAATTTTGTTTTACTACATTAAAACAAGGTAGCTATGTTTCAACTATAAGAATGGTAATGATCATTCCAAATAATACAACAAATAAACGAGAATTATTCGTAACTCGAAGGAGCCCCCATTTTCTCTACGGACTCCCCGTCTGGTAATTGTGGTCCTGGAAGTGACCTACTAATGAGGGCCTACTGACATTTTATTTTGGTTTGAAATTAGTCTAATTTGGATTATTATAATGCAGTTACAACCATATTATAAACCATAATTAAAGCAGTACAGGGATCAAATGCAATCAATTGTTCAGCTAGTTTTTAGACCCTTAATACCATAGTCTTAGTTAGTTTTCCTTTTTTCCCCATAAATTATAAATGCCTATTTTATGCATTTTTAGTGCATAAAAATGATAAGAAACCCGAATGATAACATTATCCGTGGTTCTAATAAGCGGCGTCGACTGTATGTAAGAAAAAACGAGCAGCACGAGTCCGCAATGCTTATGTTTGGAAGAAGTTCGCAACAGGACAGAATCACCGAAAGATGGCGCCACGCGCGGCCGCTTCCCTCGCCGCCCATTGGTAAATGGACAACATCCGTAGCCAGTGGCGGAGAATCGGTTCGTTAGTTTGGCTCTTGCATCCCTTTCTCATATAGATGGAAGATTGGCCTTACATGTCGCATTGTCCCTTCAATACTGGATGAATGCACAACTCCTCCTGTTTCCTCGCTCTACAGGAGTGGATGGTCATCCCGTTTTGCCATTCCAGTGCTCTTATTGGAGAGATAAAACAAGTGATTCATCCGCGAAATAAATAAATACACGCTTCTATTCATTATGTAATATTATTATCTTCGTAAAATATACAGTGAAGACTTACTTAGGAGAAAGATCTCTTCTCGAGCTTTAACTGTGATTATATATTATCAACTGGATGATGGAGAGTAAAGGATGTTGGTAGAGGTATGTTTCAACTTTTCCTTTTTCAGTTAATTTAATGAATGCATTTAAATACTCATGTGATTTACAATTTTCTATTACTTAATTGTATTATTAAAATTTTTGTCAAACTGAAATTACAAGAGTGGAAAAGATTGGAACTAAGTTACTTAAAAACGTAAATTTTTTCTCCATGTTGTGAACTCGGAAAATGACGTTTATTTATAGATGTGGGTTATATAAATTGGCATGAAGTTATTTAAATTAGAAATTTAGTTAACAAGAAATTTAGAGGCTTCGATTATTCTAGAATTTCAATTTACTTCAGGATTATAACTACTTGATTATTGGTTATGGGATATATATTGAAAATTTCTCGTCAATTTATATTCTATTGTCAGATAAAACTGCATAACCTACAAGAAAAATTCATAAGAAGTTTAAAGAAATTGACAAAAATAATTATATTGAAAAGGGGATACTTTCACTTTATTTTAATATTAAAACATAAATTTCCGGCGTTTATATAATTCTCGAAATTATAAATCCTTTCAGTGATTCATTTTTGATCATTTACGGATTCAAAAATTGTTTAATTTTGGCAATTTATAGCCATTTTGGAATTTTTATTTTTAAATACTCTGATTTTAAGTACTTTGATTTTTGAGTATTTTTAGATACAAAATTTTTGACGACAGCAACAGGTCGATTGAAAGACGCGCTCATACTAGATGAATCCAATAAAAGTATTATAGTAAATTATTATATTAGCAATAAGAAAATTTACACCAAGCACGCGAGTATTAAATGAATGAGTTTCAAGAGAGAGATAGTTGATAATCTCTGTATAATGAATGCTCTTCTTAAAAATTGAATTCTCCCTTCCATGAACTTTATCCGCTTTTTTCTGCGTCCAAGCGATGATGACCGCGATATATTTCCTGACCCTATAACGCTCGCGATTATTACTTTTCGTTGTTGACCACTGGAGAATATCAAGATGACCTCAAGAGATTGTAGTTGGATACCCGACTTTTTATTTTTATTCTGTAAACACGCTCAATTATTTTATGAATGTTTGCGCATCAAAAGAATGCAGGCCGTTGTCCTCGGAAGGCGTTCCGGGCTGTGGAGGCCCTCGTTCAGGCGTTGAAATAATTAATGCAACAATTGGAAGTTTTTGATGTAGTTGAACTTGGTAAATTCGATGTTCAAAGTCACTGGAAAAAAGAAGTTCGAATTATCTAAAATTCGAATTAGCCAATTAGTCTATCCTGGATCTGTAAAATGCCTGTAAACTGCAACTTCATCATCAACATTCACAGAGAATAATAATTATTAATTATTAATATTTCATTATCAGTTACGAAACTGTTTCCCAAATTGTAATAATTTGTAACTATAATATAACTGTTCTTAGCTTCTGCATTATTCCCCTGTTCTGGAATCGACATAACTTCAAAATTTCTTGACCGTGTTCAAAGCCGGATTTACGGAAATAGTTCATGATCATCCATCACGAAACTCTTTCTCAAATTTTGCTTATCATTCTTATGTTATATCAAGGAAATAACACAACCATAACGTATATATTTTATTAACGTATTACAAATCTGAATTCCCCCGACACTTTCCATACTCTTAATTACGACACAAAAAGATTGAGATTTCGAATGTTACACCTTGATCTATAAGCTGAATAACATAATCTATAGTAAGTGGTACATACTCTTGATGCACTCCAGCTGAACAATGTTAAAATGGACATAAAAATTATCAAAAAAATAATAATAAGAGTAGAGAAAAACATAATTTTCAAACATTAGTCTTTAAAAATACGTTGTTTAACAACTTGATCGAGAAAAGCAAAGTCTGGCTTCTGGTAGAACTTTTCCAAACTAAATTTGCTCATGCGAAAATCATGGTATATTCCTCCAACTTCGAATCATCCAAATAGCTCGAAAAAAGTTCGAATAAAACAAGAAATTTTACATTAAATCCGATAGAAAACTCTAGGAGAGTTCGTAAAAGTTCGAATCTTCCAAAATTGGAATTTACCAAGATCTACTGTATTAATATATACGTACATGACCATCGGATGATCATGCACAAACCTCCACATCTGGTAGTTCTCGGTTTGATTTTGTGGGTACAATGAAGCATTGCTGTTCTGAATTGTCTTTGAACTTTGGGTACCCGTCAAAATGCTACTTCATGCATAAAATGACCGCAGAACGACAACTCTAAACTCAAATTTCTTTAACCCTTTAAATGCAAATGCAAATATAAATACAAAGCCACAACAGGCAAAATACCCAACTAGGTGGCTAAGGAAAAAGATGTCCATAACAAATATGGATGTCCCATATTGCTAAAATACAGCAACCCAATTAAAATGCAATTATAAAAAAAACAATATACAAACATGATGAAATATTATGTAATCTTCCTGATCTGACTTATTTTGGACAATCGAAAAACAAAATTTTATCATCACAAAAAATGAGTAACTTTGCCTGGTTTTAATTTATACAAAAATTGCCACGTTTTTAAGACAAATAAATCACACTGGTCGAATGGTCGACGCGTTTCGGCTCTTCAATGGAGAGCCGTCATCAGGACCTCGTGGTCAGAACTCACACGAATGAAGAGTGATGTTTACGTCTGGTTGTCCGAAGAGTTCGCCTTTGTATTTGCTGCGTCCGAGTGGTCTTTGGATGCGAATTGGGGAGCCATCTGTTGTAAAGTGTTGAAAGTTTTTTCACGACTGAGGTTAATAAAGCCTGTCCAAGCTGACGAAATAGGTGGTGTGTTTCTTCCATCATTAACGAGGAAATTCTGGCATGTTCTGATGAAGTATCCCTCGAGAAAATTCAATTCAGAATTGTGTGTTGCTTTTTTAAAAACAAATGCTTTTTTTTAAAAAAGCAACACACAATTCGGAATTGAATTTTCTCGAGGGATACTTCATCAGAACATGCCAGAATTTCCTCGTTAATGATGGAAGAAACACACCACCTATTTCGTCAGCTTGGACAGGCTTTATTAACCTCAGTCGTGAAAAAACTTTCAACACTTTACAACAGATGGCTCCCCAATTCGCATCCAAAGACCACTCGGACGCAGCAAATACAAAGGCGAACTCTTCGGACAACCAGACGTAAACATCACTCTTCATTCGTGTGAGTTCTGACCACGAGGTCCTGATGACGGCTCTCCATTGAAGAGCCGAAACGCGTCGACCATTCGACCAGTGTGATTTATTTGTCTTAAAAACGTGGCAATTTTTGTATAAAATAAAATTTTATCAGTTCATTTCGTCTGTAAGGCCCAAGAAAAACATGGATATATAAGGCATTTTTTTCGAAAATTATATTTCAGTGTCGAAATTCTGAAATAATTTCGGTGGGCATTTTAGAGGCAAATATTCAACTTACATATTTTAATAATCACAAATATAATTTACGTGTGCAATTTGATGAACACATGAGAAAAAAAACTTCAATGTTGGTTATGATTCAAATATATAGGCAGTCAGAATGGCACGTGCATATCAGCAAAGAGAATGACACTGAGCTCACACAATCGATCGCGATGGAACAGTAAATCGCTGCGATCTGTCAACAAAGAATGAATCTGTGGTATGCAATTCCCCCCTTAATATCATTCCCCCACGAAGAATGGCCTGTGAAAACGTGAAAGTTGGCAATTCCTATTCGAATCATCAGGTCAAATAAGAGTTGACTGTGTATTTCATTTACTCCTTTCCATAACTTAGAGGTTCTGATCGATTTGCTAGTAGGATAAATTTACTAGAAACATTCTTGTTTGCATCACTGCCCTCGATCCAAAGGAGCTCTGTCAACAAGCGTACTCTGCTAAAATGATTTTCCAATTATTAATTTTGAATAGTTATCAAACTAACCAAGGTTGCTATCAGTATTACATATTGATTTTTCGCTCTAAATCCATTTTAATAACTATTTATTGAGACAGAATAATCAAATCTATCGAAATATCGAAGGATAGAGGTTCAGGAACTTGATAAATTGTAGTGCAGCAGGTACTGCCCATTAGAATCACTGATAATGCTGTCATTCGGGTATTGTTATTACTTTGACCAAGTGTAGAACGGACCGATATCATAACATGGGAAAAAATTCGTTCAAATTTATCAAGACTACGGTTTAGTCCCAGTGAGGGCAGAAATGAATTTTCCTTCTCACCCTGAAACATTAATATCTATCCATTCAGCCAGTTTTCCGTATCTGTTGCATTGACGGGGAAGAGTCTTTCTACATAATCGTCGCCATCTGGTGGCCCCGTTGTCATTTATAAAGCTATAAGTAGAATGTTGCCGCCGTCCATTGCACGGAACCATTCAGTATATGCATACACTCCAAGGAGGGGAGATAAATCGACCTGTCTTCATGGCATAGTTAGTAGAGCACTCGTCCGGCAAACGGGAGATTCCCCGTGAATCGCTCGGGCCCCCGTGAGCGCAGCGATGAGTTTTCCTTTCCGGAAATACCGATATCTTTTTATTCAGACATTTTCCCGTATCTTGTATTTCGGTTAATGTTATAAATTTTTTTCGTCGAAATTTTTTTTTTCTTCATATATTGAAGCTGAAGTTGAACCAGACTCGTTTTTTCCCTGAAAGTTATAGTTATCATTCTACAGGGCTATGCACGCAGGAGGTCAGAAGTCTCTCTTATGAACAAGAATAATTTCTGTACTCAGTCCACAGTGTCCTAATTGGGCCGTAATTGCCGCTATGATTCATTATTAAGTGTAGGGCTTTTTTTGAAATTTGTTTCTTATCGTAAAGGCATGTAGGGTAAAAATAAAATATCTTTCTTCAGTTCGTGGTCAGTTTTTTTCAACTGATGACATTCACAGTTCCTCGGGCGAAATTTTTTCAAAAGGGAATTAATTGAATGCACTATACATTATGAAAGTTATGGTAATTCGTGATACACATTGCATAATTCCATTACAGTGCTCCAAAACATTTCGGAATAAAAAAAAAGAGTTTTAGCTTGTAGAAATAGGAAAAGAGTCCTTCATTAGAACAGTTAAAAAGATGCACTATTTATATATAAAATTTTGGAAACCTGTTATGGTGGAAAGAAAACGCTGTGATGACCTTCCCATACGCCATGTTCTATCAAACGGGACATATATGTATGTATTACAATCGGTAATAATTGAGCTATAAGCAGAATGTAATATATGTATCAATCGGTTATTGTTATCAGTAACTCCGTGTCACGCTGCGATCACCACATCGAGCGGCGTTCACCGTATTACGTTCATATTTCGGATTTATATTGAGCGAATCCGCCACAGAAGGTACTTTCCATCTCAAAATAGTATGGATGATTTTAAAATGTTTTACTCAAGAGATTTTGCTGCATTAAATATTTTTTATTTATGCATGTTTACGTGAATCAAAAAGAGCTTCCTTTTTTTTTCTGTTACACGACATAGAGAATTGCGAAATCTCAATATCTTAAAAGCTTTCTGGAAATGCATTTGATGAATATTTCTTTGATGTTTTGCGACTTATATGTCTGTGTATGTCTTTTTCTCACCCTGTATAAATAAGGCCATCACAAATATTTCGTATCATCATTCCCTAAGCTAATTTAAATATTACATATACTTTGTGGGAAAATTTTCGAAACGCATGAATTTTTTATGTTGTTTTTAGATTTTTATATCATTTAAGAAATACTACTAAAATCTTTTTAGTACGAGATGGAATTAAATCAGCTAAAATCCGAGTTGTTTTTCACTTTTCGAAATTGTATATGGATACAAAAGAAATAAATAAAACACCTTTGTTTGTAATTTTGAAAACAGAAGGTCGCATGTAGTTAAATGTAATGATTTAAATTTTGTGAAAAAGTATCTACTGAATAGGACCGACGTAAGGTTAATATAAACCTGTCGTATACCCTGCAATACATTGACTTAGCATGCACTCACGAAGGTTTGTTATTCTGACAGATTTAATGATAAGTTCTGGAATTCAGTGTAACTAGTTCCGCTACATCCCATGATGGCTCATTCCGAGTATACCCCGAATGCGATGGATTAGAGATAAGTAAGATAATATAACACCTTTTGTACAGCAGAAAGCTTCTGCGCGAAGCTTTGACGCCACCGAAGTTGTCCATTTCACCTGTAGTCATTGGATATAGCAGGCCGACGTATGCGAAATCTTTACCTTTTTTACAGTACATCCAATGACTATAAGTGAAATGGAGTCAGTGACGTCACGAGCTACGTGCGCAGTCTTTCTGCTATACAAGGTGTAGGGCAATCTGGATGTTTAGAAAAAGACCTGAATAGACCTGAATAAGAACGCTTCGGATTAAAGAAATAGCTGATGAATCGACCACATAATCTCGCTGACCTGAGGCCCCCGTCAGGACTAGCAAGATAGTTCTCCACAAGGATCATTCAGCGCACATAATGGAAACTATTTCTATCGATTCAGAAGCCAAGGTCCAAAATGAAGTAAAACTCTCGTGTTTACGATTTCGTCATCGACTATATCGCTTCTGATTAGCCGTTTGGCTACCGTTATTGGGGTTGACAGCCGGTTCAATAGGGCTATTGGATTATTCTCAACAAAGCAGCGTGCGCATGGGGTTCAATAGACTTATTACATCGACTTATCGGTGTTGGTATTTGGTTCAACTTAGCATGCGTAACTCTCATACTGCTCGTGCGCTGTGCTTTCTTGACGGCTTCAAGTTAACCAATGGTGTTTCACGTATGATTAATTGTACAGTGGTGCTGTCCGTCTATTTTCAAGCTAGAACATCCCAACCAAGTCCATTATTTCCTTATAAAATGGACTCGTCTCAATCTATGAACGTGAACTTCATTCCTTCGGTGGCTGAGATTAAGGCCGATACCTCCATACTGATATTAAAAAACTCGTGTCGTTTTAGAGATAAACTTTTTTTCTCTTATGTGCAGGGTGATTAAGAATTCATGATACAAATTTTAAGTGGTGATAAAACACACCTTAACAAACACTTTGTGTGATCGAATATGAAAGACTGAAGTGGCAATGACTGCAACAAAGCGCATTGATGCGTTGTCCTTAACCTTTTGCGGTCTTATGTCGAGATGGAATTGACGAAGGGCCTCATCGGGAAACGAGGGTACTTCATTCTTAAACGGAACATTGAGAGAAGGACCAGCCACACCTAACTTCCCATCTCAAGGAGATATATAAGTGTTTCCGGAAGATGAGTGTGTCTTAACTGATGGGTGTAACAGACTTCATTGTTACAACGACCCTTTACAGTAATAGGAAGGCCTCTGAGAATTCGGCTTCTTCACAGAACTTGTAAGCTATACAGAAACCGTAAAACGACATACCTTCTCCCGACAACCGGGAGAAGGTGCTATAATGTACGAACTTTGTTAACGAAGCCTCTGGACCGGTAAGGGTTGGTGACACTAATTTTTCCGATGAGGTCCTTGAAGATTTCAATGCGAATCACGTACACAATGCCTAGGCGTCTGACTCCCAAAAAGAAATTGAGAGAAAGAAGAGATCTCGTAGAAGACGAGTGCCATTTAATTTGGATCGATCAAATCCATTGCAGCAAAAATGTAGTATTTGAGTAATTCCGTACTTCACTGAAAAATAGGCATTGCACTACATTATGCTGGAACCACATGTGCCTTCAGTTTTTGTTGAAGCGAGAACCAGCGACTCATGCTGCGTCAAATAATGACAAGCGCTACAATGACTTTTGGTACTGCAATTTGATTTTGCGTTACCCAGTTCGTAAAATGAACAGGCCTACAACCGACTGCACCTTCGAATGGACCAGACACCCCCCTTCTCATGTTGCATTACATCCATCGGTAAATGTGGTGTAATACTATTCTGAGGTCGTCATCGCCTTTGTTATTGTGATTCTGCGACCAAAATGGCTTGTTTAGGTGTCTTATATCGCCTCATAAAGTTAGTCGCATGACGTTTAGAATCACCTTGTATAAGAGGAACGAATTTGCCATCGTGTGAAGATGAAATATGGCAGTGAAAGGCCATTTCAACGGACAAAAGATGGTGTAGACGAAAAAATTCTCGAAGGCAACGACAAAGTTAGTGATGCAGTATTCATCAGCGAACATGACACTCGCAGTTCAGAACATAGCAAAACCACTGAAGAGAGCGAAAATCGTAATTCAAACGAGGTTGTAGGTGTCGCGGTATATATATATATATATATATATATATATATATATATATATATATAAACTTAAAATAGGTAACAGGTGTATACCTGTTTTAAGTTTTATAATTTTAACATGTTTTGCTAACCAGTTCGTTTCTCAAGTTAATAAATGAATTATCAAGTTATACACCAAGAACTGGTGTAGCAGTAGTGTGTGGAGTCAGATAAAAGGGTAAATCGTTATCACCATGGGGTTCTAATTTCTTTGTGCAACATTTATGGTGGTACAAAGCATATGTTTTGGCAGGAGTCTTTTGAATAAAAGACGATATTGATGAAGACCCGTACTTCATCAATATCAATTTACTGCAATGAAATAAACATTGTGGTCTAATAAGTGGTTGGAAAAGGTTTTTCGGGTGCATAGACATTTTTTACAACAGTGTCAAAAGAAATACAATGGAACCTTATTAACGGAGACCCC
Organism: Pholcus phalangioides; assembly: GCF_987345545.1. Taxonomy (NCBI): domain Eukaryota; kingdom Metazoa; phylum Arthropoda; class Arachnida; order Araneae; family Pholcidae; genus Pholcus; species Pholcus phalangioides. The sequence continues at coordinate 23,607,703 of NW_028301615.1, read as the reverse complement.
CCCCCCCCCCGTTAACGGACACTTTTACTATCCCCCAGTTCAATGGAATAGAGCTTTAATGTATTTCACTCCCCGTTAACGGACACGCCTCATATAGCGGACAGTAAAATCAGACAAACTATTTATTTCCTTCCAACTTCTAATTTGTGTACTTTTGTTCAATAATCGAGAATTTATCATATTCAACGGTGATTATATATAATCGCAAGCTCGCATTGGTAAATATGATAATCTGTCAATTAATTACTTGATTAACTGAACATAACTATGGTCCAGGATGCCGATTCCAAATGGTAATGTTGGTTTTATTTGCACATGGCTGACATGTGTGAAGAAAGCCAACATAACTGATAATGTTGTTAAGAACGTTTATTTCTCTCTCCGTCTCTCTTCTTCATAATCCATTCAATTTAATTTAATTTTTATTGCAAAGTATGTGCAATGCACGTGTAATGTACGGGTGAAAATAATCAATTGGTTTAAAAAAAGAGAAGAAAAGGTTATAATTTTTTATATAATAAAGGTTACGGTTTTTATCAAACTTTCCAACTTTATTTGGAAACTGCATAATCGCTGGTAAAAGTGATAAATGTAATAATTTAATCATACTTTCTTTATCGAGACGATTGATGACCACTTTTACATAATACAGTAACCAATTGCGACTGAAGCAATAATAATGATCGTATAAATGTGAAAATCGTGTAAAAACCATGTTCTACTTTTTTTTTTTTTCAAACCGAGCACAACTCAGGTCTATTGCCATAGGCAATTTACTACCTAGTGAGTTGTGCCGGAAGTGTAAGTGCGTGTACCTAACAGTCTGAGTGCGTATCTAGTGCTGTGTATGATTTTTCAGTACGGCCATCTATATCTCAGAAGGGAAGTGAGTGATGTGTAGTGACTGAATATTTGTACTGTTTGTAGGACTGTTGCTCTCTGTGGCGAGACTTTTTAACGGGGAGATCGGCTCGCATTTGCGCCTTGAAGTTGGGAACCACAGAAAACCAACTTCAGCCGACCACCACTGTGGTGACGGTGGGGCTCGAACCCGGGTTCCCACGATGCGAGTCCGTTATTATGACCACTCGACCACCACAGCGGCAACCAGGTTCTACTGTATATCCCACACAGCGCTCTAACTAGGGTGGTGCAACAGGCATACAGGGCCCACTTGGAAGGAGGGGGGGGGATGTTTAAAGTGGCCTTCTGGACCCAAGAATAGGCCAGCATGAGCCTAAATTCAAATTCTTGCACATGGTACAGGAATGCCTAGTTACGGCCCTGATCGTACCTCTCCAATAGCGGACACTCCCCGTTAGCGGGCGGACAAAAGTTTTGATCCCATTGGTGTCTTCTATCAAGAGTTTCTGTTATAAAACCATATTTTGAAATATCTCTCAACACAACTTTTCCTTCTACAGTCAGTAACTCGAAACTCCTGGAAATTCTGGATCCATTCTGAGTAAATTATAAGTGAGAGAGAGAGAGAGACCCATCTGTTCTATATCTCTCTCGAAGTTCAAACATTTTTGTTTCTAGAAAATAACATCTTCCAAGATAAAAAGGAAACAAAAAAAAAGAGATTCCCGGAACACACTAAAACGTACACAGATATATAGAAAACGAACATATTTCCGGGAGAATATTTCCTTTAAATGAAGGTTCGTTGAACTTCGTCGGTAAAAAATTGAAGGATTACGGCCCGTGCCTTGGACAGACAGTGGAAAAATTCTATCCCATTCACACACTGGGAGCAAAACGGGAGAACAAATCGATATATTAAACACACACACACACTTCTTCTCTCCCGGAATAGTGTTGTCGGGATATTTTAAGAAGGGTTTTGAAAACCTTTTCCTCCGTAAATAACACGCATCCGGTGCTTTATCCGTAAGGAAAAGGAGCACTTGTGAAATATCGCTCCTTTCTTCCGACCGGACATTCAAAATGTCATTTCTTTTGGAGGGCAATAAAACCCCCGGGTCTATATGGACGTGTTTTTGTTGTTGTTGTTGTTGTTGTAAGGCTGATGGGATCAAATGGTGCGTGTGTGCGCGTCTGGCTGAAATGCAAGTGTACGACTGCACGATGTATAAAGTGAGTTAAGATGCACTTAATGGCTCGTATTGAGAGTGTTTTTAAGGGTAATGGATCTTGTAAATATCGCGCTAACTTTCGTAATGTAACCTACTCGGGGAAAGTGCATTTCTCCTTGCGCGTGTATCGTATTTGTCGGGAACTCATCGGGTTAGGTGGAAATTTCTCTCTCGTGTAGGTTTGCAGGCTGGGGGAAATATCCATAAATGCATTCGAAACGGTCTTCGTGAAGTAGATTTGGTAGTTTGCGCATTTACTTTGCGGAAATATCTTACTCCGTAATAATTCTGTGGTGTTTGGTCAGAACATGATCACTCCGAAATCACAGTTTTGAGATATAAGCAGTTTCATTGCCGATACGACCGGGTGAGTGAAAATTCAGCTCATTCACTATGTCTCTCATTCAATAGGCCGCTCAATCTGTCACTCGCTCACTCATTAGGGCGCTCAATTATCACTTCCTCCCTCGCTCTATCACCACTCTCACTTGGTCACTCACTCTATCACTCACTTATTCACAAGGTCGCGCACTCTGTCACTCATTCACTCACCAGGTCGTTCAATCTATCTCTTACTTTCCACTAGGTCGCACACAATGTCACTCACTCACTTTTCACTAGGTCGCACACACTGTCACTCACTCACTTTTCCCTAGGTCGCACACACTGTCACTCACTTACTCACACACACACTGTCACTCACTTACTCACACACACTGTCACTCACTTACTCACACACACTGTCACTCACTTACTCACACACACTGTCACGCACTAGCCACTATATCTCACTCACTTACTCACACACACTGTCACTCACTTACTCACACACTCTGTCACGCACTAGCCACTATATCTCACTCACTTACTCACACACTCTGTCACGCACTAGCCACTATATCTCCCTCACTAACTCGCTCACTTACTTGCTGATTTATTGGTTGATCACACATCTTGTGTCGAACTGTCGTCGTCGTCGGTGAATTTCCAGTCGATAATTTTTCTCTGAGTATAATTGCATGCCGATAAATTTTCTGTAAATTATTCAGGCCTATCACCACGGGTAATTTACTATCAAATGAGCTGCGCTGGAAGCGTGCATGTGCACCAAATAGTGCGTTGCCATCTAAGTGTGTATCTAGTGTTGTGCATTAGTTGTTAACACTGCCATCTATTTGTAAAACTATGAGTGACATGTAATGATTGAATATCTGTACCACATTGTATGGTCTGTTGCTCGCTCTGGGGGAAACCCTTTTATATCGAGGTGACTGACTGGTACTCATGCCTCGAAATTCGGGCAGAAAACTGCCTGAGCCGATCATAACTGTTCAACCAGTGAAGTCTTAACAACTTCCAGGTGCTAACGCAATGAGGTACCCCATTTGGAAGAGTCATAAACAGCAGGCAGAATTTCAACACGGTGACGTAAATTAAGGCATCTGGCATTTTCACTTTATAATACAGATGGCATACGGCAGTACCACTGGAACACGCACCACTCTGACAACATAAGTACGTTAGGCCCACACATACTCCCAGGACACACATTCCGGAAACGATAATTTTCCAGTAGATTGTTCACGTGGCCCGAATTTTTTTTTTATCCCACTGTTAGGGGTCATTGAAGTATTACGTCAGCATCGAGGGGGGAGGGGGTTTGGGATTTGCTGACTTTTGATGGCGGGGGGAAGGGGAGGTTTGAAGGTTGCCTACGTCATCAACCACCCCTTTTTGAAGATATGAAATATTCTAAGCTACGGACGAAATTTTGCTGACGGGGGGGGGGGGGGTCAGTGTTTTGCTGACTTTTGCTGACAAGGAGGGGGGGTCAAAAATGGCTGAAAATCTGCTTACGTAATACTTGAACGGCCCCTTAGCTACATTTTATGACTGATATCATGCTGGCGGAGTGCTTGACTGGTGAACGGGGAATCATCTGGTCGGGTCTCCCACATGGATTTTTCCCGATACAACCACACGTCCTTATTGACACTGTGGCAAAATCACTTCAGTGGCAAAGCCTGGTTGTGGTCAGTTTACCCTGTTTATCCCCCTCCCAAGATATCCGTGATGCGAGCACATTATGAATTCCACGCTACGGCACCACGAAAAATTATGTTGTCTGTATGAAAGATTCTTGAACTAATGCCGTGTAGCTTTCACGAGGTATCAAAATGTTCCAGTAAAAGGCCCCGATTGAAGTGAGTTTACCCTTTACCGGTGGAGTCAAGATTTGAAAATTGATCTGTTATTCACCTTTCCGATGCTTTAGTTTAGAGATATCAACCATAAAATTCATGGGGGAGGAAAAGTATGTTTCTGTGTTGCTTTAATGGGCTTGCACATGTCCATGGAAACAATATTAAAACTAGAATTCTATTCTTCTTTGAAAATTGGTGATTTAAAAAAATTGAATTAATGGCATAAATAAGTGCTAAAATGAATGATTTTTTTGTTGTTGGAAAATTAAGTTTTAAATCTCGCACGTTTTGCAAAAAAAATCAAGTGTTTTCATGTAAGAAAAAAATACTTTTCTAATTAATGAAGCCGACGTGTTCCTAATTGGGAACATTGGCCGTTAAAAGGTTAAACCAGGTATCCGTGCACACATTGAAGACATTTCAGGTGGCGCGTGTAAGAATGGATGAGAGAACGATTAACTGGTAGTTTTTTTTATAAAGAGGTCCGTAGTATCCTTAATTGGCACAGCCTCTTATTGGCACCGTATTGGCCAGTAGCCACTTATTGGCACCTTATTGGCCAGTAGCCTCTTATTGGCATAGGAGGATCTGTGTAACTCTCGAAAAGTTAAGAATCAATGGATGGAACGGAACTTAACCACCACGACGAAAACATTAGGCGGACACAAAAAGCTTAGAAAAGAAACACAAAAACGAAAAAAAAAAGAAGATTAATTTCATTCAACAGCATTACGTTTTAACCCTTTCAGACCCGAGCATTTATTCTTTATAATTTTTCAAAATTGTTTTCAACCAAGAGGATGCAGGGTATATTCATTCATCTTCGCATAGAATATTTTCCAGAATTTTATGTAAAAAAATCACACTTTTCACGGATACACTTTCTCCTGGACACCATCTTAAAAAAAAATCCCCGAAAGTCCAACTTTGAGTCCGGTTCCCTGATGAAAGACTAAAATTCATATTAACGATATTTCTAACTCAAAACTTACAGAATCATTTAACCCTTTCAGTGGCAATCCCGAGATATCTCGTCAAACTTGATCTGCTTTATTTCAGCCCCACCACGAAATATCTCGTCTTCTAAAAACGAGTTTAAGTTGTTTTTACAGCAAAGCATATTTCCCATTTTCCCTCTCCCCTCCCACCTTCCAATCCGTCAACTGCCAGTGGGCGGAGTCAGCTCTTGTGCAAGTTTAGGTAAGCCAAGGACTGAAACAAAGACAGAAAGAAATACACGCTCAAGTAAGAAAAACACGCTTCAAAGAAAAAAAATTCTAATGTGAGAAAAAGCAACCCACACACATATTTGTGGTACCAGGGTCTTAAATTGTTAATACACACACACAACTTTGCGGTAAATCCGATGAATACGCTCACCATGATTCAGGTAGTGAGTTTGATGCGAATTCGGAATAATATCGTTTTATATTTTACAAAAGTTCTACTACTTCTGTATAAAAATATGTTTTGAAACACCCATTATATACATATGGTTAGATCATTTGAATCAAATTAGTGAATGTACGCAGACTGGTAAAAGAGGAGAATGTTCGCATCATTTCCTCAATCTTTAGATTCCATCGAGGAGTGAAGTTTTCATAAACGGAATGTAATTCATGAATTGAAAATCCGCGTAATTATAACTCGAGGAATGCCCCGTTTTTGAAGAATGTGGCGAATGCAAATTTTACGTGATGTTTTCGCTTATTTTTCCACTTGGTTTACGTACAACTTTTGAACTTGGGCCACTAATTCGACGTTCAATACTCGAGTCAGTGATGAATGAAATTATCCAGTTAACCATGATGGAATAAGCGCGAGGAATGAATTAAATTCTTTACACAAAACCGTAAGTTTCGTCTTGCCTTTGAATCTGGATGTTTGGAGCAGTTGAGAAGAAATTCGAATAAAACTAAATAGTGTATGCAGACACGCAGGAGAGTAATTCCAGTCCTTTGAAGATTTTGGATGCGAGGAAAGAGTTTTAAGTGGAGAATTTTCTAGAAATGTCATGATAATTAAAAGGATTGATTCTAAAGAATCGTGGAATTATTTTTCCTGAAGACGTTTCTAAGCCTTTGATGAGGAGATTTAAAATCTGTTTTATATCGTTAAGAATTTTTTTAAATTGATGGTCTCTGATAATTTCACGTGTTTCAAGTTTGTTCTGAAATCTTTCGTACATAGTATTCAATATCACTTGCAAAATAAACTTTTCCCTAAACATAGAGGAATACATAGGATGGTTCTTTCTATGAAATAACTTGTGAGCAAAGAGACAACACAAGCTACGTAGACAACAGTATAGTGAAGAGATTACGTCTGGTCAATTGCTACAAAGTACAGGGCTTTTATAATTAAAGTTCCACTTTGAAATGGCCATGAAAGGAAAACTACTGGACAAAATTTTATCAAATTTGGTAATAGTTTACAGGAGGTCATATAATTCAATTCTCCCCAAAAAAACTCACCACCAGCGGGGAATGGCGCTGTGTGCAATATTGTTAAACGAAATAAGACATGAAGACATCGATTTAAAATGTTACGAAAAAGCTACTTTCATGAAGGGGTATTTTTTTTTTTTTTTTGGTACATAAAGACATATTAAGAAGACACCAACGAATAAGGCAAATACACGAAAATACAAAAAGTCCTTGCATTTCAACACCAATAGGTGCTGTCTTCTTTCACCACTAGTCACGCTGACCGAATTTTCCACTTGGGTTTAATACCAAATCTTAACGCTCGGTTGCTCAGCGGAAAATGTACGTCTGTTCACTTCAAACGTCGTGACCACGACATGAATACATAGTTCACATTTTTGTCGATAGATGGCTTAGGAAACCAGTTCAGCAAGAATGACTGGACCTTTCTTCAATTTTTACTGTATACGAAACGCTCGTAAAGCTCCAGTCAGCGATTCATGTCAAAGGTAAAACAATTTCGCCCCATCTTTACTATATCTTTAATTTTATGGGTATTTTTTCTAGCCAATTAATTGAGCATTTTGTCTGTTGTGGCCTTTGTATTTGCATACAAAGGCCACAACAGACAAAATGGCGTTGAAAACCGAATGTAAGCACCAGTAGCAAGAAAATTCAAAAATGAGCTGTAAATCATACCCCTCCCATTCAATAGGACTATGATTTGCATAGTTCCAGTGATTTCATTTCGTGCAGCATTTTCTATCAACGAATGAATTGAACCAATTTCTTCTGTACCAAAAGAGAAATCTCCTCCCCCCCATGAGAATAACTTTTTCAAACCACAATAGAATAAAACAATTCCTACATTTTTGATGAAGTTTTAAACTATAATAAATTTTATACCAGCCTCCCGAAAGGTACGGAATTTATTATAAACTTCGGTTGTGAAATCCTGGCTTCTCTTTTCAAATTTTAAACTATCAATGAATTTTCGGGACACCCTGTATACATGTCCCATCCCGAATCGGGAAAAATACGAATTTGTGAAAAATACAATTTCGTCTATTAAAAACTATATAATAATTTGAATTATTATCTTTATTTTTCTTGAAGTTGGTTTTCTGTGCTTCCCGATTTCGAGGCCTGAATGCAAGAGCCGATCTCCCATTAATAACATCTCGCCACATAGAATAAATTCAATAACCAGTTTTCTGCGTTTAGTTTCCTCACCATTTCGAAGCTTCAACCCTATGAAACGAAGTTGTGTTTTTCTTTCTCTATTTTCTTTCTGTACTCCTGTTAATGATTTCTTTCTCCCACATATCATACATCTTTCTATTATATACACGTAAGAGCGAAAGAGAATTCGTAGGGTGAGGGTGAAAAGTGTCCACTCTTATGGAGTATACTTAAAGTATACTCTTACCTATTACCTGTTATGTATTATTTTTTGAAACTATCTTCCTTTTCTTCCAATACATTTCCTCCTTTCTTCCTTTTTCTATCGAGCGGTTATGTTAGGATAAAGTTACCAGATTTATCGCCGATTCGTCAAATACAAATACAACGCCACAACAGGCAAATTGCCCAACGAGGTGGCTGACTTAAGAACATCATGGATCCCCGAGCCGTTTTTTGGAGGCCCTACCTACTACTACTACACCACACATGCACCCCCCCCCCCGCGAACCCCCCAACGAATCGGTACATGCGGGAATGTGCGTATACGTGTAGTGAAACCTGACGTGAAGTTTTGTTGTTTCAATAATGCTTGTTATGTGTAGTGCTGCCATCTGTTTTTCTAACTATGAGTGAAGTGTTATTATTGAATGATTTATCGTTGTAGGACTGTTGCTCTCTGTGGCGAGACTTTTTAACGGGTAGATCGGCTCGCATTTGCGCCTTGAAGTTGGGAACCACAGAAAACCAACTTCAGCCGACCGCCTCTGTGGGGTTTGAACCCGGATCCTCGCATCGCGAGTCCGTCACTATAACCACTCGACCACCACAGCGGTCAAATAGAGATTATTCAAATTTGTTGCCAGAAGCTTGTACGCGAAGGAGTTTATATTACGACATAACCTTCGGAATGCGTCGATAGATCAAGGCTGTGCATTGTCTGAAAAAAAAAAAACTAATTACGGTATAGTACGCATGTGCATTCTCTATGAGTTGCAATTCAAAATCGTCGATGTACTACGCGCGCCACGTTGTTCTTAGATATATAATCTTCATTTCATCACTACCACTACTGAACCACACATGCACCTCGTCGATAATCCTCTGCGGAACCTCTAACGAATCGGTGCTTGTTGGAATGTGCGTGCACGTGTAGTGAAACCTGACGTGAAGTTTGTCTCTGTGTAATGATTGTTATGTGTAGTGCTTCCATCTGCCTCCAGTTTTTCTAACTATAAGTGGAGTTTAAAGATTGAATAATTGTATCGTTGTAGGCCTGCCTTGCGGCGAGTTGTTTAATGGGGAGATCGGCTCATTATACCATTATCGATTCTGAGTATTCGAATATTTTGGAAGAAAATTCTAAAAACCAATCGGAATAATAAAATATGTGCATTTCACACATTTGTGAAATATCATACAAAGTAATGACGGCAAATTACAGTTTAAATATATGCATTAAAAACCACTATGAACGAAAAGAAGAACGATTTTTGTGGCGAATCCGTATTTACACCGTACATATTAATTTTCGATTTCCACTTGTATAGCTACCAAACATATCTGTTATCATTGAAGTGATGGGAACGTACGGAATTTTAATTGAAAATCAGAGGATTTGCATGTTAAAAGATTCTCGAAATTAGACGGAGTTTCTTCAGAGAATAGAGTTCTTTAATGCGTTCTGGGAAGTTCCCAATTCGAATTGAAATAGAGTTTTTACCGAAGTAATGAGAAGAGCTTTCTGGCACAACACGCAGTTCGGTGTTTGCATTCCGATCAGTGAACAATTCCAACGTCGAGAAGCTGATAATTGACTCTTTAGCATCCCAAGTGTTCGTTTTACAAAAAATGAAATCCCTCGTCCTCTCTACAAATATGTATAAGGAGTGATTGTGCTCATAGATTGAAATTCGGAGTGAGAATCAAATATCATTTTTGAATGAAATATATTTACTCCTAAAAGAACGTATAAGTGAGGTCTGTTCAAGTATCCATCCATATTTTTCCGTGAGTAAACCAATGATGCAAGGGCATAGCTGTGAACTTTCGAAAATCAGAATCCGGGAGGTTTTCACGCGGATCTAAATTCCGTACGAAAATAAATGTAAAAGGGATCTTTTAAAACATTTTAAGGATTTTTCATAAGTAAAAGGGATATTTTCCCGTTGCAAAAACCGTGACACCCTGCAAACCGTCGCTAATCGTGGCTAACAAGTAGGGGTTAAAGTCCTTGGTTTAAATCACCTCTCAAAAATCAAATCTCGCTAACCAAAAAAATCTCCGTCGAGCCCGAAACGGGAGATATGGATAAAGGAGATACACGCGATCGCGCCAATTTCGGATTTCGAAAGGCTTGTTGATTGGCGAATTTTGTGCTTTCTACCCAAAAATGAAGTATTTTTTTTTTAAGATTTGACGAAATGGATTTGCACAACGCTTATGAAGAAGCAGTTGTTTTTTTTTTTTTTCAAGTAAATGCTTGAAGAATAATTTTTCCCTAAATGTAGGGATTTTTTACAATCACGGGCAATAAAAGAATTTTTCGGGAGCAGAAATTCAGGAGACTCCCGGAAAATCCGGGAGACTTGGCAGCTATGCGCTGTATAGAGAGACATGTTTTGATGCAAGTATGTAGGCAATATTAGTGGGCATGCTTGAATTTTTTCCTGTCTGAAGAAGTCGCTAGTCCTTGGCAGACCGCCGGAGAGTGAGGAAGTGTAAGGGAGCGCCGTAGAGTATTTTTGTTTCCGCCAAAATGACAGGAAAAACGTGAACAACGCTACTGCATTAATCGTGATTCCGATTAATGCGAATTGCGACGCAGCACATCTTGGTACCATTACTCCTTGGCGATGGTTGTGTCGTGCGGCGCTCCTGACGCCAAAATCGTCAGTCGCAATGGAATGAATTGATCCAATAATTCTAATGCTCGCCTCGTCTGGAAGTTCTCTGAACGTGATTTTATGATCCTGCATCAACAGAGTCTTCACTTAGTCAATGACGGTCTCATTTCTGGATGGCGAAGACCCACCAGAGAACGTGCTTCACACTCCATTGATGTTCTGCCATCTTTGAAGTGATTGTGCCATGCCTTTATCGGTGTGGTGCCCATTCCTTCCATCTCGGAAGGTCTGTTGAATCATGCGGATTGTTTCCACTGTAATCACCAAACGTCACAAAAACTTTATTGCAGTAGTGTTGTTCAAATTTTTCCTGCAATTTTGTCAAAAACGATAATTCGACAGTGGTCCTTTACACTTCCTCATTATTCGGCGATCTGCTGGCATTAAGCAGCTTCTACAGGCAGATAAAAATCCCAGCATACGCGCACCAAATCACGCCTCCCTAGTTGCATTGGTTTCACGTACGCACAATTATTGGTTGGATGCTTTTTGATCCTTTTCAACTTCATAAAGTTGGTACAATCATTTCTCCATCTCGAACGAGATAGATCCTACGAAAATTTAAAAATTCTAATTAGCTACACAAGTACAAATAAGGATCGAAAATAACAGTGTCTCTGTCAGCGGATTAGCTACACTATGTAATTGGGAAGTGAAAGTAAAATGTCGAGGTGTGAACGCTGGGAATAAGCACTGTCTGTGTGTGTGTACGTTCTCTATACAAATCTATAATTTTATATCGATCGTCGCCAAATTTTGCACATATACTAAATGGGACCCGATTTGAATGATGGGCTACTTCCAAATTTCGTCAGAGCAGGGCAAATGCCCCAAATGGGGAAAACACTGTCGGGCAACAGTGATTTTTGGTCTTCAACAATCACTTTCGGAACGTTTACTTTGGTTACCCTGGTTCCCTAGCAATGCGTTTCAGACGTGTATATGCCTTTATAATGGATTGTCACTTCTCTAATACTGTTAGCATATATATATAAATAATAGTTTATGCCTTTACAATGTTTTGCCACTTTTTCAATAGTCATCAGAATCATCATCAGCATCACCTTGAGGGATAGGCAAAGGATGATCCCCATGGAAATCTGTGTTAAAATTGCCAATTTTACCGTAGAAATGCGCAAATTTAGTGGCGGTTTTCCGCATATCAATAATTTTAAAAATTGTATTGAATTCTCGATTATTTGAAATACGTATATTGAGTTCGCTTAGAGGTATAAGAAGCCCAGAAAACTAAATATGAAGTAATAATAGGAGCATTATAACGCTTCTAACGTCGTGGTCGATGGACCACAACGTTTGAAGTGTGAAGACCCATTGGTGTTGAAATGCATTAGGACTTTTTGTATTTTCGTGTATTCGCCTTATTCGTTGGTCTCGTCCTAATATTCTTGGGCAAAGTTGATCAACTCTTCCAAATAGTTTATATCTTATTTATGTATAGTTCAGTACTATGTATAGTCAGTTCTATAATTATTTCTCGCGTTTAGGCATTTTTACTGATCCGCAAAACTCATTGCTCTTATTTACGTATTTTCTTCCGATCCGCAAATCATTCGTCCTATTTATTTATTTATTTATTTATTGCCAGTCTTCAAATTATTTTTTCAAACTTAGCATTTTTTGCTGGTGCGCAAATTATTACTCCCGGAGATGTATATTTTGACGCTGGGTTTAGTAAAATGAACTTTTTTCTCGCCATTTCTTCTTTACCCCAGTGACTTTATTTTCATGATAGCAGGTGCTGAAAATTAAATTTATTTGCAACCCTAGATTCCATTGCAAAACTTTTTCGCAACTTTTACTGTATCGCCCGTCTTATTTTGATGATAGAATTCAGGGACGCCCTGTACGCTCCTATAAATGTATAGATTTTTGAATCTATATCATGGCCTCTCAGATGCGTCCGAATGTTCAAATAAACCAAAGCACGATGAATAATCTACACAAGTATATCTCTTGTCAAAACTGAATCTTCGAGATACCTCTTCATTTAAGAGGATTGTCGAGATCCGATACATCGGTCCAAAGAAATCCTATTTTGCCACGTCCCACCCGTTAACCTATTACAAAAGAAAAGCCAGTGGCGTCAAGTGCAAAGGCGGTTTTACGCCACTGATATATATACATACATATCGGGCAACTACTATCATCACAGCCGTTTTTGAATAATTTATGGAGAATCGATTCAGGAGAGGACGCCATTGCCAGGCATAACATGCGAGAGATCTTCTGAAGTTCACAGGTTTCTTCTCTGTGTGTGACTCTCTCTCTCTCTCTCTCTCTTGCTCCACCCTTTATTCGCATGCATTTGCATCGAATTCTAACAGTAGAATTTCCATTTGAAAATGAGAGCGAAAGAGTTCTATGAGAAGAGTGTTGCGTCTTGTTCATAAAATCGATACTTCTGCTGCGTGTAAAAAAGGAAAGAAACAGACATATTTAACAGGTTTTTACTCAATACCCAATCGGAAAGAATATAAGAGAAATACATTGATAACACCTCCTAAAGAGGGGGATAAAATTCCTTAAAAAAAATAGTAATTCTTCAACAATGAAGGTGTTTCTCAGATTAGTCGAATACATTTGCCTATTATACAATATTACGCCTGTAGTATCGACCAAATTTGAATCAAAACGAAAGGACCGTAAACGTTCTTGAAGCAACTTTATATGGATAGAACCGCTCACAATATACCCCGGACTGATGCAAAGCACCATACACCAGAGGAAATCTCTACAGGCATTTAACTAAGGAGAGAATTCAGAATTCTCTTCATTAAAAACTTTACATTGTTACTTGTATATTAACACATTCGACAAGTCACGTAAAGCCCTTTTATTATGGATCCGGGTAAATGATATTCACATGTTGACATATCGAAGATATAGGACTGACCGGCTAGATAGATAGGTAGAACCGCTCACACCCAGGACTGATGCAGAGCACCTTACTTCCGCTCAAGACTTGTTGCAGTTTTCTCGTTGCAAATCTTAGTGAAATAATTTTCCGTTTCCACAAGATCTCTCGTCCGTTCGGTGGTACAAATGGTATCCCTTTATGTGCTCACACTGTGTCACGTAGTGTTATCATGCTTCCCGGATGGCCGCATCTCAACGTGCTGGTCTGGATGATTTTGAACCTTTGCATGCCTTTGCATGTATTCACCGAATGCACCGTGTTCTGTGAGGAACACTACTATTTCTCTCGGCATGACTTCTTTAATTTTACCCACTTTTGGTATTAAGTCGATGACCTTTCTTCCGGTGGTGCATATTTGCCAATGGTGTTGCCATTTCTCTGATACTTCTTGCGACAGCAGATTTTTAATGTAGTATGCCGGTAATTTCATTAGGTGGTTTTCATGTTGATGTTTTGTAGCCTTTTTTGCGAATTTTTCCGCCATTTCATTCCCCTGAATGCCTACATGAGCTTCCGCCCATCGTATTGTAATCTTCCTGTTGTCCATTAGTGTTTTGCTAATGTCATACACTAGGCCAGTGTTTCCCAAAGTGGGCAATATCGCCCCCTGGTTGGCGATGGAATGGTCCAAGGGGGCGATAGAACCTACTGATTTAACATAGGATTCTATGGGTTTACTTGAGTTGGGGGACGATGAGAGGAAAAAAATTCTGATGAGGGGGGGCGATGGAACAAACAGTTTGGGAGATTATGCACTAGGCTATGAGGCGATTCTACGTCTCGTATTGCCTGTACACAGGACATGCTGTTTGGACTTTATAGTTGATATTTCTGCAAAATGTTTTGCATTATTGACGGCCATTCAGATTGCGTATAACTCTGCTTGGAATACAGTGTTGTAATTGAGCAATCGACAGTTCCATTTGTCTGATACTTTACCTAAGTGAACACTTATGCAGGCTGCTCCTACGCCATCTACGGTCTTGGAGCCATCAGTAAAAATAATTGGATGGGTTGATTCTTCTGCATCTGTGGTCAAGACCTGAATATCTTTCACCGGGTGATAAGTCCATGGTGGATTTTTACGCTCTACATCTGTAGGAAGATGTGTTATATTGTTTAATTTAATATATCGCTTTAGCCTTAAATTTGCTTTCTGTACTTCGTTGTCCAAAAGTATATGTTGTGGAGGATCGTTAGTTAATACTTGTAACGCACTGATTGGTGTTGTGGAATAGGCTCCAGTGATGAATAGCAGGAATTTTCTTTGAAGAGAGTCTACTTTTGTTCTTAGTTGTTGTTTTCGATCATTGAACCATGCGATAGAGTCATATGCTATAATGCGGACGGCGATAACTTTATAAAGCGTATTTCTAATACTTGCATTAATGCCCCGATGCTGGACCAGCCATTCAAACATTATTCCTAAATAGTTTATATTTATATTGTGCCTTATAGGATTGTTTATTGATTATTATTGTTTCGCAGTCTAATAGTTGGTCTTCCCTTTTTGTGAGAAATCCATAAATATATTGAAAGTATGAAATTTCACAATTTGCAAATACCATTGCCGATGTCAACTAGTGAATCTAAATGATTTTCAGTATTGTTATAAAATATCGATTAGGCTCATTGTGCAAATTAATGTTGCGTTGACAGAGCATTATTATTTTTGTACTGCATAGATATACGGATAATGGGCAAAAGCAGTTCGATAAACAAAAATAAAACGTTTGAATTCAGTGCAATACTTACCATATAATTGTAAATACTTGACTACATATTTTCACCAGTAGACGGCAGTAAATATTTCAATATCTGCGCCCTCTAGAATATCCGACCACGAGCCGCCACTGGTTGAATATCATGAAAAGAATGGATGTGTAAAAAATTCCATATGTGCTGATTAGCATCTAACGCGAAGTTTGTTTCTGGGGGAAATGCGTACTGCATGTCCCAGAAGTGCTGTCACCTACATTCCGAAATCAAATTCAAACAACTGTGCAGTTTGTTTGTTCGCCATTATGTTTGTTGCTCCCTGTTTACATATGCACTAAATACTGTGCTCTTAGGATTCTAATTCCCCAATACCCAACTCGCATTTGATGTATTAGTGCCGTTCATGCACACATGCATTTTGATAGGGTTGCCAACTTCAATTGTTTAATGCAAAGCATACCACGTAGCTCAAGAAGTTATATATACATTCGAAAACGTGTCAAAAAAGGTTTGAATTCTTCCTTAAGTAACAACAAAATATAGATTCCGCAACTTCCATTGTCTCGTCGAAACGGAAATAGGATTTTGCGTAATCTGCTTCCGGAATTTCCCCTATTATGTAATTAATATTATTTCCTTTTAATTAATACGTATATACATCGTTATTCTTATCACTTTTCCTTGACAAATGAATTTTCCAGGAATTAAAAGTCGGCCCAATTATAAAATGCAATTACCGATGATACGGAGCTATTCTGTTTCTGGATTATTTCCTGGAACTACCTCCCGGGTCTTCGCTGTCGAAAATTTTGTGTCGACATAATGTTGAGGGAAAAATACTGAATTTGAAATACGGGCTCGAACTTTGAATTAATGGAGTTTTATAGGGTATAAAATTGCATAAATAAGAGCACAGATGGAGCCGCGTGCTCTTCGGATGACGTGGCTTTTATTCTGAAATTGCATACGTACGTGTCAAGCAGAACCCTATACACAGGGTTATCTCTGTATGCCGGTAATAAAGGCCAACATATCCATTTTTTTTTTCGAAATTGGGATAACGCTATCGATTTGCAGTGCTTTTGTTACATTACAACACTGAGTCCTATTTCAATAAATAACATAGAAAGACATGCTGAAAAAAATATTTAAAAACGACTCTCCTGAAATATTTCATACTTCTGACATAGTGTCCATTACCTCCGGCGTATGTAAACTGCATTTACATAAGCTACTACGCTAATTCATTAGTTGATTCATTTAAACTGTGTGGTATATTGATTTGGTGAGTATTAAAACACGATAGTGAGGTGTAGCTGACCACGTGGTGTTGGATATTTCACTGTTTGTCTTGGTTGTACGGGAAAGGGATAACATTAATCTGACAAGAAATGTGTAGGGTCCGACAGACCCCATTCCTTTTTTTACCGTATCGCCCAGCATTACCCGGTATGCCGTAAAACACGAAGGGCATAGCTTTTCCAATGCTGGGGTCAGATCCGTTCCCGGCACGCCGGGAAAAACAAGGATGACCGACTGCATTCAGCCAATTCGATAAATTATTAAAGTAAAAATATTTACAATTTACCAGAATCTGTGACTGAAATTTCCCGGCATGTCGAGATGTACGAGTATTCTGGCATGCTGTGGCCTCCCTAACTGTTTCTTGGCATACCTAATGTGGTAATTTGGCTCAATCCTTCTATCTACGCGCGTGAGTGACCTTCAATTCCTTCAGTTTCTGAGCTGATAGCTCAGAAAATCTTCATGAAAACACTTTTCGTTGATTTTTTAAATGCATTAATACTTGATGGCGGTTGAAAATGGCACCACGACGCCACTAAGGGTTAATGCAAGATACTACTACTACTACTAAACCGTGCATGCATCTCTCGTACACATCCCTCCGCGTAATTTATAACGAATTGGCACGTGTCGGAATGTGTGTTCTGATTTGTATGAGTGGCCCTAACGGATTTATGTTGTGCCTGTTTCGTGCTGCCATCGGCCTAACATTTTCTGAAGTAAAGATGGAAATGCTTGAATTGCTCATGTTATGTCCGTATCGTGTTGTAAGTCAACCTGCTCTCTGCGGAGCGGCTCGCATTAACGCCTCGAAGCTGGAAAGCCAGCTTCAGCCGACCAGCACTGTGCCGTCAACGGGGTTTGAACCTGGATCCTCAGGACGAGAAGTTCAGCACATTGGCTACAAGATATTACTGTACATTGAACCAACATCACATACCTAACCTCCATTTGACGGTCAGATTTTTAAAACAGTCTTCCGCGTACCGAAAATAGCGCCGATCACTATGATAAAGCGCAAATTATAGAGTGGAACGAGTATCAAAGATAATATTAAAAATTTTCACAATATATATATATATATTAAATAAATTTATAATTAAAATAATTTATAATTTAGTAATTACCACTATCAATTTAATTGTGTTTCTATGATATTTATCTTATTTTAATTACGATTTTTATGTTCGCAGTGAGGTTTTTAACAATATAGGGTACAATGCTGACAAATAAATGTTCTGATAATTTCACTAGATGACGCTACATTTAATGAAAAGAAGGGATGATAACTCATTGTTTTCATTCTTTCGTTCTTTTCACATAGAAAACGAGGATCTTCCCAGCAATTCACACATGCGCTGCTACTAACACTACCTGAACCACTCGTACAATTAGTAAAAATTTACTCTTCCAAAGAAACTGTGCGAAGAAACTTCCCATAAATTGGTGCATGCCGGAATGCGTCATGCATGTGATTCTTATCTATCGAGAAGTTTTTTTCTGAGGGATGCCTGATGTATGTCCCATAAAGTAAAAAGTGTCATCTATCTTCCAGATTTATATTATTATTTTATTTGCCTTTCCATGTTGTATGCGAATTTTAAATGATTTAGGCCTGATTGCCTTCTTTTAAATATGCACTGGGAAATGCTCTCTAGCAGGGATGTGTCGTAACCTCTGGGTCGTGGACCTGCCAGGAGGCACGACCCAGTCTGCGAAAGGTGTTCCGGTAGAAAAACACGATAACGATAAATGCCGAGGCTGACTACATATCGTTCATAATAATACGGGTAATTGGCAAAATAATGTGTCAAAGGCCAGTGAAGTTGCAAATTTAATCTAAAAAAGTCCTAACAGCCAAAAATATATATACACATATATATATACACACACACACACACACACACATATATATATATATATATATATTTTTTTTTTTTTTCCTTTTGAAAAGGTGAGTAAAGGTAGTACTAATTTCAATCAAAAAAGGCAAATATGCATTAATGTTGGCAAATAATATAGGCGATATATATAAGATTGTCCATTACAGCAATAAAACAATTGTATAAGGCAAGTAAAAGTGTCAATATAAACTTAAAATTTTTAAAAGGGAAATAAATACATATATGCCAATGTCAGCTAAAAAATATATATTGTCGAAGGTAAGGCAAGGATGAAAGACAAATAATTTGTTTAAGGCCGGGATTACTGTATAAAAGTTTGATAAATGTCATTTTATAAAGCTTGAAAAATACCACCAAAAATATTATTGGCTACATTCTAGAAAAATTCATATTAGTAGCAAAAGGTCTTTCATCAAACTTTTATAGTGTAACCCCGCCTCAGGCAAATAAATTTGCCAGTTATAGCAACAAAAACAAAACCAATTTTCAAAGACAAGTGGTTGCCGCATACAGTCAAAAGCTGCCAACAGCAACTTAACTTGCAACTTTTCTAGTTGTATTTGGCGAAAAAAAAATTTCAAAGCTAAGTGAAGTTGCCAATTTCAGTTGAAATTTGCGGAAGGAACTAACTTATGAGTAATACGAATGTAGCACCAACAGATTTCAAAAATTAAAGTAAGTCTAAATTTTATTAAAAATTTGGGTAAGACGAAAATTATATATACGAGCGTGTCCCATAAAATACAGCTCATATGGTCACAATGTGTATGCACGTTTCTGGCCCACGGACTGAATAGGTTGTGCGACCCTGTTACCAACACCAAACTATAATTTCATATAGGAATACCGCGCATGGACGCATGCATTTTGATAAGATTGCCACCTCGAATCGTTGCATACAAAACGTGGCACATAGTGCAAGAATTTAAATATGCATTCTCTCTCCCGGAAATTTCTTCAAAAGTTTAGTCTGAATAACAGCAACGAAAGATTCCACAACTTCCATTGTCTTCGTTAAAACGGAAATTAGATTCGGCGTAATCTACTCCCGGAATTCCTTTATTATGATAATTAAAAGCATTTCCTTTTACTTAATACTTATATATACATGGCTATTCTTATCGCTTTGACTTGACAAATGTGTTTTCCAGGAATTAAAGTTCCATCCAATTATAAAATGTAATTTCCGATGATATGCAGCTATTCGGTTTCTGGATCATTTCCTTGAATTCGTTCCTGGTCTTCGCTGTCGAAAACTTTGTGAGACAAAATGTTGCAGAGAAAATTCCAAATTCGATACCAGATTCGGGTTCGAACTTTATGGAGCTTTAAAGGCCATAAAGTTGCATAAATTGGAGCGCAGATGCTCTTCAAATGTTTCATGGAAACGTAGGTCCCGGCATTTGTTCTCGACCTTTAGCCTGTAGGTCACTTCGTACCTGATACATTTCACTTCAGTGGCGCTCAGTACATGACTAAGTGAGTGGGTGAGTGACTGACTAAGTAAATAGATAAATGATCTCACGAGTGGCCAATCGAATAGGTGAATTACTGACTGAGTGAGTAAATGTGAGTGCCCGTATGAAAGATTCACTCACCAGCTCACTCAGACTCACTTGGTCGCTTATACGGGCACTCGCCCGCTCACTTGTTACTTATACGGTCATCCATCCACTCACCTTGTCACTCATTCATGCGGTCACTCACCAACTCACTTGTCTATTGATTGGGTTACTGATACGGCAGTGCTGGACAAATTCCAGGCACCACGTGATTAGGCGACTCTTTGTGAGTCTACTAAATTGAAAGCTGTCTGTGGAATTTTATAGCAGCATATCTGCCAACATGAAAGTGGGCCACTATGCCCTGAAAAAGTCAAAAGAAGCATTATTTCGGCATGCGCGGTTAAGTAGTAGTGATATTTAAAATGCGTCGTCACGATATAATGCGCTCTCAACGTGGTGGTGAAATATGAAGCTGACCACGCGGTGTGTTCGCAGTTCGTCATGGTA
Source organism: Pholcus phalangioides (assembly GCF_987345545.1). Classification (NCBI taxonomy): domain Eukaryota; kingdom Metazoa; phylum Arthropoda; class Arachnida; order Araneae; family Pholcidae; genus Pholcus; species Pholcus phalangioides. The sequence goes on along the minus strand of NW_028301615.1, from coordinate 23,587,008 downwards.
ATGCGAGTAGAAAATAGCATTAACGCGTCTGCGGTCCAGAGGATCTTTTCGGCTCTTCGTTGGTACAGTTCGTGTTTATAGCGCCTCCCCGCAATGAGGAAGGCCCAAGTTGGATGTTAGTCCCTTTGTAGTTTATATATAGCTCACGAGTTCTACGAAGAAGCCAAATTCACTGGGAACTTCCTATTATCGCAAAGGGCTGTTTTAACAATGAAGTCCAGTTGTTTCAAGATGCGGATCTATCTCGAGTCCACCTTGACAAAGGACCGCGTTTTGGAATTCATAGAAATAATTCTGAATGAATGAAATAAATTCTACTAAAATAAATGAAAAATAAATAATTCGGAATAAATTAAAAATAAATAATTCGGAATAAATGAAAAATTATTCTAAAATAAATGAGGAAGAAATTATTCTAAAGTAAATGAAAGAAATAACACTAGAATTAATGAAAAAATAATTCCAGAAACGATGAAAGAAACTATTTCGAAATTGATAGAAATTAATTCTAAACTAAATGAAAGAAATTATTCCGGAAATAATTGATGGAAACTCAAAATTAATTTGGAATTAATATGGAATTCAAAATAGTTATAATTACTTCTTTCAGAAATAAATCCAGAATTCATGAAAATTCAGAATTACTAACAGAAATTATTTTTGAATCAGTGAGAAACAATTTAATAATATAAATTATTTTATGCAATCAATATGGGAATAATTGCATAATAATAATTCCAGAATTAGTGAAAAAAATTAATCCGGAATTAATAAAAAAATTGATAATTAATAAAATAAATTAAAATGCCAATAAATTACATGAGTTCATGGCACCCGGGAATTATCATTTGTGGGAAGTTATAATTCGGCCAGCCGTGACGGAAAGCTTGAAGACCCCTACTAGGTTCATGCTTTCAACCTCGGCACCCGTGTGTGATTTTTTATTCCTTCATTATCTGCTTTATCTCCATGTAGTGCTGCCCGCACGATGGCGCTGGCGTATCTTCCCAGCTTGTATAATTATTAGTCTATTTTCTGCTGGTGGCATCACCATGGAAATCGGGGGTCAAAGGCGTCTGGCTCGGTTGTAGATGTTGTCGTACTCACCGACGCGCGTGTCTGCGTCTCACCATGCACGGGCCACATTTTTCTCTACCAGCATTTACGTTTGTATTGTGTAAATATTATCCGTTGTAAATAAAGTGTAAATATATAAACGAAATCATTTCATAGATCAACTAAAGATTGGCGACATCGGACGTGAAACAAAAGAAACCACCATGGCAGAGGTGAGTGCCGTAGTTATACCGCCTTTCAACGTGCGTGATGTATCGTTATGGTTCGTGATGTGTGAAAGCACTTTTTCTATACTCGCTGTCGTGAGACCACTAACCCTTGACAAAACCGCAGAGCTGGCCGACGAGATCCAAGAAGCAAGCCCACCTCATGTAGACGCGGTGAACAAAAGTCAACAGTCGGACACGATCGCACAACTCCAAGAAGAGATTGCCCAACTACGCCGCGAACTGAAAACAGTTTTGCGTGTGCGTTCCCGCAGTGTTTCGCGTTCGCGTTTCTCCCGTTCAAAGAGATCAACATCACCACGCCGGATAGGCAATTTTGTTGGTACCATAAGACATTTGGCAATCAAGCCAGAAGGTGCACTTCACCATGCAGGTTTACAAAAAACGGCGAAGGCGGAGAGTAGTCACGACATATCGTCGCTTATTTGTAGTCGATCGAAGCACCAATATTTCATTCCTTGTAGACACTGGATCTGACGTTTCAATACTCCCAGCGTGCAGCACTGACAAACGTCAACCACTTCTCCAACTTTCCGCTGCAAATTCGTCTCCAATAAACGTCTATGGCGAGCGAACAGTCACTTTAGATTTTCAACTCAGCAGAGTCTTCAGGTGGACTTTCCTCTTGGCCGCGGTACCGAAACCGATTCTTGGAGCCGATTTCTTGTACAACTTCAATTTTCTTCCGGACTTAGACGACGATGTCTCCTCGACATGAGGACGAAACTCACTGCAAACTGCCAACTAAAGAAGTCACTCAAACTTTTCGATGGTGACACAACTTATCAAAGCCTGCTCAGCAAATCTTCGCTGAACTCCAAACCATGCTGTGAGCATATCATCGAGACAACAGGTAGGCCAATTTTTCCCAAAGCTCGCCGTCTCTCTCCAGAAAAGTTATCTTGCGCCAAAAAGCAATTTCTGGGCATGCAAAAACAAGGATTATGTCGGCCATCAAACAGTACATGGGCCAGTCCACTTCATATGGTCAAGAAACCTAACGGTGCGTGTCGTATCTGCGGTGATTACCGTCAGCTAAATAAGATCACCACACCAGACAGATATCCCATTCCTCATATCCATGACCTAACCCACATGCTTCACGGGACTGCAATCTACTCGACCATCGACCTCGTCTCGGCGTATCACCAAATTCCAGTGGCAGAAGCTGACGTGCCCAAGACTGCCGTCATCACGCCTTTCGGGCTTATGAATTTCCTTTCATGCCCTACGGACTTTGCAATGCCGCCCAGACATTGCAGAGGTACATCGACCAAGTGTTGGCTGGTCTGAGTTTTTCAGCGGGATACATAGATGACATCTTCATCGCATCAGCGAACTCTGAACAACATAAACAGCATCTGGACATAGTTTTCAAACGACTGGCCGAACATGGTCTAAAACTCAACTCTCTGAAGTGCAAATTCTTCCAAGATGAAATCATATTTCTCGGACACAGGATATCATCAAAAGGAAATTTCTCCTCTTCATGATAAAGTGAAGGCGATAAAAGATTTCCCAAGGCCGGCAAACATCCAAGAGCTTCGACGTTTTCTAGGAATGTTGAATTTTTATCGGAGATTCCTTCCTGGGTTAGCAGAAACACAAGCTCCACTATGTTTATATCTTCAAAAAAAAAACCAAAAGCAACGCGAAGATCGAGTGGACGGAAACATCAAATCAAGCTTTCGTAGATTGCAAGAAAAAAACTCATTTCTGCAACCCTTCTTGCTTTTCCACATCCATCAGCCGAACTCTCTATCATGGTAGACGCATCCAACACAGCAATCGGAGCTTGCCTACAACAGCTTGTCAACTCGCACTGGCAACCTCTCGCTTTCTACTCCAGGAAGCTTATCAAAGCTGAGATGAATTATAGCGCTTACGACAGAGAGCTATTAGCAGCGTATGCGGCAGTGAAGCAATTTCAACATATGATCGAAGAAAAACATTTCATCCTGTACACAGACCATAAACCCTTGACGTTTGCGTTTCGTCAAAAGCCTCACAAGACATCTCCTAGACAAACACGACATCTTGACTTCATCGGACAGCATACCAGGCTGTATCAGGCGTACAGAACCAAGTCCCTGATGCTCTTTCTAGAATAAAAACCATTGCATGCCCTCCATCAATAGACTATTCCCAGATCGCAGAAGCTCAAGCGACCGACAGCGAACTTGGCTCTCTCAAGCATTCCTCCTCATTAAAACTCAACATCTGCAATTTAGTTGCTATAGACAAACCGCTCTGGTATGACACATCCTGCAATCGAGTACGTCCATATATACCGAATACTCTTCGAAGACACGTTTTCTATGTTCTTCACAATCTATGTCACCCAGGCATCAAAGCCACAACACGTCTTGTCTGCGATCGCTTTGTATGGTCTTCAATTCGGAAAGACTGCACCACCTGGACTCGATGTTGTGTGCCTTGCCAAAAGTCAAAGGTGCACAAACATACTGTTTCCGCTCCAGGAAAAATACAAATGCCAGACGCCCGTTTCAAGCACGTTTACATCGATATCATTGGTCCACTTCCGCCATCCCAAGATTACAAATATTGCCTCACCTGCATCGATCGATTCAGCCGTTGGGTCGAAGTCTTACCGATGAAGGACATGACAGCAGCCACTGTTACTTCAACATTCTATTCTGGTTGGATCAGTCGTTTCGGAACCCCAGAGAAAATAACAACAGACCAAGGTCGACAGTTCGAAAGCTTCATCTTTCACGAACTCACCAAACTCCTTGGCATTCAGCACATCAGGACGACACCTTACCATCCTCAAGCTAACGGGATGATAGAAAGAGTTCATCGACAACTGAAAGCAGCTCTGATAGCTAGGCCAAACATGAACTGGGTGAACACACTTCCAACAGTCCTGTTAGGGCTACGATCCTGCTACAAAGAAGACCTCAAAGCCACACCAGCACAACTCGTATACGGCACACAGCTCAGATTGCCTGGCGATCTGATCACCAACAGTAGTAACAAGATACCGTGTCCCACAGAATTCGTCTCCATTCTAAGGGACCAGATGCAGCAGCTACAACCAACTCCTGCAACGGCGCATGGTGAAAAGAGACTGTACATACATTCGGAACTGAAGAACACCACCCACGTCTTCCTGCGGTCAGACACAGTGAAACGAGCACTCGCCCCCTCTTACAACGGACCGTACGAAGTGCTGAAACGTGGTGAGAAGACATTTTGCCTCCCCATAAAAGGAAAACCTTCCACGGTATCGGTCGGCAGGTTAAAACCTGCCTTTCTGCTCACCGGCAGTGTGCCTCAGCCAACCAACAAAAACAAGAGAGCAAAGATTTATAGTAGTGGCCCGTTTTCCCCCTGCTCACAAGTATCGAATCACTCGCGGCGTTCTCCCTATGAAGTTTTGAATTCGGAAAAATATTCATTACCTTGTGATACTATGAGGGTGTAATAAACCCTACGCGCGTCCTCGAGACGGATTTTAACGCGTTCGCTACCTGGTTTATTCGATCCCAAATTTTGAAAAGAGAGGTGCTGACAGATTGTGTTGGGTGAAATGGCTGAGCACCTTGAAACACCTACGAAATTATTATTTATCCGTCACCCATCGTTGCATTGATCATACGATCAAGTACTGACACTAAAATTAGGTGAAAAAAATTTAGTGTAATAATTAATTATCACAATTATATAATATATACAAAATAAATTTATAATTAAATTACTTTACAATTTTCAATCATTATTATCAACTTGATAGTGTTTTTATAATATTTATTTTATTTTTAACATGATTTTCAAACAATATAAAAACAATACTGACAAATACATATTCTAACAAAAAATTTCACTAGATGGCGATACATTCAATGAAAGTACAGGAAACCCCGTATTCTTTCGTCTTCCTTCATAAGGAGAAGGGAATTTTCTAGTTAATTACAAGGTAGTTTGTTTTTGCCATTTTGTTTATTTGGGTATTTTTAATAGCTGATTGTGCTCTCGGTCAACATGTGCACTAGCCAATTGTCTGGTGAATTGCCAACACCCAACTCTCATTTCATGTAGGAAGGCCGCTCATATGCGCATGCAGTTTTCTAGAGTCACTAACTCGAATTGGCGAATACAAAATGCGCCACACAAACTAAGTTGAATATTGAAAAGAGAAGACAGGCTTTCACGGCCTCCTCCCCTTAACCAGAACATGGCCCACCGCTCTGTCTCAACGATGATATATAAGCATGTGCTCACGGCCATAGTCTATGATGAACTTCTTACTTTCGGTTTGTTATGCCGTGTTCCAGGCTTCTTTGAAGCAGACGTTTCGTCCACTACTGCGTTGACATCTTCAGCGCAGTTTTGGACGAGCGAGGAGACGAAACGACCTCCTTGCATGACGATTATCCACTGACGCTTTTGCCTGTGACGGAGGATAATAAAACGCGTCGTTGGGATTTCAACCAAGCGACGTATCGAAGTTGATGGGATGCCAGTTGCTCGACGGCACAACCACGAGGTTGATCCTTCCGCGTTTCCAGTAAAAGCAGCAGCGAATAATCGTTATCCAAGGAGGAGGTCGTTTCATCTCCTCGCTTGTCGAAAATTGCACTGAAGATGTTGACTCGCTACCGATGACTCAGTGGCACAGTAGAGGACGAAACATCTGCTTCAGAGAAACCAGGAACACGGCATAACAGCCGGAAAGGCACGGACTTTACCATTTAAGTTGAATAAATTGTTTATTTATTTATTTTATCACACAACCCAGTAGAAATATTGCACTTACACAGGTAAAAAAGCTTTTCAAAAGTTTGAATTCTTCTTTGGATAACAATAACAAAATACCCCCACAATTGTGGTTCAACAAAATCCGTTAAAACGAAAATTGTATTTAGCACAATCTCTATTTCCGAAATGTCTTTATTATTGTAATTAAATACACTTCCTTTTAATGTAATACGTATAATTACATCGCTAATATTACCGCTTTGCCATGGCAAATGGAATTTCTAGGAATTAGAAATCCGCCAAATTATAAAATGCGATTTCCGATTATATTGGGTCACTCTGTTTCTGGACTATTCAGTGCCCTTCTTTCCACCGCTCGTCAGCTTCGGTCATATCGCCTTAAAATAATTTACTACCGATCGAGTCAGAAACCTTTCTCTTTAGGGAAAATCATGTTGTGTCATTTGATCATTTGTGTCGCACCACGGTCATTTTCTGCACATGGCGGCTAAATAGACCGGGGCCTACAATTTATTGCCGATTCCGAACGGCAGCATTTTTTTTTTTAATATTCACCGAGAGGTTGGTGCGATAACCCCTCGATGTGGCACTCGCTGCGGTAGCAATCTTTTTCCGTGGTAATGTCGCCTTTTCTGTTGTACCCCTGTGTCAGGAAAGTATCTGACAAGGACGAACCGGGTCTCGAACTCGCTACACCTCTAAATATCCTTTGATACTTTCAGCGATTATCTTAGTCCATGTTATACTTTTGTCCTCATCTTGGAGAAGGGTGTGGTAGCCCGGGTAGATAAGATACTCGCCTAACAATAGGACACAACAGAAACGGCGACATGACCGCAGGAAAATATTGCTACTTCAGGGAGTCCTACATCGAGGGGTTTGCACACCAGCCTCTCGGTGAGTATAAAAAAAATGCTGCCGTTCCAAATCGGCAAAAAATTGCAGGTCCCAGTTTAATTAGCTCTCGTATGCAAAAAATAACTGTGGGTGCGAAAAAAAAAGATCAAAGAAAAGAAAATATAATCTTAGACAGAGGAAACCTACAGCGAGAGCATATCCAAAATATCCTGTCACAATTTTTCGTTCGTGCACCTGTAAAGTTAAGGGGGCGTGATTTCGTGCATATATGGAAGCGGAGCTAGTGCACATGCTCAAAGTTTTACCCAAAGCGCTTGAAGAGGTCTCTGCAAGCGCTTTGGTTTTACCTCTCTGCAGAAGCTGCCAGTCGTCGGCAGACTGCAGAAGAATGACGACGTCTTAGTGAACGTCGTCGCATTATCGTTTTCGACAAAATGGCAGGAGAAACTTGAACATTGTTACTTTATTTAATTTTGTGTGTGACTTGGTGATTCCCGAATAGAAAACAATTAAGAAGATCCAACAGACCTACGGAGGAGAAGGAAGGGGAACCACGCTGATAAAGAAGTGGTACAACCACTTCGAAGGTGGTCACACATCAGTGGTGAGTGAACCACGTTCTGGTATGCCCTCAGCATCCAGAAAATAAATCGTTATTGATTAAGTGAGGACACTGGTGAAGCAAAATTAGCGAATCACGATCCAAGAACTTACAGACGAGATGGGCATTGGCGTAAGGTCCATTCATTCTATTTTGACTGACGATTTGTGGTCTTCTTCGACTCCGGTAGTTCGAAGACATTCTGAGACGTGCACTTGACAGCTCCATCACGATTAATGCAGCCGCGTTGTTCAAGTTTTTTTTTTCCCGACATTTTGCCAATAACAATAATGCGGCACGGTGCTCACTTGCTTTGGTCCCCATCTTTGGTCTGCCGGCGACTGGCAGATAAGTTAAAACAGGTAAAAATTCAAACATGCGCCCTAGCATTATCACCATGCGTGCACCAAGCCATGCTTCCCTAGCTTCATTGGGTTCACACACGAAAAACAATGGTCGGTTACTTTTTGAACAAACGTCGCATATCAGTGGGTCACGTATGGTTGGAATGGGAAAGAACTTTTCGTTTGCCAGACACTGGGGTTGAACTTACGGCACTGAAGGTCACCTTCATGGTAGTACAAGAGCATTTTAACACTGCATCGCTCGCGCCCAAATTATTTCATTCATGCAAATGCATGGATTTTCATGTTATGTAAGTCATCATATAGAAGTTCAGTATGCCCCTCCGCAATAGGAGACCAGCTCGCATCCACATGTTGAAGTAGGAAAACCACTGTAAAAAACCAACTTTAGCCGACCACACACCCGTACTGTACCACCAACGGTTTGAAAATGGATCCTCGCAATTCGTGTCTAATGCGCTTGAAAAGTCTACTTTCTGGTTTTAACCATATGCAAAAATGACGTCACTCCCCAATTTCCATACGAGGGTTTTTAACACCTGGTTGATAGTAAATTCAGAAATGAATGAAAATTCAACTGTTCTCTTGAGGGGGAACCGAACCCAATCCCTCTCACTCGTCGAGGGAGCGTCCTACACCACTAGGCTATAAAAGCAACAAATTTCAATCTTTCGTTAGAGCTCATGTGCACTGTGCGGAGAGTGACATCATCCTTGGATAAGTCGCGTTCTGGTGGCAGTGTCAGCAATTGTGAGCTTTGCTGGAGTTAGGTAAGGACAGATTGAGATTCGTGACCTTCGCACTCTAGTGCGCTCACCGGCAAGTGAGAGGACGTGGGTTCGATTCCTCCGCAAAAGCAGATCAAGTTTCTTTCTTACCTAAATTCATCTCATCAACCAGCTGATAAGAACCTTTGTAAGAAGCATATGCTTGCAATACATTCCTCCATCGATACGTCTCGTAATATTTTTTGCATTCCTAATCTTTGTTGCATTTTCTTTCCCGTCAAGTTGTGTGTTTTTTTTTCAAAGGTTTTCAGGCGTTTTTTCAGAGAAGCACGTAACAGAAAGCGATTTCACAATCACTGGGTCTCATTCTCGCATAAATCAACGAAAGGCTAACGCCCAAACCGATAGCTGTTGTTAACCTCGATTCCCCGTGAAATTCCGCAGGAAAACAGAGGAGTGGGAGGGCAGGATAACGCAGAATAACCAGTAATTTCAGACCTTCCCCTCACGGGTTTTAAGCCCGTGACGAATGCGTCCCTTGGGAACCCTAAAACGGGATAACGCTTACCCGAAACCCGAGATTTCTTTCGGTCCCTGAATGATACAACGAAATGATGGTCATTCTGTATGCGAGGTACGAAGTCTAATTCTGACATATCTCAGACCGGAGACAACGCCCTATTTCAGCAATAGTAGAAATACATTGTAATTATTTTTAGTTTGGGAATTCTAACGTAAATTCTAATCATTCTTTATAGAGAAATTATTCCTACCTAAATCCTAAATAAATTGCAAGAATTTTATTTTTTTTGGTTTAGAATCCACTTTTAAACTTAATAAGAAATTTAATTAATTTCATGGAATTCACTCGAGGAGCAAAAAAAAAAGACATTAAGAATAAATTTAATATGAATCATTTCAATTTTCGGCTGATAAATTGTCATGAATTCACTTGAAAACAATAGCAAAGAATGCTAGAATTTTCTTTGCTAGAAATGATCGACTGGAATTTTATTTCAATGTTGTGGAGGAAATGGATTAACCGGAATTCATTCGAAAATTTCCAATCAGAATTAACGAATAACTCATTTAATGCAACGAATTATAATATTTTAAGTTATTTTTATATGCAGTTTAATTAATTTTTTTTTCTGTTGAGAGCTCAATTCTAAACTTTTTGAGAGAGTAATAATAAATTATTTGGCATTGAACTTACTTGAGAGCTCAGCAACAAATTTTCTGGAGAGGTCAATAGAAATTTTTCTGGAAAGCTTAATGATGGATTTCCTTGAGAGCAATGAATTTTCTTGAGACCTCAATAAATCGATTCTCCCGAGAACTCGATAAATCGATTTTCAAATACAGATAAAACGACACAACAGGCAAAATGCCCAACGACGTGGCGGAGAAAAAAGATGTCAATAACAAATATGGATGTCATATATTTCCAAAATACCAAATTAGAATTTAAATCATAAAATCATAAAACTATAACTACATGATAAAATATTATACAATACCCATAAAAACATTTATGGTTGTCTTATTCTAAGTATGGATAAGCTTCTCGATTTATCCCAACATGTTTATCGTATTTATTTTTAAACGTGCCAATTGTGCTAGAATTTACTACCTTCGGGGGTAAGCTATTCCATTTATTGACAACCCTATTAGAGAAAAATTCCCTGCGACACCATAACCTCGCATTGTCCCTTACCAATCGATGCTGGTGTCCTCTTGTAAAAGCAGTCGATTGGCGGTGTACTAAAAGTTCATGGTCCATCCTATCTATCCCATTGAAAATTTTGAACACTTCGATCACATCTCCTCGACACCTGCGTTCATCCAATGTAAACATATTCAAAAAATGAAGTCTCTCTTCATAACTCAAGGTCTGTGTGCCAATAAGGACACGCGTAGCTCTTCTCTGCACCCCTTTAAAAAAAAGTCAATGCCCCTCCGTAGGTATGGTCTCCAAAACCTTACAGCATACTCCAGTCCAGGACGAACTAAGCCTCGAAAAAGTGGAAGAATGATTTTAGGAGATCGCGAAGAGACATTTTTGAAAATGAGACCAAGCATTCTATTCGATTTTTTGACCACCGCTGAACAATGTTCAGAAAACCTAAGCCGCTCGTCAATGAGAATTCCCAAATCGGTGACCCTAGTTGCATCCGGGATAGTAACACCATCCAACTCGTAAGAGAACCGTAGATTGTTCGAACCAAAATGAGCAACCATGCACTTGTCGACACTAAAGGTCATGTTCCATTCATTTGCCATGTTCCAATCCTGCTCTCTATCGCTTTGATTCCCGAGTATCCCCATTAGCTTCACGTCATCTGCGAATTTGCAACAATCCCATCAATATCCTAATCGAGTTTATCGATAAAAAGTAAAAAAAAACTATGTATATGGCCAAGTAGTATAAATATATGTTGGCCAAAAGTATATGGCCAACTACACTTGTGTCCAATCAGAGAATTCCCCGTTCACCATAACCCGTTGTGACCTATCTTTTAACCCCGATTCTATCTAATTCAGCACAATTCGCCCCCCCCCCCCCGAATCTGGTGTAAACGTCTCAGGAGTTTATCATTGTGGACCCGATCGAATGCTTTCTGGAAATCAAGGTAAACAACATCTACATTTTTGCACTTACCAAAAGCCTTAGTCACGTGATCATGGAAGCAAATGTGGTTAGTCACACATGACTTCTCCTTCCTGAACTCATGCTGATTATCAGGCAATTTTTCTCGTCTATCCACTTCATCAATTTCGTTTTGATAATTAATTTCCAAAATTTCGAGATAGAGCTCGTCAAATTCACTAGACTACAATTGGACACAGCTCCTCTACTAAACCTTTTCAAATATTTGAATCACATTATCAGCTTCCAATCCTTTGGGACGATACCCTCAGCAACACTACTTCTGTAAATCTATGCGACTGACCCACACAATTCATTAGCACATTCCGTGAGGACCTTAGGGTAGATATCATTTGGTGCTTTGCTCGCACATACATTTTTTAGAAGATTTAGGACCTCCACATCTTTCACTTGAATATTGTTGAGGATTTTGTTACCCACTTCAACACCCGTACATTGAATATCGTTTTCTCTAATAAAAACTGACGTAAAAAAGTCATTCAAAGTACTATACATGCCTTCATTGCCCTTTACCCTAGATCCTCCTATCGGGGGGGGGGGGCAAACTCTTCCCTTACATCCATTCCTGAGGCCTCAATAAATGGAATTTTTTAAGACTTTAATAAATGGGTTTTCTGCAAAGCTCAGCATCCGCTCAGCTTCCTGCAAAAATCAGTAATGAATTTTCTTCAAAGTTCAATAAAATGTTTCTGAAAAGCTCAATAAAAAAAAATTTCTGGAGAACGCAATAAAAATGTTTCCTGAGAGCTTTAATTGTTAATTTCTTGAGAGCACAATGCTGATATCTCTCGAGAACTCACTTATGGATTAAATTTAAATTCATAATGACGGCAAATTTTAGAATATTTTCGAACACTGAACCTATATGAGTTCGCTCAAAATACTGTACAGTCGAATCTCGTTATAACGAATACTTTTATAGGGAAAATCTCGTTTTAACGATTACTTTTCTAACCCCCCAAGTAGATACTCATAAGAACAATGCAAAACCTCGGAATTCCTTATTAATGAATTGATTTCTCCGGTCTCTTGGAGTTCGTTATAACGGGATTCGACTGTGATATTTTTTTACTATAAAAATAATCGTCCAATATCATTATTTAAATAAAAACACGCAAGTATTAATCATAAAAGAAGTAACTTTGTTGTTACTTATGGGGGATATGTTACTTTGATGTACGCCTAAAGGTAATCGATTTCTCTTCTAAATAAAAGCCCATAAATTGCATTAAAATTAGATTATCTCAGAAAAAGGAGATAAAAGGAAAAATTTTGTTAATAAGTTTTTCTCAATATATATACTTCTCTACACAATTTTGTTTTTATATTCGGAATTTTCATTTTCTTGAGGATAAAACTAAAAGATTAAGTGAGATATCGAGTTTCAGCGGTTAGGTTGCGGCGCATGACCATTTATCACGGAGAGGAAAATTAATTTAGTTAATGAAATTTGTGGGTGAGGCAGCGTAAATTTTCTCGGCTTTTTCTTCTCTAACCTTCAATTTTCTCGCATCTACGCTCGTGATATTTACGAACTAATCGCTTAATCGTTAATTTCTCGAAAAGAAAGGATTATCCTTGTTATTATTTTCGTTTAAAATAGTAAATTCCTTTCTTATTTTCTTAGCTTTTAATTCTTTCATCTATGGAAATTTTGTGTGAATTTCTTTGAAACCCGTGGTGTAATTAATAAGTGACCAGTTAAATACTGGGGGTGATAATGACATTGTGTCCACTTAAATGCAGGGAAACACTATTTTTATCTGTTTCGAATGAGTTTTGGCTCCTACAAACAACTCATTTATAAAATTCTTTTATATAATAGTTATTTTTTTAATTGAAACTTACTCTTCGTAGTGGAAAATTGAATTCGCGATCAAGCAGCAGGTTTTTGATAGCGGTAACTTTTGAAATCTGTCCAATTTTCTCAATAATCAATCCTAGGTAAAAGTTGTTTTGATGTCTCTACATTTCTTGCGGCTACGTTCTCATGCTCAATCCATGGCCAGCAGGCTAAGTGTGGCTCTCGGGAGTCAACTGATGTGGCCCGCGGCCTGGATATAGAGTTTATGTTTTGCACCAAAATGTATTTAAAACAATTTCTTACGCAATAACGTATTTGAAACAATTTCGACGCTATTACACATTTGAAGCAATTTTGACGCAAGAATTTACAGTTTATCACGCAAGAATGCATTTTGAAAGATTCCTTACATAGCAGAGTAATATCTTAATGTATCTAGAAAAATTCCCTACAAGCAGATCAATTTCTTACATGGAAGATCAATTTGTCACGCAAGAATGTATTTAGAACGATTTCCTACAACGATAAATCATTCAATCATAACACTTCACTCATAGTTAGAAAAACTGGTGGCAGATGGCAGCACTACACATAACAAGCATTACAGAGAAACAACAAAACTTCACGTCAGGTTTCACTACACGTACACGCACATTCCCGCATGTACCGATTCGTTGGGGGTTGGGGGTTCCGCGGGGATGGGTGCATGTGTGGTGTAGCAGTAGTAGGTAGGGCCTCCAAAAAATGGCTCGGGGATCCATGATGTTCTTAAATCAGCCACCTCGTTGGGCAATTTGCCTGTTGTGGCGTTGTATTTGTATTTATTACACATCAGAACAATTTTTCTTTATTTATTTAATAATTTATATAGTGAAATCATGAATGGCAAGTCAATGTTGAAGTCATATAGTTATGCAGATAGATCTTACGCAAGTTTGTAAGAAAAATTTCTCACATAGCAGAACAATATCAGAAATACAGTACATCAATTTCTTATACATAGCAGATCAATTACTTACCTAGCGGAACAATTTCTTACATAGCATGAAAAGACGGGATAAACTAACGGGCACACTCGTTATGCTGTTTTTCCTCACCTTTTCTCCGATTTATTAATTCAAATGACTCAGCGTACATTGCAGTTAAAAATACGAGAATTTCTATTGAGAAGAGATAGGAAATCTGTCCAATTGAAAGTTAGAGAAGTGGGGGGGGGCGATGGTGTAAAAATTTAGATCTTTTATTTTTCGACGCTATTTTCACTCTCAAAACTGGTACAGAGGGATTTCTGAACACATCCTGAATTTTTTTTTAATTGGAACCATACCTCTACGCCGGACAGTTGATGACATAAACGCACGATCAGGACTTACAGGACACCCTGTATTTTAAGTATTACCCTTTACAACAGCGATATTCAAATGCTACTCTTCAGTGTGAATATTTTTATCACAATAATATTTCATGATTTAATAATTATTATCGTAAGAATGCCGAAAAGAAATATTTTTCGAATCTCGAAAGTAAAAAACAGCACTAATAATGAAATACCTTTTATTTCAGGTAACATTATTAACAGAACAACAATGCTTTGTACGCGATGCTCTCACAAACATTCTCTAGAGAGAGAGAGACATTCGAATAAATTATTTCTGTATGCAATAGATTTGAAATTACTGTTGATTTAATAATTATTTTTTTCTTCAATTCTTTTAACAATGCTTTCATTATACTTGTATTTGTGCAACACTTAAAAATAAATATCTTGCATTACACTTTTTTGTTCCAGGAAATTCAAAACAGTATATTTTACAGAAAAGAACGATTTTTAAATGAAAATCCGCAAATTCACAAACAAATATATAACGCAAGAGTTACGTGATTTTAAAAATTAAAACAAATTTCATGTTATCTAACGAGAACCTTCTGGCAATAAAAAATACAGGAAATAAATAAGCATTTATTTATACTATCTAAAGTTCCATATCTACGGAGCATGACGATTTCATCTTATCTGGATTGGAAATATCGTAGTTTTTATCTTGTTTCCTCATTTCGCAGAAACAATTTTTTTTTTTTTACGGGAAAACAGAAATTATCTTCTCCTTTTTTCCGGTTACGATGAAATTTAAAACTTTTGATAATCTGAAACAATAAATAAATATATTTCCCGAGCTTTAAAACACGGAACCGAAACAAAAATATATCGTAAAAATTTTCATTCTTTTCGCTCTTTTCCCCCGACATTGATTTTAAACTAAAAAACTCTCCCTATTCCAATTATATTTGTTGATTTTTTGGAAATGGGGATTTTTTTACATAGTAAGGACTGCTTCGTAATTTATTTTTGAAGAGGTTGTTTCGTAATTTTAACAAACTTTACTTTATGTTCACCCATCTACGGTCCCTTTCAGTGTACACGAGCTCCAAGGAAAGATTGAGAGATTCGGTGCCTCTGTAGTCTAGTGGTCTTGGGCGTTCACCCGGGAAGTTAAAGGACGTGGGTTCGATTCCCCGCAGGGGCCGCTGAATTTTCTCTCTTTCCAAAATATATCTTCGCAACAGCCAGTTGTTAAAACCTCCGTATGGTAGCGGAGAGTGACGTCATCCTTGTATAATAATGGAATGGTCGCTTAACGCTAAGCGCCGTTTGTATATTTCTGTGTTCAGATGCCAAAAAAGTCACTTTTCCCAAAAAATAAAGTTTTTCGCATCCCTGACTCTCGTTCGTCAAAGTTTTCGAAAATGGAATAATTTTGTATTTCTCCTTTTGTTTATGAGGAAACAGTGGAAGCAAAATTGTAATAAGTCGAAAAGCCACAGTATCGCATTTTGGCAAAAATATTGTTTACAAATTTTCCATTGTGAAATTTTCAAAAAGTGACATAACATTTCCATCTGAGCACAGATTCTTACCTTTATACAATTTCAAAACTTTAATTTTAAAATTTAGTTTCATTTTTATTTTGAAATTCACGATCACGAATGATTTTCGTAAAAATACTGTTAATGAGTTTTTATAAAACGCAGTTTAATTAATTTTCTTTTATCGTTGCAGGATCAGACGTCGTCCATACTGACGATGAATCATTGACAGAAGTTTCCAATCCGAAACAGCTTGATACTCATCAAAGTTTTCCCCCCCGGATTTTCATTTTAAATCATGGAATTCATTACCAGTTCGTCGGAAAACGTCATTTAACAACGACGAAAGGCAAAAAAAAAATGACTCGAACATTATTCAAACAAAATATTTCTAGGTTCCAAAACTCTATTCGATATCCGTAGGAATATACGAACCCTACCGACACACAGAATGCAGAATAAAACGAAAATGGAATGAATCCTCATCGTAATCATCCATCATCCACGCGGAAGCCTTTTTTTTCCTCTTTTTTTTTGGGATTAATCCCGAAACTTCTGTAAAAAAATAAATTAAACGATCAATAATCCGGGTCTCGGGCCAAGAAACAAAAAATCCCAAAGTTCTTTTCAGGAAATTTATGACTCCATCGGTCGTAAAATATTAAAGCATCTTAAATCCGGGACTTGAGTAATTTATATAAGAAGCTGTTACAACGGAACAGTACTACAGATAATCTTCAGTAAAGCGAGAGATTTTCATAGAAGAGATCATGGAATGATTATGAGTTATCCAGGGAAGTCCCGGATTCGTATCATCACGTGTAGACACCGACGGTCCGAGTGTTGATCATGAATTGATATATCCATGTATCTCTAATATTTTTACCTGAATTCGCTTCGATAAATACCATAAATCCGGACTCGCAAAATCGGATGTCGCTGCTACTTCCACCGCCGCCATGATCGAAACAACCAGAAGTTTCCGCACGTATGAGCAAGGCCGTGTATTGATCTCGTCTCTTCTCCATATTGGAATATCGGATTCGGTGGAGAATTTTACTTCCCGATAGGATCTGTATTGCCTCCCCTCAACTGTCCTGTAACGGGGTTTGCTGCTGGTTGGTTGGGTGCGTTGAAAACTGAAAAGGGCCGAGGCTGTTCTCTGGATGCTCTTGACCGAGGGATCCCGGCAGAGCAGTCAGCTGTTATAATGTACGGAGTGAGGCGGAACGGCAAGACGTTGCTGAAGCTGATTTTCACCGCGTCACTAGCTGCGTTCTGTGGTGGCCTGCTGCTGAAAATAAGCCTGACGTCGGTCATTTTGCAGGAACCCGGTTATGAGCTGGAGGAACGTGAGAAAGGCATAGGCTTCGCTACTCATCTCCTAGATGCCAAATCTAAGGTTAGTGTTGTTACTTTCACATGCGAGATGTTTCAGAAGATTTACGGATCACAATGCCTTTTCACCGCTAGGAAAATTCTACGACAAACGGAAAACTCACCGCTGGGAAAGTTCACATTCTTGTCATTCTCCAACAACGACACGAGTCAGCGAGCCAGTAAGTGAGCAAGGAATGACCGAGAGGGCGCGTCAGTAAATGATACAGTAGTTAGTGAGTGACAGAGTGGATAGCATTGGTGAGTGAGCAAACTAGTGACTGGTAGAATGAGTGGCCTAGTGAAGAAGGGCGTGACCTGGTGATTAAATGTGTGTGACAGAGTGAGAGACTCATAGTGAGTAAGTGATAAAATGAGCGATCTATTCAAAAAGTATCAGGGTAAGCGACCTAGTTAGTGAATGAGCGACAAGGTGAGTTAGTGATACATTAAGGGAGTAACAGAGTGAGACGCTCATTTTTTCACTCAGTGACTCATTTTCTCACTCTCTGATTTGCTCACTCACTCGTTCGTTGATCGTTCACTCACTGGAAAACTCATTCACTTGCTCACTCGTTCATTCACTCGGTTTTATTCATTCAGTTACTCGTACACCCATACTTTTGTCGGTGAATTTTCCCAGCGATGAATTTTCCATTTCGGTGAATTTTCCTTACAGGGTCTCAGAAAAAGGACTCCTCAACATACTATGAAATAGCGTAACTACAAAACACTGATGGAAAAATTAAACACACACACTCTGATTTACAAATCCCCCAGTGATTCGCATTTGTGCATCGTCCTCCGTTGACAAAAATTTGGAATAAATTTCTTTCCACGTGCCAGAAAAAATAAAATAAACTCAAAACAAGTGCTTCGCCAACCGTATTCGAATATATCAATTTCTTTGATTTTCATGAACTTGGAAAATATTTCGGAATTTATGGGACACCCTATATATGCTCTTCTCCGACCACTTGCTTACATCTCCTCGTTGAGATAGAGCAGAGAGCCCGTAAACTGGTTAGGAAGAGGGAGACACCGTGTATACTGGTTTCCAAATTCAGTTACAATTTTAACTTAGTCTTTCTATATTCCTCACATCCTTACGTGGAGCCATTTGAAGGCCATTGTTTACAATAAAAGTCCTCAAACGCTGTATCAGCTTGAGCAATTCTTTCGCGAGGCATACGTATATATTACATAAGAGCAGACCCGTCATTTGGGGGCTTTTTCAAATACACTAAAAATGATATATATATATATATATACACACACATACATTGAGTACATGTGCTTTGTCCCCCCCCCCCCTGAAAAAAGTTTGATCCCCGTGGAAGAAGTTTGTCCCCCCCTCCCCTGGAAAAAGTTGAAATGACGGCCCTGCATAAGAGATATTGCGGGAAACTGGCTTTATATATAAACTCCGCCCTTTCCTTTTGTAATATTCTGGGTAGGCGAGACAAGGTTTTCAAATCGACATGAGTCCAATCACTTCCTCCTAGAAATAGAGGTGATGATTGGAGGATCTATCTCTAGGAGGTGATGGTCCAATTCGATTTGAAATACAAAGGTTTTTTAACAGCTGGCTGAAGCGAAGATATATTTTGGAAAGAGACATCGGCGCATCACCCTCGGATAAGTCGCCATCTGGTGACAATGTCAGCAATTGAGAGCTTTGGCCTGAGTTAGGTCCGACTGTCCATGTACGATCCCGTTCAATGCACACGACCTTCAGGGAAAGATTGAGGTATTCGTTGCCTGTGTAATTTTAAATTTCAGCGTTATTTCTGAAATACCCTTTACGTACATGAATAATTATATCATTCAAAATATAATTTGTGAAATTTTATTGAAATTAATCAAAAATTTATATTTTAATGGACAGTTTGTCGTAAATCAAGAAAAGTTATCTGCAGGGCTAACAACTCGTGGGCCTGTTCGGAATGATTTTAACTTTGGGGTCGCTGTAGTGGGTGTTTAATAATGAAACTTGTCTCAAGAGCATGTATGTAAATTGGTAGATAGGGACCACCAGTTACATAGGGGATCTAGACCATTTCGTTTATACTTTCTCATGTTTTTCACACTTGTGAAAGGTGTTGAAAATGACAACCTCGCCGGTCATAACACTATTTCGTGAAATCTTAGAAATCTTTAAAAGAGTTTCACGAACGCTGAGGATCTTTTGTCCCTTCATCAATCCAAACGCAAAGTTTCATCCTAACAGCTCACATAACAACCATAAAAGACTATACAGAGTTTTCGAGGAAAATGCCACTCTCCGCTATCCACACGAAGGTTTTTAACAGCTGGCGGATGCGAAGATGAATTAGAGGAAAGTATTTGGATATGCGAATTCAAAAATTGGATAAAAAAGTGGGAAGGAACACAGTAAAATGAAGCTTGTCCGTTTGTTTATGCCGTTCTTTCCCACTTTCTCTCAGATTTTCGAATGCAAATATAGCAGTTAAAAACACGGGATTTGTTTTGCGTGGATCAGAAGATACAGGGCAACAAAATTTTCTAATTGGCAGTTAGAAGAAAGAGGACCGTATATGAAAATTTAGATTTTTTTTTATAACAAACTATTTTCACTCTTGAAACTGGTGCAGAGTGATTTCAGAACACATTTTAATCATTTTTTTTAAATTGTAACCACACATCTTCGACGAACGGTTGATAAGATAAAGGCGAGTTAGGACTTACTTATAGGACACCCTGTAGAATCGGTTTACGGAATTTTCGTCGACGACATTTCGCTCCTCTCACGTTTCGCCCCCAGTTCATTTCGCTTTCCCGGGTGTGAATGACGAAGGGTGGGGAGTGACCAAGTAAGTGACCGCATGAGTGACCGAGTGAGAAGCTAAGTGTCCATATAAGTGGCTGAGCGACCATACGTGTGACCAAGTGAGTGGGAGCGTAACAGTATATGACCGTGCAACAGACCTACAAACAGTTAAAATGTAATTCAATCGTAACACATTACTTACTTCACTTCTGAAATATAGATGGCAGGACTGAAAAATCAAACACAACACTGCATACGCTCTCAGACTGTTAGGTACTCACAGTTACCCTTCCGGCACAACTCACTAGTTAGTAAATCGCACATAGATGGTGGTAGACCCGAGTTGTGCTAGGTTTGAAAGAAAGAAAATACGTCACCGTATGAGAGACGAAGTGAGTGTGGTCACCCATACGGTCACTAACTTGATCACGAAAACGGTCATTCACACAGCTAGCCATGCACTTAGTCAATTATACGGTCAGTAATACTTGGATCGCTAATACGGTCTCCCACTCACTCATACAGTCAATCGCACACACACACATACGGTCACTCATACAATCACTTGCTCACTCACACTCATCAACTTACTTGATCACTCGTACGGTGGGAGGCAGGTGAAATGTCCGGGGTGAAAAGTCGAAGCAAGTAATCGATACAAACGGTATGCCACATCGATAAAGTTCCAGCCCCGATAATTGAATTCGATCGGAAAACACGGGTGTCATTGTTCTTCATTCGCGTCTTCATGTATGCACGTCTGTTTATCTTCACACCCATCATACACAGTCATGTTATCACAAGGAAGAGTTAGTACTAAAGAAACAGAAATAGAAACTCCCGATAAAAACGATCCGGGAGAAAAATTACGGTATCGATCCTAGAAAAAATTATTATGGTATTGTATTGTTGACTTAAATGCATAGCACGTGCGCTACGATCAGTCACGTCCCCCATGAATATATTTTTTTCCTCTTCTTTCTAGACAATAATATAAAGCCTTCTCCCTCTAACAGAATTTCGCAAGACTCCGTGTCGTCGTTTTTCGCTATTCTGGGTACATTTGATCAATGCATGGCGATTCTCACCAAAGGTAAATATCAGGGTCGCTGCCGAAATCCGTTCGAGTGGATTTATTAAGACAGACGGAATATATCCGACGGTGCGGCAAAATTAAACAACGCGATATACGGTGTATGCATTTACAAATAAAGGACGTCGGAATGTATTTGCGTTCGCGTTAAAAAGCAGTCGATGTCGGGGCGTCACATTTCAGCTGGTGCGGAATCGAAAGAAGGAATTCGTAAACAAACAAGAATGCACTGGGGTGTGTTTAGAAAAAACCACACACACTGCAAAATATTGCTCAGCTGCCTTGTCATTTTCGTGAAAATAACTAGTTTGTCACTCGTATGAGCCAAATTCGATTATCGCAGTGATCAGTTTGATCATTTTTGGCGCAACACGGCCATTTTCTGCACACCAAGGCTAATTAAGACCGCGACCTACAGTTTCTTTCCGATACCGAACGGCAGGCTTTTTTTATGCTCACCGAGAGGTTGGTGAGCTAACCCCACGATGTGGGACTCCCTGCGGTAGTAATACTTTTCTGTGATCATGTCTCGTCGTCATTTCCGTTATACCCCTGCGTCAGGAAAATCTCTACCATCGCTATTCAGGAGGTATAGAAATTTCTGAGTATTACTTCCGTACAGAAGGAACCATCGTGTAGGTCGTTCGGAGGGTCTGCGTATTGACTGACGATTACTAGATTCTTAATGAGAATGCCATCATCGTATAATCTTGTTTATGATTTTGATTGCCTATTGGCGTTTGTTGTTTCGATTTTAATTACCTGTTATATGATCTCAGATTGACGATCGTATTTATATATATTTTATTTTTGTTGCCATCATCAGAGGCGACAATGTTTTGTTGTTTATAATTACAATTTTCCGGATACACCCATCCTTCAGGAACGCTTCGATATCTCTCTGAGATGGAAAGCGGGGTGTGTCCGGTCTGCAAAGGTCAAAGTTCTGCGTATTAAAGCAGAGCGTATTAAAGCCGTTAAAGCAGAACGAACCGGCGTGCTTTATTATCGTTGTGATTTGGTTGCACGAAAATACTCGTCTTGATGTTTCGAACAATGCGTAGAATGAAATAAATACAAATTTTAAGGACTGACAAGCCATGGCCTGAGGAATTCATTTCATGACGTTTCGATTTGTATGAGCACATATTATTTGCTCGCAGTATGTATTGTATTCATAGTAATGTTTATGTGCATTCCCAATTATGTAAAAAAAGGGAAACTTATGCTATGTAAATAACATATGTGAGTAATTCTAACGTGAATGTACCCGGCACTGTGAACGAAAGCTCTGTTTGATTATTCCCATCGCAGTGGAGGCTCTCTCTGTGTGTGTACGTTGCTTATTCTGTAAAAAAAGGGGAAACAAAACTACTCAGCACTGTGGACGGAGGCTTTGTTTCTATGCTTCCCGTCACAGTGGAGGCGTTGTACATATTTTGTATATATTGTGTATTTAGATCATTCGAATCTTCCACCTCAACACATGCCAACTTCATCTTCTTACTTGCATCACAAGTCTTCTCCTCAGTTCTTTTGAAATCCCAGGTTGCGGTCTCCAGCCCTTATGTGCCACTGGGCGCACGTGCAATTTTTCGCCCTGGTCATTGGATTCAGCTATCCATTTTTAGTTAAAGGGCTTGTATGTTCTATCGAGTTGATGGCTGTCTTCATAGGGAGAACTACGCGAGTGATTTGATACTTGCGAGCACGGGGAGGGGGGAGGCACTACTATTAATCTATGCTAATTTTCCCGACACAACCCTGCCTCGTTTGAGGTAACGGAAGTAAGTTGTTTCATCAGTCCGGGGTTGTGAGCGGTTCTATCGATTTATCATGACGTTTCGCTTACCGTAAACACGGGTTACTCTAGACCACTGTTATGTAACATTTTGTTCAATCTTATACTAGAAAAAAAATTAAATACTACTTGGTATATATTTTTATGAATTTTTTTTTTTTTTTTACTTCTATTTTAGGCCAAGGTAATCTATAAAATTGGGTAACTTTGTCCCACATCAAATATTCCCATTTTAAAACATTGTAAAACGTTCTTTAAGCAATAGAACCCACTGGTTTTCCAATATTTACAAAAAAAATATTTTTAATAATTGTTGAGGAAACCAACATGCGTTAGGAGGTAAGGGGCAGAGCTGGCAAAAAATTTGTTGGTGGGATCAGAGACGTACGTGGGGGGCTTGTGCCCTCCCCCCTCTTCCAGACGACCAAAAATGTATTTTTTAATGTAAAAAATATTTTTTAAGAAATAATTAAAATTTTTCTAAAGAAAATACCTTGATATGTTATTATAATCAATTTCTGTTAATTTCAATGCTATTTCAAGGCTAAGAACTCAAAATTTATTTTTAAGAAATTCATCGCGACCCACCCTCAACGCCATGTATGGTAAACCCTTGACTCGCGGACCAAATGTGGCCTGCCGTCCTCAAACCTAATTTTGTAAAAATGCGAGGCAATCTTACAAATCGCTTAAGTGATCCGTGGCACCATTCCAGAGCATTTAAGTGGCCCGTGGCACATTTTCAGATCACTCAAGTACGGACAAAGTAACCCGTTTTTTGGAGTTATCGGTAATGTTCTTTGATCTATTCGTGCAACCATAAAACCTTGACAGGTTCAACAAAAAGATGTTATATATTCTTAATCAAGATGATATTGGCTTTAAAATTTTGTACTTTACCTAAACTAAAACGGAGCTTGACATCAACAAAACACGTGTAAATATTAGAACCCTGTTGAAGGCTGGCTTTAACTAATGATGTGGTCTGTATATAGTAATCGCGGATTACTTTTCGAACCCGAAGCAAGGCTTGTAGCATTCATGGGTTCAATCATTTTTTGTTTTTGTTTTGGGACAAAGTAACACCCAAAGGGGGTCAAAGTAGCCCGTACTTACGCTACGCCTGATAAGTAAATATACGGTGATATCGCCCTACAGCGATTTCCAACCGGTTGATTTGTGATGAAAATGCCATCTATCGATGATCGTCTCAGGCTCGGTGTGTAGAGATCCTGTTTTTTATGTTATTCCGACATACTGCAATGCGTACAACAATGGGCATTAATAATTGAATTACAAAAATAAATTAAATATGGACTCGCATCTCTTTTATCACTGAGAATATCAAATGATTTATAAGAAAGACATTGAATTATATGTTTTTATTTTGTATATTAAAGCCTTGACTCGCCCGCCAAGAAATATCATCACTCACATAAGTCTGTTCGTTGCAAACAGACTTACTCAATTCATTTTTGAAAATGACTTAATTAGACCCGAATAACACGGGTTTCGACCTGAGCACTCTTGTGTAACATAGCTAGTTAGAGTCTCAGAGTTCATAAATGAAGCTTTTAACAATTTCGACTTTGTAGCTGCATCATTCTTAGACATAGCAAAAGCGTTCGACCGTTGTGATTATGCTCTATTGCTTTCCAAACTCATTGATCTAAATATGCCTTCGCACATGGTTATTTTTTTCTACCACTATCTTTTAAACCGAACCTTTCAAGTAAAATTCAAAATACACTTTCTTCAATAAAACAAATTCATGCCTCTGTGCCTCAGGGCAGTGTGTTGGGGCCACAACTGTTCCTGCCATACATTAATGACATACCTTGTCCCCCAAAATGGCATAATATCTTTATTTGCAGACGACTGTGCAGTTTTCTGCAGTAGCAGGGATGCAAATCAGGCCTTCAACAATTTACAAGAAACCACGGATGAAATAGAATATTGGTGTGATCAATCAGCCATCCAACTGAATAGTGACAAATGAAAATTTTTATGGCTGACTAGACGTCGTAAAATACCGGACAGACGACTTCAAATTGGCACACAATCATTAAGCCCTGTCAGGCAAATAAAATATTTGGGCTGCATTGTCAATAAAAATCTTTCTTTCTCTTAACACATTGATCATGCAATAAACAAATCCAACGGAATTTTGGGAATGCTCAATCGCATCACATTTCCACAGGCAAAACTTTCATTAAAGAACAAAATTGTTCTTTTTAAATCCATAATAAGACCTACTCTACTCTATGCTTCGCCAGCTTGGGCGCATGCTTGTAAAACGAATATAAAAAAACTACAGACTATGCAGAACAAAATACTCAGAAGATTTGTTGGAGCCCCTTGGTTTGTTCGTGGAATTAACATCAGACAAGACTTGGACATTCCTCACATATTCACATACATTAAGAAATTAAACAATGATCAATTCGAGAGCGCAATGTTTAATTCCCAATTCGAACATCTGATGGAAATTGTTGATTATGACACTCGCTTCTTGAGAAAATATAGGAGGCCCAAGCAAATTGACACCTTACATGGGAAAATTTGTAAGGATACCTTCCGTCATGTAAATAATTTGTGAAATGTACTTTCCCCAAATCATTTTTGTTTATCCACATCTTTTCATATTCTTGTATGTATTTGCTTCGACATTTTCATATCTAATTGTATTTTTGACATTAATCGCATCTACTCGATATTATTAACATTTAATCATCATTCGTATCTATGACCTGCATCATTTGACTTTTTTTATTCACTCTCACTTTTCTAGCAATTGGTATACTGGTCCATTGAACTGTATATAATGTATATGTTTTAAGGGAGAGAAAAAAAAGAGCGAAGTCTCTTTTGAACTGAACTTGTGATGTTGGCATAAACTTTACCATCTATTCCCCTTTAATTTCTGATGCATTGAGTTGAAACAGAACTTTATTACCTATATGAATTTTTGATGTTTTTTGCGTCATGGTCCCCCATGTGATGTTTTTTCCCCCCATTCCACTTCGAACAGATGATACTGACTTCAGACTGTGGGACTTGCTTCTGTGGTTGCGGTGGCTTTTTCCTGCTTCGCCAGATCATGACTTTTAACCAATTATGACCAGTTCTTTCTACATGCACTACACAAACATGCAGCATATATCTATTCGCGAACACTATCACCCTTTTCCTCTTCACAGGCCTTCTTGGCCAGTTTTTATACCGGCAGTTGGCCCCATGGGCTAGGAATCGGCTAAAGAGTTTAATTCTGGTCTGGTCTATTTTGTATACGAAAAACACATAGCCCAGCTTCGAAACGTAATAATAAGTAAGTCTGCCATTCAAAAGTGTTGACGAGGAATCTCCCATGGAAAATCGTTTTAATTCTTTCCAGGTTTTTACAAAAATGCCAGTACACTTGACGTAAACGCGGGCTAATTGGCCCTGGAGTGTTACTTTATGCTAAAAGGGAAATAAAAGAAAATATTGAAACAGACGTGCCACAAGCTTATTGCTTCAGGTTCGCATAGTAGCCGGTGATTCCTCCAGGCCGTAGCCCTAGTTAAGCAAGCCCACCTGCATTAGAGTTTTAATATTTGCCGCTAGGTCGCAGCAGTGCTGTTCTCATAACCCTTTTAAATGCAAGTGTTTTGTTGCATTTCCAACTTTTGTCTGTGCAAGGAATCTAGTACATATTTTAATTTAGTTAATGCCAAATTTTAAAGGCACCATCATCCTGATTAAAAATGCAAAAGAGCTTTCCGTTGAACTATCAAGGTCTTATGGTAAAATGCATAGATCAAAATTAGTACTAGTAACTCCAGAGAACGGTTTACATTGTCCCAATTAAAATGTGGGACAAAGTAGCGGGAAGTGTTTAAGCCAACAGTAGAAAATGGTAGTAGTAAAACTTATTAAGAAGACACCAACGAATAAGGCAAATACACGAAAATAAAAGTCCTAATGCATTTCAACACCAATGGGTGCCGTCTTCAGAGGGAAATTTAACCACTAGTCACGCTGACCGAGTTTCCCACTTGGGCTTAATACCAAATCTTAACGCTCGGTTGCTCAGCGGAAGAAGTACGTCTGTTCACTTCAAACGTCGTCGTCAGAATGACCAGGTTGATCAACTCTTCTAAGTAGTAAAACTGACAACAAATCTATTGAGGGAAAATGAGCCATTGGAATCAACGGGAACTGTGGAAAACCAATTTATAAAGGACAATTTGGAAGAAGGAAATATTGTCATAGATGTTGCTTGGAAGGAAAAATATTCTCCGGGACTGGTTATGAGTGTAACGGAAACTAGAACTACTGTGGATTGCGTGGATCCTTCAAAAAAAAACGCTTGGAGGTCGCAAACGGGTGGAAAAACCACATTTTTCTACAAATAGTCTAATATCGCAAAAGTGAATAACCCTTAAAAATTATTGAAAAAAAACATTTATTCTGCGAGTATTGTTTTGCCAAGATTTGTGAGTTGTTTTTGAACTTATAGACAACGGGATAATACTTACATACCGTACCTTGTTTAGCACTTCTAATTAGACTTATATTGTTTAGTCTATTTTCTGTATGGATTTGTTTTGACAAAGAAGTACCAGTTTAAATAAAGTGTATTTTTGTATTGATATGTGAGAATACTTTTTCTTCAAAACCAGTAGGTTCCTTCGCTTCAAACATATATTACAGTATAAAATAATAATATTTGAGTGGGATAAAGTTACCCTAACGTATAGACTGCTTTGGCACAAAAAATATTATTATAGAAAGGGGACTTGTTAAACCAGTCATTTAGAAAAAGGCCTGAACAGTTTAAAAATTATTTTGACTCTTTTAGTGTTTTATAATAATTTTCTAGCATATGATTGATTAAATAAAAAGTTTTATTTAGTATGCTCATGATTGTACTCTTGACGGCATTGTGAAACTTTCAAACTATAGAGAGTCAACCAAAGCCATTTTTCAAATGTTATACTTTCTGTATAATAAGCAGCTGAATGCTTATCTAAAACCTACGGCGATTTGGTAAGTAACGCATTATCATCTCTACACAAGATTAAAAAATAAAAAAAACCAGCTCAAATTCATGAATACAACCCCCGTAATCATCAACAACGATGCTATCTACAAAAATAAAACCTATAAAATTGAGCAACATCCCATCATATCTTAAAACAAAATCCAAATAACTTTCCAACATCCTGCTATCCAACCGTAAAAGAGCAAAAAGGAAACGGCAATCTCTCCACCAGAGATTGGGTAGAAATTTATGATACTCTTTATCAAACCAAATTATCCACGCATTTACATCCTCAAACTAAATTTAAACGTTGCCTTTATCCGATCGATCCACAAACCACTGCTCGAACGATTACCAAAAAGGCGCATTCAATCTTAAACCAAAATTTAAAAAGAAAAAAAAAAACGGCATCTCGAGATAATGGTGTAAAGCATCTCAGCTTCTCTCTGGCAGTATTTATAGTGATAAATATTCCCATTGCGGCCATGCAAACTAACCTAATAAGTATTATGAATATTATAACACACGAGAAGTATGTACGGCCATTAAAAGGCATCCCCCCTTATCAAAAACGCGAGCGTAAAGTGCCATCTTTTAATAGCCCTACATCATTTATGACATTTACCGTGCGTGTTGTTGTACAAAAAAAAAAAATTATATATATGTAATGTTATACAGCTACACACAGCCGCCATGTTGGGGGTACTTATAAAATAGCCCGGAAGTGATTTATTTGAAATTGCTTCCTTGAAATTTATTAACGTTTTCTAAGTATCAGAGAAAAAAAGGAAGAACGATTTTTATTGCTAGGGCTATAAATATCAATTTCTCGAGAGTTTTATAAATTATTATTATTATTATTATTATTCATTAATTTTGCGTAGATTGAACCGGAGAGGAAGATATGGCACGCCGGTGGCAATAACAGCGGAGTCAACTCAGGCCCAGGAGAGAATGGATCGCCTTTTATCTTGCCTGCAGGTCTGGAGCAGAAGAAAGACGAGCTGTATAAAGTTAATGGCTTTAATGCCCTTGTCAGTGACTTTATTGCGCTCAATAGGACCCTTCCTGACATCCGACATCCAGGGTAATGAATATCGCTTCTAACCTATCGCATCATGTGTGTGTGTGTGTGATATGGAATAATGTGTGCTTTGTGAAGTAATTATTATTATTATTATTCTTTTGCTGTGGATATTTTCTGGCACCAGTTTAATGCTTTTTTGATAGAATCAGTTGCTAGAATAATTAGTGTCTAGACGGTTGAATGAAAAAAAAAAAGGATATTTTCGAAGTTTGTTCCTGAAGGCAATGTTCTTGAAATGAATGAATGAAGTTATATATACAGGGTGGTGATAAAATAATTTTGCCAATATGCGATTTGCAGCAGAAATGAACTAAATGTTAATGAAATTCGTGATATAGAAGTTTCAGAGTATGCACTGAAGAATGAGATGAGAAATAAAAGCCTATTTCTCTAGCGTGGTGGTACTTCAATTATAAAATTTGAAAAAAATTCGAATGGCGACACTCACTTTCATGCATTTCAGAATGATCGTCGCGGTAGAGATGCCCGATGGAGCCATCCCCTTGGTGAGATCTTTGTTCGCGTTCTGCCGCCGGCGTTTATGTTGCTACAGGTCCGTTTTAACGCCATTCATTTTTTACTGCGCCGATCATTCTGAAACGTATAAAAGTAAGTGTCGCCATTCGAATTCTTCTTGAAATTTTATTATTGAAACCATCCCCGCTCGAGAAATAGGCTTTCGTTTCTCATCTCATTTTTAGGTACATATTCTGGCACATGTATTCTCGAATTTCATTAGGATCTTATTGACTTTTGCGGCTGCGAGTAGCTCGTACATCGGCAAAGATATTTTATGACTAACCTGTGTGTGAATTACTAGCGGAAGTTACTCGGCGTCGTCTTGAAAAAACGATAAATGTAAAAAATATGAATGGGCGAGCCCAAGAGCAGGATAATATGAGAATACTTTCGTCC
The DNA here is from genome assembly GCF_987345545.1 of Pholcus phalangioides. Taxonomy (NCBI): domain Eukaryota; kingdom Metazoa; phylum Arthropoda; class Arachnida; order Araneae; family Pholcidae; genus Pholcus; species Pholcus phalangioides. The sequence goes on along the minus strand of NW_028301615.1, from coordinate 23,556,979 downwards.
CGTAAAATACGGAACGATTCTACACAATAAATCGTTTCTTACCGCCACATCTATGAATCCGCGCCTGAAATGATATAGCAGCGGTTCTCAACCGGTGCTCCGCGGATCCCTTGGGGCTCTGTGTGCACTCTCCAGGGGCTCGGTGATCGCTCGAGGAAAATAAAAAATAAATAAAAACAGTAAATTAAAAAATTAATTCTTCATTGACAAAGCATCTCACCTCCTTATTTTTGCATTCACCAACCCGGATATTAAAAAAGTTTATTTCTCAATGGGACAGATTTCCCCTATACCCATTTCTTTGCACTTGCGGAAAATCTGAACTTACATCTTCATTAAAAAAGAAATTAGCAGTTTATGTGTGTGTGTGTGTGGGGGCGGGGGGTTGGTTAGTGATATCTACTATGATGCAGAAAACAATTGAGAGGATCCAGTTCCCAAGTTCATTTATCAGTACTTAGCCCGTGATAGGTCTTTTGTAGGAAGTGATGCCTCAGCTAAGGGGCCAAGAACAAATATTACTGGCAAAATTTTAGTTTCTTATAAACCGGTCATAAGATTAGATCGAACTCTGGAAATAGACAAGAATAGCAACGTAAATTAACCCGAAATTTGAAGAAACCACCTATGAAGAAGACTATAAGAATAACTAAGACTAATAGACTAAGAAGTATCTAAGATAACTTGTTACCAGAACTGTAACAAGTTATCTTAGAAGAAGGAACGTGTTACAATTCCGAAACGCGTCCTTCTTCAGAAGAAAGAACTTGGACGCGTCTAGCCGTTGTTTTCTTCGCATTTTCGGTTAACTTGTATTGCTATTCTTGTCTAATATCTCACCTGAGGGATAAATTATTTCATTCTCTGAAAACATTGTCCCAGCTTGCAAAACCACCCGGGTGCTACGATGGCATTACCTAACCATTATGCACCCAAAATCCATAGTTTCATATTTTACATTTTTATGCTTTCCCGTATCTTATTAATACATTTTATCATTGATCACGTAGGTGTAAAGACAAAAAATACCTGGTGAAGTTGCCGACAGCAAGTATAGTAATTCCTTTTCATAACGAGCACTGGTCGGCCCTGATCAGGACAGTGACCAGCGTCGTCAACAGAGCACCCGCCGAGCTCATCAAGGAGATACTGCTCGTGGATGACTTCAGCACAAAAGGTTCTTTTACACACATAATAAATCAGTATTAAAACTTAGAACGCAAACGAATTATATCTCTTCTATATATACTTAAAGGAAAAATTTAGAGGAGACCTTCTCTCATCCAGAAGTGCATTAAAAATGGTTGCTGATAAATTATAAAAATACCAAATATTTCTGAAAATATTAACAATAAATCTTCGATGAAAAACTAGATCGAAATTATTTATAAAATAATTTAAAAAATGAATAGATTATAGAGTAAAAAGCTTTTTTCTTTTTCCAGGAATTTCGAAATGGGACTCGATTCTAATTTTTCCTCTTTATTTCTTCCCGGAAAATCGATACGTTTTTCTAAAGAGGGAAAATATTTTACTTTTAATCATTCATCCGGCTAATTAGTCTTGACAGTATCGACAGGGACCCCCCCCCCCCACACCCATTTTTTTTTCCCCAGTAAATATTTTTCCGAGCAATATTTGTTCAAGGAGAAAAAAATTTATTTTTTTTCCTGAAGGAGGAATTCCAAGATAACTCCGGGACTAAAATTAATATCTTCACGGATAAAGAATCTCTAAGATGCATATAATTGAAAATATTTTCCATTCATTCGATCTATCTTATATGAAATATTTTTTTTTCTTTATTATCGATTTTATTTCATGTAATCGATTTGAATTTATTTTGATAATTTCATTTGAGTGGATTTAGTGAGACTTGGAAAAAATTATACCCGATATTATGAGCGAATTGTACAAATCATTCTGTAAGTGATTACAGATTGCAATTGAGCCATTTTTCTTAGAGGAAATTTCTACAGGCATTCAGGCATGCATTTAACTGAGGGGAGAATTCAGAATACTCTTCACATTAAAAACTTTACATTGTTACTTGCATTAGCATATTCGACAAGTCACGTAAAGCCCTTTTGTTATGGATCCGGGTATATGATATTCACATGTTGACATATCGAAGTTATAGGACTGACTGGTTAGATAGGTTGATAGAACCGCTCACAACACACCCCGGACTGATGCAAAGCACCTTACTTCCGTGACCTCCAAAGAGGCAGAGTTGCGTTGGAAAAGTTATCAAAGATTTATAGTGGTGGCTTCCCTTGCCCCGCCCGTGCTCGCAAGTATCGAACCACTAGCGTCATTATCTTCATATGAAGACATCCATCAACTCCATGCAAAGTACAAGCCATTTGACTAAAATGGATAGCTGCACCCAATGACTAGGGAGAAAAATTTCACGTGTACCCAGTGGCACATAAGGGCCGGAGACCGCAGCCTGGGATATCAAAAGAAGTGTGGAAAAGGCTTGTGGACAAGAAAGAAGAAGAAGTTGGCATGTTGAAGTGGGAGATTTGAGAATGGTATAAATACACAATGTATGTAATGTATGGGGTTGTGAGCGGTTCTATCTATATATTTATCTACACAATGTACCCAAAATATATATACAGCGCCTCCACTGTGACGGGAAACGAAGAAACAAAGCCTCCGTCCACAATGCTGGGCAGGTTTGATTCCATTTCCTTTTACGGAATACACAATATACACACACACAGAAAACACACAGATCCTCCACTGGGACGGGAATAATCAAGTAGAGCCTCCGTTGACAGTGCTGGGCATTCACATTTGATTTACTAGGGCTGACTGGTAGTATATTCAAAGATTCTTATCATTTTCGTGCAAAACTTTGCAATATTCCAACATGGAATTCGCCTTGTCGTGAAGCAATGTAGAATCATTCGGAACCATTCTTCCTCTAAAGAGCCGCTTTTTCTTGGTGGTTTTTATGTATCTTTCCAAACATGAGACATTGCAGTGGGTTAGCCAAATTCCTTCTTAACGGAAAGTATCCACATTCCCCTAAAGAAGTTAGATGCCTGTCTCAATGCCTGAAGTAATTTCTGACTATCACACTAAGGAGATCTCTATACTTATAGCTGTTTTTGTTTAATTCCGCCGCAGCATCAGATAACAATTGACCCCTTCACAGACAGGCTTTTGGCAACAAATTTGGATTATCTGCATTTGATGTATAGGCGACGAAACTTGTTCCCTTATTCGCGTGTTAGAAATGAATTGGGGGATTAATAACAGTAAGATTTCCCTTTCGCCATAATCGTCTATTTCTCAACCTACTCTATTTGTTTCGATTCTCTATCTCTCGCTCTTGCAAGTATTTAGTAGATACATTATACGTGGGGGAAATCACACTAAAAAGGGTTATAGGAAGAACGGAAAAGGAAAATAACTTCCGTTCGTAGGGTTACAGGGAAGCTTCGCGACGATGAAAGAAAAGAAGTTAAAAAAAAACAGGGTGAGCTGGAATAGATTTCTTCCATTTGAGTATGGACGAGATATCTCGATTGTGATCGATGAGGAGTTAAGTTGAGGATGATTCGGCCTCTTCATAAGACAGCATGAACATCAAAACTCAGACGCGAGTGCGATACATCAGACCCCAAACATTCATTTTACTTGTAATATAATTATTGAATTTGTTTTGGTATCCGAGAAGTACCTACCGAGACTTATCCAGAGCTCTCTTCTTTGAAATTGAGTTCATCAGCTGCTCTGTAACATTGCAACTTGCAAGTCAAGCTCATTGAGAAGTACTTCATCACTTACTTTGACGATGTTTTCAAGAATTATTTGACTCCATCTTTTTTTAGCAGTTGAAATAACCTTTTACCACCACATTTCCTCTTCATATAGACCAGTAAATTGTTTTTAGCCAACCTCTTGAGCCAGATTTCGAAAACAGCGCGGACACTTGCACTAGGTGTTGTTGGACACCCCAATTCCTTTCTCTTACCAAAAGAAAAGCAAATTAAGGCAAAAATGACACCTGTCTACCTACAGCGCAAAGAAGAAAACAACCTTAAACTCAGCTACCAGTAGACTTTAGAAACGTACGTACGTGGTTTGAGAGGACGATTCCACTTTATTTAAAATGGAGTACGGTGAAACCTCACGCGTGCGCTTCTGGGAAAAAGGATACAATTTCTGAAATTTTCAACAGGCGATAGGGGCTACTACTAAACCACCCACACACGCACTTCGTTCATATTCCTCTGCGGAACCTCTAACGAATTGGTGCTTGTTGGAATGTGCGTGTACGTGTAGTGAAACCTGGCGTGAAGCTTGTTTCTGTGTAATGCTTGTTATGTGCAGTGCTGCCATCTGCCACCAGTTTTTCTAACTATGAGGGAAGTGTAATGATTGAAAGATTTATAGTTGTTCCTGTTTATCGCAGGCCTGTTGCTCTCTGTGGCGAGACTTTTTAATGGGCGATAAGGGCTGGAACATGTTTTGTTTCAGAGTTGAAAATACTATCGGATAATTCAGAAAAAATGGGAGAAGTTTTAAGGGGGTGATGGTACACACCAATCCAAAGAATTGTCATCAAAGTATTCATGGTCTAACATGAAACACAAACACACCAGCGAGTTTGGCGGAAACGGCCGCTCCGCAAACGTTAAAACGGCAATGCTATTGGGATTCATCGGGAGAAAAAGAGCACTACAGGCATGCAAATGCAACCTAGGGAAGAAGAAGAAACCATATGCAAATCTGCGTCACATTGAATTGAAAGTGCGGACTCCAGCCCCGTGAAGTTATTCCAGCGTCCAACCGTTCTGGCAGTTGTAACGTACGGGATAATGGCTCACTTTAGTAATACTGAAAAAGTCGACATGCATTTTATTTACTGTGGTATTTCCGATTGCAGCTCCGTAAATAAAATGCATGTCTGCTTTTTCCTTGTACGACCTGCATCAGAAAAAGGAAGCAAGAAAGGATCCCGTTTCACACAGCTGCCGAGGCAAGCCTGCAAATGATTGCGGATTGAGCAAATCGCCTGTAGGGAAAACGCTCACCATACACATTCGTGCTACCTCTGTGTTACTTCCGTTTGCAGCTCTGTAAATGAAATGCATGTTTGCTTTTTCAGTATTACTAAAGTGCGTCATTATCCCGTACGTTACAACTATTAGAACGGTTGCACGTTGGAATAACTTCACAGGGCTGGAGTCAGCACCTTTAATTCATTGTGACGCATATTTGCCCATTGGTGCTCTTTTTCTCCCGATAAATTCCAATACCATTGCCGTTTTAACGTTATCGGGGCGGCCGTTTTGAAACGCGCTAGCGTGTTTGCGTTTCATGTAAGACCATGCATCCTTTGATGGCAATTGTTTGTATTGGTATGTACTCTCTCACCTCTTAAAGTTCCCCCCCCCTTCCATCTTTTCCGAATCACTCTGTATATCCACTTGTACGGGTTTTATTAGATCCAAATTTATACATTTTATTTTAATGGTGTATTTCTTGAATAAACAGCGCAGTTGAAAGCACCACTGGAGCAATATGTCCGGCAGCACTTCTCTCCGAATGTCATGGTAATCAGGGCATCGAAGAGAGAGGGTCTGATTCGAGCTCGGCTGCTGGGCGCAAAAGCTGCAACCGGAGATATCCTGGTGTTCCTGGATTCCCATACTGAGGCGAATACTAACTGGCTGCCTCCACTCTTAGGTGAGTGTATATTTGGATTTTATTGAGGATTGGCTTCATCGAAACATTGCTTATATATTCGGTTACCAAAATTTTGTTGAAGTCACGGTAACAGAAGAGTAAAACTTATAAAAGATTCCATCAACTTTTTTCTTAAAGACCGTGAACAAGTGATACAGAGCACCAGATCAAATAATATTTAAATTTTAGATCTACATCTCTTTCATCATGGGTTTTCACTACTAACGTGAAAAATTATAATTAGACCTTATGTTATATTCTTATACAATTTTACCCATCCACCCCTTTCTTTTCCCAGATAATTGCAGCCCTCAGATTTTCAAAACCTCCTTCCAGCGAGCCCTTAAAGAAACTATAAATAAACTCTTATTATAACTCTTGAAGAAACTATACTATACTTTTTCGTTAGTGATACAGGGCGTTTGAGAAAGGACTCCCCTTACTTTAAAATGACATAATTTAGAAACAGTGATAGACAGAAAGATGAAACAAATAATCCGTTCAATGGGCACGACTTTAATTTCAAATACGCTGGTTTGTGAAACTAATTACAGTTGCTGCTAATAGATGACGCCACAGTTCTTCAAACAGTCGGTGATGTACTTAATTGGATAAAATCAACCTGCGATGGATTGGTCGAATTTCGCCCACAAGGATATGACAAAAGCAAAGAGAGGAGTTTCTAACCCTTTACCGATTCTTTGACTTGAAAATAAGCTATTTTTGCTCCCTAAAAATGGACTCGTCCAAACTTTTACTGCTCATCTAACCCCTCCCCATCCTTTCTCACCATTCTGTTCCTATATTGTATTTTTATAAACAACAGGGAGCTACATCGTGAAGCTTGAGCGGAGCTTCTGAAACCCAATTGACGGTGCGGCTACGCTTGTCTCTCTCGTTTCCGCTCCTGACAAGAACTGTCAATCATCCCTACCTGGAATTTCACAACATTCTATTATATATTATATACACTTTATTATATATTATATACCCCCTCATCCCAATCTCGGCTGTCTACAGCCATTATGATCATAAAGGAGTTAAATAACCACAACTTCCTGTAATTTCTCTACTGCAATGGATGCGCATGCCTCACAGGTAAACTATTCAAGCTGATGCAGCGTTTGAGGAGTTGCCTGTAAACAACGACGTTGAAATAGTACCACAAAAAAAAGCAGTCGCGGAATAAAATGAATGTGGCGTGCGTCATCTGTTAGTTATGACCTCATTGACGCTGGACTAGGGATTTATTTCCGTTTTCCACTGCCAAGTATGCAGGGTTGCAGCGTGTGATTTACGAAACTTGCCTGAACGCCCTTATGGGTAAGACGGGGGTGTGTACTTGCATTACCTGTGTTTAGAAAGGTGTAACACTTGTGTTTCAATTTTATATCGATCACTATTTCCAAGTTAACCACGCAATTAAAAAACCGGAGAGTCCTTTGAACCCCAAATGATGTCATGGCCAATGTTTTTTAGCCGGAATTGATAATCAACCAATTGCGATACAGATTATTGTTCCATTATATATTGAGTGCACCGTGAATCATTTTTCAGAACCTATAGCCTTGGATAAAAGAACAGTAGTTTGCCCCTTCATCGACGTGATCGATTACGAGACATTCGCATATCGCGCTCAGGATGAAGGAGCCCGAGGTGCCTTTGACTGGGAGCTTTACTACAAGCGTCTGCCGCTGTTGCCTGAAGACCTCAAGCAACCAACTTCTCCATTCAGGTAATAATTACATCCATTTCTATCCTGTAATATATGGACGAGGTGCATGTCTCTGTTTCATTAGTAGCATTGGAAAACCCTACACAACACTAGATACACAAAATCAGACTGCTAGGTACACACAATTACACTTTCAGCATAATAACTCGCAAGGTAGTAAATTGCCCACGGCAATAGACCCCAGTTCAGCTCGGTTTGAAAGAAAGAAAAAATCCCAAAAGGCAGCATTATACAGCCTACAACATAGTTTTCCTCCCAAACTTTTTTGTCCCATTGCCCCCTTCTTCAGAAATTTTTTTCTCCCATCGCCCCCAACGCAATCTAACCCATAGGATCCTCCGTTATACCCATAGCTTCTACCGCCCACCCCCTCGGGAAATTTCCATCGCCCACGTTCGGAATCACTACAATATCAAGACAAAGCAAACTTCATAGAATGGCTGCGATTTTTAGCGCTATCTAGTGAAATTTTTTAGCAGTATAGCTATTTGTTAAAATTATATCATGTATCATTACTTGTGTGTGTGCCTACTACAAACATCGTAATAAATAAATAAAATAATAAAAAAAATAAAATATATTCAAAATTTAATTAAATTCAAAATAAAGAGTCAAATAATTGTCGATTGATGTAATTAAAAGTATATATTTTACATGAATGTTTTTTTTTTAAAGCGTTTTAGGAGTCCACTGCGATTAAAATGCGTGTAATTTGACGGCAGTTTGACGTCAATGGTAGTAATTATTTCACAAAGCGTTATGGGAGGGTGATAAAAATTTCGAAAATCATTAATATTCTGCAAGCCTGGAAAGAGAGAAGAAAAATTGTATTGCTAACATTTGATTGAAATTTTTCAGGACGCTGAGATATTACGTCAAAATCCGAGCACAATTCTGAGAAATAAGTAGCACCAATCAACAACATGTAGTTGCACGCATAAAATTTTAGGCCCTGGTGTTGGCGTGGGTTAAGAGAAGTTACGCTACCTGTCTGGGTTGAATGCTCGACCGGGTTTAGGTAGAGACTGTAGCCAATTCAGGTGTGTACGTAGCTTTAGCTAAAATCAATGCATCTAAGCATTGTCATTCCGGGACATGTCATGTCTTCATGGAAGAATATGCCCATTTATGATGAAAATATGGTCATGGAGAACCCTGAGGGACTCAGCTGACCCATTTAAATAGACGTCCAGCATAACACAAACTCAGATCGTGGAACTTCCGCCAAAGCTTTCCTGAACGATGGGTGTTGGTACAATGCGACTTTTCTGGACTACTCTGTGTATTCACGATTATATGATGTTTTTTTTTTGTTTGTCGAAATGTGTGTTATATAAGGTCAGTTGCGGTTTTTGGTACTTCAGGAACTAGAAACACATGGTAATCCTACTAAAAATCTGTATGGTAAGGGAGCGTATCACTAAGAAATCATATTTTGATCTATGGCTCTCAAATTTTAACCCAAGTGACTCTCTTGCCGTAGAGATCATCGTTTATTCGTGGCCTCTTTGTTCTAAACATCATTAACTACTGGTTAGTGACGTATGGAAGGATGACGTCACTCTCCGCTACCATATGAATGATTTTAACAACTTTCTTTGGAACTGCACATGAGCTCCAAGGAAAGATTGAGGGATTCATTTGCCTTTGCAGTCTAGTGCGTTCACCCGAAAAGTCACCCAGTTTCTCACCTAGCCATCGTTAGCTTTACGTAGGGCGGTATTCACTGGCATAAGTTTAACCTATAGTCCAAATTTTTTTATATATCGTCACGGGTTGGTTAAAAACCTGAAGTTCACCAATCCGTGTCGATCTCCTATTCAGAAATTGTGACTATAGTCTGAACTATACCATTTAATACCACAATGAGTTTACCACCATTTACCAACTTCCTTTCTGGGCTATCGATCGTTTGAAAGAATGACGTCACTCTCCGCTATCATACGAAGGTTCTTAACAACTGGCTGTTGCGAAGATGATTTTTTGGAAAGAGAGAAAATTCAACTGCCTTTTCGGGGAGAATCGAACCCACGTCCTTTCACTTTTCGGGTGAACGCCCTAGACCATTTGACTACAAAGACAACGAATCTCTCAATCTTTCCTTGGAGTTCGTGTGCGTTGAAAGGGACCGTGACTGGACGGCAGGACCTGACTTAGGCCAAGTTGTTGACACTGCCACCAGATAGCGACTTATGAAAGGATGACGTCACTCTCCCCTACCATACGAATGTTTTTAACAACTTTCTTTGGAACTGCACATGAGCTCCAAGGACAGATTGAGGGATTCGTTGCCTTTGCAGTCTAGTACGTTCACCCGGAAAGTGAAAGGACGTGGGCTCAATTCCTTGCAAAGAGGCAGTTGAATTTTCTCTTGTTCTAAAAATTCATCTTCGCAACAGCCAGTTGTTTAAAACCTTCGTATCGATCGCTTACCAGTTGCATTTTTTAATCCACCATTTACTTAGCGGTTTGTCAGCCTTCGCTTGCCAATGGCCTTGCTCAGTCATCATCTGCAGGTGACCTCATCTCCCCAACGTCTACCCGTCTCCTTTTTCGTCCACCATTTACCAGTGACTTTAATCAGTCATCGTTTGTCAATGTGTTAACTTAGCTACCGTTTACTAGCGTTCGTACTCAACCATCGTTCACCGGTTGCCTCACTTACCTATCTGCTACCAGCGGCCTTACTTGAACATTTACCAGTGACGTTCGCCAGCCATGTTAAAACTATTGTTTATATATTGTTTCACGGTGGTCTTTATCAGCTATCGTTTACCCTTGGTTTTACTGAACCATCATTCACCAACTGCTGCCAGTTGTCTCCGCTAGCCATCTTTTGCCGATGGGTTTTGTCACCAGTGGTCTCAGACATCGCTTACCAGCGGCATTTCTTTCCGTCATTTTATCGATAACATGCGAATGACGACTGTCAAATTTCACCAGTGGCTCCATTACCTAACATTTACGTACAGCTCCATAGCTCTACTGATGTTTTTCCAGCTGCTTCATCACGTTGCCGGTGATAATACTGACAAGGCTCTACTCACATTTTTTAGAATGCTCGGGTAAAGTCCTTCGAATCATTTACGTTGGCATTCATTAATATCCACGACTCGTTATGACGATCTTGACAAAGTTTCGTAAGGGATACGGCGTGAACCACACATCTAAGGAAATCCTAAGCAATAAACAATTTTTCATTCCTGAAAAATTCGACATAGATATTTGAAAACATGCAGACATCGTGGCTATTTCCTCAAAAAGTCTATATGTAGAGAACATTAAGTTTAAATAAATTCGACATCATTGCCTCTTCTGCTTTTTGAAGTTCTCGATAGAGGATGGGTGTGGGAGAATAAAAATGGCTTCCAGATCGTCGGGAAAGATTGATGATTTTGGAGAAAAAGAAGGGGGAAAAAAAATAAAATCAATGGTCATCTAAGTCTGGAAAAAAAAGGTCGACGGTTAATGACGCGATCGATCGGTTAGTCGATTTCGGTGACGATGACGTGCCTACTTTTATTCTTTACTCCTTTTTGTGTGTGCGTGTATCTTCAGTCTTCCCAGACAGTTCGATATTTAACTAAAGCTTCGTCTCGAACGAATAAGGGCTCTCTTAAAAATCGATATTTCTGTATAAACCGACCGAGAACAATACCTAAAATAAGAAATGTAAAGACTTCACACATACCTAATGATATGGTTACGAGGACCTCCGATGACTAATAGGGACCGTCTTCGTATTTCTACTAATAGACTTTTGAATATTTAAAATATAAGCTATTTCTTTCCTTATATATGAACACGGAATTTATATTCTCATACTTTTCCTATTTGCACGGAGAACATTCAAAGAAATAAATGACGTTCGAGAAGACTTTATAGTTTCATAAATTACTGTGAAATTGGTATCGATGAAAGTTTTAAAGGAAGACGTTTTGTGAGCGCACACTGCATCCATACTCAGTTACTGAACAATGTTGTCTACTGACTAGTGTCGGTCTGTCTTCTCCTGAGAACGATATACCAGCTAACCTCTGTGGCCAACCTCCTTTCCTCCTACTGAACCTGAGGCGACCGCCGATGTATGGTGCCTTCGTTTCCGACCAAACCTGATCGATAGTATATTGTTGTATGGCAGTATGTCCGAATTTAGTGTGCTGTAAAGTCGTAGATAATCTGTGGTGCTGTATTTCTTGAACGAAAATGGCCTTTGGGCAAATGAGACGAAGTCTTAATGTTTTGTATGGGCAAGTGCGACCAGGACCTGATTTTTGCAAGAGCAACTAAGAACAGGACTTGGTTTTTGTAAGAGTGAGTTCAGGGCTTGATTTCTGTATGAACAAGTAAAACCAGGGTGTCATTTTTGGAAGTGCAAATGATAAAATGGCTTAATTTTTGTATGAACAAGTGAAGCCAGGGCTTGATATTTGTGTGAGCAAGTGAGGCCAGGGCGTGATATTTGTGTGAGTGAGTAAGATGGGGGCCCAAACTTCCAAGCCTCGTTGACCTTAGTTGTATAAAGAGAGAGAAAGAAAGAGAGAGAAAAAGTAAAGGGATATGACAACCATATTTTTATGGGCATCTTTTTATCAGCCACCTCGTTGGGCATTTTGCCTGTTGTGGTGTTGTATTTGTATTTGTATTTGTATTTATATATATTTTTTTTTCTCAAGCCGCCCCCCACCAAGGCCAAAATTCAGGCCTGTGAGCAATCACCACCGACATTTGCTCATCTTTACCTCCTACTTTGCAATGTTAGTAAGGCCTCCACGTTTGGTCTCGCAATTTAGGAAATCCTCGTATACGTTCGAGATGCTCTTCGTATAATGAATAAAAGTGAATAATTTCGGTAATCGTCATTTTTAAAGTCAGGGTGCGCTCACAAATCATAGATCGGTGACTATAACCGTGCACGCGTTTCGTAAACATTCTTGCAGAGAATTATCCCTTCATTTTATTTATTTATTAAACAAACATCACAAACACATACAAGACCGAAAGACAATAAAAAAAACTGCAAAAGACAAAAAGTAAACTACAATCAAACACTATTTTGAACTAAAGGGATATAATAATACAAAGGGATAAGTATACAGAGGTATATGATGCATTCCTCTGAAGAATTTCTAACGAATTTGGTGCATGCATAAAAGTTTGGTGTACATAAAGTGGTTTGTTTTTTAAAACTGTTGTGTGTGTGTGTGTGCGTGCGTGCTTGCGTGTTCAATAAGTGCTGCTCTCTTCTTTCCGAATTCAAAAGTAACCACTCTGCAGGTTATTTTGCCTGTACGTGTGTATTATGAGTAAAATTAAAATGTTGTTTGCTCAGGACATCATTCACAAGAGTCCTCACTTAGCTATCTTTTATCAATAATCTCAATCAACCATCGTTTGGCATCGTCTAAGTTACCCGTCGTTTACTAACTGATTACTCTCAGCCTTACACCATCTTTACTCCATCATACAGCCATCCTTCATCAGCTGCTTTACATAAAAATGATAGAGCAGTTGTTTTACTTATGCATACTTGTGCCAGAGAGAGATGAAAAGAGTTCACCAACCGGCTTTACTTACCCGTCAAGGCCCGTTTACACGAGGCAAGTGCTTTAGTTGGTAACTTAATTTTGAGTTGCCAAGTACGATACAATGTATGCAGATGATAAGGGCCGTTCACACGGCTTTAGTTGGCAAGTGCGCAAGTGGTTTAGTTGGTAAGTGAAATACAAACGGTTCTATTTTTTTCCGATTAAGTAGACCTAGGCGCATGCGCCAGTGGGCGTGACCTGCCGCTCTGGAGGGATCTTCTTGCTCTCTCACGGAGGGGTTTTTTTTTTATCTCAAGCGTGAACCTGTTCATCCTCCGTCGTCTCCTGAAGTTTCGCTAGAATCCGCGGAAATATTGTATGGTGAGGTGGCCAGAGAACACAACGCTCAAGTTTGTTGAAAAATATCTTCACCATGAATGTTTGTTGAACTATAGAAATGAAAATTACCTTAACAAACAAGCTAAAAATTATTCCATGTTGGAAAAATCTATGAAATATTCTGTCGACGTGATGTCAGGAGTTGAAAAAAAATTGAAGATTCAAAAATATATAACAGGTGTGGAGGATTTATGTATTAAAAACTGGAGAGGAGAGAACTTTCGAATAGTTCTCTCGCCCAGAACGAATTTGCTGCCATCTGTTGTAAAAATACATGATCAAATATTTAACATAAAGATATCATCTCTCTAGATTAAATTAAAATATAATAATAATTTCGAAAATTTGTGGAAATAATTTTTATGTTAATGAATTTTTATGTTAATGAATTTTTATTATTTAATTTTTAACCCTTAGAATTTCCTACGAAAGCCAAGAATCTTCTCCCGTATTTTCCGCTTACATAATTCATAATTTATCTCCTCTCCAACTTCGATTAAAATATTATATAATCGATATTTACAACTTAGAGGAGAAATAGAGAAATCTCATATTTCTTCTCAATGACTTACATAAGCTTATAATATGTTGTGTATTCTTTTTTCCCTCTTGGGTAAGTGAAAGTGAATAAATTTATATTCTTCTTTAAAAAAATATCGTATAATGTGGCTCGGATCACATTATTCGTAAGTTCTACCTGATCATCTTCATCCATCGTTACGAAAGCTATGAGCTTTAAAAAAAGCACTTCTCTAAATGCCAGATCTATTATTCTCCCGCGCGTCGCGTCTCTCTTTCTCCGTGAATTTGAGTGGACTGAAATGCGCATGCGCTAACTGCGCTCGCCTCTGTAAAAATTATCCAATGAGAATCTACTTACCACTTACGTGTGGGCACTTTCAAGAAAAATCGGTAAGTTAAAATTAAATTACCAACTAAAGCACTTGCCTCGTGTTTAAGTACCAGATTTACTTGCCATTCAGCTAAGTTACTGCTGCCATCGAGTGCTGTCCATGTAAGTGAAACGAATTTGTGAGGGGGATGGGGGCGGGTCCAGTACATCTTTTTCCACACTCTCTCTCTCTCTGGATATCTTTATGCACAATAATTTCTACTTTACCGTACACCAACTCCGGCCATATATCGCCATACGGCTATTGGTGGGTGGGAAATGAAGGCGTCATCGGTGGTCGCCGGTTGACTCAGATTTGAATCCTCTACGGAATTTCTAACGAATCGGCACATCGCTGGAATGTGTGTTCTGAGTGTATGTGTGGCCCTAACGCATTTATGTTGTCGAGTTGCGCTTGTTTTGTGACCATGATGCCATCTGGCTTCCATTTTCTGAAGTGAAGATGGAAATGCTTGAATTTTCATGTTATGCGAATATCTTGTTGTAGGTCAAATGACCTACATGACCTGCAATGCTTTGTAGCGGAAATTCGTATTTAATTTATTATTTTTACCAAACTTGAGTGTTCATCATGTTAATATCTCTACAATCCCATTCTCAAATTTCGTAGCTTTATGTTATAAAATCACACCCGTCCTTAAATTTTGTATATCAGTGTATATTTGCATATCAGGAAAATGTTAATAGCGCTTTCTGGGATAAGATTTTTTCTTAATTTTTTGTTGGAAAAACAAAATCCTTTGGGGAGCCACGTATGGTGAATCATATTCGCCAGACCGGTATTTCTTGGTACCGTGCTATGTATTTATGACTAATTATTGATGATCTGATACCAATTTATTTCGAAAAAAGGAGTCCCGTGATGGCCGGTGGCCTCTTCGCAATCAGCAAGGACTTCTTCTGGGAACTGGGAGGTTACGACGAAGGACTCGATGTCTGGGGTGGAGAGCAGTACGAGCTGTCGTTCAAGATATGGCAGTGTGGAGGAACGATGGTCGACGTACCCTGTTCAAGGATCGGACACATCTACAGAAAGTTCGCTCCTTTCCCTAATCCAGGAATAGGTGACTTTGTCGGACGGGTGAGTTTCTAAACGCGACATCTCTCTCTAGAATTTTTCTTCGTTCTTTGCATACAGGGTGTAACTAAACTGATGGGTCAGAACTGTAAGGTGGGTAATAGAACTCGCCGAAACAAACAACTTTCAACATACAATGTTGTGCGTTGTTGTTGTTTTACAAAGCAAGCGGCGAGCCGCGTGAGGGCACCTGCGAGAGGACGGTGAAAATTATGAATAAAGTAAAGGCGAGTAATTAAGTATAAAGAATCTTCATTATCGAAAACTTTACAAGAAATGCTCTAAATGAGCGACCACCAGCTGCAATACATCGGCGATGGATAGCAGCTGAATGACGAGTTCTGAGAAAGGTGACGTTTCATCTACTCCAGAGAAAGCGCCCTCTCGCGGCTCGCATGCCCGTTTTCTGACCCCTATTTGTATGGTGAAAGTTCGTTTTAGCGAGTCAGTTCTGACCATCAGTTCAGTTACATCCTGTATAGACTCCATACCGAAAAAACAACATCCAGTGAACGAAACGACGCTCAACGCTCTTCTTGTTTACAGAATTACAAGAGAGTCGCCGAAGTGTGGATGGACGAGTATAAAGAGTACCTATACATGAGGCGTCCGCATTACAGAAACATAGAAGTCGGTAACTTGACAGAACAGAAGCTCCTACGCCAAAAGCTGAACTGCAAGCCGTTCAAGTGGTTCATTGAAAACGTAGCCTTCGACCAGCCGAGAAAATATCCTCCCATTGAACCTCCAGATTATGCCACGGGCGAAGTAAGGTCTCAACTAAGGTCTTGCATTTTGTTAATGACGTGCTTCAATCCATATATATATATATAAGAATAATAAAAGCATTTTCTTTTTTGATTTTTCGGTATTTTTGAATTCAATAGTATTACAGCAGAACGTCTGGGGATCGAACATCTATTTAGGTTTTGGAGGCCAAGGGATGCGCTCAGAAACGTTCTATGTTAAACCAATGTTCAGGTTGCCCCCCCTCCCCCCGATGAGAGCCCTACACATTGGCTACGACTTTTTTCATTGTTTTTGTGAATTCTTCAATTTTTTTCATTCACAATTATTTTTTAAATTTACAATGTTCATATATGTTGTTTTTAATTTCCAGTTTTTGCATAATTAACTTGTTTTCAGTGTTTCATATTTACGCAATGAAACTTTAACAATAAATAAATATATATATATCCCCTTGTGGGTAGGATTGGAATTTTAACACTGGTTTGCAGAGTAATTACAATTGTGACTAACAGATGACAACACAGTCTGGTACGCAAGCCGAAGTGATATCAGTCTGTTAATGTAAAATTACCTCGTTCGTGATTCAAACTCCTGTGAAAGAAATGCAGATTTCAAAATTCAGGGTAAAACCAAAAAAAAAAAAAAAAAATGGAAGCAAAACATTAAAAAGTTAACGAAATCACAGCCCCACATATATACTGCAAAAACAGTTTTCTTCATTAAAATGGGACATCTACCGGTAAATATAAAATTAGAAGAATATGAGCAGTTTATGTACAAAAAAAATTTAAACTTTAATTTTCACATTTGCTACTATAATAAGTAATTAATTTATTTTTTAATATAAAAATATGCGTTTTAATGTTAACTTTTAAACTGTTGATTTAAAAAAAGATTATAGAATTTATTATAAAATATGTTTAAATAAAACGTAAATGTTAAAAGAATGTAAGCTTTCTAAATACTCCACTCTCGCTACTGGTAGTGTAGAGGCGGGCGTGGACTTAGCCGAATGACAGAAATTTAATATCAGATTCTTATTAGCTATTTAATATTGGAATACAACATTACAATAAGTGACGCCACCATCCGATAAATCGTTGTTAGAATATTTTAATCTTCTCAGCGACATTTAAGAGGTATCTCGCCTAACTTGATGCGATTATCAAACACCTCACCTTTTTGTAACCATTTTACGATCAAGGGCGTAATATTGCGTCCAAACGCCAATGGAATAAATTCAAAAAAGTTCTCCGTTTGCTTTCCTCTGTCCTCATCACCACGAAGCTTTGTTGCAATGGCACGAAAAACAGGGAAAAAAAAGAAACAAGGTTTGAAATATACCTTTTTTACCTGTTTTTTGGAGTGTATGGCCTCTTCACTCTGGAGGTGCACACACAGGATGATTCTAAACTCATAGGGACAAACTTTAAGAGGTGATATGTGAGACACCTGAAGAATCATTTTTTTATCATAGAATGCGGTTGAATAGCAAAGGCGGTAGAGGGTGTTTTTTAGAGAGTGTTCAACAGCACTTCGCCAAAAGCAAATATCACATTTTTCTGACGGATTGGCTGTAATAAGTGCAATCAACCATTCCAGGGTGCAGGCTATTGTAATGTGGTAGGCTTTCTCATGTTACAACCTGGATAACGCAAATTCTACCACATGTCTTTGTAACATTGTTTGGCACTGCATAACCTTGTAGTGGCGCTCTCGGCAAGAGAGCGCAGGTGTTGGCGCTCCTACTAGCATCTATCTGTCAACACATAGTTTTGGCGTGCACGCCTTTTCTTTATATCTCTTTCGCTGTTCGAGAGAGAACACTTTCGTTTCTGGCGGATTCAAGATGTTATTTTACACGTGTTCGTGTGTACTCGTTTCTTTTCATGCGTGTAACGTACCACGTGTCTCTTCAAATTAATAAACTTCATATTTAGCCGTTCTCTGGAATTTTAGTAATCATCGTGAGTCAGATTTACGTTATCTATGGATGAGTCGCTGCTTAAATTTAAGTGCCAGCACATCACTTTCTACGCCAGTGATACAACCATAACCTTGATGGCCCTGGCATTAATAAAAAACAAACTCCAATCCGAAGGTGCATATGCACGCTCGAATGGTCGATAGCTGATATCTCAGCAAATCTGTAGGAAAAATATGATATTGGTTTTTGGTGAAGCGCTGTTGTGCACTTCCTATAAACGCCTTCTCCCGCCTTTGCTATTGCGATTTGATCGCACATTTTATGATCAAAAATGCTTGTTTAGGAGTCTTCTATCACCTCTTAAAGTTTGCCTCATGAATTAAGAATACAAATACAACGCCACAACATGCAAAATGCCCAACGAGGTGGCCGAGAACCCTGTATGTGTACCTCATCGTTTTCGGTTTTAAATGATTCTTAATGATTCTCTTTCAAAGTTAAGACCCGAGATGCACGTATGTGTACCTAACTCTAATGGTCCTAATGAAGATATCGATCCAAATACAATAAATTTTATTCAATTGTTTTTTCTTTTTAAATGTAATTTTGATGCACAATAAACACAGATCAATCGGAAATCAAATTAATGGTTAGTTTTAGCTCAGGTCTGCAGAGGATAGGAATATGCGTATAGTCATCATCATCAACAATTTTTCAATCCACTGCTGGATGTGAAGGGTCTCCTATATATATTTTTTTTCACTTTACTCTGTCTTATGCTTTAGCCATTCAAATGACTCCAACCACTTTCCTGATCTCGTCGATCCATCTTGCGTGGGGACGCCGTCTCGTACGTTTAGCCCCACGAGGGCACCAATCCAGAATACGTGTGGTCCATCTGTTGTCCTGTCTTCTTGCAATATGTCCAGCCCATTATTCGTATAGTATAAATGTATAAATAATGGAGGAAAAAAAAGACAAGTACTTTTTTTTCTTGGAATATGGTTCTCGTAATTGATGCGGAGGGAAGGGGAGTACTATCAGCTGCACAAAATTGGAAAAATGTTTTCTTCTAGAGATAAGATGGGGCATTTCGCAAAGGATTTAGTGATTTCCGCTGTGTCATTTATTATTTGGATCAGTGAAAATTTATGAAACCAAGAAGAGGGTTAATATTGCCTTCGTTCTAATCCTAACACAGTAAAAACCACATTTTTCCCCCTATGATTCTGCGTATTGATCTCTGCAACAAATCAACGAAAGCTATCTCTCAGATGTGACAAGGTAGAGTAGCAGAATACATCACTTATTGGTGAACTTGTATATCAATAATTGTGATATAATGAATGGTGAGCGTTTCTGAAGTGTCTGTCATTCAAATTTGGCGTCATTTCGACCAGCAAAACATCCTCCACAATCAAGATCTGACTTGAAGAAGTGTTATATTGATGATCCTGAATATTCGTGCATTGCATATGACGTATATTTTCACGATTAAAATAATATGACTCTTTTGTCCTCTTGAACTCACAGATACGCAGTGGGGACAGTGACTTGTGCATCGATACGAAGTTCAGGGGCCAGAATGAAAAGTTTGGTTTGGATACCTGTACAAAAGACGTCGCAAAACAAAATTGTGAGCAGGTGAGTCACACAATGTTCCACGTGTTTGATCCAAAGCTGGCATACGTACTTCAGTGTCTTGCGATGCTTGAATCAATCCTTACATGGCTAAAATAGCTAAAAAATTTGGCTTCTTCATGTAGTTATAAAATAAGAGATATTTTTTTGTTTCCGACTGTTTTATACCTAGTATTTATACTTTCACGTTCCTTGGAAGTTATGCATTTTCTGTACTAGCATTAGCGTATGACCTATTTATTCTTGCCTGGTTTTTCATATGCAGAAGTTTGTTCTGTCATGGCACAAAGACATCCGTCCTGCTAAGCGAAGTGTATGCTTCGACGTTTCAAGTTCCGAGTTCCATGCTCCGATAGTACTTTGGAACTGCCACGGAATGCAAGGGAACCAGCTTTGGAAATACGACTTGGTATGATTCTTTTTCGACATCTACTCTCATTGGTATAGTATATGGGGTGCACCGGGAAGTCTCTATATATCTTGGAATATCTCGTGAATTGTTGATCCTAGATACATACTACCAGTTAGAAAAAGTATCCAAAGAACGTGCACGCCTCAAATGCGTCATTCATATTGCAAGGGTTTGAATAGTTATTGAAATTTAAAAAAAAATTATTTATTCCGTCACCCTGTGCTAAGAAACCCAACTAAAACGTTGTTGCCCTGTCACTCCTGAGCCCAAAAGAAAATCATGTTTTAAAGCTCAATATTCGTTGGAAATAAGGAAAAAAACACAGCGTGTGAAACGTAGAAACAGTTTGTCGTAAGTTTATGTGAATCTTCTCACGTTTATAATTACTTAATTCACAGCGAATATTGCACTTTGAAACATGGATTTTTTTTGGGGGTGGGGCAAACAAACAAAGACAGGTCAACAAGTTTCTAATTTGGGTTTGTAGGACTGGATTACCACCAAAAAGTTGATTTTATTTTACTTTACAACCCCTTGCAGTGTTAATAACGTACATATCTGAGGCCTATACTCGTTATTTGAATACTTTTTCCAATTTGAAGTATGATTCTTGGATCAACGTTTCGCGAGTTATCCAGGATAACTCTTAACTGGATTGGTGAGGTAATTTTGACCCGACGCATTTTTCATCTTGCTGCCCCTTGAGAAAGAAATGCATCTGGACCATCTTATTTTTAGTACCTTTCAAGCTGTTTGTTTAAAAGTGTTTGACAAATTTATGATGATTTCCTACTTTTTCTTCACTTTATATAATGTTTCCGTGGGGTCAAAATTATCCCACCACACTACTTGAGTATGTCATTTTTGTGTAACGGCAGAGTTCAGATCGAAATGGCGTATCGGAAAAGTGCTAATTTTCTCGTCAATGAGAATTCCCAAATCGGTCACCCTAAACTGCATCTGGAATAGTGACACCATTTAACTCGTGAGAGAACCGTTGTCTGTTCGAACCAAAATGAGCGACCATGCACCTGTCAACGCTAAACTTTTTGTTACATTCATTTGCCCATGCTGCAATCCTGTTTAAGTTGGTCTGGAGAAACTCCCTATCGCTTTGATTCCCGATTACCCCTATTAGCGTCACGTAATCTGCGAATTTGCGAAGAATCCCATCGATACCCTGATCGAGTTCATCGATAGAAAGTGAAAAGGTATAGGGCCAAGGGCACTTCCTTGGGGAACTCCATTAGTGACGCCTGTCCAATCAGAGAATTCCCCATTCATCAGAAATTACACTTAGAATAAGATTAATTTTGGTGCTTGTGAAAATATAATAAATATTATTTTGATTTGTAAATTTTATTTTGAAATTAAATGCATTGTAATTATGCTCACATTTCTTAATCATGAAAATTGCTTTCAAAAAATTTTCTTTCGAATGTTTGTTTTAATAAAAGACCATTTTTGGAAAAATAAAGAGAAATTTGAAAAAAAAAATTTAATGAATTAATTGATAGACGAATGTAAAAACACCCATTGCTTTTATGAAAATTTCTTTTGTCGATTTTTAAAATGCATTAATACTTCCTGGGGTCTCAAAATGACCCCACGACGCCAGCTACGCACAGAATTTTCACAACTCCAGTTATGGGATAAAGATACTTCCTTATGCACCCTGTATACAGACAGGGTGAACGTGGCATTTTCTACTAAACGAGTGATGGGCGAGCCCAAATGGTACATGAAGCACCCTACCAACCTTGTCCTATCTCGAACCGTTTTGAAGCTATAGTTAGTGATCGAATAAGGAAAAAAAATGCGTCAAGTCTGAAAAAACCCAAATTTGTGCAGTTCCTGGAAGATCTATACGCAAAATAAGAAATAAGCACATGTTGAAAGAGAACAGAAAATGTTCTATAGGGTAACACTAATTCCACCGAAAAATATCTGGGTATAATGGGGAGCTAACGATTAGCACAGTTCAAAATCGAATTTTCTCTAAAATGTTTAATCCACACCAATTCCACAAAAACCGTTCTAGCTACAGCCGGCCAAATTTACCGTAAACTCGTGGATTCCACCAGCTTCCAGAAAGAGTTTACAATAAATCATATCGGTATTCCGGTGCTCAGAAGTTACTTAGCATTTTATTTGCAACACTTCACTGAAACCAGCGTTTGTCGAAGTAGATATTCCACGGAAATCCAGAATTGGCTGTGCTAGATTTTGACAATTTCACTTTGGAGAAAAAGTCTTTTAAGGTGTGACACTTACTTTTATCTACAGGATATTCGTATTTAATGGCGCGCTACATGCCCTGAGAGATCGGTGAAGTGATAAATCGAATTGTCGCCAAAACCTACTATAATTACTTCGACGAAAGCAGATTTCAGTTCAGCATTTGGTCATTTCTGTCACACCGCTGCGTTTTCTGCACACGAGGACAAATTAGACCGGGACTTACAATATAGTGCCGATTCCGAACGGCAGGCTTATTTTTATACTCAGCGAGAGAGATTGGTGTGCTAACCCCTCAATGTGGGACTCTCTGCGGTAGCAATATTTTCTGTGGTCGTGTCGCCGTTTCTGTTGTACAGTGTCAGGAAAGTTTTCTAACAAGGTCAAACCGAGTATCGAACTCGCGACCCATCTAAACATCCACTGGTTCTTTAGTCGAGTGTCTTATCGACCTGGGCTACAGCGCCACGCAGATTTCAGTGATGTATTGCAAATAAAAGGCTCCAACAAACTTGAACGTGATTGCTGATGTGGTTTGCTGTAAGCTTTTTTGAAAGCTGGTGGAATGGACAAGTTTTTAGTAAATTTGACCAATTATAGCTAGACGGGTGTTTGCGGAATCGGCGATGAAAACTTTTGGTGACAATTCCATTTTGAACTTCGCCAAACTTTCAGCACTTGTAGCTGGCCATTATATCCAGATATTTCGTTGAAATTAGTGAGACTTTTTGTAGAATTTTTTCTGCTCTTTCCAAATATATGCTTATTTTGCACGTACATCTTTCAGAAATTTCAAAAATTTGGGTTTTTTAGACTTGCCACTTTGTTTTCCATAATCGATTGTCCACCATAACTCGAAACCGGTTCGAGATATGGCAGGATTGGTAGGGTGTTTCATGTTCTACTTGAACTCGTTTATCACCCACATTCGTTTGGCCGAACAGGTCACGTTTACTTTGCATAATGATAAACTCTTTTATGACAATACAACTCACAACTGCATGTTTTTTCCCCTCCGCTTTAGGGAAACCAGCATTTAGTTCATCCGATTACGGGTAACTGCCTGGACTGCGACAGAGAGAAACGCTTCATCTTCATGAGCCCCTGCAACCCACAGAGAAAGACTCAGATATGGCGTTTCGAGACTCTAAACATAACGGCGCTTATGAACTGGTGATGAACATTCATTTCATGATGTGGTTATTGTTCATGAATTTATTCGCGTGGAATAGTCCTACCTGCGCGTGACTGGCGGGGGGACGTGATGTAAAATGACTCGAAGCGGTAAACTTACGGACAAAATGCATGGATGCCTGACATTTTGAGGGTTTTTTTCGGACTAAGTTTGGAATAAAAAATGATCTCATATATATATGTATTTGTGTGGACAGAGAAGATTTTCAATTACCGGTAATCTTAAGATCCACACGCACACATTTGGTTCGATCGACGAATCGGTAAAAGCCTTGGACTCAGAAACAGCAGGGTACTGATGAGGTGTTTAGTCATATGATTGGATCTTTCATGGGTTTAAGGTCCTGAGAATTTTTATCTTTAGAGTGCCGATTATCATTGGTTTGCTTGAACACAGTATAATAATGTCTATATCATGTGGAAAGTGCTGGTGATGATTCTAAACTCGCGAAAGTTTTCCGACTTAATCATCAGGAGCATAGAGGTCATACTGCCCGAGGTGCATCTCAATGACTTTAAAATTCACTTGATAGCCTACGTTCTTTTTGTTTTCTGTGACAAATGACCAAATTCTCCAATGCTATATTCGTCTTCAAGGGTTCCCCATTTTTCTTACCTGCGTGGACCTAACGTTTCTGTGTTCGATAAGGCAATTTGCGATATGCAGCAATGGAGTATTTAGGGATTCGGCGGGTTATGGAGGCATAGGCCATAACTGAAGCCTAATACAGACAGATTTTGAGTGGGATTCTGTTTGGGAAATCCCATGGATCCACAACTCGAATGCCACTTTGATGCAGAATAGCACGCCCTATTAATTTATGTCGCCAAGAATGACGATGCTTTGGTTATTTTGCCAAGATTAATAATGTTCTAGTTTATCTGGCCAAGAATAATAATACATTGGTTTCTTCACCACGAAAGATGGTCTTTAGTTATTTGGCTGCAAATGGTGATTTATTTCATTGAGGAATAACCAAATTTTATATATTTATAATATTTATGAATATATATTTAATTAGATCATTATATATTTAAATATATTTTCTTTTGGATATGAATGTCGATTCCTTGGTTGTTTGGTTAAAAACGTGATTTTTTTGGTTGTTTGGCTAAGAATGATGATGATGATCCATTGGTTAATTAGCCGAGAATGGCTTTTTGGCAAAGAATGATAATTCTTTGGTTATTTATACAAGGATGATAATACTTTGGTTAATAGACCAAGAAGGCTATGCTTATTTTTCCACAGTTGATGATGTTTTGGTTATTTTGTAGAAGTTATGATTCTCCGGTTATTTTGCAAGAATTAGGATATTCCGGTTGTTTTGAAAAGAATGATGGTGATGCATCCGAAATTAGTCAAGAATGATGATGCTTTGGTTATTTGGCAAAGAATGATAATCATTTGAGTTATTCAGACAAAAATGAAAATTCTTTGGTTATATTCCCACAAAAATCAGAATTGTTTAGTTATTTAGACAAAAATGATATTTTTGGTTTTTTTTTTTTGACGAAGAATGAGAAACTTCAGTTAATTTGGCCAAGAATGATGATGTTCGAGTAATTGGTCACGAATGATGATACTTTGCTTAATTAATCATTCATACTTTAGTTAGTTTGAAACGAGTTACGTTGGTTATCAGGTAAAGAATGATGATAATTCGGCTGTTGGCCGAAATGTGATCAAAGATTATGACGCTACGGCTATCGGCCAAAATCGGGCCAAGAATCGTGATGCTTTGTTTATTTGTTCACGAAATTATGCATTGGTTATTTTGCCATTATTGATAACGTTCTATTTTATTTGGCCAACAACGGCCCGGAAATAACCTTAGTTATTTGGCCAATAATGATGTCAGAGAGTGGCTGCATAAGTTTGCAATTTCCACCTACTAAACCCCAACACATTTGTAAGTATATCGTATCGAAACCATCGAACAAATCCAATAACAAGTTCAACCAGAAAAGAATCCCTGCTCTTAATACTCACAATATAATCGCTACGGAATTTCATTTCCCCGCCACAAATGCCGAATTCGCGACAATATTTTGTTTTAAATATTTAATAATACAAAATAGCATTCAACTCTTCGTATCGACTTTATTTCAAATAATTTTGAATAACGACGGATATAATCACATACGGAATTATCC
Organism: Pholcus phalangioides; assembly: GCF_987345545.1. Lineage (NCBI taxonomy): Eukaryota > Metazoa > Arthropoda > Arachnida > Araneae > Pholcidae > Pholcus > Pholcus phalangioides. The sequence goes on along the minus strand of NW_028301615.1, from coordinate 23,531,298 downwards.
AGATCAATATTCAAATGTGCAGGTGTTTTAGGGGGGTAAAATGAGGTAATTGATTAATAATAGTGAGGGGGAAGAATATAATTATATATTTTTAATAATTCAATAAACGGATATTTTGTAAATGAGTGTGTGTTTCTAAATGCGACGACGACGACGAAGAAGAAAATTTTCTCTCCCAAATGTGATGTGCCTTAATTTATTTCAATTTATAATTTTTAATAATAAGGGAATACGATGGAAAAAAAAAAGCAACAGAAATCGTTTTTTTTAAATATATTTCTGTGGAAATTCTTCACGAAACGGGAAAGAATTTTTCCTTTTTTTTTGGTTAATTGTTTTAGTTTTTTTTTTCCAAGAATTTTATGATTTTTAATGGAATTTTAGTTATTTTTTTTTGTGAAATTGGATGGAAAAGATTTTTTTTTTATTAAATATATAGAGTGATTGTTTTTTTTATTCCCTGGTACATGTAGATGCTAGATGGACGATGAATGCGGTTGTTTTCCTTTTTGTACAAAAAAAAACATGAATAAAGTGTCTGTTATGTATGAGTCTGTGCGTATTGATTCATTCATTCATGGAGAATTCGTGATTTTATGGACGGCTGACTCTAATACCCGGGGCTGCCTTGGTCCCCCCTCCGTATACTGGAAGCATTTAAGAAGTGACAAACCCATTGTGTAAAGGCATATAAATATCTAAAGCGAATATTGTGTTTGGGGACCACGGACATTTGAATAAATGTTCCAAAAGGCATCGTTGAGGCTTACAAATCATTCTTACCCGACGTGGGCTGTTCAAATATTACGTCATCACCAATGGGAGGAGAGGGTTTCCGATTTTCTGACTTTTGATGACAAGGGGAGTTTGGATAATGCTTACGTCATCAACCACCCTTTATGAAAATATGAAATATTTTTTTAATGGAATCTTAGTCGTGCGCCAAAAACGAGAAAAACCTTTCGATAGTTTGTGGGCACTTAACAACCCTCTCCCCCCACTGCTAAGTGCCATACAGAGCCACTTTAGTTATCACTAAATATTTCGCGGATCCAACTGCTCTGGAGATGTGTCCGGGTCGCTTAAGTGCTCTGGAACTGTGCCAGCATCACTCAAGTGATCCGTAATTATATGCCGCGGATCGCTTAAATAATCTGTGAATGTGCCGCGGGTAATTTGAGTGATGTAGAACCGCACTGGGGGCCACTTAAGTGCTCTAAAACGACGTCACATGTCACTCAAGGGATGTCTAAATGTGTCACGGATCGCTTAAGTGTTCTGTAACTGTGTCTCTGGTCATTTAAGCGATCTGGAAATGTTCCACGGGCTGCGTAAATGTTATGGAATTGTACCACGGGACACTTAAGCGATCTGTAAATGTGCCGCTTAGTTCATTTTCACAAAATTATGTTTGAGGAGGGCCGGTCGCATCAGGTCGCATAACCCCCAGGGCCATATTTGGTCAGCGGGCCAAGGGCGTTTATGCGATTTATCATTATATGGCTTAGAGGGTGGTTCGCAATGAATTTATTAAAATAAATTTTTTGAGCTCAAAGCCTTCAAATAGCATTGAAATTAACAGAAATTGATTATAATAACATAAATAAAGGTATTTTCTTCGGAAATTTCAATTTAAAAAGCCCCCCATGTACGCGTGTGATCCCACCACTATGCGTTAGAATTCAGAGGGGCAGAGCTGATGAAATTTTGCTGACAAGGGGGGAGGGGGGTCAGAGTTTTGCTGACTTTCGCTGACAAGGAGGGGTGGGGGTCAAAAATGGCTAAAAATTGCTTACGTAATACTTGAACGGCCCCACGGCAGTTTTTGGGGCAATTTCATGTATTTGCTCAGCTCTGAAAACCTTTTAAAGCAGCATATCATTCAGGTCGCACCTAGTTTCGTACATATGCAGAATTTGGCGAAAATCGGTCTAAAATTATAGATTTTTTTATGGAGAACATACACAACACACATAGACCAGAGACGGAAAATCAATCTTCGGGTTACTGCCGAACCTGAAGATGGCCAGCTTTTGAAATGGCCGACCCCTAATCATCGAGCCTAATATTTAAGGTAATCGCCACGTTGGCGTGTTTTTTTGTGATAAGTATGACTATTTTTAATTAGTCGTATATATATATATATATATATATCTAACCATAATAATTATAATTAGGTCTGGCAACCCGAAAGATCAAAAGAATCTGAATATAGATATCTTAGTGATCGAATTAATAGGGATTTATAAATACAGGGCGTTCTGTTAATGAAACGGCAAACTAAGAGGGTTGTTAGTAGACATCAAGAGGAACAAAACTTTCGATGGGGGAATGGTGTCGCAAACCACGTTGAAAGGGTGGAAATCGCGAAAAACGCACGCAGGCTTCGATGTCATGCTGGAACGACAAAAAGTACAATAATAACTACAAAAATATTTGTTTGATTAATTGTTACAAGAGTTGTTGGAAGTGGCGTCAGAGAAGTCTACAACGACGTAAAAACGATTCCCGGACATGCCCAAATATACCAAAAAAAGGTAGTATCCATAGACTGAAGATATACTATAGTATTACCTATATTATTATTACTCTAATATCTGTATATATAAAATTGATTTTCTGTCAGTCTGTGTGTGTATGTTCTCTATACAAATCTACAATTTTAGATCGATCGTCGCCAAATTTTGCATATATTCCAAATGGGACCCGACTTGAACGATAGGCTACTTTAAAATTTCGCCAGACCAGGGCCAATGTCCCAAATGGGCAAAAAACTGTCTGGCAACAATGGTTTTTGGGCCTCAACAATCACTTTGTGAACGTTTACTTTGGTTACCGTGGCTCCCTAGCGATGAGTTTCAGACGTGTTTATGTCTTTACAATGGTTTGTCACTTCTTTAATGCTGCCAGTTATGTATAATAGTTTATGCCTTTATAATGGTTTGCCACATTTTCAATACTCTCAGTAATGAGGCTTTTTGAATAGACGCTATAATCATCACCATCATCGCTTTGAGTGTCAGGAAAAGGGTGATCCTCATAGAAATCAGTATTAAAATAAATACGGAAATTTAGTGGGGGAGGGGGTTTCCTGCCACATCAATAATTTTAAAAATTAAATTGAATTCTCGATTTTTGAAATATTGAATTTGCTTGGAGATACGAAGCCCAGAAAATTAAGTATGAAGTAATTAGCTGGACCTACTTTTTAGTTGGATATTCATGCAATAACATTGATTTCAACTTTTTATTTATATTTTCTCAAGCATGAAAATTAATGTCTCCGTATTGTCTTTTGATATTCAACTGCATAAATTCATATGATTTAGAATGTTTTTAAAATTAGTTATGGGCCCCGTAAAGTGCATCGAAAAAATTCCACAGCTTTAATTAAGCATTTTTGGAAGCTCAAACAGGCAGAGATGGATAACTTGAAGTTCAGGGGGAGGGACTCGAAATACCTAGCACCCATTAAAAAAAAAGGGGGAGGGGACTATTCATTTCTATGTTTCTTTAAATTTAGATTTGTTTATTTCATGAGTCGCCATATTGGTTATCTTTAGACACGGTTTGCACGTCCCTCAAAGAAAGAGGGAGATATCACGTGGTTCATAAAGCCTCATTGAAGAAAACCCGGGCAACGCCGGGTATTACAGCTAGTATACTATATTATTATTACTCTGTGGTAGTATCCGATTCGGACGCTCGGAATCTTCGCGTTCAATGCATTTTCATCATTAACAATCCCTGAACGTAATGATTTTTGCCAGAGTAGCAGATCTGGTTCTGCCATTCACACGTCACTGTTCATAACCATGTATTTTGCATTATGTTTTTAAATAAAAATCATTTTCCCAATTTTTCACCTCTAAACTTGTCATTTCCTCAAGCTTGGTAGTTGCCCTCTCTTTGTTTCTTACTTTAATTCTGGCTCGGCCTGAAGTTGTGTCCGGAGTAAAAGGTTACGGAATATTTTCCAGGAGTTTGGGGAGAACAGTTTCAGCAGTGATGGTAGCCACTGTTTGGCCATAGGTGCATCTGTGGGGATCTGCATCACGAGAACATGGGTTTGAGTCCCAACGGTGGCAGAATGGTGGTTTTCTAAAGTTGGTTTTCTGCCGTTTTCCAGCTTTAGGCGCAAATGTGAATCGATCTGCCCATTGAAAAGTCCCTCAACAAATCTTAAAACTATGGCCGCAACCAAAAGCAAAAATTACGTCCCCGCCTACACCTGTACGGATATTCAAACTCATCAGATATTCAAACATATATTCACTTCATCCACACTTTGAAATACAGACGGCAGCGCTATTTTCATACGCACTCAGACGGTTAAGTATATCAAGTATCAGAACGTATACAAACTTTTGGCATAACTCAAATCTGAAAGCGGATCAACTAGTAGTTAATTGCGCCCAACGACGGGAGACCGGAGTTGTGGTCTGTTGGAAAGAAGGACCGATGGTTTTACTTCGTATTTTATTTTGTTAAAAAAACGTGTTAAAAGTTCTAGTGCAAAACCTATATGATGTTCAGCAACATTAGAATTCAGCTTGAGAAACAATTAACGAGATTTCAGAAACTACAGTCTTAATTTACGCGCGTGCGCAACAAGCCTTCTTCAAATATTGCGGCATCTGGTAATTTTTATCGAATTAAAAAAAAAAAACAATTGCGCAAATTAGTTTCTTCAAATATTTCTAAAGAAGAAACAAAATATAATAACAGTTTTTTTAAACATGCTTCTCATAAAATTAAGGTTGATTCTAGAACATACCAAAAGACAATTATTCAGCATACGATGCGCATGGGTTTTCATTTGAATCTGGTGAGAGAATTTTAATTAAAAAGGTAAATTGATAAATTTTTGTTTATATTTAACTGAATAGGATAAGAAACACTGACTGAAAAAGAAGAGATGAAATAACGGGAGAATTATAAGGTCATATTTTTGAATTTTGAGGTCATATTTTCACGTTTATTATGTCAAAAATTTTAGTCCTACTGATGACAAATTTGTGAAATCACCACCCACTTCTCTTCCGCTATTTTCTCTTAAGGCGAGTATAAAGTCCGAATTAAAGTTCACTTTTTGCTACAAGGAATTCAGAAATGTGGAAACACAAAATAGCAGAAGAAAAACGAAGTTCGTAAAATATAGAGTTAATAGAAAAGAGGCGTTCGTAAAATAGAGCGCATTTTAACATTAGCTCTATGGCACAGAGAAACGGTTCGTAAAAAAGAGCGATTTCTTAAATTGGAGGTTCGTAAAATGGAGCGTCGACTGTATTAATCACCCACTGGGTCTTTTCAGACCTTTAAAAATAAAATAACACGAATATAGGATCCCAAAAAATATAAATTTCTAGCATAACATACTCACACAAATCTAACCACCTCCGTGTTAGAGAATCTAGAATATCTCTAGAAATGTTTCTTTATTTTCAAGCCCACTGTTAGGTTTCGTTCTTATTCATAAACCGGATGAAAAAACGCCTCAGTGTTCCTTACATTAATAAAACACAACGTGCTGTTTCCTAAAATAAACTCGAAACAAGATGGAAAAAGTAATAAATGCAAGTTTTTCTTTGTTTTCTCCGGAAAACCAAATTTTTTTTTCCCCTTGTTTCATTTTATGGAGATTTCTGTGATGATTTTTTCAAAAACGTAAACGAATTGTTTTTGTTGTTGTTGTTGTTGTTGTTGCATGCTTCGTGCTCACAATCAATATGAGTTTTTGATTGAATTTTTATCTCGTGATGATGGGAAAATTCTGTTGTTGTGTGTGTTGGTTTTTTTTTTTTTTTTTACAAATTTACATAAATTTATTTTGATTAATAATTCTTAGTCACGAGTTGAGAATATTATTCAAATTTTTCTCTCTCATGGCTGAAATATTGGATCGATACTTTATATTCGTAAAATATGGAATAGAAAAACGTTCGTTTCTTGTTGAGATATAGATAATGGTGGAGTTTAGGATTTTTGATCGAATTTTTCTACTCATCCTGAGATTACTCAAACAGGTTGCTCACAAACACAATTGAGGGGGCGGCTTATTTTCCAAGTTGAACATTGAAGTAAAAACACTGTAAGAGTGAAATTTTCTACTTGCGTAAAGCAAGTGAAAAAGTTTGCGGAGATTTTTAACAGCTGGCTGAAGCGAAAATGAGAAAATTCAATTGCCTTTGTGGGGAATAGAACCCACGTCCTAATAGTTGCAACGTAAGCGGCATAGACCACTAGACTATATAAAGGCAACGAATCTCAGTCTTTCCTTAGAGCTTTCGTTTTTACAATTGCGAATTTATTTGAATCTGACCCTCTTTGCAGATCCTTTTTTTTCTTTCAAACCGAGCACAACTCAGGTCTATCACCATCTATGAGCGATATACTACCTAGTGAGAAGGTTGTGCCGCATGTGTAATCAGGGCTGGACTTGGGCAGGTGCGAAGGGTGCAGTCGCACCGGGCCGTTAGTTTTAGGGGCCGCAAAACGAATTAAAAATACTTTGCTTACAATGAGAAAAATACGTTGATTGCATTGTTACATTTTGACTTCTTATAAATCTTATAAGCAATATCTTAAGATTCTGTCTTAAGATTCTGTCCAAGACAAGGGACCCTCGAGATCTAGGATTTTGACATACCTCCCTCCCGAACCCACGGCCTGCATCTCATAAGTTCGCGCCTTAAGCAAGTACTATTTTTTAATGGGAGGGGGCGGCTCTTGTAGTTTTCTTTGAGGCAGAAGCGTGGGGAGGGATTTGCTTGTAATGCAAAAAGCATCAAAATTCTGCGTCCTGTAAATTTTTGGGCACGTGCCCCATTTGCTCAGGGGCGCCGGACAAGAAAGATCTCTGAATTCTCACTCTAACGACGTACTTATTTAAATCTACGAGGGAGGGGTTCCAGTGCGGCAAAATGCGTGCTTGTCACAGCTGAAAGCGTATTTAGTTGTAACTCTGGGCAGAGAATCCGTCATCTAGCCTTGACAGCCCTTTCATTGTGATGTACTGTGCATAGATGTTGTAGAGATGGCGCCCGAATTTTGCAGCAGAATGGGTCCGATGCCCATGCTATTCTCTGGCATAGGGGGAGGTTTGGCATATAACCTGGAGGCGGAGTCTTATTTCAGCCTCAAGGATCTTAAAAAATGATTTCGGAGGGCCGCAAAGCAGCTGTTTTCGCACCGGGCCGCAAAATGGTTAAGCCTGCCCCTGAGTGTAACTGTACCTAACAGTCTGAGTACGTATGTAGTGTTGTGTTTGATTTTTCAGTGCCGCCGTCTATATTTCAGAAGTGAAGTGAGCGATGTGTTATGATTGTATTATGTGTGTATTAAAGGGGGAAGATCGGCTCGCATTCGCGCCTTGAAGTTGGGAACTACAGAAAACCAACTTCAGCCGACCACCGATGTGACGACGGTGAGGTTCGAACCCTGGACCTCGCAATGCGAGTCCGTCACCATGACCTCGCTACCACCACAGCGGCGCTTCATTGCAGCTGCTTTGACTTAATGCACGGATGTGAGAGAGAGCTAGGCGCTGTGGTGGTGCACATCAGTTGCCGAGATCGGAAGAAAATATTCTTTTCAAAAACGGGTGACTTTTTCAGAAAGTGTTTAGGGATTACAACACGATACTGACGTAACATAAATAGCATTTCCATCTTTACTTCAGAATATGGAAGACACACAAACGATAAACAAACGCAGCTCGACAACATAAACACATTAGGTTACATTCACTCAGAACACACATTTCGACATATGCCGGTTCGTTAAAAATCCCGTAGCGGAAGGTGTACGAGGTGCATGTCCGGTTAAGTAGTAGTGGGCACAATTTAGGGCTTTCCACTGCGGCAATTATAAAGTAGACCAGGAAAGTTTCGAGAGGCCCCTACGTTGGGATTCGAATTTTTAAGGGATTTTTTTTCTACCGTGTTGAAAAGTGATCACTGGTTACGACGACAATCACAATTTCTGAGATGCGTTTTTGCATGGAGTCAATGCCAATTGGTAAACCCTAAATGATCTTTACACAGCAAGTGTACGATCGACCTCATTGGGTCAGCGTGTAAGGAAAGAATCCCTCACAAAGAAAAACGTAGTTTTTTTGGTTTTCTGTGAAGGCAATGTCTTTCGTCCGTTTACGTACAAGAAATAAGAAAGAACGATGCCCCGGAATAAAAGAGATTATCTGAGTTGGATAAAATGGAGGGGAAAAAAAGGAGTACAATCTCAGGAAGTTTATAGTCAGTACCTCGTACTCCTAATCTCCTAAGAACGAGGAACGGAATGGCTAGTGGACCGGAATTTCTCCATTACGTGCCAAGCTCTAGATTCCTATCCCTCCGAAAAAAGAGATCAACCGAAGAAACTATACCGTATATACCTCCATTATTTTATACCATTTATTTTAACAACGATAGAAATCAAAAATAACATTGATATAAGTCGATTCCCGTTTTAATGAATACCGTTATAGCGGAAGAATCTCGTTGTAACGAAAACTTTCCTAATCCCCCTTCCAGATAAGTTCACATAAAAACAATATAAAAACCCGGAATTTCGTTATAACGATTGATTTTTCCGTTTTCTTGGAGTTCGTTATAACGGGGTTCGACTGTAGCAAGCATAAGCGAAATTAATAATTTTTGTGCAATTATTACAATTTATTTTTCTAGCGAACGTTCGATAAAATGATTAAAGCATTTCCAATTAAGTTATTACAAATGCCGTAGACGTGGATTTCTTTTTTATGAATTAATTGAAAGTCACGTAATGTTTAATTTAATAAAGTTTATGGAAATTTTCTTCCGAATTTAAATTTTCGATGTAGCGCGGAACGGAATTTCAATCATCACTGGGTAAATATTGTAAAGTATTGTTATTATATTACCGTCGAATTCTTGTACTCCCTCGGGCGAATTCGATTGGATTAATTCAATTTGTATGTTCCGTGTTTGAGGACTTGGAATTTTGGTTAATGCTATGCAATAGGAGTTGGGAAAAAAATTGTGATTTCGAAACGTTAAAAGTCGGAATTTGCATTTATAGTCGATTTAAAAAATAAAATGTAATTACTGTATGAACTTTGTAATGATGAAATTTCACTGAATGTTTTTACGATTAACAAAATGATGGTTTCAATTTGAACCTGAGGAGAGGATGGTCCTTATATATTTTGTATTCACTGTTTCAGCCTGGGTTACAAACACCTTTGAAACTTAGCCTCATGAATAGCATTAATCCATAGGCGGAGATAGACTTGGAAGTCTTGGGGGGGGGGGCAAGATGATGATGATGACAATTCATATATGCATATATACATTAGATCAGTCGATTCCACCTTTGACGCTGGGGGGGGGGGGTCAATGCCCCCAGGTCCCCTTCGTATCTCCACCCATGCATTAATCACAATTCATTTTAGCTTGTTTAAACATTTAGTAGGCCTACTCATTATCGTCGTTCAATCTGTAATTCCACATTGGAAATGTTATGCCATGCACTGTATTTTAATGCTTTGTGAGAGGTTTTTGCACACGATAAAGCATGTTTCAGTGCAGGAATATCGATAATTTTAGCAATAATTGGCAACTTTGCATATGTTTTTGGCATCATATTTGATTTATCGCATTTCTGATCCCTATTTTTCGAAAAGAAATATTTTCGGTCTATTTTCTTCCTGAAAACTTTCGCGGCACGGATGGAACCCTTTTGTCAGGCAGCGTTTTCGGAGGTTATATACCTATCCACGATGTAAAGGCCACCGCACCACTACTCTGACGTGGGATCACGTCAGGTCAGAGTAGTTTGTAGCTGTTTTAAAAGCGTTAGTGAGGGATCGAATTCTCTTTCAGAAGATTGCAGGTTGGCCATGACGTTTACACAGTTCCGAGTAAAAATGTTTAGAAACTCCCATCATTATCTTTGCTATTTACTGCATTTTTGGTGAGCCCGAATCGGTCTCGATGGCGATATGTGAGGGCACACAAGCCCATTCAATACGGGTTTTTTTTTCGACCTTCCGGAGAACCTCTGCATAGCGAATCATATTCACTAAGTCACTCATTATTTCCCGACCTTTCATGACGGAAGGTATTGTGACGATATCTTGAGGTAAGTGTGAGTGCAGCGAGGACCTTTTGGGGGGGGGGGGTTGTTGCGTGCCTCGTAATTATTCCTCTGTGGTATTTCTAATGAATCGGTGCATGCCGAAATGTGTGTTCTGAATATATACGTGGCAATTTAACGTGTTTATATTGCCAGAGTTGCGCTTGTTTCGTGTTCCTGCTGGTGCTACTGAACCATACTTCTCCCTCGTCGATATTCCTCTGCGAAACCTCTAACGAATTGCTACGTATTGGAATGTGCGTGCACGTGAAGTTTGTTTCTGTGTAATGGTTATTATGTGTAGTGCTGCCATCGGCAACCTGTTTTTTTCTAACTATGAGTGAAGTGTAATGGTTGAACAATTGTATTGTTGTAGGACTGTTGTGTGCTCTCTGTGGCGAGACTTTTCAATGGCGAGATCGGCTCGCATTTGCGACTCGAAGTTGAGAACCCCAGCCTCTTGCTGGTGCTGCCATCTCCTTCCCTATTTTGAAATGAAGATATTAAAATGCTTACATTTTCATTTTAGCGAGACCGGCTCGCTTTCACGCCTCGAAGTTGTAAAATCCAACTTCATGTGACCACCAATGTGCCGCCAACGAAGTTGAAATCTTATTCCTCACGCTCCTGTCAGACTTTGTTCCTTTTAAACCGAGCACAACTCCTATCTACTGCAATGGGCAACTTACTGCCGGATGGCACGTCGGAAGTGCGCGTGTCAACCCGACAGTGAGGGTGTCCACACGAGCGCACAGCGGCAGATCGCATCAACTGGGAGAATTTATATCCACGTCAACTACGTTACACTGATCATAGATGAGATAGCATATTGTTTACGTGTAATTTAGGCAAAGAGAACCTAGTATACAATGCAATCTGTCTTAAGGCCGCTACACACTACTCTGACGCGACGTGGTATGTCAGAGTAGTGAGCGGCGACCTTTTATCCGCGGTGAAATACAACGTTACCACCGTGAAATTTATAAACATTTACATTCTCGCGATAGCGCATTAAAGCCATTATAAAGATATGCGCGAGACATTACAGAACATCGCATTCACAGGAATAAACATAATTCCCCCGTGCGAACATTCTCAGTTATAAATCGCATGACTAATGCCCGCGTTGGTGAAATCTACCTGAGATTTTGCATATCATCTAGAGTTAATTAAGGAATTAAATTAATCTCGTCCTCCTCCTCCCTCTTGAGCCTTCTGTACATTATTCTATAAAACGTAGTATTTTCCGTGTGGGGGAGAATTCGCATTATATTTCATTTTAATACGCTTCATAATGGCGATGCACATACATACTTACTAATCTGTATGAAATGTGTCCAGAAATAAATATCTTAAAGTATTTAAGAATTTATTTCTGGAAATATTTAACAATAATAAAAATTATAAGCTTCTGAAATAATTGTAGTGATAGAGGGAAATAATTTGTGATAATTTCCCTTATTATTTTTCTGGCGTCACTCTCTCTACTCGATTGTTTTGGTATAGTCACATGCATTGCCTCTCCAAATTGAATATAGATAAAAATTTTGGCAAATCTGTACAGCAAGCAATAGTGTACAGGTGGTAAGTGTGGAGAGGTAAGGAGTGGGTCGCCAGGAGAGGTGTGTTTTGTAACATATCAATATAACCAAGAATATTTTTTTTCCTTTTTGAAACATCCACATCCATACTGGAGCAACGATGAGCTGCATCATGACCATGCCACACCAGGGTCCATTCATGGTTTGTCAGGGTCAAGTCACCCTTGCAGGCTGCATTGAGGCATCGTCGACGAGGCCAAGTGTCACCCAGACACACACCGGCATGCACAGCGGTGGACAGAATGGGATATTACGGACACTTGTACATTACGAAACAATGAACTGGTAAATTTAGTTGAAAATCCCTCGGTGGCAAGTTTTACAAAGGGGGGGGGGGGTGATAGAGGGAAATAATTTGTGATAATTTCCCTGCTGAATTTAACCGTAACTGCAAGTTGTAATGCGGGAACACTACGCTGTTTTGGCGCACAAGAGGGTGTCGGTTGGCGCACAAGAAGGTGTTTGGCGAGATAGAATGAGACCTTCAGGAAGAAGCAGTAACACAGACAGAGTGACAAGAAACACCAGCGAGCGCGGACCCCTCTGCCTGGCGGCGGTAAGTTAATTACTGACTCTTCCCTCTTCACTACTTGCCACCTCGCGTAATTAAAAGAACATGTAATTTTTAATCTGTTGAACAGTGGGATGGATACCGGAATAAAACGAAGGAAAATGAATCTGGAGTTATATGTAATTATTTTATTCATGTCTAATTTTAATTGATACAACCGGCCTTCGTATCAGTAGAATATGTTCAACTTTACATATTGCGCCTGTATGAGTTATTTTATCCCTTTCAGACCCGAGTATAAATTTTTTGGCTTTTTTTTTTTTGTATTTTTGATGCTCAAAAAATTTATTAAAAACGTAAACGTCAGCAAATACTTATTTTATTTATTTATTATCTGACAAAAAATAAATAAAATCCCTGAAAGTTTAGCTTTAAGTGCTGCCCTCTGATAAAAGCCCTCAAATTTCATATTGACCATATTTCTAACTTAAAACTTACACAATCTTTCAAGTTAGGGCTTTAATTCCCTGAGACCCAGGGAAACAATTATACTCTGAGAATAAGCAACCCCACACATTTGTGGTACCAGGGCCTTAAAGAGTTTTTATTCAGAAAAAAAAAACTAACTACATTCTTTTTTACTAATTTTTATATACAGTGTGATTATATTTAAATTTCCCGTGTGTACTCTGTGTGTGTGTGTGGTTTTCTCAAAAACTACTAATCCGAATACAGCCAAATTTTCATGATATCTTAATGACCCCATGGGAGAGAAGTTTATGCAATGGAAAAAAACGTCAGTTTTTTACTACCAGGTAAAAAGTTGCTCTTGTTTTTCTGAGAAGGCAGGTGTCGGTGAACAAGGGTTGGCATTTTTAATGCAATCAGGCATAGCCACCCTTCAGAAATTCTTTTCGAACCATGCATGGGGTTCCACCTGATGGCTACCCACTGTATCGGTTCTATTTCACCCTCATAAAATTTAATCTTATATATTAATTTTTCCTTTTAAATATGTATATATATATTTGTTATTATATGTTTTCAATTTTCTTTTATATAAATATAATATATTTTTATAATATAATATATAATATGCGTAAAGAAAAAATGTCAAATTTTTTATACAATATTTTTAAAAAATTATAACTATAATCTCTTATCAATGTTTCACCAATCAGAATATCGAATACTAAATTTAATTCAATTTAATGAAACACATACATTAAAACTTTGTATGTTTCTCATTTATAATATATGCGAGAGAGACCCATGAGTTCGTAAGTAGTATAAAGATTCGTGAAAATTGAAGAAATCTGAATTTTTGAATGCGGTTTCTGCGTAAAGCTGTCTCAACGAAGGAAGATTTGAAATGGTACGGGGAAAAAAATATATTCCATCAAATTTTTGTTGATTGATGACATTGAACGAAAGAGAATCCCTGGAAATGAGCAAATCAGAGTCGTATACAATGTTACCAATTTTATTTACGATGGACGATTAACAGCTCTCGTTACGATCTGCTGCTGAGTTAGGCCGTCTAGTGGGCAGTCCCGTTCAGCCCAAAGGAGCACGGTTTTCTTATGAACGAAAACGCCTGTCCTCTATAGTTTAATTGTAGAGCACGCGCTCGGAAAATACAAGGTTGTTGGTTCGATTCCCCACAGAGAAAAATGCGACTTTTCTTCCCAACTATCTTCGCTTGGTATGCAGTCATCTGTACTTCGTATTAACAGTTCGGACTACTAACGTTTCGGACACAGAAGGAGTTGAAGAAAAGTTAAGGAAAAATCATTTCTGTGTTTTTTAGAAACCATAAATTATAACAATATAATCAATTACGTCGCTAAATTTTGTTATCTGTCGGCTATTGCAGATAATGATTAATCCTGGTTTTCTTGTTAACGCTGCTAAGTTGTGAATACATTTATACTCATCCTCCCTACTCGCATTTATTGTTTTGTATATCTTTTTCACTAAAGAATGCTTGAACCTATCAGCACTGTTACCAGTGCAATAATTATCGGAAGAATAAAACAAAACCCCTTAGGTCTCAGGTGAACCTACGCCTTCACCCACCTTATTAGAATCTAATTATCATTGCAAAGCGCATTACTGCACAGGAATTGGCAGAGTCATGATGAAGGGGGGTTTGATGGATTATAACTATCCATTGGAACCCCGTTTCACCAATTATGGTTTTCGGTAAATTCTGTCATCGTTTCCACAAATTTCCATCATGAAACCTGACATCGAATCGCATTTACATGAATTAAATCAATTGAATTTCTATTTGCAGAGAGAGTACTGTGTTCATATAATTTGACTAACTATATTTTTTAGTACGTGATTGGCTGTCAAACCACGAACTTGAACGTATTCGATTGTCATTTAATGTCAGTTTTTTTGTTTTAGTTTCATTTCCCATCCCGCATCAACCTAACGTTTCACCCGTCGGTGCTGTCATTCAAGTCGTTCATTAGTCGCGTCCAACATAATTATCGCGCCGGAGAGCTAATTTCATTCCGATCAGCGTTTAAGATGTCCCTTATTATTTCTCATCAGCAATCTATATAAGTGCGTTTGTGAGTGTAGACCGTCACTTATAAAAGTGTTTGGTACACGTATTCGGGGTATTTCCCAGGCAGTTTCTGAAAGAATGAAAATTATAAAATTGAAATTAAATCTGAAAAAACAGGTATATATTATGGTGTAACTTAACTGATGTTCAAAAGTATAAGGGGTCGATAGGACTCGCCAAAACAAACAACTCTGTGGTGTTTGGTCAGAACATGATATCTCCAAAAAATGACTTTTTGATCTAAAAGCAACTCTTGCTAATTATAACTAATTAGAAGTGAGATAAATGCACAAATACGTGCGTACGACAAAACAATATGCTGATGTATGATATTTTCATTTGCATTTGTGTGTATGCTTTATTTGTGATTTGTAAATGGCAATGAGAGAAAATGCTTGTATCTCAAAACTGTGATTTTGAAGTTATGTTCTAACCAAACACCACAGAACTTTCACCTTGCAATGAGGGATCAGAAAGCAAGCGACTAGCCTCGAGAGAGCGATTTTCCTGAAATAGATTAAACGTCGCTTTTCGCAGAACCCGCCTTTCAGCTGCTATTCGTTATTCAGCAGGTTCTGCCTGATTCAATAGGAACTGTACCACCAAACTCTTGAACGATTATCTGGTTAAAGCGCGACAGAGTGCCAGCACATTTTCTTAGCAATGTGCGGAACTACCTGGACATTGCCCGTCCGATCAGCTGGACTGGCCGCTGTAGGCCCGTCGCTTAGCTTCCCAGATCTCCCGATCTGTCCTGCCTATAGGTTTCGTTCCTTTTTTTTTATCCTTCTAAAAAGCGTCGTTTACGACACACCCATCGAGTCACCAGGGGACCTTGTCGACCGAAGTAGCGTCGCAGCTGCAGAAGTTCGTGAAATGCCAGGAACCTCCCAACGTGTACGCGCGATTCGCCTCGTCGCCGACGTGACACCTGCATTGCAGTTGGTGATCACGCATTTCAGCATTTGTTGTAATGTTTTCTATAATAAAGATTCTTCGCCTTTACTGTGTCTACATTTTTACCACAGAGGTGCCCGCTCGTGGCTGACCGCTTGCTTTCCGTCTCCACATTGTAAGGTGAAAGTCGTTTGTTTCGGCAAGTTCTATTACCTCTTACAGTTTTTCTGATTATCAGTTTAGTTACACCCTGTGCGTGCGTGCGTGCGTGTGTGTGATATTGAGTTGTGATAGTAACATCCACGCAAAATAAAGGGTAATTAATAAAGAAGGTATACAGCTTCCAAATGCTGCAAAAGGTAGATGTGCCCATAAAGTACGTGTCCCACTACGTAGGAAAATGACGCGGTCGATAACACTTGTGTCACCTGATGTGTTCGTGAAAAACATGTACAGCCCTCCCTTTTTTACACTAGAAAACAATCGAGGGGGATCTTTTCTGGATATGTTAACGTTGCATCGAGTTGATGCAACGATGTCTTGGATTTTGGGTTTAATGGCGCAAGGGCCAATAAGGCCAAAATGCGCCTTTTTTTTGGCGCAAACAAAAGGGAGTCTTTTGTTGCCGGGTCTTCGTGTGAAAACTTAAGCTATGTAAATGTTACGTTAAATGTGATAAATTGGTGATTATACATAATAACCGCTTCTTATGCATGCTTACATAGACGTATGCAGAATTTTCTCGAGGGGTGGTTATCAATTTGTGTTTCTTTTGAGAGGGAGGTTCACTCTTTTCCTCATCTCGGCTGAACCCTTTCCGGTAGAAGTGATAAATTCAGGGAAATGTATCAAACCAAAATGTTCGGTGATTATTCATAATAACCGGTTATTTTATACAGGGATTGCCACACATTTTTACCGCAACGTATAATTTGAATTTAAAATTTATATATTTAATGTACTGATATTTATATTGTGTAATATTTTTTGATATCCAAAATATAATTCCATTACAATCTAGACCATAGTTTCCCAACCTTTTTTGTCCTACATCGCCCCCTTCAGAAATTTTTTACTCAAATCGCCCCTCAACGCAATCTAACATAGGTATGTTAAGGTATGTAACCCATGTTATACCCATAGATTCTACCGCCCCAAGGGGGGCGTTAACTCCCCCGTTGGGAATCACTGATCTATAGACCTTCAGTTTACGAAAGCCTGGTTTATCATTTTTATGTGATACACTAAATGATGGATGTCTTCATGGGGAGAACGACGCGAGTGATTCGATACTTGCGAGCACGGGGCAAGGGGAGCCACCACTGCAAATCTCTGCTAACTTTTCCGACACAACTCTGCCTCTTTTGAGGTAACGGAAGTAAGGTGCTTTGCATCAGTCCGGGGTTGTGAGCGGTTCTATATATCTGGATATGTTAAGTCTATGGTAGATGCATAGATACAGAGCGACAGTGTGGAAACTTTATTCCATAATTTAATTGTAAATCGTGTTACACAACAATTTTGTATTATGTTTTGCTCGATTCAACAATACAAAATGCATCCTCCCTACTTCAGACGAAAAGATTTGGGGGGGGGGGGGGGAATGGGAAACATGTTATCAGGAACTACTTAACCAAACATGCGCTTCATTCATATTCCTCTGCGGAACTTCTAACAATTTGGCACACGTTGGAATGCGTGTGTACGTGTTGTGAATCCAACGCTAAGTGTGTCGTTTGTTTCTGTGTAATTATTTGTAAGTGCTGCCATCTATTTTTCGAACTACGTGTGAAGTGTAGTGATTGGAGATTTGCACCGTTGTAGGCATGTACAAATATTAAATCATCAAACTTCATTCATAGTTCGAAAAACAGGTGGTAGATGGAAGCACTATATTATGCATTACACAGAAACAAAACTTTCTGTGGCTCGGCATAGCCGACATAAATGAAGGTCTTAAGAAACCGAGATATTTTAGGATTGCCGAAATAAAGCGCGTCAATTTAGACAAGATATCTCGTCGTTGCTGTTGTAACGGTTAAATATATAACCTTAAATATATGTCCCTTGGAGCCACATAGTTGTCATTTTTGTGTGTTAAAAAAAAACATGCAGTGCCATAACTAGCCATTCCTGTGCAAGAATTTGCATTTAGGCACCTTCTTGCCCATTCTTGAGCCCAGAACGACTCATTTAGGCCCATTTTCGGCCCCCCCTTCTAAATGAGCCATGTGCGGGTGCACAGTTACACCTGCCTAAATACGGCGCCGAGTGCATGTATCTCATTTCCTGATGTGTTCTGTTATTCCCATACCGTTGATAAACCGAGAGAAATAACATAAATATAAAAATACATTACAATTAAAATAATGTTTCATGAATTTACAAATACTCCAGAGAACCAAGCTCATTAATGTGTAACATCGTTATTTAATGGAGAAAGAAATGTTTCTCGACAAAAAACGTTTTCTTTGATTTTTCTTCTCAAGAAACATTTGTAAAAAATAGTACAATTTTTTTTAATAGGTATATAATGTGTTTTTTTTTCTTTCTCTGAAAATACAAACAAATAATTCAACTCGATTGGTCTCTTACGGATTTCAACATTTCAAATAAGATTATCTTCAGTTTGAATCTTGTGTTCAAGGGGAAATAAAAGGAGAAATTACGAGATGGGCGCCAGCATCATAAATTCCCGACCCGAAAATGGAGGTGATTTCTTTTGTAAAAGCGATAAAAGGTTCGAGAAAAGTCGAAAACGATGAAGGAATTGTTATGTTTATTCCTAAGACATTCAAAAGAATAGAAATGGAGGAGGAAAGTATTCTCAGGATGGAAATCTTTTACGTACTAAAGAATAAAATGTTTCCATTTTATTTCCACATCATTTTATTTTTTTGCGAGTTTCTTATTAGAAGTTTTCTAAATAAAAGTTTTTATTTTCCAAAAGAAAAAAAATGTTTACGAAGACTTTTATTGCCATTTTTTATTTGGAATATTTAGATGACGACACAAAATTTAACCACTTCACTGCAATCGTTTAGCAAGAAATTTGGATTATCTCTATTAGAGGAATGGGCGATAAATCTGGTAACCTTGTCGCAACGTAACCATGCGATAGAAATGGAAAGAAGTGGGGGAGGGAGAAAACAAAATATGAAAGGAAAAATATAATAGATAAGAGGGTAGATATAAAAATATATATATATGAGAGAGTTGTTTTTTTTTTCGCGCACGCGCGTTCTCTTTTCACCCTCAACTTACGCGTTCTCTTTCACTTTTACATATACATAAAAACCTGTCTTAAACGGAACCTGCATTAAACGAAAACCTATCTTCAACGGAAAAAAAAAATCATGGTGCCGTGATTTCAATACCAAAGTACACATTAAAAGAGTTGGATTAAACGTAACCTGTCTAACGCGGAACGAAAAGGAAAATTGAACCCTTCAAAACGGAAAATTTCTCACTAACACTGAATGTTTGGCGACCAATAAACCATACAAAGTGTTCCATCGAAATATTTTACACAAATCATTTTTGTAAATGTTCATCATCCGACCATAGATTAGCAAAAAACCGTCCCGGTACTCAATGCCGTCGTAAGGCATGGGGCACAGCTGGGGGCCTGAAGAGGAAAATGGGACTCTCAAAAATGAGATCTTGTTCAGATTTTCGAGAATTTGCTAGGTAGGGCCTCAGAAAAATCATTTCGCCCGGGGGCCCAGAGATGCACTTAAGACGGCGCTGCCTGTACTTGATGCTATGGTTTTGATAAACCATATGTAGCAAAGCAGTTGCTTGCTGCGAAACTGTGAATTTTTTTTTCGGAAGAGCAGGCTTTTCCACGGGGGAAATCTGTGTAAGGGTTGAATTTCCAAATGATGCGAATGACTTACAAAGGTTTATGCATTGCCGTCTACATTCTGTGATCACAAGGCTGAGCAGTGCCGGAATTAACTGGAGAGAAGCAAGAAGGGGGGAGGCAAATGCCTGGCGGAACATAAACACCGCTATAAAATTATCGAATTTTATAGTGCTAGGGGTGACAAAATCATCTTGCTCTTTCCCTCACAAAATTCCTATTTACAGCTCTGATGTTGTTGAGGATTACATAAACATAGACCACAATATACAAACAAAACCTGACACGACGGATATTGACACCCTAATCAGAATTTTTGAGGAAGTTATAAAAAGAACGTAAATGCCGTTATATTTTGTTTTGTCTGTTAAAAAAGTGTGGTTCGGAATTTTACACAGATGCTGGCAAAACCTATATATACAGTACTCAGTAATTATGAACTAATTATTTATTTTATATACTTTTTAATTATTCACTTTATCTTCAATTTATTTTTATTACATTTCAATCACACACAGGATCGTTACATAATATTTTTTACACATTATATCAATTCAACCTTTATTAAACGGAAACCTGTGTTCAACGGAAAAAATCTCGGTCCCTTGCGATTCTGTTGAAAACAGGTCTTACTATGTAGTAGAAAGGTATATTATATAGGTGTGAGAAAAAAGTCATTAACAGGAGTATATACTTTATATAAAAAGAGAGAAACTTCTCTCCGCGGATAACACGTTTACTATAAAGCTTCGCGATGGTAAAGAGAGAGGAAAAAAAAACACAGAGAACTTGTATGAATGTAATTGCACTACAGTTTGGACGTAATATTACGCCCGCGACCGTAAAAAGATTGATAGTAACAAAAACGAATGAAATACAGGGTGATTATACTTTAGGTTTCCTGCGTGTGACTCTGAGTAGTTTTTCTAACTCAGCCAACTTCTTAACCGAATACAGCCAAATTTTTAGGATATCTTAATGATGCCATGGGAGAGAGATTTGTAAAATAAAATACATTTTCGACCCCTAGGTAAAAAAAGTGGCGTTTTCTAATACAATTTCCCATGAACCATACGTCCGCTACGCAGGACAAAGTATACTCAGGGAACCTTAATCTCCCTGTAATGTGAATATCGACTTAGCGCCCTGATGAACTGGAATAAATAATTAAACATTAGTATATATAGTAACATACTTTTTATAATAAATAACTTATTTTTTAAAAAATTCTGAATTCCGTGCGATGCACAGGGTGTCCCATAAATTTGTAAATAGTTGAAAAATTTATTTAATTGAAGAAATGTTTGAAGAAAAATCATTCTCATGGATAGTTTTCTCTTTTTAGTACAGAAAAAATAAATTTTGTAATTTTTGTCGATAGAGGACACTGCACGAGAACAAATTCCTGGAAATATTCAAATTATTCAAAATATTCAAATGTGAGAGTCACGCAGAGTGTACGATCGACAGCTCATTTCTGAATTTTCTTGTTATTGACGTTTACACAAGGTTTTCATCGTGATGTTGACCAATATAAAACCTCACCTCAGCCATCGAATACCGGCAGGAGCTTTATGAATCTTTCGGACACAGAAGTGATTGAAGGAAATTTCTGCGATTCTATGGTTTGCTTTTATGCATCATGCTTCATCGACAAAAAATTTCGAAAATTTTTTTCTGCACCAGAAAATTCCCCCTTCATGAGAATAACTTTTTCTTTGCAAATCGCATTCAAATATGCCAATTGCTTCAATAATTCACTGGATCTGCAATCCCCCTGTTTGCTCCATGATTGTTTTTTTTTTCCACATTCCACATTGTTAATTTTTTTCCTCTTTCACCTACTGACAAAGTTTTAAGTTCTTGAACAAATTTGGAAAACTTTCCGTTTCCAAAATATACAGGGTGATAACTATCGACCACCCAATAACTACACACGCGATTCCTTGTGAAACACTAATATCGAAAAGTGTTTTCAGTTTTTTGATCAGACCCATAAAATTAATGATTTATAACGCTTTAAAAATTGATGACGTCACTTAAAAATCCTGCCAAATGCACCAATCGTACACCCAACGTATAACTTGGCGTTTTTGGAAGTGCTAAAAATATATTAACCTCCACATAGAGAAATCCAGAAAACGAAAGAGGTATGAAAACAACCCACACTTTTTTCGGGCAACAGAGAAAAACTTTTTTACAAGTCAAAATCGGAATATCTTCTTTGTATCTGACAACACCATCTTTACAGAGATTATGGATAAGCGTTAGTCATTTTGTTTTATTCTCCAGAAAGTACTGAATCTATTTTATTTTATTTTTTTGGCTATAATTTATAATTTGATGGCATTCAGCATACAAGAATATTGTAGGCTGAACTAGCTTTAAAAACTTTTGAGAGGGATGAAAAGTTAATCGTCAAAATTATTTTTTCTAATAATACACTGACTCTAATAACTACCATAAAACTAAACGTTTGTGAGTAAGTTAAAATAGCCAAATTTTATGCTAGAGAAAAAAAAAACATTTTCAGGTTCCTAAACGAAATTTTAATGGTTTTAGGGTTTTTTGGGGTTGCTGATTTCAAAACTGGTGCTGGTTTTGCCGAATCTGCTCTAGGTTTTGAGATAATGCATAATATCTATATTTCAATATACGTAGTCCGCAGTCACTAATTTTTTCGCGGAAATTTTTCTTTCCTATTTTATTCAACACATCATTACCTGACATCAGTGATCTTTGTGTAGTGATATTAAGTCAATTAATGATTTACTTTTCGCACAGTTTCAATGTGATTTGTATGCTGCTTGTGGCATGAGCGGACCCGGACGCATTTCGTTGGACCCGGCTAATGCCCGAATTTCAGTCTGTGGCAGGTGAGTTTGCGAAATGCCACGAGATCCCTGGCCAAAACTCGATAAAAAAGCAAATGATTCGGGATCATCGCCGAGTTGGTGTATTTTTGGCAGTAATCATGCCCTCGTTAGCTATGTCCATAATATCTCAGTCACAATGCGGTAATGGACCTTCTTAAATCAGCATATCGAACTTTGGGGAGAAATTTCCTGCCACCTCAAGAATCGACCGCACTTCGGCAGCAACATACATACATTTTCACATGTATGTTGCTGCCGAAAATTTTCTTTCATTTAAATTGTAGTTTTTTGATGATCAACATGGTTTTTTTTTTTGTCGAACACAAATTTTCATGTATGCGTTTCACCATTTTTTTCATACATTTCGATTTCTTTGTGCTAAAACCTAACTATTCATCAATACTTGTTTAAATGTACCTAAAAATAACAATGCTTGATAGATAATAAAATGTTAAACGATTGTTGTGCTCCTCGCTGGAATTTTCTGTGACGAGCCATCACTATATCCGAAGTACGGCCGGTCTACATTAGCTAGAACATTTGGCGTCCGCACTGTAATTTTAATGACATTATCGTTCAATTATTTGTAGAAAGTTTTAAAATTATAAATTCGAAAAAAAATTAAACATTTTAAATTTTTTTTATTGTTAAAGTTTTTTAGTTGCTGTATCGAAAACGCTGGTATATAACGTTGGAAACGTTACGGCATTGTTCGAGTTGAAAATAAATTTTTCTTGTACATTTCTAAGTCGAGAACTTTTTTTGAGATTTGAAGACACAAAGTTTTTTAAACTGAAAGAAATTTTTAGAAGAAGAAACACAAGGAAAAAAAAGTAAGAATGGGAGAAATAAGAATAGAAAGAAGAGGGGAAATCTGTTTTCAATAAAAGACGTTTCTTTTCCATGGAACGGGAATCTGATATCTGTCAAACACACGTTCCTTTCGAAGAGAATGCAAAGAATACATCTTCCAAACTTTAGCATGTATAACAATAGGAGATACATTATTCTTATAAATGTATATGAAACTCACACAACAAACTATACAGAACGACAATAGGGGTATCTTAATCCTGTATTAATAGCATAGTTTGCTTTTCTATTTTCCAATGCTGTAAAAAAATATCGAATGCGAAAAATTGTATTCTTTTCTTACTTATTTATATTCTCAGTGTTTTTGACTGCAATATAATAAAATTCTGGATTTATTTTCTGGATGTTCTGAATTATGAACTGATAAATTAATATTCGGTTATTTGAAATGTATAAGAGTGATTATTGCTGTAATTATTATTCTAAGAATGAGATATTTCTTTAGTGTTCCGTAGTTTTCAGCCTAGAACGGACCTTATCATAGGTTTGTATCTTGGTTAGAACAACATCCTTCAAGGGAGATTCTGTGGTATCAAAAGCAGTAAATCATATTTCGTTATTGTTACAATAAAAATATTTATCGTGCTGATATACACGGGGAGAGACATACGTCTCTTGAAAAATTCTTAGAAATCGGACAAAAATTGTCGTAGGTGCATCAAGCTTGATGAATATGGATTTTATTTCGAAACGAAACCGAATTATCAAAGGATGACGTCACTCTCCGCTATCCATACGAAAGTTATTGACAGCTGGCTGATGCGAAGTTATATATTTTTTTTTGGAAAGAAAAAATATCGGGCTTCGAAAAAGCGTGGGTTCGATTCCCAGCAGGGGCAGTTAAATTCTCTCTCTCTCCAAAAAAAATGTATCTTCGCATCAGCCAGCTGTTAATAACCTTTGTATGGATACCGGAGAGTGACGTCATCCTCGGATAAGTCCCCATCTGGTGACATCGTCAGCAATTGTGAGCTTTGGCCTGAATTGCGTCCGACCGTCAATGTACGATCCCGTTCAGTGCACACGATCTCCAAGAAAAGATTAAGATATTTCTTGCCTATCTAGTCTAGTGCGTTCACCCGGAAAGTGAAAGGACGTGGGTTCGATTCCCCGCAGGGGCAGTTGAACTTCCTCTCTTTCCAAAAATATATATATATCTTCACGCATCAGCCAGCTGTTAATAACCTTTGTATAAAACCGAATTAGTTCGAAATTTTAGAGACAAGAAATAGGAATTTCGATAAGAAAAAAAAAAAATTATCTGCCTTAAAACAACTAATTGTAAGAAAATAACTGCATTTTAACCAATATTACCATATTTTCTCTCGTATACTCTGACGATAAAAATTTGCTACTTCGAAATGAAAATTCCCGTATAGACCGTAGTGGCTTTTGAATCCGCACGTGAGAATTGCATTCATCAATAATGAAATTTTATGGAATATAAGGCGTTGTTGTTTCACGTTTTCGTAGAAAAGAAATACCCATATCTATTTATGAATCTTTATAAAAATATATTTTTAGAAATTACAGTTTTAACTATTCGATAATGCACAGTGGTAGATATACGGTCTTTAGGAATTCCGGTGCATTTTTAACATATAATTTAATAACGTTAATAACAGATAATACGCAGGAAAACACGGTAATGAGAAATAAATGAAAGCGATTCAAATTCCCCATTAAAAAGTATTCAATTTACGAGAAAGAATGTCGACGAGAAAATTCTACACATTTTTTTTTTCTTTCACATTACAATGAAATATAACATTTGAATAGCCAAGAAATAGATCGAGTTCTTGTGAAATTGACTGGTACTATTGCAATATCACCTATAAGATGGAGAGAAATTTAAGGACAACCAAAACATCGTAATATCTCGTTAACTTGATGACGTAAATTAATGAAAATTTTACATCGATAATTACACGTAAAACAAAACATTTCCTAGTTAAAATAATTTTGATGAGTGCTGCACTTTTTCAAAAAAAAAATATTGAAATTATAGTAAAATGTCCAAACATGGAAAAAACATATACGGACACGCGTGTTTTCTGACGTCAGGGAAAAGAGATTTGAATTTTTCTCATGTCGGCGTAGCGTACACTACTGTTTTGATTACCGTATATACTCGTGTATAAGCCGACCCCCCCCCCCCCTTCAGGACCACCAAAACCGCAATAAATTGAAAACCCGTGTATAAGCCGATCCCCAAAAAAATCCGTTCATTTCAGAGAAAAAAAATTCTTATATTTTCATGCAAAATGAATAGTTGCTTGTGGAAATTTACAATAGAAAATGATTCAAACTTTTTAAACCATTTCTTCTGTCTCCAAGCTCATCGTAATCCATCATCATAAGGTGCGGCATCTTCGTTTTTATCTTCATCTGGGCTGTCTCATCGCCATTGTCACTTTCAAACAGGATAGATATCATCTTCAGTTCCGTCCATCGCATTGATGATGATGCAACATTTTTTGAAGGATCGGATGATAATTTCGGCGGAAACAGGAATTCCACGCCTCATGTACCCATTGGCACACCAGGCCAATGTCAGTTTACTTCAAGGCACCACTTTATCATCGGAACTCATCCATTCGATCCACAAATCCCTCAAATAGTCTTTGAGAGGCTTATTGATGCTCACATCTAAAGGCTGTACAATCGACGTTAGCTTACATGGTATCAACGCCAATGATGTTTTAGATTTCTTTGCCTCGGCTTTGACATTATCGGTTCTGTGGGGGTTTGAACATATCCCATACCAATAATGCTGGTTTCTCGAACACTGCTACAAAAATGACTACTGATTGCGGGGGTCGATATTTTCTTACGTCTCTCTCGATTTAAAAAAAAAATCTCTCCGTATATAATTCAAATGGATTGTTTCCATAGATTGTATATACAGTCGAATCCCGTTTTAACGAATACCGTCATAGCGGAAATCTCGTTTTAACGAACACTTTTCTAATGCCCTAAATAAGTTTACATAGGAACAATGCTAGGTAACCTGGAATTACTTTATAACGAAATTTCGTTCTAACGAAGTGATTCCTTCGGTCTCTTGGCGTTCGTTATAACGGGATTCGACTGTAATAGTACATAGCTAATTAGTGAAATTAGTCTGTGTTTAAACTTTTCCTTTGGTTCACATATATATAATTATTATTTCGTTTTTCCTCTTATGGTAACCCTGACTGCTCAATGTATTTTGATTGATTGTTTCCATAGAGTGTATATAATTATTTCGTTTGTTGAATAAATATTCAACAGATGCTTCTCCGACACGATCCAGCCTCTTACGAGGTGAAAAGAAGAAGTTGTCTTGCACAACAGCTCTGGGCCTGAGCGGTCATCAATCAATCTCCTTAAACAGTCGAATACCGTTATAGCGAAAATCTCGTTTTAACGAACACTTTTCTAATTCCTCAGATAAGTTTTCATAGGAACAATGCCTGGAATTCCTTTATAACGCAATTTCGTTGTAACGAAGTGATTTCTCCGGTTTCTTGGAGTTCGTTATAACGGGATTCGACTGTAGTTCAGAAGAAATACAACTTGCTTTGCACGCGTCAAACTGTGCCTCTAACGTCATAAAATAATTCAAATGTGTGGTATGCATAACCGAAATAAAACAAAACCTCTCTTTACAAAACAAGCAGACAGAAAAGCGATGTGTATTGACCAAACAGCATGTACCTTTCTGCGCCCAGTGGGATGAGTATGCTTTCTTCGATAAGAATCTATTTAGATGGGCTCGATGTTTTCAAATATTACTGCCCTATGCAATGACAGAGCCATAGTTTGGAGATATAAGAATATCAAGACAGTTTCAGACTTTCTATTTTCTGAAGCACCTGTCATAAATTTTAGACGGATTTTGTTCCAACAGAACAATATTCTTGTACAAAGTTTAAAGATGTTGTTTTGAAGTCAGTTCAGTTGGAACCTCTCGAGTGACCATTGGGAAGCCCTTTTCTCAATCCTGTAGAGCACTTGAGTTGCATTCATTGGCTCATGAACGGTATAGACATGATACGCAGTACGAAAACAAACATGATATCTTCTCGCGGTCATCAAACAGGTTTGGAAGACGGTTACACAAATAATTATTTATGGCTTATCTGTAGGAGCGCGGCAGCTCAGATCGATAAGATACTTGCCCATTAGGTTGACGTTTTAAAGTACTGAAGGATGTATAGAGGTGACGCGAGTTCGATCATCACCACCTAGAGATAGAAGGCCTTCGCACTCTGCTTTTAACGTCAAGTAAGTGGTCCATTTTCCCTCAGAATATTCAGAGAAAACAAATTCCCTGCTCGTGCCAGTATCATCAGTACCAGGAAAAGAAATGATCGGGCTCAGAATTGGCGATTTTTATGCTCCACATCCAATCACTATGCGATATTTGTGAGTCGACCAGGTATACTCTACGCCAAAATAAGAAGAAACGAAATAGGATGCTGTGTTTCAAAATGTGGCGAACTTGATAGGTAGTCTGAATGACGTTTATGGCAAACCCTGCAGAGGCCTTCTATCTCTAGGTGGTGATGGTTCGATACCCGGTTCGTTCTTGTCAGTAACTTTCCGGACGCAGGGATACCAACAGAAACGGTGACAAGGCCACAGAAAAAGGTTAATACCGCAGGGAGTTTCACACCGAGGGGTCAGCGCACCAACCTCTTAATTAGTATATAAAAAGTCTGCCATTCGGAATCGGCAATAAATTGTTGGTCCCTGTGTCTATTTAGTCCTTGTATGCAGAAAATGACTGTGCTGCGAAAAAATAACATTTCAACTGTCTTTATACTTTTTTTCCTGGTTTTGGCCTATACTATAATTTAATTTTCTTTTTTTGGAGCGGTGTACAACATTCATTAGAATTATTTTCACTGGAAAATGCTTAGTTCTACCTGTAATTATCTCTCTAAAATTTTCATACATTTACATCCACAAGTTTTCGCAATATGACAATTTTTCTGCTGTTCTTAACCTTTTTTTCCACTATCTTATTCAACGGAATCGGTTGAGATATTGGTACTGGTTGTGACGGCCATAATTTAAAATATATATATACTATACTATAATATATATATACTATACTATAATATATATATACTATACTATAATATATATATACTATACTATAATATATATATATATACTCATCAATTATGGATAAACCATTATGATCCATAAATCATATTTACGGATTTATGATTCCTTTGGGGAAAAAAATTATTTTAGAAATCAACAATATTTTCATCATTTTTGTGTTATTTTCTCTCCATATTATTAGAGTCTAAAAGTTGTAAAAGAAAAATCATACAAATAAGGAGGAAACATCCGACTCAGAAGAGAAGAGTCCTTTTTTGAAAAAAAAAGTCCTTTTGATGTTCAATGAAAAATCGGAATAAAAATGCATCGGTTCACTTTGAATGGAACACTAGCATCGAAAAGAAAAATTCCCTGTTGAAAAGATCCTTTTCTCCGTCCATTGGCCAATGGTCAAGGAAAACCATATAAAAAGGGAAACAATTTTTTCGGACTCTTCCGGTAATGGTACTTCACTTTTTACCCATGTTATGCCCATTTCTCACGTTTTTCGGAAAACTTTTTTCACCCGTTCCATACGGTGGCAACATACGAAAGAGCGTTTAACTCACTTTCCGTATTGAGTCCAATTTTCTAGAAAAAGACGAAACTTTATTTTATTTTAGAAAAAAATACTTCATAGAAATATCCTTTTTCGGATAAATTTTTTACTGTCGAATTCGGTTATTAAGGAATTGAAGATTCTACGAAATTTTGCCGTTATAACCGAGATGGGCAGATAGAACCGCTTACAACCCCGGACTAATGCAAAGCAACTTACTTCCGTTACCTCAAAAGAGGAAGGGTTGTGTCGGGAAAAATTAGCAATGATTAATAGTAATGTCCCCCCCCCTTTCCCCGATCAAATGGCGTATCTCCATCAATGACATTCCGGATAATAAAGATTATAACGGGAAAAAAAGTGTCTTTACTGATAAAATAAAGTCACCTTGGGGAACAAAAAAATTTCATACGTCTGTCCAAGTCAATACGTCGTGACCAGAATGAAGCGGAGTGCCTGCGTGCTATTGCTCGCGTCGTTCTCCCTATGAAGACAGCTATCAAGTCGATGTAACGTACAAGCCATTTGGCTCAAAAATGGATAGCTGAAGCCAACGACCAGGGAGAAAAATTGCACGTGCGTCCAGTGGTACATGAGGGCTGGAGACTGCAGCTTGGGATTTTAAAAGAAATGAGAAGACTCGCGTGGAGCAAGTAAGAAGATGAAGTTGGCATGTTGAGGTGGAAGATTCGGAACTAAATTGTACACGGCCCAGGGTTTATACCCGATAGGTAACTTGAGACATTGCCTTTCGATTCGACACAATAATGCCCTCTAAATTTTTTTTTCAAGATGGCTCGGTTTTTACCAGTGAATTCACAATGTGGAAGAGCACATAACTTTGCCGATAATACTCCAAAAAGAAAAATCACGAACGAACAAGGAAATACAAAAACTCCTAATGCATTTCGATCCGCTGTGGGTGTCGTCTTCAGATGATTAAAAAAAAATCACGCTGACCGAGTGTCGCACTTCGATTGCTTACCAAATCTTCAAACTCGGTTGCTCTCAGCGGAACGAAAAATATCATACGTCTGTCCAAGTCAAACGTCGTAATCAGAATGAAGCGGAGTGAATGCGTGTAGCAACGCTCTGATTTGCTGCTTGCGATATGGACAGACTTATGTATTTTTTGTTCCGATGAGCAACCGTGATTGAAAATTTGGGAACCAATCCAAGTGGGATACTCGATCAGCGTGATTTTTGTATCGTCCGTAGACGACACCCACAGCATTTCGAAATTGCATTAAGAATTTTTGTATGTCCTTGCATTTGCCTTATTCGTTGGTGATTGTTTTTGGAGAATTCGTAATATATCCACGTTTCTCAGCGGTAATGGGACGGCTGATGGGGCGTAAATGATAGGGCATGATGATAGGGTGGTTGATCTGCCCACCCTATCCTAGGTGTGCGCCTGCCTAAGTCCGGTACCGTGCAGTAAATTGGCTATGATTCTATAAGCGAGGTGAATTGCAACATGGTGACTTCTTTTCCGACGCCAACAGCGCGGGAAATTGTAATTGGCTGTTCGACAAATATTGGTTTTTAAATTGGTGACCACACTCCTCAAACTTTCTTTTCCTTTTTCAAAAATTCGATAAAAAGAAATTATATCACTTTCGATATTTTTCATGTATATGAAATTGAGTTTTTAAATTTTTTTTAAAATAAGTAAATCCAGTGGTAATATTTTTCGAGCATGTGAAATATTGATTCGGGCATCTAATATTTTAAATTACATGTCCAACCGGGGGCGTATTAGTTTTTGGAGATTTCTCCGGCCCTACAGCTTCTGAAATTTGCATAAAAAGTTTCGGAAATTACAGTATTGGGTCTCATTATCACGGATGTCTTCTATTCACATGGGACCCTCGGGGTCCTTTCTAGGTAGGCTCAGTTGCCAAGACGACGCTGTCTCCGATTCTAGTGAAGATTATGAATTAAAGCAAAGGTTCTATACCTGGAGTCATGCGGGCCAATTGAGGTCCTGGGATATTTTAAGGGGTCACGGACGAAAATTGGATGAAAAGTCACAAGGAGCGTGGGGTTATGGAAAGGTCCTGCCGGAGAAAATTCTGAAACACAAGGAGGAAAAAAATAATATAATTGGGGGTCCCTATCACATGAGATCTAAATGACCCCAATCATGTATGCTCATTCATATTGGAAATATGCATTCAATCGACAACATACATTCAAATGTATGTGGTTTTTTTTTTTTTTATATTGCTCTCATTTTTTTTTTTTAAATTTTCGTTGTGTATTTTCGATCGACTTATATTTATTTTTCTCGTTCGCATTTCATTTTCGTTGTTTTTTCGCCAGGTTCGCTCGCTTCTTTGATATAAGTTCGTAGGTTTTTGGACGTTAGTGTTAGCAAACAGTGTATACTTTTTCCCGGGTACTCTCAATAACGTTGTTTTCCTTCCATTTGGGCCTATTGTTGTAGTGTTAGTGTTTTGAGATAGTTAGCTAATTCTAATAAGTATAAATTGTACTTCGTAGCTTAATACTTTTTTTAGAGGGTGTTGTATTCTTTATATACATATTTATTTTATTCTTCGTGATTTAGTGCTGAGCATTCTACTTTACGTAATTTTTTCATATAGTCTCTTACGTATATTTTGCATAGTAATGTATTTTACATTATTTTAATTTCCAGTTAACGTTTCTCATTTTCGTATTGTTAAGTATTATTATTATTATCTAGCTTTAGCAATAGTGTTAGTATGCCTCGACCTCGACTAGTGTTGTGTAGAGCTTGCGACGGGAGGTTTCCCTGGTCTAGGGGTATAGTAGCTGATAGTTTCAATTGTAAAGGGTGCTTGGATAGAAAAAGGCTGGAACTCGAGGTCGAAGCTTTACGGGAAAAAGTTAGGGTGCTAGAGGGCCCGGTTATAACGGACCCTCTGGTCGTCGAGCCACCTGTTGATGAAGAAGCAATCTCCACGAACAACGACATTTTAGAGGGCGAATGGGTGGTCGTGGATGAGGTAGAGGGGGATAGTGATAGGGGTTTAATCATCGGCGATTCTATGGTTAGGGAACTTGGGAACCGAGTGTGTAGGGATTTTCGGGGTTTCGAGCGCTGTTGTCTTCCTGGGGGGAAGATTGGCAACGTTCGAGACGTTTTTCATCGCCGAAAGTTGCCCTTGCGGGTGATTCTGTGGGTGGGAACAAATCAGGTAGGAGCGAATATTAGTGAGTCTCTGTCAGAATACCGGGATTTACTATTATCCGCTAGGGAGGGGGGTTCAGATGTGGCAGTGATTCCAGTGCTGCCAAGGGGTAGTAGGGGATATAGGAGTAGGATCCACCAATTCAATATAGGCCTGAAGGACATTTGCTCCTCACTTGGGGTCACGTTCTTGGAGCTTCCCGCATTTACCGATAGGTGGCTTCGTTCGGATGGGATCCATCTAAATAAGAGAGGGGTCTGGGAGGTTTACGATAGTCTTAGGTCAGGTTTTTTACTCCCAGACCACGTAGTCGGGAATGCGGGTTAGTTAATGATAATCACAACAGTACTGACGGGGAATTACCCACCTCTGACTTGGATGGCTTCTCGATTGACAACAAACCACCGGGCAAATTAAAATGTGTGTTAATAAATGCCAGGAGCTTGGGTAACAAGAAAGATTTTTTAGAAAC
Organism: Pholcus phalangioides; assembly: GCF_987345545.1. Taxonomy (NCBI): domain Eukaryota; kingdom Metazoa; phylum Arthropoda; class Arachnida; order Araneae; family Pholcidae; genus Pholcus; species Pholcus phalangioides. The sequence goes on along the minus strand of NW_028301615.1, from coordinate 23,498,671 downwards.
TATGATAGTTGTGGAGGACTTGGATCTTATAGCCATTACAGAATCTTGGGCAAACGATGGGGATGAATCTTTCTTACACATCTCCGGATACGATACTTTTTTGAGAAATAGATCTGATAGGAAAGGGGGTGGAGTGTTGATATACGTGAATTCATGTTTGAAGGCTAGAGAGTGTAACGTGCAGAGAAGTGATATTGAAACCATATGGGTTGAACTTGAGAACAGAAGACGTCATAAGCTTATTGTTGGGGTTTGTTACAATCCACCGAATAGGGATCAAAACTATATCGCCAAAATGCATGATGAAATTTCCTACATGTGTAAGCGAAAGAGGGTTCTCATACTAGGGGATTTCAATTACCCGGGTATTGATTGGGAGAACCTTTCATCTGGAAATCAGTATGAAAGAGACTTTCTTAAGTTGGTGCTCGAAAATTTTTTGTATCAGCATGTATCAGAAGCCACTAGGGGTACTGCTATTTTGGATTTAGTTCTTACTAGTTCTGAGGATCTAGTTGAACATGTTTCGGTGGGGGAAGAGTTTTCTTCCAGTGATCATCGTATCGTCAGATTTCACTGTAACTTTTCCTCGGGTAAGGTTGATAACAAAAGACTGGTTCCTTGTTTTCGGAGAACTAACTTTGATGTTTTGCGAAGAAGGTTAGCGGAAGTTTTCAAAGACCGGTTGGAATCAGTAGGGGTGGTAAGTCAATGGGAAGAATTTAGTACGAAGCTGTCCTCTGTTTTGCACGACGTCATACCCTTTGTTCGAAAAAAGCGTGTTTGTACATCACACCCTCTATGGTACACGGATAGCGTGCGGAACCTTTATCTTGAAAAGAAAAGAGCATTCAGAGAGTATAAAAGTGGACGAGGTGACCTATCATTGTTTACTGATAAAAGAAGACTGTTGAAGAAAGCGATAAGGGATAGTAAAAAGCAAGTTGAATCTAGGTTGGCAGATAACATTGGCTCTGACCCAAAATCATTTTTTCGATACGTCAATAATGGATGTAAGGGGACAGTTGGCCCCCTCTCGATAGGAGGCTCAAAAGTAGAGAGCAATGTAGGCATGTGTAGTGCTTTCAATGACTTTTTCGCGTCGGTTTTTAATGGAGATAATGATATTCGATATACGGGTGTTGCATGGGGTAATAAAACGCTCAACGATATTCAAGTGGAAGACGTGGAGGTCCTAAATCTTCTAAGAAATGTATGTGCAAGCAAAGCACCAGGACCAGATGATATCTATCCCAGGGTTCTCAGGGAAGGTGCTAATGAATTGTTGGGGCCAGTCGCACAGATATACAGGAGTAGTGTTGCTGAGGGTATCGTCCCGAGAGATTGGAAACTGGCTAACGTTGTTCCGATATTTAAGAAGGGTAGTAGAGAAGTGGTGTCTAATTATCGTCCAGTGAGTTTGACGAGCTCCCTCTCGAAAATTTTGGAAATTATCATCAAAAGGCAGTTTGTGAAGTGGATAGACGAGAATAATGTATTGTCGGATAATCAGCATGGGTTCAGGAAGGGGAAGTCATGTGTAACTAACCTCCTTTGCTTCTATGATTACGTGACTAAGGCTTTGGGTAAGAGCAAAAATGTCGACGTTGTTTACCTTGATTTCCAGAAGGCATTCGATCGGGTCCAACATGGCAAACTCTTGAAGCGTTTACACGAGATTGGAATAGGGGGCAACTTGCTGAATTGGATAGAATCGTGGTTAAGAGATAGGTCGCAACGAGTTATGGTGAACGGGGAATTCTCTGGTTGGACAGACGTCACAAGTGGAGTTCCTCAGGGAAGTGTCCTTGGCCCCATACTTTTTTCACAAACTCGATCAGGGTATCGATGGAATTACTAGCAAATTCGCAGATGATGTGAAGCTAATGGGGGTAATCGGAAATGAAAGCGATAGGGAGTTGCTCCAGACCAACTTAAACAAGATTGCAGCATGGGCAAATGAATGGAGCATGACGTTTAGCGTAGATAAGTGCATGGTCGCTCATTTTGGTTCGAACAACCCACGGTTCTCTTACGAGTTGAATGGTGTCACTATCCCGGATGCAACTAGAGTCACCGATTTGGGAGTTCTCATTGACGAGCGACTTAAGTTTTCTGAACATTGTTCAGCGGTTGTCAAAAAATCGAATAGAATGCTTGGTCTCATTTTCAAAAAGGTCTCTTCGCGTTCTCCTAAAGTCATTCTTCCGCTTTTTCGAGGCTTAGTTCGTCCTGGACTGGAGTATGCTGTAAGGTTTTGGAGACCATACCTACAGAGGGACATAGACTTGGTTGAAGGGGTGCAGAGAAGAGCTACGCGTGTCCTTATTGGCACACAGGGCTTGAGTTATGAAGAAAGACTTCATTTTTTGAATATGTTTACATTGGATGAACGCAGGTGTCGAGGAGATATGATCGAAGTGTTCAAAATTTTCAATGGGATGGATAGGATGGACCATGAACTTTTAGTACACCGCCTGCTTTTACAAGGGGACACCAGTATCGATTGGTGAGGGACAATGCAAGGTTATGGTGTCGCAGGGAATTTTTCTCCAATAGGGTTGTTAATAAATGGAATAGCTTACCCCCGGAGGTAGTAAATTGTAACACAATTGACACGTTTAAAAAGAAATACGATAAACATGTTGGGATAAATCGAGAAGCTATCCATTCTTAGAATAAGACAACCATAAGTATTCTTTATGGGCATTGTATAATATTTTATCATGTGTATATATTGTTTGTAATTTGTGTTAATTGCATTTTTAATTGGGTTGCTGTATTTTTGAAACATATGACAACCATATTTTTATGGGCATCTTTTTATCAGCCACCTCGTTGGGCATTTTGCCTGTTGTGGCGTTGTATTTGTATTTGTATTTGTATAAATGCGAGATTTAAATTGAGGTGCATATAAAATCATAATATGACCGGAGGCCCGTCTTTTTCTTCGGACTCTGATGATTCCTTGACGAGTTCCAACTGACGTATCGTACATTCGAGTTTGCAAACTCCTGCCAGGATGATATTACCAAGTGCTGCTCAAAGAAGGATTAAAAAAGACAATTCTGGACGAATTTCTCACTGAAGCTGGGTATATTCTTATCGTGGCTTTAAACCAAAAGTTGCCTTTGAACAGCAAGAATTTTTTTCTAATCCGAGAAAATTTTCCTCTCAATATTTTTTGGAACTAATAATTTTGTAATTTACCGATTTTGACAATATTTCTCACGCACAAACAGACTTACTAACGAACATTAAATACACCTTCCTAGGCTGTTTACTAGCCCGTTTGTAATCGCACCATCAGGCAGGGCATGGGGGGGGGGCAAAATTTCAATCTCATCTGGTAAGAAATTGCATTTCTCCATCAATGTATAAACTCCATCAATGTATAAACTCCATCAATGTATAATTTCACGTATGTCCATGCAGCAGCTAGTTACGCAGTTTCCCTTCTGCGCTGATTTCACTGCTTACGAGAGAACACGTGAATGCTCTTCTCCAAAAAAAAAATAAATGAAGAGTTCAGTTAATAATTCATTAACAATTATTTATAATCAGTATGTAATTGAATGAAGAGTTTAGTTAATTAGTTAACGAATCCCGTTAAAAATTTTATGGTCCGCGATGCCATAGCAAGCAATCATACTGTGTCTGTGTGGGGCTTATATGCCTGATTTCTCTATTTTTTGTGCATGCGGCTTATATGCCGGTTCGAACCCCCCCCCCCCTCCCCCTTCGAAGCAGCGGTGGTTGGCTGAAGTTCGTTTTCTGTGGTTTCCAACTTCTCGAATGAATGTATATTGTCGCAACTATTGTATGTATATTGCCACAATAATTAACGAATGTAAATTGTACCCTAAGAATGCCCCCCCCCCCAATCTCTCTCGTTGTCTTTCGGAATTGTCTCCAGCACGACCGCACCCTCCGGGCAATGAGCTAAAATCACGTCTGCGATAGAGCCTGGTCGTGCTCGTTCTGTGGTTTCTAACTTCCATATGAGAATGAGAGCTGATCTCTCAGTTAAAAAGACTCGCCACAAAGAGCAACAGGCCTGCAACGGTACAATTATTAAATCGCTCACAGTTAGGAAAACTGATGGCATCACTGCAACAAATATTACTCAGAAACACGATATCCACTTTGGGTTCACAACACATACAAGCGCATTTACCAGCATGGCCCAGGTCTTCTTCGACCACCTGCTAAAATCTCTTCATTGAGTCAGAGCTGCGAGTTACAATCTGGTTTGGTGGAGTATTTCCCTTGAGTCGGCCGTCGAACACTGCAAAAATGACCGACCCTGTATTATACGAACCCATATGAAATACCTTTACAAACGAAGACGTTTGCTGAACTGATGTATACCATTAGATGGACGAAAATTGCTAGTTTATTTTTTATTTTTTTTACATATTTACTTACTTTTAGACACCATTAACTGATTATTTTACGATTAATTTTCTGAAGAACTTCAATATTTTAATTGATGCTGTATGAAATTATGTGGTGTGGGCCAGGAAACTATATAAATCTAAACAATCTACGTAAGAGAATACGGTGAAGTGAAGAATACTTGTCATTATTGAAAATTTTACAGGTTCGGCAAAAAGTCCGTAGAAACTTTGAAATTGCATAAAAACGGGAAAAATAACCGAAATAAAGACGGTTTGCACATCGCTAGGTCACGGGGATTTTTTAAAGACAGAAAAAAAAAATTAAAAAAACAGCCGATAGGTGGCACTAACATACTTAAGTCAAAGAAAAGATACGCAAACAACGAACAGAATGCCTCCACACCGTTTGTTACAGCAGTATGCGTTCCACATAACCACCACCACAGGGAATAACACATTGCAGGCGAGTCTCAAATCCAGCAACGGCACAGTGCAGCACGTCCGCATGTACACATGACACCACTCGGCGGATCGCGTCTTTTTGTTCCGACAGATTGGATGGACCGCGACCGTCTGTATCGATACACTTTAACTTGTGTACGTCAGCGCTACCTATCCGCTGTTTTTTGAGTTATTTTTTCCCGTCTTAAAAAATAAAATTACCGTGACCTTAGCGATGCTAACCGTGCAAAACGTTTTTTATTTCGGTTATTTTTCGGGTTTTTATGCATTTTTAAAGTTTCTACGGACTTTTTGCCCACCCTGTATTTAAGAAACTATTAAAGATGGACATGCTGTACTTTAAGCAACAGACGAATTTTAAAATACACACCGCATACGCACAATCCTTGGCCCGCAGGCCAAATGTGGCCATCGGAGTCATCTGCTGTTTCCCACGATAGATAACCAAACCTCTCAAGTGGCCCACGGACCGATTATAAAAACACTCAAGTGGGAGGTGGACCATTAAGATGCCCACGGAGCATATCCCTAGATCAAAAATGATCAATAATAATCCATATCACTAAAATTAGCTGCGCATTTGCAGATGACTCAAGTGGTCCGAAGCAAAATTCCAGATTACCTGAGAAGCTCGAAGCGTATTTCCAGGTAACACAAGTGGTCCGTGGCACACTTTCAGATCAAACGAGGGACTTGCGGAACGTATCCAGGTGACTCGAGTGGCCCCACGGTGCATTTTAAGATCACCTGAGTGACTCAGGGCACATTTCTAGATCATTTAAGTTGCCCACGACATGTTTACAAACCAATGATCTGGACCGCACTCTTCAAGAGGTTGAACACCCTTAATATACTCGGAGAAATTGGCTGTAAAAAGAGATATCGGTGTTCATAAAAAGGGGAAAAATCATCTTTGCCCTCACGGGGACTCGAGCTGTGGACGAGTGCTTTACCACTAAGCTACGAAAGCTGACAAAATATTAAATAACAAATGTAGAGGATGTCTTTCTCTACATATAAGGGGCCATTCAAGTATTACGTAAGCAGATTTTCAGCCATTTTAATCCCCCCCTTCCCCTTGTCAGCAGAAGTCAGCAAAACACTGACCCCCCCCCCTCCCCCCTTGTCAGCAAAATTTCATCAGCAGCTTAGAATATTTCATATCTTCAAAGGGGTGATTGATGACGTAAAGAACCTTCAAACCCCCCCCCCCCTTGTCATCAAAAGTCAGCAAATCCGAAACCCCGCCTCGATGCTGACGTAATACTTGAATGACCCCTAAGTCACAATCTGGGGGGTCTTGATGTCATTTCAGAGCTATAATTTGCCACTGTCCATCGCTGTCCATTCAGCATGTATACAGAGTGCTTCAAAAATAATCACCCCATTTGAAATGCGTATATTAAAGGTGCTCAATATTCCACTTTAGGATGCATGGCATATGTCTATACGATAGTCAAATTCGTTTCAAACTTTTGTGAACATGTTTGCTTCCGCCTCGAGTGGATTTCTGTGGACTACATGTTCGTCTGACACGCGGGGACGGGCAGGGCAAATCTCTGAATTGTTTATACCATCGCCTAATGCTCTGAGCGGTAGGAAGTTCAACACCAAGGGTATTGTCGACGAAAAGCACGATGAACAGTTGTTACGGACTCATACTTCACCAAACTTAGAACACAAAACTATTTCTGGTTGTTCAGTCGCTATCTTGACAAACACTGAAGGGACGGCCGTAGGAAGAGCTACCTGTCGGCAATTGCATGAAACTCGAGATTTCTCCCTTTCTACCAATACATTATTCGATCAAAACGGATTGAAAGCTGAATAGTTATGATTTCTTTAAATCGGATGATTCTTTTGTAAACACCCTGTATATACGCTCCAAGGAAGGCATATTCTATCTGCTTTCATAGCTTAACAATCAGAGAACTTGCCCGGTATACGACAGACCGGGGTTCGAGCCCCGTGAAGGCAGCGATGAATTTTCCTTTCCTATAAACATCAATGCCTCTTCATCAGAGAAGTGGAGTTGTTGCCTTTCTCTGCAGACAAATTTTCCCCATATATTTCAGGGAGCGATCGCTCTTTCTCCCTCCCCGCCCCCTTCTGGATCGGCACTTGCGCATCACTCATCGGTATTGTAACGGAAGTGAGTTGCTTTGCATTTGCCCGGGTTTCTATCATTTGTTAGTTTGTTGCTGTAAGACAGAAAATGGTCCACGGATCACTTGGGGGTCCTTGGAGGGGTTTTGTTATACATTTCGTGAGCTAAGCTCACTGAGAAAACAAAATACTTTATGTATAGCATTTCTATTAATGTTCTTATACGTAAGTGCGGGGCTGGAACTAGAGGGGGGGGAAGGGTAGCAGGTGGATCTGGTGCCCCGGGTGTCTGACCAAAGGGAGCGCAAATTTCATCCTTTCACCTCTTCTTCAACGTTACAATAGGATGCCAAAATGTGTGCTTGCCCCGGCTGAACTAGCATCTAGTGTTGGGTTGGGGGATGTGAAATAATATTATTTGTTCTTCACCGGCTACTACTTCACTAAGCACCAACCCTGGTCATATCGCTATATTGCAATTTACTGCCAATAAGAAGATGGGTTTGAAATGGAGGCGCTAATACCGGTGGTCGCCTCAAGCTCGTTAGGGAAAATAGCTGTATTCCCCCATTCGTTTGAAACTGGGACCGTGATGGCATCATTCACGGTCGTAGACAAGCATCTTACCATCTAGGTTGGCACACGAGCTTCTTCACTGGCTAGGCTTTGGCTTTACTAATTAAGCCTATTGCGGCCGAAAAAAAAGTTCGGTTAACAAAACATATGTAGCAAAAAATTGTCTAAGGAGAGAGTCTTTTGTTGCCGGGTCTTCGTGTGAAAACTTAAGCTATGTAAATGTTGTTACGTTAAATGTGATAAATTGGTCATTATACATAATAACCGCTTCTTATGCATGCTTACATAGACGTATGCAGAATTTTCTCGAGGGGTGGTTATCAATTTGTGTTTCTTTTGAGAGGGAGGTTCACTCTTTTCCTGCAAAATAACAGGATAATCTCGGCTGAACCCTTTCCGGTAGAAGTGATAAATTCAGGGAAATGTATCAAACCAAAATGCTCGGTGATTATTCGTAATAACCGGTTATTTTATACAGGGATTGCCACACATTCTTACCGCAACGTATAATTTAAATTTCAAATTTATATATTTAATGTACTAATATATATTGTGTAATATTTTTTGATATCCAAAATATAATTCCATTACAATCTAGACCATAGTTTCCCAACCTTTTTTGTCCCACATAGGCCCCTTCTTCAGAAATTTTTTTCTCACACCGCCCCCCAACGCAATCTAACCCATGGGTATGTTAAGGAATGTAACCCATATGTTAGACCCATAGCTTATACCGCCCCAAGGGGGGCGTTAACTCCCACGTTGGGAATCACTGATCTATAGATCTTCAGTTTACGGAAGCCCAGTTTATCATTTTTATGTGATACACTAAATTTAAATTTCATTGTGAATTTCCGTGAAAACCTGTAATTCTTCGGGGATAACATCTTCTATATATATAAAATTGATTTTTTGTCTGTCTGCCTGTGTGTGTGTTCTCGATACAAATCTACAATTTTAGACCGATCGTCGCTAAATTTTGCATATATACCAAATGGGACCCGACTTGAACGATAGGGTACTTCAAAATTTCGTCAGAGCAGGGCAAATGCCCCAAATGGGCAAAAAACCGTAGGACAACAATGGTTTTTGGGCCTCAACAATCACTTTCCGAACGTTTACTTTGG